>NC_092072.1:18458501-19058501 GCF_039877785.1 Chaetodon trifascialis
TAATGAAATCTATTTGAAGCTGCAAGAATTCATTGATTTGTCAGTTAATGTCCATCAACAGAAACTTAATCAGACATTGCTTTTCAAGCATTCATAAGTCTCTGAAAATTGAAGATTTTCAGCTTCTCTTTGGGTTTTATAGTGTTGCTTGGACAAAACAAGGAATTTGAAGTCCCCTTGGGCTAAACAAACTGAGCAATAGCATTTCTCACTATCTTCAGGTATTTTACAGCTCAGACAATTAATGAAGACAGCAATCTTCAGATTAGTAGATAATGAAAACAGCCGTTGCCAGTAGTAGCAACAGCCAGTTGCAACCCTGATCAGACTTGTGATAGCCTGACTTTTCCTCTAGCGCCATCATGAGGTTGATATTTGTGGTTTTGAGTGAAATGTTGCAACAAGAATGTTGTGGATTGCAATCCATTTTTTTTTTTACATTCAGGCCACAATTGTCCAGTGCTGGGTTTTATGACCAAATGCCTGCAACACTAATGGCACTCAGCCTTAGCTGTAGCCTTGTGTTTCTTGCCACACCAAGATGCTGAACATGATATACCTGCTGAACATCAACATGTTCGCGTAGTGACTGTGAGCATTTAGCTCAAAGCCTGGCTTTGAGCCTGGCTTAACCTGACTGTGGACTCGTAGTCTTGTTTTACAGTGAGCTGGCAATTGCTTCCGCTTCACTTTCTTATTTTCAGACTTCATTTTCAGTGACGCTTTTTTTCATTATGAAAATTTGTCAGTTTGCATCCTCTCACACCGTCAAAAATAAGGATGATTTAGTTTCCTTGCCTGTGGATGATCAAGGGAATGAAACAGCATTGATGTCCAATGTTCTTGTCATCCTGTCCCTTAATAAAATCAAAGTAGTTGGAATACTTTCACTGAGAAAGACTAATTATGCTGGGAACAAATCAGGAGATCGAGGCTGCATTCAGATACTGACAGAGTAGTAACAACATATACTGAAAGTGAAACTCGTTGCACTCTTTAATATGGAAAGAAATGTAATTACTCTACCTCAATACCATCAAACACTCCCAGGCTGGATGTTTTGCTCATTGCTCTTATAAGTCTGCATGCTTTGTGTTTGAGAGCTTCCAAGTGTGTAAACTTTCTAAGTCTTGTCCTTCACTCAGACGAAATGTTTGATGAAGTAAGCATTAAACACTCCATATGCCCTGCTTATCAATAAAGGCTTTTAATCAGAGATAATTGCATGATAGGCAGAAAGCCTTTCAGCTTCTTATTTCTTACTTCCTCAGCCATCAAACCGGATGAGGCACATGGTGTTACAACATGAAACCATTGGAGTTTTTGTTTGTTTTATCTCTTCATGTGGAAGGAGTGGGGATGAAGGCAGATGCCAAGTTAGGAGTTGGGCTTACTTGCGAGCTCTATTCCATTTGAAGTGAATTAAAGAATGTCTCTTTTTTTTCTAATGAAATATTTAATTCCACCAAGACTGAGAAGAGATTAATTAAAATGGTGACTTGCAAGTGAAATGTCCTTTTCTTCTTTCATTTCATTGTCTGTGATTAGGAATGTGCTCTCGTACTTGGGGAAACACAGGGAATATTTTCGGCTAACTAGAAACTTCTGTCGGAGAGGCTGAGCTGATTTTAGAAATGCTGATTTATTGATGTGTTTTCTTCATGTCAATTATTGATGGTATTGAAATGCATCATTCCCTGGTTTATATTTCAGCCCACCTGAGGCCAACTTGATACAAGTGCTGTAAACTTTGTCCAAAATCACAATCAGTACCGTGGACAGCACCCACACAGGCCTTAGACTGTTTACGAGCCACGTGAACTCAACAGTGCGTTCCACAAACCAAGAGCACATGCACGTGTTTCTACTGGGTAGTTCTCGTTACCACATACTTGTCCCCAGAATATAGAAAAAGAGTGCCACTGATGGAGCTGCCAGTTCTGTGGAAGTTTAAATTGGCCTTAGTCCCAGAATAGTCCTCTATATATAGTAACTCTCCTCCTGAATACTCATACACATCATATTCCTTCCTATTCCTTCCTTCCTATTTGCATTAAGTATTCAATAATAATCACATATATCACTACTACATATCAATGTTAAGCTTTTCACTGTGACAAAATGCTTCACTTATAATTCCTTCATTTTTTACAGAGTTCTGACTATTATTATTTTCATAATAGATTCAACTACTGATTGCTTTCTTGATTCAATAGTTATTTGTCTATAAAATGTCAGAGGACAGTGAAAACAGCCCATTATAGGATCAGGGTCGTATTTTCAAACTGCTTGTTTTTGTCCTACTGACAGTCCAAAACCCAAAGACATTCAATTTACTATCCTAGCAGGCTAAGAAAAACAGCAAATATTCCACATTAAATAGCAACAGTGAATGCGCCATTCTTGTTTAAAAATAACATATGATTAATCAATTATAAGAATCACTGGGGATTAATTTTCTGTCAAAACAACATCAGTCAACTCATAATTTATAACTCTGTGAAGTCGAAATCTTTCATCTGCTCTCTACTTTCTACTTCCAGCCATTCTGCTTGTCTATTTATTGATGTAAAGCTTGAGAAATGTAACATGTCTGTCATCCAACAGCCACAAGGGTGTTGGTTAGACTCATTTGGACTGGAAACAGCCCTGCATTAAGTTAATGCATGGGATTGCAATGGTGGGGGCGTGTTGCTTCAGGTACCAGCGAGATGATGAAATATGATCCAGTGAGACAGGATTTTACATCCCTGGAAAGTTATCACGGTGATAGTGATTTTATCTGTCGCCGTGACTCCAGGAATGTGTGTTCGCTCATATTTGATTGGCTACTGTCGCGCCTTGCTAGATGACACTGGATTGCATTGCCAGGTGCAAGGTGCAACAGAGTAGTGGTACAATTTAAGTGAGTGAGGGGGCTGTGCTTTTTCTTGCAAGGCTAATGGTCTGAGGATGGCCTTCATTATTATTTGCCTTCCATTGAAATGAATGACTTGGCCCAACTGATCCAACTACACATAAAAAGGTGCCTTATTCATCCTGCAGAAAGCAATATGCAATCAAATCTCACATTAAAGCAGAAGCTACCTTTTATAATACCAGAGTAACATTGACTTACTCATATATCCATTTTTTTACTCCCTTTTTTATTCCCACCTAGGTATTATATGTTTATGTCAAGTTGCAAGAGGGAGCACCACCAGGAAATGAACTCTGTTGTGGTGTTTCCTGTTTTTCCTGTACAAGCCCAGTACAGTCCCATTTGCATCACAAAGTGAATTACTGGAATTAGAATTTGCGACATGGGCTGTCTCCCACTTCTTTGGCCTTCACATGGCCTAGAATCACATTTTGATGCAGTGTACGCCAAATCCATACCTAATATTTCTATTTGTGCGATAAGCATAATCATACCTTTCAGTTCCAGAATTTCCATACTGTTAATATGTTGCGTGAAGAGAGTGAAGAATTTAGCACAGTGCAGCACAATGATTGGCTTTCTCTACATATCGACAGCCATCTGCAGTCCACCTCCCACCACACACACACGCAAAGACACACAAACGCATGTTCCTGGTACACTCATGCATCAGAATGAGAAACAGCAAGGTGTCCTAATCTTAACGGGAGGGAGTGGGGGCATTTGTAATTTCTTATCCGCTGCTAATTACAGCGGTAACAAGACCCAGGAGAGGTGACGGCTGCTGGTTTAGACGTCTGCCGACTTGACAGCAGGGTTAATTAACAGCCTTCCACCAAGATTAAGATGGGACAAAAACTAAATAGATCAAGATACACACACACAAACTGAAGCACATACACACATAAGCATGCATTTACGCAGGCTCGCACACACACTTAATAGCCCTTCCACCAAGAGCCTAGATTAAGATAGCCATGCCATCCCATCTATTTCAGCAGAAAATTAGCCTCGCGCTCAGTTTGACAGGCTCAGCAGACAAGGCTAGGGCATATCGCCTCAGAACTAATGCATTCATTCATACACCTGCGTGACTTACTGATACTGGCAGATGCACGGGAGAATCATTTTGTGATCCTATGAATATGGCTCATGAGAGAAAGCAGCGAAAGTAAACGGCATTAAGCGGCTGACAGCTACATGGCTGCAAACTCTTTAACGCTCGTATTGTATTCCCTGCTGAGCATGTGCAATGATCCTATCCATCTTTCCTCTCCTGGTAAAGTCATAAAGTGTGGCTCTGGGTCTGAAAGATTTGTCTAAGTCTCTGCCTAATATGTCCCCAACCCCACCTAGCCTGGCGGTGGGAGCGTTCATGCAGATACACACCCACACTGTACTGCCAGGTTAATGTGGCACCACAATCATTGGGCTGTAGCACACGTTGCCTCCCACACCAGCTGTCCTAATGTAACTCCTTTAGAAGACTCCATTTGGACACGGAGTCTGCATGAATAAAAGAAAGCACTTTATCTTGCACCGCCTCTCTGTGCTGCTATCTGTGGCCTGCAGGGTCAGGAGATTGGAACCTGGAGACACACCGGTGGTGTGTTGTGTCACACAGGGACACGAGAGGGTTGAAGAGAGAGGATGGAAAATACAGAGGGAGAGAGGGCCACATCAATATGCTATTTTTTTCAAATGGTGTAAACTGATTTATCAGCCAAACATATCAAACTCAACTATAAGCACAGCAAGCTTCATAAACAGGATATCATTGTTTAGTATGCTTATGGGTAAATGAAGCCAAAATACATTTTCTTGTATCATGCAATAAATTTAAAATAACTCAAACGCTCATTTACATTCATTGTAATATTGTTCAGTGCTACACAGGCCGTTTAGAGAGTGAGTGATCATGCACAACAAGATGTCCTTATATGTGAAAATAATGAGCTGAAGGCAACATACCTCCTTGGAGTCCATTGCTGTTAGAATACCTCATTGAGCATTTTCACACTTACATCATGGTCACTTACGAAGGTAGGCTGGATTCACATGCAGTCTGTTTATCTCATGGTTAAACACTGTTTCCATGGTTACCTGTAGTTTGATATGCTGCAGAATGGTGGTTAATTGTTGAACTGAGGCGTCCTAACACACAATATTAATTGTGGATGCCAGTCAGTTGGAGTCAGTGTTTTTCATAGCGCTGGTACAGAAGCTCTTAAAGGTATAGTTTACCATTTTCTTTATTCACGTTCTCTGCGAGTTAGAGGAGAAAACCAAAAACACTCTACAGTAAGTGCAGAACCACAACATAGACGGCGCTATTAAGAGGCCTGGGCTAAGCCACCCCAAAATGTTCAAGAAAATATCATGCTGAAGCTTTTAGTAAATTACTTGGCTTGCTGATAATTATTTGCATGCAAAAGCTAACACCGGTTAGTTTGGTTAGAGAGAGGCCCAATTAAAACTAATTGGGCCCTCTTTTTGTGGCAGTGCACCACCAACACAGGCAGCGCTCTGACAGTTTGGTATTTTCCCAAGCTTGAAATTTTCTTTGCCCGTGTGGTATTTTGTTGCTCGGCACAGAGTGCACAGTGCACAGGTGGGAAGAGGGGCACAAACAGGTGGGAGGTTCATTCAAATGAGGCAGTGCTAAGTGAGTTGTTGATATTTTGGTGGAAAACTAGTTCTTAGACTTTGCGCTGAGAATAGACGTCTCAGAACCACTCCACTGGCAGTCTGGTGTTTTAGCGAGATGGGCAAACTAAATACTTGAAGCAAATGCGTGGAAATAATGGGATAATGTTAATGTGGTTAAAGCAGGAAGATGTGGAAATCCAATAAATCCTCATACCTACATGACTGAATAGGTCAATGGTCACGGACACTGTTGTGTAAGTAACTTAAAACAGGTCAGTGTTGACTCTTGGTTTCACATGGGACGCAAGCAACAGTCTTCTGCTTTGAGAAATGCTGCACCAGAGGACAGTGCTTCTCCACCCTGCTGTTCACTGTGTTTACCTGGAATTACAAGTATGCAGATGACACCTGACTGCTACAACATAACAACACACACCTCCACTCACATCAGATGACCCACTACTCTGCTTCTTATGAGATTATGACATCATGACATCCTTTCCAAGGTTTTTTCACTGATAAGTTAATGTTTTACCTTGAAATGCATTATGCAAATACTTCTGTGTCTTATTTTGCATTATGATGAGACAATTAGACTGAAAAGGTGGATTCATGCAGTCATAAAAGGGCTTCAAACTGTTTTTTTTTCTTTTTTTTATTGTCATCTAGTGCAGTAGTCAGTCAAATATGCAGTAATTAGTAAGAGTTAATCATGAGTAACTATTTTCATGCCAAATTTTCTTTTTTATGAATGTGAGATCCTGATCCATGCTAGCCAGGCAAAGTATTCAGTACTGAACGATGTATCCATCCCATCAGTTGTTAGGTTTTGCAAACAGAGAAACTAGACCCAAAAGCTGAAACTCAGAACATGGAGACAAACATGTAGAAAAATATCAGTTTAATGGATCTTCAACACAGTAGTAAAGATGAGTCTTGTAGATCCACAAACAAAGGGATAGACAAGATGACTGAGAGTGAAGCAGGAATTCAAATCTAGAGAACTCATGAGCAAACTGAGGCACGGCACCTGGACACAAAAAGTCAGGAAAGCAGACGGGGAAAAAACAGGCAAACAATACTATACATTATATACTGTGGCAGCAGGTGAGTCTTGATTGAATGATGGAGAGCATGTGTGCTCAGGAGAGGAGGCCGGACCGGATCTGCCAGCAACGCCTTGCAGTAACACAGACAGACAACAGACAGGGGAGAGACAGACAGGAGGCAAAGGGGAAGGAAGGAAAGCACAAAAGCACTGCAGACCCCAACATCAGTATCATTTTCACTTGGCGCTGAAGGTGCAGAAGCACTTTTTAACAGTTACTGTAACTTGACATTTATCATGTGGTTCGAAGAAATAGGTCAGTCTTAGAGTTGACATCCTGTGTAGCTCCTGCAAATTGTTTTCGTTGATGTTCTAACTCTAGCACAGGACGTCTTCATTCTTAACCCCATCTGCAAAGTTCGGATTGGCTCAGCTGGACACAGGTGTCAGCGAGCACGGCACTGCCCCATTTGAATCATTGAAAGATGAGCGACGGTCTGCAAACCAGGCTAAATCCATGCCACACCATGACCAGATAAGGCCTTTATGGAGACTAGATGTGTCTCCTGGTGCACATAAATTGCAGTGGCAGCCTGGTTCTCTCCTCTATGCACAATCTGATTCATCTACTGTTTGAGTGGTGCTGTCTGGGATGTATAATGCAAAGCTGAGGGAGGGTCCATGTGGAAAGAGGAAGGAGTCCCTGGTCCCGTTAGAAAGAATAAGTTGCAGTGGCACGTCTGCTAACAGTTTCCTACATTAGCACCCCTTGAGAGTCATGCCTCAATGACAGCACTGTGCTAAAAGAGGAACTGGGAAAAAGGGACCAGCAATATGGGGAAGGGAGGTGGGGAGGGAATCGTGTGAGTTGTCTGACCTTAAAGCAAAGGGAAAAAAGCTACTGGAGAATGCTGCTAGCGAGAGCGAAGGACGGACGAATGAGGCAAGACAAGTCTGGAAGTTGTGGCGGCACCTGGGGGTAGGGGGTGGGGATGGGATGGGGGGGTGGAGGAGGGGTGTGGTGGCCACCATGGCTGTCGATAAGGACATTGAAAAAGAGGCGAGAACAAGCGGGTGATGAAAAGACGGAAGGGGACGGGAGGAGAGGGCGATGACAGGAGTGTTGAAGATGAGTTTGAGCAGCGGGGAGGAGGAGGAGAGAACGATGTCTAAAATTGAAATGCAGAGCAGAGGATGAAGACGATGGGGGGAGGGAGGGGCTGAAAGTTTCATGAGGGTGTCACTATGGAAGCACCAAATTTTCTCACACCATCTGTGAAGGAAGCATTCCTCTGGGGCAGCTGATGCAGAGCTTATGTGTGTACCAGTGTGTGTTTGTGTGCTGCAGTGTCTGTTTGGGGACTTGAGGCGGTCTGTCTGGCCGGAGGATGTGTTTTCTGTTATTCACATATCAACAGTGAATTCAGCAGGGAGGAGGAGACGCAAATGTAAGCAAAACAGAGAGAAAGAGACAGAAATATCCATGCGTCCCTGGTCTCTCTCTGTGTAATTCATGGCCTCCAGCTCCGCAATACATTTCAATTGTGCTTTCCTAAAACCCCTTTTTCTATTTCACGCTGCCGTTCAGCATCCTCCAAAGCAGCCCAGTGATCTCTCTCATGTCCATTTTCATGCACCTGCCGTTACAAAGAACCCTGTTTTTTTTCCTTCACTGCTGGAGCTCTCATACCAAAACGGGTTAAGCGCTGCAAAAAAGTGAAATGAGGAAGGTTTGCGGTCTGTTTGTTGTTAATTGGCACGGTGCAACAATAGATTACCGAACATGACAGTGTCTGTTTCACAGAAATCTATCTGCAGTGACCTCTCTGCCACTATTACATCAAGGTCAGAGAGCACAGAGGGAAACCAATCAATACAATATTGAGTGAGAGAGTGGACTGGGTGTGATGCAGGGGGACAAAAGGAGGGACAAGAAGCAAGAGGACATGGACAGAAAGGGAGAGAGAAAGTGGGATTGCAAATGGAAAGGAGAGAGAAAAACTGGGTGAGTGGGAAAGTGAAAACTGGGATAAGAATGACAGAATAGAGACGGAGGAATGACCAGGGAGGCGAAGGGATGGAAAGGAGGGAGGCACATACGGGAGGAGATTGCAAGCCATGGATGAAGGATAGAAAAAGGGAGAAATGGAAGACAGAGAGGAAGGCCCTGAAGGTGGCTGCAATCTTGCAGGTGGCAGCAATATCAGTCTACTGCAGTGCCACAGGCGCAAACACACAAACCAACACCCGTGGAGTACTGTTGTGTTTGAGAGATGGTCAGTCTGGGGAGAATATTCTGTAGCCACAGGCACAAACACAGTTGCCCCAGGGAGGTGTCTGATAACACTGTATACAGTAAATCGTATACAGTGGATGTGTGAGTGTGTAGATGTGTGTGTACATGTATGTGTGTGTACATGGCTGTGATGGGGGTATTATGTATGCATGTGTGTGACCACATGCCTCAGAGCATTGCGAGCCTCTGTGCATATACAGTGTGTTATACTACATAATGGGAAACACTAATAAAGGTGTTTTTGCTTCTCATTCACAATTTGGGGTTCTGTGTCTTGCCCAAGGAAACCTGGGTGTGTGAAGAGGACGAGGTGAGGATTGATCTGCCAACCCTGTGATCAGTGGCCAACATGCTGTACCTCCTGTGTGAAGATCTGCAGTCTTCTCTCCTTTTTCCTTTTGTGCTCCTATGTTGTGCCCCCTCCTTTTGTCTCTCCCCTGTCCCTCAAGTCTGAGTCTGTGTTTCTGCAGGGCGTGGCCGACAGGTCGAGCCCAGCCTTCTCTCCCCCTGAACATAGCTGTGCTCAATCAATCAATCAATCAAGACTCACGTGCCTACATGGTATTTAAGCACCAGGGTTTCAACCTGCATTCGTCAAATCATCTGCCTTGCTGTGTGGTAAATGACTCAAGAAAAGCAATAAGTACCTTTGTCAGAATATTCGAGACTTGTCTGCCACCTGCCTTCCTGACTTGCATTTCCCTGTCTGTGCTCAAGTGTGTCATCCTCACCTGCTGTCGCCAATGCCCTGTTGGTCTGTTCTAACAAAGAATCTGGATCTGTCTCCTCTCCACTTAAGTCACGTTGGATTCTGCTTCGTCCAAACTCGTACCCTGCATTATATTCCTTGAATGGTTAAACTTCCATCTGTCTCCTGTCTCATCTGTCTGAGCCTGGTGTTTCGGGTCCTGTGAACATCTGTGCACATGCACATCTGTATGTCCTTAATTTCTACATAATACAAGCAATAATTTCAGTAGTTGACTCTCTGTTGTGTGTTGTGTGCTCTTTATGCCGCAAGCCAGACGCAGGGATTTAGAGGTCGGGCTGGTGGATTGGCATGCAGTGCATCAGACTTTCTTGTGGGCTTTACAAAACTGCACGTAAAGTAATGCTCGAATGAAATGTTTTAGTTAGCTGACCTCATCCACAGTTTATTTTCCAAAATCACGATCATTCCCCAACAGAATTTGCACATTCATCCCTTGTCAGCTCGTTTGGATAGCATGGGTTTGTGTATACTACAGTAGCAGTGGCAAGCTGTACACCAGCTATCATTCCCATGTCTCTTGTCCAAAATAGCACACATTTTTATGTGTATCCTCTCTCAGAGGACAAACAGCCTAGACCCAAAATTGCTAAAAATGTGCTTCACAGTGAAAGAATTCATAACAGAACTTTGTAAAAGCTCTTAAAAAGTTATGAACTCCTTCAGACAACCAATTTCATTCATCCTTACTTTTGTGTGAGTGTGAGATACGAGTGTGTGGGCACATTTCACATCCGTCCTTTCTCACCTTGTCCTATAATAGATACAAGACTGCATGTTCAACATGTGCATTCGCAGAATAATATTGTAACCCTAACCATTACTGCTGCACAGATTCTCCTCTCTATTTGAATTCTGTTCTTTTCACTTTTCATCACAGTCACAAATTCACACACACACACACACACGCAAAAGTATATTTGCCGGCCCAGCAGTGCTCGAGTGTGATTCATGTGTGTTTCACTCCCTCACCGTTCTGAGGTTGGAATATAGCTAAGGCTCTTCCCTGCAACCACCTGTTCTCCCTCTAGGAAGAGGCACAATGATAGAGAGAAGTTTAAATCCGCACGAATTCAGGAGTCTACAAAAAGAAAAAGAAAGGCAGAGGCTAGCAAGAAAGGTAGAGAGCTGGAAAGTTTTTAAACAGGAGAGACATGAAGCAGGGAAAATAAGACAAGGAATAAAAAGAACAAATCACAAAGAGGAAGATTGAGGTAGATGAGGGAGGTTTCGCATTTCAGGCTGCTGCACAGAGATATAAAGACAACACATATTAGCGCATGTGTGTGTGCGAGCAACAGATAACGAGGCGGCATGTGAGTGCTCTGTGTTTACTCTAATTAACTACATCAATACTGTCAGACAGCTTTTCAGGCTTTGATCAGCTCCCCGAGCCTGCCAAAAAGTCTGCAAAACACACCCGTCAATCACAGCCATCGTCCTTTTATGCTAATCTTATTCCAAAAAAAACAAAGGAGTGGCAAAGTGATTAATTTACTTTCTGGGAGTGGAATGAGTGCGGCTGGTCAAGTTGGATGGATGGGAGCGCTTCCTCTGATTGAGATTCCACCCTCATCCCATTCCACTCCATCCACGTTCTGCTCCACCCATGCCTCTTTCACACTCATGACATCCATTACTTTTTTTTTCCTCCACTCTCTCTCTCACACACACACACACACACACACACACACACACACACACACACCTATGTACACATGCACCGCTGGCCCAACGCTGAATATGTAAATCGACATCTGCTCCAGTACCCAATCTCCAGCCCTCACCATGTGTCTGATATGCTAATGCAGCCAACACAGTTTCTTCACTCCACATCTTCCCCTCCTCTCCCTTCCCTCTGCTTCCTCTCCTCGGCGCCGGCTTACACGAGCCTGCCAAGGATGAGCAGATGAGGCAGAGGAGGGGGGAAGAGAGAGAGAGAGAGAGAGAGAGAGAAGACAGAGAGGAGAAAGAGGAGAGAGGGGCTTCAAACAAAACCTGATAATGATGTTGTTATGGATGGATGTTACACACACAAACAGGCATCTGAGCAGCAGCGAGAAGCCGGGCTTATTAGAGAACAATAGCCGGGGATCCAGGAGAGAGATGCTGAGTGTAGGAGGAAGGACAAAGCTCCAACGTCTCCGCCACTGTCGGTGCTTCTCCCTCGTTAACCGTGCAGTTAACACCCTCCACCCCACCGCCAACCCCACCACCACCACTGTCGTTTTCCCCGACAACTTATCAGCCATAACGAGCTCAGCGGTTGACACCTTGCAGTCACATTTCATGCACTCATGCTGCAGGATATAGATTCATGCACGTATACGCACAATTCGAATGCAAGTGCAAGCCTGCGCCCTTGCGAACACGGCCACCGCATCTGCATGGAGCGGCGACATGGATGGCGTCCCATTCCAGAGGCATTGTTCTCAATCCAAGTCCAGGAGTGTGCTTTGATTTATAAAGGATGAAATGGGACGAGACCTGTTTCCCAGAGATCCCCAGTTGGCACAGCTTTTGCCGCTTTGACTGAGTTCTGAGTGAATACATGAATGCTAAAAGACTCTCCGCTTTGTTGGCTGCATGTGAGGCCACACTTGCTGTGAGGGGGCCCTGCTGCAAACGATAGGGGACAGTATAGCGGGGCGTTAAGGAGCTGAAACTCTGACACAAACTGGAGCTGTCCCACATAGCCTCACTGCTTTTTTCCCCTTAGATGTGGATGAGATCCATATATTTCTGTGCTGCTACAAAAGCATAGGAAAATTCTCAAACACCTGAACTGAGTTCTCTTATTACACGGACCAAGCAAACGCATTTATCAAGCGAGATCTCATTTATCAAGGGAGTGCGTGACCCAATTGGAAGGCAAAATGAATCTGCGCTAATTTCCTTAAAAATAAAACATTTGTCACTTTGTTCTTGGTCACACCACGAAGATCAATCTGACATCTGGACTGAAACGTGCATTCACAGTGGTCTGGGGGAAAGGCTCTATGTCCTGCATTCATACAGTCACACACCACAGCCTCAAATGCTATTTATTTCACATGATGAAACTCGCCACTTAACTTAGCAATTTTACAGAATCAGCAAGTCTCACACAAATACTGTGACATGAAAAAGAGAATTTGTCCTTCAGCTAAACAACGCTGCTGCAGTCCTTTTTGTTTTCCTAATTCCAAACAGAAAGCACATATTAACATCATTAACATTGCCAGAAATGTGATTCACAGCAGCCAATTAGCACTGGTCAGACCTAGACTCCACAAACATGTTGCAATTCCCTTTGAACTAGTGTGCAGCACTGAGGGATGGACAAAATAACAGAGACAGTACATGAAAAGGGCTAACTTTAAAGTAGCTGAATCACAGAGGACACAGCATTCAACCAAAGGTGAGTCACATACAGCCAAATGGCAATTAACCGCATGTCAACCTTAAAAGACCAAGACTGATCAAACAATCAGTCCCTTCCCAGGAGCACAGACCGTCCTGTTCCAGTCAAAAGGGACTGATAAGCCACTTTGATGTGACCTTTTTATCTGATTTTCTGAGGTTTCATATAATAATAATAATAATAACAATAATAATAATAATAATGTTCATTGTTATACATATGCAGTATAGACACATTTATCATGACTATTAAGCATAATTAACATGACTAGCAGA
The DNA here is from genome assembly GCF_039877785.1 of Chaetodon trifascialis. Lineage (NCBI taxonomy): Eukaryota > Metazoa > Chordata > Actinopteri > Chaetodontiformes > Chaetodontidae > Chaetodon > Chaetodon trifascialis. The sequence goes on from NC_092072.1 coordinate 18,471,862, forward strand.
TTCCAGCTTTGGCCGTCCTCAATGCTATATATTATGTTATCACATTGGTCAAACATTTGCTTAAGTACAGGGTGCAAGCTAGTCACAACAGCAGATGTCAGCCTACACATCACAACACTTTCCCACTCCCAGACTAGACAGGAAGTTAAAAGACAAAATATCACTGCAGAGCATTTCCTTGTAGCTGAGAGACATAAGGTGGATACTGAGAGGTGTTTGTATTATTTTATCCATCACATTTATGTCAGTGAGAGCAGGCTGAATAAAAACTGGCAGCAGAGTGTGGGTTTTTTTACTTGATAAGATCCTGAATGCTGGTGTTGGTGGAAACTTACCCAGAGTTGTGTGGCTGAACGATTCCCAAACCTCCTGAATCTAAGGCTGTGTATGTTCTGTGTGGATACAATCCTTAAAGAAACTCACACTGCTCCACCACTGATCACATCTTTTCACTGAAACATATTGATTTGTATTGTTTTGCCTTTTCTGCTCTTTTATCGATTACAGAATGGCATGTGATACAGTTTGGAGGGACGGAGTCGGGTGCACACTGCTGAAAGCAGATATTAAATGCAAGTTCCTGGATGCAGTAATGAATATGAACAACAACGCCTAATCATTTGCCTTTTTAATGTCTATTTTCTGTAAGCTTAAGGATGAAAATTGATCATGCAGACAAGATGCCTACAACAAGAGCAGAGCTGCAGACCACTGTTGTAACTGCAGGGAGAAATGAAAGATCAACAGTATTGGAAATAAAGCTGTGATATATGGCTGTGGAAACACTGAAATTGGCTCATATCTGTATGAAATAGCAAATGTTCTTTGCTATGTTGTGGTATGCCATGTTCATAGGTTATGTCTTGTCCAATCATACACAGGTATTTTTCAAAACTTTCTCTATGTATTTTGGTCTTTCGTCCAAATGCAGTTTTAGGTCAACAGCTTTTGGAAAACATCCCTCCAGGGCGAAGATACTCAGATACCCTGTTTGCAGTGTTTGCACTGTTATCTCCTTTGTTTAAATGAGGCAATTTTATGCAATAGCAGTCATGGCCAAAATAGGGCTGGCGCTAACCTTGCTCACAGGGGTTTTTGCATGTTTACACTCCTCCACTTTCATTGAAGAACAGAGGCTACAGAATGCACCACAGAGGTCAGTGCTTCATAATCCAACACTCCCACAACACAGTCTTTTCCCACACACATCTGTCCCTCATAATTAAAGTTACACTGTAATTCATCTTCTATTCCTTTGCTCTTTTTTTGACCTTGTGGGTACATGTGTGCGTGTTGTTGTTTATGTGAGCTGATTTTCTTTAAGCTAAGAGAGCACTGCTGCTATTAATGTTACATTTCAGTCAAAGCATAAGTTGTTGGTCTTCATCTCCCTATCGGAGACAAGGCCAAGCATAACATGATCAGGATGACATCAAGAAGCACAATAGCTTGTATGGCGATACAGAATCTACACCCAAGACTTTCATAATACATTTGACAATCAGGACACAAGACTTACTGGCTCTGCACCCCAAGAGATGCAAAAACCAGCATCCCAGACACTTAAATATGCTGTACACATGTCCCATCCACCATCTAACCATACCTGTATATGACTATCTTTAGCAACTCCTAAAAAGTGTGGTCATTTTAATTCTCAGCACAGCCTCCTCTCAGCTAACACTGCTGCCTACTACACCACAACTCCCTCCGCTTCCCCAGCCTCCTCCTGCATTAGCATTTAGATTTGGGTGTATTCAGAATGTTTTTTCTTTATGTGTTCTTGTTCATTCAAATGTTGTGTGCCTAGTACTCTGCTGGGGGGTTCCCGAGCTCAGAGACAGCATGCGTCACCTTTGATCACACATATTTGTTTCTCAAGCGTCGAAGCAGAACCAAACCACCAAATTCAAATGCTTGTTTTTGTTGCAGTGAAACCATGACATGAGTGTCCTGACTGAAATGCAGTAACTTGCCAACACTATCACAACCTGAGAATCATGTACTGTATAAACACGCTGTCAACCACATGAACACACACACTAAAACACACACCCGCAGGACAAAATAGGACTGTACAAAAAAAAAGGTCCATCATTGCCTGAAGAGACACTGTAGCCTGGAGCAATCATATACCATGATTGATAACCTTACAACAAGCTGATGCAGGCATGTGGGGTTTTTTATGGATGATGGCTGTGGCTCGCTTTCCTTTTCTTTGTGTGCCTGTGTGTAATCATTGTGTGTGTATTCAGGCATCAGTGATTGTCATTGATGGGGCTACAGCAGGGCACCAGTCTGCACAGTGTTGACACACTGGACCACAGATGTTAAAGTATCTGACAAGCACGGACATCTACACTCCCACCGCCAACTCCCAACAGCTCGAGCAACACGCACAAGGCCAGATACAGTTACTGACACAAGGGATGACTGCGCACTTAAATGGGCATTCAGAACAGCGCCTCTGCCTCTCATCAGCACCAATGAAAACCTATGGCCTATCAGCAAGTGTCCCAACCTCTGTCAGACACCTAGCTGCTACGAATGCCATGATTTTGATTCTAAAATCAAAAGTGATCGAAATGAGCTTCCAGTTTTGATGATTGGAGTCGAAGATGTATTGATCGGCCCTCGCTGTCTACTATTGTCTCGTGTTTCCACTAGTAACATTTATCAGTGCTAAATAGCATTTCACACAACCCAGCTGTGAGAAATTCAGAAGAATCTGTGGTAACGCTCCATGAACTTCTTTTTCCTCTTCTGTGACAGCAAACAGCCCTTAGTGTTGCACCTTTCAAGCCACGTTACGGCTGACGAAAGAAACTTAACATCCCCTTACAGTATGTACTGTGACTGCAGCAACATGTTTCCCACAACAAACCCACTGGTGTACGTCACATATTACTGTTACCCACAATGCCACTTTACTTAAAGGTTGGCTGGTGGCTTTTTATAGGTGCCAAAAATTGAGATGATTTTTGTTAAATACCCGTCTGTCACCTGGCGGCTCTTTTTCCTTTTGTGTTTCAGTTTGTTGCCAATCGACAGGTGAAATGAATAATTGTTATTGCATTTAAAATCTTACCGCATGGAAAAAAACAAAAAACCAACACCATTATAGTTTGTGTTTCTAAAGAATAATTTGAAATGACATCAAGGCATAAAATCAATGATCTGAAGAGCCTTCAGTGCTGAAAAAAACTGAAATTTTAAAATTGAAAGTCAACTTGAATCATGGATCTGGAGGATCATGACGGCCCCAAGCAAACTGACCACACACTCTCATGAGGCTCTGGCTCTGGACTCTGGCGTACTTTGCGATATGTTGTGATAAAGAGGCCAAAACCATGGATATCTTTGGAGGCGGTCTCCGTTTATTTTCGGAGCTGACAACAAGAGGTAAAAAACGAAATCCTCCATCAATTGTAGTCATAAAACTCGAGCCTCTCTCCCATTTTACAACAGCAAAAAGGGGCGAGGTAAGGCGGGAGACACCACTTCATAGGATGGGTACCCCCAAATGTGAATGCAGAGGTACAAAAACTGGGTATTAAACGTTCCACATCATGACTACGGAGGCCTAAGTGTGTCAGGTAATAACAACAGAAACAAATTTTGTGTAATTATAATACTTAATATTACAACTGTACATCTGGCTTCTTTACACATATTACTGCTGTATAAATGTTACAGCTATACGCCGATGTTTTAGTGCATGTAGCAAACTAACTTAAATTTGTAGTTGTTGAGACATGTGGACTCACAAGTATGACACAGAGGTAGAGGAGTTGAAAGCAATCAATTATTTACTTGGAAAGAGTTCAGAGCAGAAGTCAGAACAGGCAATGGGTCAGTGAGGGCAAACTAAGCAGGCAAGGGGGCAGAACTGGGAACAAGATGTGGTAAAGAATGGACATACAAGAACTGGAACAAAAGGTGGAACACTGAGATTGGGTCGTACATTACATGATCTGGCAAATGGTAATGAGACTATGAGAAGAGGGCCGGTACACATGCAGGGGAGATGATAGTAATAGGGAACAGGTGTACTGGTGGGTGAGGGGATCAGGTGACGGGGACTGACAGGAAGACACAGGACAATTGTAGGGCAGGTGTGAATGGAAGGTACCTGAAATGACAGGAGATGTTAATGACTGAAAAACAAAAACAGGAAAAAGAGCTAAATGTACAAAATGACTGAGCAGAAGCAGCTATCGTGACAAAAATATGAAGCGTCGTGTTCCATCCGCATCCCTCCACCTCCGCCTGGACCAGAGATTGAACATTGCTTAGATGCTGCATATTTAATTAGTAACCCCTCTCAAAGTTGCCCATAGACGTGAATGTGAGTGTAATTGTCAGTCTGTCTGTGTCAGCACTGATATACACCTATCCATGGTGTACCCACCCATGTCCCCCTGTACAACCCAGTCTGGCTTCTGCCCCCCTGAGACCCTGCACAGGATAAATGTCAGAGTTACAGTAATGGATGGGCATGTCCCCAGCATCAAACAAAACTTTGACTATATTTAAACCTGTCAGCTGGTGTTCATCAGTGGAGATTTCATCATTACCATAATCAATGCCTCTAAGTTGCCATAAGCTTACCTGTTCCGCTCCATTTGTGGGCAATTTCATTCACAAAAATGTTACCAAAGAATTCAAAGAAGCTTCAAGTTCTGACAAAAACATAACATATTTAGTAGTCAGTATATTAGAGGACCTGATACCATTAAAAAATGTTACAAACACCACAGCAGTATTGCACTGTGACAGAAATAAAGAAGGAAAAAAGTCATGCCAAACCAAAGCAATCCATGGGATGGGAGGTTGTCATGGAAATGTGTCACAGAGATAGATGAGAGAATATTATACTGCAGGTGATGTTACACTGTCGGGTTAGAGGATGTTTCCCTGAACAGCGACCTGCATAAAGACCCTGTGGCACTGAGAGAATTTTCCTTACAGCGCCTGAACTGTATATGTTATGTTACAAATGCATTCAAGATCTTCAGATTAACCCTGTCAGGCCCAGTTTTCTGTCTGACTTCTCTTCATGTGCCACCCAATGTCTCATAATAGCTTCAGAAATACGAAAATGTTGCATTTTGATTGTCAAAATAACCAGAACGACTTGAAAACGAAAAACAAAATTGATGTGAATATTTTTATTCGGCCTCATTTTTGATAAATAACAAAGATGTAAATTAATAAAGTGCAACTCGGGCATTCTTACTCGAGTTTGTACTAACATCAAACCATGTCATTGACCTTTCTGACATAATGAGGCTTTGATGCATGAGTGCATGAGTGACAAGACCACCAGTGTGGGGGAGTAGTGACATTATAATGGCATCCATCCATCCATTTTCTATACCACCTATCCCTTTCGGGGTTGTGGGGGGGGGGGGGGTGCTGGAGCCTATCCCAGCTGTCAACGGGTGAGAGGCGGGATACACCCAGGACTGGACCGATCACAGGGCAACACACAAGACAGACGCTCACACCTAGGGGCAATTTAGAGTCACCAATTAACCTAATGAGCATGTTTTTGGTCTGTGGGAGGAAGCCGGAGTGCCCAGAGAGAACCCACGCATGCACGGGAAGAACATGCTTCACAACTTCGAACCGGCGACCTTCTTGCTGTGAGGCACGCGCACTAACTGCTGCGCCACCGTGCAGCCCTATAATGGCATTATATAGTTAAATTACAAAATAAATGTCATTGTCATAGTTACTTATCAAAAATGTTGTTGATAACAGAGGGTTTACATCCAAATAAATTCTTTTCAGTATGTATAGTTGCTTTGTATCTTTTCACTGTGCAGGAATGCCATCTTTTCAGCAAAGCCTTTAGAAAACCATCAAGGTTAGGATGGTTTACAAGGAGCTGCCTCCACATCCAGAAAGCCTTCATTCATGTGCTAAAATTTTGAGCTTTGTTTTCTATTGGTTCTTTGGTTTGAATTTGCACCACCTCCTGCCTACCATCAAATCAATGCCCATTGCTCAAGGCAGCCTGAGTCTGCCATGCCTGAGACCAGCCGACCACTTCAAGGCGAGTGGCCATGATATCGGACTAGAGGGCCTTCCGGTGCTGGAAATTCAACATTTTTTGCCTCATGAAATCAGAAAAGGGTTCTAACATTGTTGTATGGAAAGCTTTTTCACTGGCAGTGAAAATATGAACACTGAAATGCTCAATGTCAAGTCTGAGGGACATCGACAGGTAAGCTAATATAACCATTGTCTGTCACATCAAATAAAGAACCTCCCACCGCACCATGTTATCTATCTGCACTCAAGATGTAATTTGCTCAGAAAAGCATTTGTAAGAAAAATAATCAAAAATGAATTAAATATAATAATTACATTACTTTTATAAAGTAATTAAAATTGTTAGTGTTATTAGTATTGTTACATATTACATTACATTAAATATAATTACATATTTAACAGGGTAGCTAGTAATCAATAAGTTATTACATGTCAAAAGGCACATTCCCAATATTGTGACAGCTCGTTTTGCTCATAATGCATCTGTATTTGACTAGTATGACAGACATGGGCCACCCCTAAATTTCATTTATAGAAAAAGTAAGAGACTTGTTCTCTTATATAAATCACCTGGACATACCACTTAAGAACAGACGCATGTATGTAATGTATGTCAAATGTACGAGTGGCTGTTGCACAATGCCCACCTACAGTGAGCCATGGTGGTACATTGTTAATGGTTTGTCAGTCCGCTGCAGGGAGGGCTACATCACAGCGCAGTGGTGAGGTCATTTCACAGAACCAACTTCATCCAGTGGTGTAAACACTGCTCCGTCAGAATGTTCCCGTATTTCGACATGATCGCACTACTCATACACATCAGGTTTCATCAACAGCAGAATGAAGTCAGGCCTCTTCCATTGCCTCCCCAATCACCCAGTGTAAACACCACCAAACCTTTATAGTGTAAACATCATTGAACCTTTATAAGAAATAGATTTCCAGCTCCTTCATGTCTGGCCTCACTGGAGGCTTTTCTTCTTCAAGAGGGATTCTGCATGAAATCAGAGATCAGAAAGCAGAATTACTGAAGCTGTTCTGAAAGCTGCTCCTATTCCTTCTCTTAGAAGAGATGCTCATATATCCTTAAGATGTTTGCATTATTATATCCTCTGTTCAAGGAGTTGCAGGACTGTGAAAAAGTGGATTTAATAACACAACCATCCTGTTGCTTTTTGTAGCTGCAATTTTTACAATGTTCAGGGTGCAGTTTTCCCAAGCTGTCACCGATGCTATGATAAATGAGGGCCATTTTGACTTTAATTGAAGGTCAGCTGCAGCTGAGCCTTTGGTGGTAAAACCACTTTGAGCACTTTGTGTCAAATTTCGAAAACAGGTGTACCTTTGCTGGCCTTGACCCTGGTTTAAAAACAGACACCTGAATCTTGGTTGTGGTAATAAAGGACACGAACCTGAACATGACCACAGACAGAAACGTTAGCTTTCCAAGCTCTTAGAAAAGACATTTTTACAGTGATCAGAAGCATTTACTGCTGAGCCTTCTCCTGTTGCTGTGTGTGTAGGCCACTAGTGTTAATCAGGAGATCAATCACACTGATTAAGACTTGTATTCAGCACCCCAGCATGCAGCTACATGTTTCTGCACACTGTGTAATGTGTGTGAATTTCCTATACTTCATAATAACACCTACTTGAGTGCTTGGCTGCACGGCACCGTAGGTGGACAGCTCGTTGTCAGCCCTTCAGCCTCAACCCATCCTGCACACGCACACTCACCCACAGCCACACACAGATCGGCCCATCATTAGAGTCTGGATCACAGACACAGACATGGGGGGGAGGTGGAGAAGAGATGGATAGACGGAAAAAGGAAGAGAAAAAGGGAAGATGGATTCAGGAGGGAGGGTATTCAGGCACATCATTAGCACCAGGGATGGAGAGATCTAGGAATAGAGGAATATAATGAAGATAAGACGGTTCATTTGGGATTTTAAATTTACAAAAATATGCAAAAACGCAGAATACAAGAGGAGGCTTTTAACTGCATGCACCCTGTCATGCCTGCACAAAGCAATATGTTTCCAAAACTAGCCTAATTATCAATTGGTTGGAAATGTCATACAAAGGGCGACAGACACTTAGCCCAAACTAATTAACCAGAAGTTCGATTGTGATTACAAATAAATGTCATAATATTGTGTTAAATATAGATTTCTTTTTTCTTTTCTTTTTTTTTGGGGGGGGGGGCTCCGAAGCATTTGAAAACCATGTTTGTAGAACAGATACAGAGATGAAGCAGATATCCCTTGTGAAGTTTATAAGGAGAAGTAGTGACAATTAGGTAGATATGCTCAACAGACCAATCAGAATGCCCCCCACAGATATTTTATTCAATTTCTTTGTGCAGAAATGAACCAGTTTCCACAGAAACGTGTATCTCACTTTGTAAGCAGTTTGTAATGAGCAGGACTCTCAGATTGACAGATACTCTGCGGTATCCATCTAGCTTAGTTTCTCCTGCCGGGCCTGAAATAGCAACAGTACCTGGAGTTTGATTATCATTAATTCAGTTTAATTTCCTCTACTGTGACTGAAACATTCATATCCGTACATGAATTATTGGGTTTGAATATCTGAGCTTGCATCACAAGGAAAAGGCTGAAGATGGACTTGAAATTTTAAGCAGGACTCAATATTTGAACAGTGCATTCCAGGAAACCACAGAGAAGTTGTATTGACTTCCATCACTTGTGTTTCACTTTAGCTCTCAGAGAATATTGAGCTCATTGAAACAACATCAGCCAGTCTCCAAGGCACAAAAGTGGTGCAAAAAAAATGGATGGAAAAAGCTACAAATATGGGCTAAGAGGGAGATTGATGAGCGGGATTCAGAGATGACAAAGCTATGCAGAAACAGCATTTGATGTTTGGATCACATGACTACAGTACTTATGTGTGAACAATGTGGATCATGACAGAACCACATATAATTATGACCTGACCCCACTGTTTCTCTCAGCTCTTCAGAGCTTTATAGTGTCTGATGCTGTAGTCAGTTTCTAGCTTTACTGTTTTGGTTCACTGTCACTGCTCTTATAGCATTGTTTTCTGCTGCAGCTGTCATCTTTTTTCAGAAAAAAGCTCTAAAAACCCTGAAGACTCTCAAGAAACCCCGATGACCTGCAAGGTGAGGATCATGTGAACAACAGGGGTAGCTGACCAAGTACTGTCGCTAGTGGGCTAATCTACTTACAATGGCGTTGAACTCTGCCCACTGCCACACTGTGAACAGATTCCACAGGGCAAAAGTCCCATTCACTAAAGAATTCGAGGCAACTGAACTATGCATGAACTGGAAAGTCTTATTTTGAAAGGATGCTACAAAATATGTTAAACTAGAAGTTCTTTGCATGAGTATTCAGAACGGATAAAATGTCCAATGTTTTGGTGCAAGGTTTGCTTGCATGAACGGACAGCTGCATCACATGTTCCTCTTTCCTGTTTATATTATGTTCTATAGTAGGTTACAAGCTAGCAAGCGTAACAAAAACTGGCTATCAATTCCCTCAGCAGTCTCACATGATCTTCATCATGCAGGTTGTAGCAGTCCATCAAGAGTCTAACACAAACTGATTGTTAACAAAGATAGCAACTAGCTGATGAATCTAGAGCAGTATCAACATATTTCTCTCAGGAGTTGGTAGAACAAACAAACATAAACAAAGATAAAATAAGAGAAAATATTCGTCTTAGCCTAATTCATCAGATGAAAACATGACAGTGCTAATGTTGTTCTGCATTGGTCAACTGTGTAAACAGGCCAACAAATTTACTTAAAATGTGATTGCGTTCACAGCTTGTTTATTGCCGCCCCCAAGTAGCCAAGAAATCATTTACTGCAGGTTTAAATTTGAATCAGAAGTTTTCCAGGACAGCTGTTGGATTTAGGCTGAGAGCGAGACCTTAGCAACAACCCCAAAAAGCGACATCAAGGTGACAGGAATGCATACATTGTAGAAAACATTTGAGAGAAAATTTGGCAGGTGAGGAGACAGGACAACAGACCAAGAATGGAAATGAGAGACGGTCAAAGCGGGGGCGGAATAAGGAATGCAAAAAAGATTGAAAAGAAAGAGAGGAAGAAAGCGGACGACAGGAGAAGAGAAAGCTAAGACGGTTATGTGACAGAATCAGCAGGCGCTTTATACAAGTGAAGAAAGAAAAGTCTTTTAAAGAGTCTAATGTGTGTGTGTGTGTGTGTGTGTGTGTGTGTGTGTGTGTGTGTGTGTGTGTGTGAGAGAGAGAGAGAGAAAGAGAAAGTACCTGTGACCTCGTCTGTGCATGGGGGTATGTGTGTGTAAGAAAGCTGTCAACTACTCCAGGCGAGAGAGTTCCAGCAGTGTGTCAACCTAATGGGCAGAAACTGGGGCATGGTGAATTATTCAGCAGCTTTTTAGGGGGAGAGAAGACGCTTCCAATATCTTCCCTTAGGAAAAGCACAAGGACCCTGCTCTCATAATACAGACACATGCACACACACACTGCACAGCATATGTGCCAGACTATGCCATCAGTTCACTCTCTGGCAACAGGTCTGAAACTCTTAAACTAATGTTCTGGTTTCTAAAAACAAAAGCAGCGGCAGCTAACTGGAACCCGCTGACACTCTCTCCATGTTGGTTAAAGGAAAGACAATTGGTCCAGTGGTCGACTCATTTACATTCGCATCACATTGATCCTTGTGTGCTTGAGAGATAATTGGTTCAGTGAAGGCTTATGTTCCATTACATAACACCTGATGTCAGACCTAAAAGTAATCCCTGAAAGAGTATGGTTTTGATCAGATTTCATATAGATCATGTTCAATATCTTATCCTGTATTTCACATTTAATTTAAACAATTTCTTACAAAATATGGTCCAGTTTGATAACACCAGTGCCATCTGTTGCTCAGAGTATCATTGAGTCCAAAATGGAGCCTGCTATAATATTAGCTGCATGACACCATCCAATTTTGTATAACCCTGCTCCTTTGAATGCCAAGCAATGGCAAGAGTTTTCTAGATAAATTTGCCATGACTTGAATTAGCTTCATCTAAGATTAGCCACCACCACAGCCTCTCTTTGCTAGGTTCTGGTGTGACCGAGCATTTGTGGATGAACTCATTGACGTTTGGTGGTTAAAATCAGAATCAGCCTTGACCTACAATACCCACATGTGCTAAACTCACTGAGAGTTCTTACTATGATTTAGTTATTTGGCATAGTGTGCTTTATAGGAAGAGTTGAAGAGATATGTGAGGAGTCTTCTCCAATTAGAATCCACCGTGACATTGTTATTGCACAGGATCATTCACATTTTAAGTAGTCCAGGAGTAAACCCCCAGACAGACAGTTAAGCCTCACTAACAATGCTAGTGGAGCAGGATGCCTGATGAACTCACTGGATGGACTCAGTGGACCACAGGTTCTGAAAAGTGGAGGTAATTGAGGAGAGTTGCATTGAACTGACATTGCAATGACAGCTGTGGAGAAAGAACGGCTTGGCTCACAGAGGTTGTGGGAGACTCTGTTATTTTTTAAAGTCAGGTGATCTACATGTAAACAGGGTAAACGTACCATAGATAGTCTTCTGCATAGAACTTTGGCTAAGCTGCATATAAACATATTTTTACATTACATTTAAACCAATGTATCAAATGAAACAAGCAGGCATATGTTACTGCAGGATTCACTTTACTCAGCTTTTCTGTTATTTGTAAGCAGCTTGTTTTCAAGTAGTTGCAACTTGTGGCAGCTGCTGGGGGCAACAGTGCATGCCTAGTAAGGGCATGTAAATTTGATTTGCACAAAATCTGAAAAAGAACATTACAGTACTAGACTGAATGGATTGGCACTGACAGGAATGCCACTACAATGAACACTGAGCACCAATATGGCAACAGAATGAAAAAGCACAGATCCAGCAGGTCACCACTTAAAAACCCTCTAACATGGACAAACCACCCGTCCGAAAGTGTTTCTCTCCTTTTTTTGTCCCTGAACTCTCAGCTGCCAAAGAGTCAAACCTTATGTAACACATGACATTTACAACAAGGTCCAGTTCCCTGCCTACCTATCTGCCACTCTCTCCTGTGTCCCCCCCTCCCAGACTCTCCTCCCCCCGCTTCTCTCTTTCTCTATCCAATCTGACTCACTGACATTTAATTAGTTGGTGAGTGGAGGACATCTCACCACATCAGCCCTGTAGTGTTGTTGACCTTTTCCAACTGGGTCACTCATCTGCCATTAGAGCCACCGCTACTACCACTTCACTCATACATACACACACACATGCACAGACACACGCTTGTCTACTTGCATCCTTGTGAGGCCACTCTTTGACATAATGCATTCCCTAGCCCCTATTTCTTTTTATTTCTGTTTTATCTTTGACACATTACTAGGCCTAAGCCAGCACCAGGCCGTCGACCCGTGAGTGTGTCTCTTTTATTTTCTTGTATTTTATTTCTTTTTATTTCTATTTTATCTTAGCCCTTATTTAACCCTAACTATCACAACTTAATGCATAACCCAAAGCTTAAACTAAATCTAATTCTAAAATAACCTTTAAAACCAAGTCTTAACCTTCAAATAGCTTTTTGAAGGTCTGTTCAAAAAGGACTGGCCAAAATGTCCTCACTATCAAAAATGTTCTCAGATCCATGGTCTCAAACTCCAACTGGTTCTCACAAAGACAGCTGTACAAGGAGACATACACGTACACAATCGTGTTTCCATCACTTTTAGGGGCATAGACTTAGATTTCTTGGTGACTTACCCTAACCATAGTCATCACCACTTCTTGCCTAACCCTCACCCTGACTTTACCACTTAACGTTAACCCAAGTCGTCACCTTTGCATTTTGTCCCAGAAGATGAGTCCCAACAATGTGACTGTGTAAACAAATCTATGTCCCCACAATGTGAGTAATACATACACAGCCACACACACATCCTCTCTCTCTCTCTCTCTCTCTCTCTCTCTCTCTCTCTCTCTCTCTCTCTCTCTCTCATGGTACTAATAGGAATACTCCAGTGTGATGCTGAAATGAGCCAGCTGGTGATCTGGCAATTGACAGTTAGGTGGAGTTTCTTTTGCATAAATGAGATGAAGTCACATTGATGATTTGTGATGCAGCCAGTCTGTGTGTGTGTGTGTGTGTGTGTGTGTGTGTGTGTGTGTGTGTGTGTGTGTGTGTGTGTGTGTGTGTGTGTGTGTGTGTGTGTGTTTCACATCTTTTCACAGTGGTGTGGGTTTGATGATTCGGTGAATGTTGTTTGTGTGTCTGAAGACGCTTCCTTTCAGTTGATTGCATCACTCTAATCACCCATCATAAGAGGAGACTAACAACAGTTATCCTTTCATCTCTGGTCAGTGCAAAATGCCCTTTGCAACACACACATGTGCGTAGAAGGCTACACACATGCATGCACAAACACACATGCACTCACACGCACACACACACCTGCACACGCAGTCAAAGCCAATCAGAAGTTTTCACTTCTCTCTCCCCCCACATCTCCTCTCCACTCCTCAGTGCTGACATATCACCCAGCAACATCAGCTGCCAGACACCTCCTATCAGGATCGGTTTGGAGGCCTTTTAATCCGCCCTCTAAAGAAGTCTTTCCTGTCAATGGAGGGAAACGTGACCCCAATACCAAAGGCGGAAGAGGGAGGGGTAGTGGTGGAGAGTAAGGGGTGAGGGCCTGGCAGAGCGAGCTACCCAACTGGCCCTGCATGCCGGTGTTGGGATGCAGCCCAGACAGTTTTTTTTCTGGCCAGAGAGGTTTGGAAACATCCTCTGCATAGACATCGAGGAGGAGCTTTATCGTGGAGGGTGGTGGGGTTGTCGATCACTGGACAGAGAAGTGAAAGTCAAAGTAGATGCAGAAAGGAATGGAGAAAAGCAGCTGAATATCAAAGTGCACCTTTAAGAATTCATCTTTAGTAATAATTTTATGATTAACCTCTTTTTGTGGAGCATCTTGCTGCTCGGAAGACCTTTCGTTTCTTTGCCCTCAATTATAAAGATTTCAATGTGCCTGCAGCACTACAAAGTTGTGAATTGGTTTTTCAAGTATTCAGTGTATCCTCACTAAACTTACACTGCTTCATTTTTATTTTTTATTTTTGGCCACTTGAGGGCAACATAACAGGCTGGAAACACATTTACATACAATTACCCTATATGGTTGTTGCTAAACAAAAAGTACCTCATTTACATGGTGAGCAGATACATAGCAACATTAACATTCATTTCCAAATGTGTGTTTGTCCACCTGATGACTCTGTATTGCTCTCCACCAACTCATGAGGGAAAAATCAGGCTAGTTAGCTGCTAGATATATTCACCAGCTAGTAGCTAAATTAGTCAGTTTGGCATTGGACGCTGGGGAATATATAGTTGGTAGTTGGACGCTGGTATAAAATATAGTTTCATAGCTTTTTTTGTCGCAAAAAGCAGTATCTGAAAATAATACTAAGTTAGAATTCAGTGGGTTTGTCACTGCAGGTGGCCTCTTTGACATTACACATAGTCATTTCATGTATTGTTTATATGAACATACTGATTAGAGGAGCTTTATTTTTTTTATTTTTTTAATGAAAGAAATGTGGATTAAATACATCCATTCCTGTACAAAAAAATGTTCTTCATTAAACCCTACACCAGGTGACTTCACTGATTACCTCATGTCAGTCAGTCTCACCTGTTCATTGGGTTAGGTTGTAAAAAACATTTCCATACATGTGGCCCTCTGTGGCACATGATTTCATAGCCCTGAAATGGAGAATAAGGCACTGAGAGCCATCATTACGGCCCTTCCATCACCATGTCACTGGCATGATGTTTGTCCATGTGTCATCTCACTTCACACCTTCTCCATCCTTCTGTGTCCAGAGGAGCCAGGCCAGGGTACTACATCATCTCCTTGGCCTACTGCTTTGCTCCATTCTCTCAAAACGCACACCACTCTACTGCAGTGGTGTCCAACTGTGTGTCATGGATGGTCAAGAGACTGTAGCTTTTTATTCCAACCAGTCACTCGGGCAGCTGTCCCAGCTAGAGGTGGTGAATTAATCAGCAAAATCACCTGGTGCAGTCTTTGGAAGGAAAAGCTGCAGACTCTTGGCCCTTCAAGGCACTTGTTCGCCCACCACTCCACATGAGGTCCCAAATACTCTGTAATCATAGTGAAACCCCCAACTACACAGCCATAAAAACTGCTTCCCAAGCCTTCATTTGGAGACATGAAAACCTGACACCTCGGCCAAGCTGCCAACTAATGTGTGTAAACAACTACAGCAAGAAAAGTGTCACTGATCCCTTTGATATCAGACAGTCTGGAACCCCTGTAGAGTCCAAACCAGACAAATGCAACTAAGCCAGTGCAGTCCAGGACAACGCCTCAGCTTTTTCACAACAGATGACACCATTAGGTCACAGCAGACTGTCTCTCTATCACTCCTCCATTCCTGTTGGTCCAGTCACTTTCGGACCAGGCTGGTAGACAGACATGTCAAGCCCCTCAGTGGCTCATTTAGCAGCTGAGATAATGTATAAGTTCGGCCCATGAACAATCTGTCACTGCAGTAAATAAACCATCATGTTAGAAGAACGACCACAAGCCGAGATTTAAAGCATTAAAAGTATCCTGGATGCCACAAGATTTATCCATGTATTTAAAAAAAAATCTTCCATACTACACTCACATTTTGACTATCAACAATACAAGATGCTGTAAACTCAAGACACTCACATAAAGCGCTGAAACAAGAGTATGAGAGCCCCTCCATAAGTTTACATGGCAACAATCAATTTTATCATTTGAAAGCCTGTTTCTTGCAGATTTTATTAGCTGTTACTGCTAGCTGGCTGTTTCAGGTAACATTAACTTCAAGAGTTGGTTGAAAATGTTATCTCATGCCAACTTTTTATATTATGATCACATCTGACTCTTTTAAAAATTAGAATACTGTAAAGGGGTCTTGACATGATATTGTTTTAAATGCTGAAAACATGATTATGTAGTAACAGCACTGTTCTTGTACTGCAGTGTATAATTAGTCCCAGTATTATAAGTATGATGAGGAAAAATGTATTGTGAATTGGTTCAGTGTCCTAGGGGGACAGACATAATGTCTCCATATAAGCCTACAGGCCACAATAGGGTCCAGCTACCTGGGTTTTGGCACACTCCAATTTTATGGGTTCAAGACTAGTAGGAGACGTGAATTCAGTTCATAACTAGGTGTTAACATAACTGGAGATGATTGTAGCAGTGGAGGATCATTTCACAAATAGATAAAACAGCTAAACTGCTAAAACACTAACAGAGTTCACCATGAAATTAAACACACAAAGTATATACTGGAAGGCAGGGTAGTTATTGTGGAGAAATTCTATCACAAACCCCAACAGAAAACTTGCACACTACATCTTACACTGCAAGGAATAGCAAACCTACAAACCTACATTGGCCACCAACCTTCAAACCTACCACACTGTATGCAAGGAGGGGTGTGTGCACCTCAAGTACTCCTTGCAGGTCTCCCACTGCCAAAAGGAAAAGACAAAGCCAGGTATTGCAGTGCGATTCATTTGGCTCAAGTTCAGAAGCTTAAAAGACATTCCAGAAAACAATTACAACCAGCCAGACTTCAAAGCAGTGTCGAACAACAATTTACAACAATCTATGGTTAGATGTGTTGGCCAGACAGCATTGATGATCCAGTTCAGGCAAAAACAGACACCTGACACTAAATTTGCAATAATGGGAATGTGGCAAAAGTCCTCCTACACTACCATACCCGTTGGGTTACCTTGCTCAGTATGATGAAATGCAACACTGGCTGCACTGTGGCTCAAGCAGAGGAGAGGCAAAGGCTGAATCCTTTCCTAAAGGGTTAGATTATTATATTAGTGGTAGGTCCAAAGTTAAACAAAACCTATAATTATCTACCTACTGTACCCCTTCAGCGTGGAGCTACAGACCACACATCAATCTGGATCAATCAGGACACAGCCACACCACCACTGGATATACAAGAGGTAGATAAGTAGGTTTCCGATAAAACAATAAAACCAATTGTTCTCCCCAAATCTCCTTCAACTGTGCAAACAAAGCAGTCCTATCTGCAGGCCTCAGGCAAGGAGGCATTAATTGCCCACATCTGTCGTTATAAAGGTAGGGAAGTTCAATCTAACCCTAATGACAAGGGTGGTGCTCCAAAATTTGATGTCAGCCCTCTCAGTATTATCAGCCTGTTCATTGTAACATAACCCTGTTTGGCTGATTGGTTTACATGCTTGGACAAACAAATGGTTGGATGAAAACCTTACTGTTTCACTCTTAACATTATAAGAGAAAGGCCTTTTAGGATGACTGTATTTGACGAATGTACTGCCATCTCAAATAATGAGTTTGGAGTTAATGAGTCGGGGTTGCTGGAGGGTAAACTTCTGATGTACCAGCATCCAGACCAACAGTGGATGTACCATTCATGAAGGAGGCTTTTTTTAATGTTATCTGTCTGAAATGCTGCTGGCCTTGTAACGCTGGCTTTGGTTACTGTTGTAGCCTACGTAAGCTTTTTTACCCAAGCCAACATTTCCAGCCAAACACACAATTTCATTCCTTACACTTTGTACACTCTTGTATTTTTGGTTTATAGGGGGTTCATTGAAAGAGGCTACCATCCAAACTCTTTATACTGTATTTATATGGAGTATTGCTCTCCCTACAGTCCCATGCACACAACTTCTGGAAAAATTCAAAGCTTGACAGCACCGCTGTGCATAGTTATAATTGCTAAGCTATGATTTGACAATCTCTGCTTGGGGGAGGGGTTCAGCACACTGTCAACTGATCCTACATACAGTACTGTCAAGCCAAGTTGCAGCTTATTTTCATGTCAAGTAATAAATGTCTTGCAAGTAAATCAAGGGGAAGTTTCATCCTGTTCCTATCTGAACATACAGTCCACTGACTAGTGTGGGCTAATGAGTCTCAAGAACGCCCTTGAACTGGAAAATATTTTCAAACCACATGTCTGCACAATAACTGTCCTTGAGCAATTCAAAGAATCCCTGCCTCCTCCAGGGATACTCTTCTAGCCCTGACCTCTAATCTCTGAGAGGTGACAGGAAAGAGAATTTCCCCTGGGATCAACAAAGTATTACATTATTATTATTATTATTATTATTATTATTATTATTATTATTATTATTATTATTATTATTATTATTGTTATTATTATTGTTATTATTATTATTATTATTATTATTATTGCCAAAATATGGGGGATTGAGTTTCAAATCAGTAGATATTTCAGAAATCTCCCTGTTTACCTTTCAGCCATAGATAAAGAGCACACATAGCCAAAGGGACGACACTAAGATGTTAAGGTTTTAAAACTTTTAATGAGCCCAGAGAAAGAATGATAAATGAAGGTATTTATTATAATCTGCTACTAGTTATTTGATTCTTAAACACTGCAAAGCAGGTAATACAAATTCATTTAGGACTCAGTTAAAGCTGTAAGTGAAGTGAAAGCTGAGTCTGAAAATTTGTCTGTTTTTCTCTGCTTCCACAAAATCTGGTGTTATTCCTGGGTAATTGTAAATTTGTGTTTTTGCTGTCAAAGTAAGGAGAAATTTCCCAGGCTGTACATGTGAAGTGCAGAAACCACCATTCCTGGAACAAAGCTCGAGCCTTTCATAGTTGAAGTGGCAGCCGAGTGGAGTGGCGCGTAGGCTGTCCTTTAATCAGATGGCACCAGTTCAAGCCCATGTGACAACAAACATTCGTCCTTCTCAAGTGTCCTTGACAAGTCACTGAAGCTGCAGCTCCAGGGGTGCTGTTCAGTGGCCGCCCCTGACCCTGTGAAAAAAGAAAAATTAAAACACCCCGCTCATTATTGGTAGCAGCATAAATCATCTACTGAAAGTGCAATGCCATAAAATAGCAAATAAGTAAATCCAATGACAAAGTACCTTGGATTAACCCAAGTCCTTAAATCAACCAGCTTTTGCCTGCAGTTATTACACCACATTGATTCTCCACAGTATTTCTGCAGCACTGTGGTTTCTGGACAGAATTTTTGGCACCGATCTTCAATGCATTCATTTAAGCTTGTATAGCTCATGCTGGTGTACCTTTGGATTTGCTTTTGTTGCGTTTCATTGGCACTACTGGTGGTAAAAGACAATTAATCATCCATTTCAGTGTTACAATTTGGATCTTATACCTTAAAAGCATTTCTCCTCAGGGATGATCTGGTTTATTATGTTCCCAGTTTGAAACTTTTTTTTTTTTTTTTTTTTAAATGAAATACAGTATTCTGTGTGAATAATACTTGTGGAACTCCTCTCCACATACTTTTTTATACCACATAGGTTGGTTTTTATTGTTTAAGTTAAGCCCATACTTCGATGAAGAGGACTCTTAGTACTTCGTCATGCACTGATACATTTGCAGCCATTTATTCTTTGGAATCAAATCCATATTGGACAGCATTGCCCCCCACAATTTACATCGTGTACCAACATTCATTTGGACTCTTTAATCAGTGAGGCAGAAAGTGAGGATGTTCAGGTTTGGGTGGTTGGTTGGGCCTGTACTGTAGCACATGTGACAATTTAATGCAGGATACTGTCACAGACCTGCAATTAACGTCCATGTTTTCATCTCTAACTACACTCTTTGTGCTTTAATTGCCTAACCTGAACCAAACCTTAACCACAATTTATTTGTCATAACTTGGTTCTTTGCATAACCTTAGCTATACCATAGTTATCATGTCCAAGTGTTGTAGAAGGATATAATTTTTAAAACTTCAGTGGCCAGTGAAGGTTTAAATCCAGCTGGGGACTATTTTATGAGATGTAAAAAGATGTTGTCATTGAGTTTAATCTAGGGATTTAGAAAACTGCCCAATATCTGTACCCTTGTCTGACGATAGAGTTGTATTTTCGACAATAGTGAGCTTCCAAGTTTGTGGCAACAGTTTTGAATCAGCATCAGTGTTGAACAAATTCTCATGTGTTTGAATGAGAGCAAATCCCTGCAGCCAGGTTCCAAAATCTTGTGGAAAGCCTGAAATGAGAAGAGTGGAGGCTGTTTTAGCAGCATCTTAACGGCCTTGGTTCAGAAATTAAATTAACAGTTACATATGGGTGTCCTCGTACTTTTGGCCTCATTGTGGATCATTAAATAGCAGTCCAAGAACCTGATATTTTCATTGTGTTTTAAGAATGATTCTGCTTCATCATCATTTCATTGTACAAACTCAAGAAAATGGGAACATAATGTCAAGAGGGTTTAATCCTCATGCATGATTCTGCAAGTTTCCTGTCTGATATGAAACTACAGTCACCCCTGAAAAACACCATGTGCAGTTATGACACTGTCTGAGTCGAGTGTGGTGGAGCCAGTCCAGTCTGCTTCCGCATCCTATCCTGGGAGCGATAAACTCCAGGTCCAGGTGATAAAGTTGAGGATTTCTGCGGTTTGCATCCCATTACTAAATCCCTCACCACCCTGAAACTCCTCCAGCTACAAAACCCAGTGAGAAAGAACATGAGAGCTTCATTAGGCTTATCCAGAGCTATAAAGTATATAAAGTTAACTAACCTCATGCGGGCACACATCAGCATTCTTCTTTATCTCTCTCCCCTTCACCCTCTAAGGAGCTCCCTCCTGTGACTTGCTGTTCCAGAGGATGCTTCCAAAATGGCGGCTCAGGGAGCGCCGCTATTCCCCTGACTGCCGAGATGAGATGCAGGGTTCTCTCTCGTGAGTGCAGCAGAGAAGAGGAAGAGATACACAGGAAATTGTGTGTGTGTGTTTTTTTTCCTTTTATTTTCTTATCTTTCTCTGATCTGATCTGATGTGAAATCACAAATTGGCCCCTCGCCGCTGCCCCCTGTGTACATAACAGAACTCATTAAAGAGAGGAGGGTTATTAAAAAGTGATGGAGCGAGGGAGGACTCTGACAAGAAAAACTGATTCTGTTTAATAAAAGAGATGGAAGAAGGAGAAGAAGGAGAAGCTCCAGAAAGAAACTTGCTGTGGAAAAGAGGCTAGGCAATGAGGGAGCTGTGACGAGCCACTATTCACTTTCACGGATGGCTTGCACAAATACTCTGGATTCTTCTGAGGCTTTGGACATGCTTAGATATTTATTTTCCAACAGATGATAACAGGGAATAGGACATCTTTTCCACTGGCTCTGTTTCTGTGCCCTACATAGACTAAGGCTGGGCAGAGACAATACAATATGAAGGCAGCAACTCAGCTGGCTGCAGAGTAATCTGTTGTTTCTTGAATCCCAACAATCAGCAAAAGCCCCTTGAGGTCTTGACTAAAAATACACCACATATTACTGTTCACTTAAGATAAAAGCATTTGTTAAATGACCGTATCTTAACAGCTCCTCTGCTCAGGGCAATAGTTTTGTGGTGGGGGTGTGTGTAACAGCAGGAGATCTCTGGTATTCTGCTTCATGGATGTTCATCTATAATTCATCTGTTGTGACTGGGAACACATACATGAAATGCCAGTATATCTTGGAGGATTGCGAGGGAACGACGCAAAGGTAACTAAACGAGGTACGGGGCGACAGATAGAGATAGAAAGACAAAGAGAGAGGAGACAAATAGGCAGCGAGGAGGTCTGGTAGGGGGAGCGAGTGAAGAGAGTTTCTTCCAGGTTGTTTGTTCTCCAGAGGCTACTGTGGATCCAGATGGACTGAGGCTGAGAGGGAACAGAATGTGCATCAATATTTACTCGCCTCCCCTCACTTTTCCCACCAAGACTGGAAAAAAGCAGAACACTGGGCACACAGGCAGCCATGTAGATGATCACACATGCTTGAATGAATCAGTCCTTATTGTAAATGGCCATAGATATAGAATTTGTAGAAATGCATGTCTTCAAATGTAAGAAATCATATGCACATGCATCCTCGTGAGAGCACGTATGGGAGCAAAGGCGTGTGTGCGTGCACCTGCCGCCTCGTATCTGTGAGTAGAAATTGAGTATGTGCCTTCAGGTTCTGTGGACAAAAAAGGAGAGCCCCCTCCGTGGACGGGTGAAATGGAGAAAAATGAGAGAGAGAGACTCACAGAGGGAGGAAGGATGAGTCAGTGATGTCTGTTGGCTTTGCTGCTGCTCAGTGAATCACTGTGCAGAGGAACCAGCAATAACTGAAGAGACTATAACCTGTGGCCTGCGGCATCCCACCTGTATGCCTCAGCAGAAACAAAACCACTTGCCCCATTCAACATCCTCCTGAGGCCTCATTTATATAAACATTACAAAAACACAGAGAAGGTGGTGGAAGGTTGTGTATGCCACTCCCCAAGCAAATGTTAAGCTTTAGGGAAACTAATCTGCCAGGAGAATGTGTGTAGCTCTGCTTCCCTGTACCTTTTGTGCAGTAGTCTTATGCTGGAACATTACATGGATTAAAATCCGATGCGTTTGATAAACACATTATTTCAACATATCATATTTCAAAAATTAAGTGAAGGCCACATGCTAGTTCAGGATTCTGCTGCTCCTCCCCCAACGCAACGTACCCTTTAATGACGGTGGACCATTTCAAAAGCTCCACTCTGCCCAAGCATCCACCTGCCAGGTGGATGCAAATTTTTGTCCTCTGAATTGGGACAGGATTCATCCAGCATTTTTTTTTTTTACTTTCTGGACCGGACAATCTGACAAGCACACCTTCTTCACATAGCGATTGGCCAGGTGTGTGGAGGTATGCGTGTGGAGCTGAGACCCATATATCAACTTTGTACATATTCTGCATTCACATAATAATATTCCATTTCATAAATTGAAATAATGAAGATCTCATAAGCAGATTGTGACACAGGGACAGTCTAAGGCAATAAAGCAGAACCCCTTCAGGACCCCTTCGCCCTGGGAGTTGTAGGGCTTCTGGAGTTTTGGGGCAGTTTGCTTTCTGGTTTGGTAGATTGGTACTGTAACTCTGATGGCATCAGCACTTGGAGACAGTGGCAAATGGTGACACAGATGGCTAATTTCTTAAAACGCAATGCCCTTTCTGCACCTCCTTTGTATTTTAAACCTTTAAAGTGTATTCTTTAGTGAGTTTTATGTGAAAAAGTCACGAATGGCCTGCCTTAGATGCAATTTCTGTACCCACTCTCCTCCATCTCTGCAAATTCATGTTTAAGTCACTGCTCAGTGCACATATCTACAGACGGGTGTTAAGATAATTTATTCTTATAATATAAACACTCCCAGCAGAGAAGCGTATGCCGTAAAGCCAGAATACTGTTCAAATGATTTTATTTGAAAGCTAAAGCATTCCACACATCCCACATGAATGAATTGTAATAAGCTAATGTGAGTATTATTGTGGATTATTGTTTTTGCTTCACCGTCAGGGGTGTTTTGCTGGGAGTGTGGGTTGGGTATAGCCTGTGACTATATACAGTTTTAATGTTTTTGTCTAATTAAGTCAAACAGTTTACATGATTGTGCATTCATAGGACAAACTATAGCGTCATCTGTCTGCCGCTCATCCAAACTTTCGCATTGCTTTTATTCCTTTTCTTGCATGTAAAAGCAGTTTGTTCTGAAAAGTGCTACACAAACAACATTTGTTGCTCATTTATCTTTGTTCTCCAGTGAACCCTGCAGGCATACTTACCGGACATGAAGATTTAGAAAAAGACAGTGTGCTCGAGTAGAAACCCAGAATGTCAGGGATCATGCTCACTCAGGCGTCCCCTAAACAGACATTGGCAGAGAGACCCAGAGGACCTGGAAGTGGAAGCAAGCTCTGACTGGGGAGTGAACCTGGTCGCAGGTGCTCAACCGTAACCGGCAGTCAATGAGCCAGAGTGGGGCAACAGGTAAATAAATACAATTAGTCCAAATTTGCTTTGACAATTAGCAGCAGTTACCTCAGCTCACCTTTTGCTGGGTCCTCACACACTCCCAGCAAAAACAACGATCCCTCAGTGTTCTTCATCTGTTCATGTGCCTCACTGTTTTTATTCATTTTCATGTATTCCTTAATAGTTTATTTCATAAGGAAAAATACATTATCTAAAGACAAACTGAAAGCAGTTATCTAATACTTATCTAATGCAAATATCAGATATCTGAAGGTAGGCTGAGTCAGCAGGACACAATAAAGCACACGTTAAGAAACATTACATTTAAAAACTACACAAGATTACAGGGTTGTTGCTGAATCAACCAGGATGTAGTAGCTTTTTTTTTAAAATTGGTTGAGTTTGCAGCAACTTTCAAGTGATCGGGAAGCTAGTTCACTTTTGCAGAAGACGCTGTCCGAGGAAAAGATGCTTTGCAGATGGAACTTCAGAGGTGCTACTCGAAGCAGCTCTGGTGGATCTTCTGCAGTTCTGTAATCTCTGATTAATTTGCAGAAAGGCTGAGGGGCAAGTCCATTTCAAATTTTAAACACAAGCATTACATAATTAAAATCAATAATGCTTGCCACAATTAAAATCTTGTACTTACTTACAATGCGACAATGATAGCACCTTATTCCCTTTTATTTTCGAGGTCTGATATTACACTGCACGCTTGTTAACAGGGTTCATTTATCTTCAAAGATCTTGCAGGCTCCATGACTTTCTGTACAACGTAGATATACAAAGCCAAGGTCAAGCTGTGTGGCTGACAGGAGGGCCATGAATAGGAGTAAACAGGGACGGGTTAGGTTACTTTTGTGTCTCCTGTGGCTGCATGTAGCATCACCGCCGCCGTGTCCATCTTTATCTCATCTGCTCCAGTTTTGGCGTTGAAGGGCACGCCTGCTTGCATGTCAGACATTAGAAGTGTGTGTGTGTGTGTGTGTGTGTGTGTGTGTGTGTGTGTGTGTGTGTGTGTGCGTGTGTGTCTGTCTGTGTGTCTGTGTGTCTGTGTTTTTGTGTCTTGATGTCTTTTTCCTGGAGGCGGAGGAGGCAGAGGGCGGCTGAGTCATGTGGACTCTGGGAGTGTATGTGTGCGTATGTGTGCGCACTGTGTGTGAAGTGGAGACAGGGAGAGAATAGAGGCACTCGTCTGTATAATGGAGTAAGAACTCAGCCAGCTTCGAGGAGCCTTCATCTGTCTGCTGCAGCACCAATACACACACATACACACACACATACACATACACATACACATACACATACACATACACGCTGTTTCCTGGCCCACAGACCTAACCAGACCAGCTGTAATTTGTCATTTGGCTGCGAACTGGGCCGTCAGCGCTGGGTTACTTTTAGCTTCCGGCTTGATGGTAATCCCTACCTTTGAAGGCCGGCCAATCCAATCCCATGGCTGACATTGCCAGAGAGGACTACACCATTGTGACCTTTATGGCGCACCAGCTAATCTTTCCACAGTGAGAGAGAGAGGGGGAAAGAGAGAGTGGAAAACTGGCAATGAGTTAAACAAGCTTACTTGTCCTCCATAACTCCTTTCTCCACATCCTCTGTTCTACTTTTTTTCTGCAGAAAACACCCAAAGCCTTTTTCCCAACATGCTCTGTCTAGTCACTTTGTTTCAGAAAAATGAAGAAAAAGTCACACAGCCTTTTTAGTCACTTGACATTTAGCAAATCCTCATGTTTCTGCCTCTGGCTCTGTGTTCTGGGTGTGTAGAGGTGGCATGCGCCCTGTTTGCATCCTTGGCAGCATTTGGCACATTTGTGGACATGGCGTCATTTAAGGCTTTTTCACACCTGGTTGGTTCACATCACTTATCTCGGTGGTTTCACCTTTAATTTTGGCCGCTCAGGCCTTACGAGAGCACAGGAGCTGGACAGAGAACGTGTTGAGAGGGATGCTCAGATCCCTCAGCAGCCTGAATCACTTAATTTTGAGCATGATCTGATCATTTTACATGTATGTATGTAAATGAGCGGATAATTAGCATAAAGTGTATAGTCAACATATAATTGATGACTTTTCCAGTAACATAAAGAATTTTTTCCAGAAAAAGCAAAGAAACAGACTAAAAAATGCTTAAAGAAAGATCACATTTCGCTCTGGAACAACT
The DNA here is from genome assembly GCF_039877785.1 of Chaetodon trifascialis. Taxonomy (NCBI): domain Eukaryota; kingdom Metazoa; phylum Chordata; class Actinopteri; order Chaetodontiformes; family Chaetodontidae; genus Chaetodon; species Chaetodon trifascialis. Next base: position 18,497,987 of record NC_092072.1, read on the forward strand.
TCATGCACCTACCAAGGTATGTAGGTGTGTCTAGCCATTTTCTCTCATCTTTGTCTCAGCACTCCAATCCCTCTCTCTCATTACAGGAACCACAGGGGGGCAATGAAACCATAAAGCTTCATCAAGACGTGCCCCCACCCTGAGCCTCACTCACTGGATTCCTGGCTATGCTACCTCCTGGCCTATCATCTATCCCCAGTTGACCCTCTGTTCCTCCCCTTGTGCTCCACTCCAGGCCAAGCATATAATAGATTAGAATAAAGCATCTGTACATTGTTTCCAGTCTCATTCTTGCAGACTTTCCCTTTTATCGGTTGCTGAGTAGTGAAGACAGACTATACACAGCAACTGCAACGTCTCTGGTTCCAACATGTCATCCCCTTGATCCCTGTCCAGCTCTACTGTTTCTAAGACTAAGATATCAAAAAATAACTTTAAAAAATACATTTTGTACTCCACCCAATACATCATGCAAAAAAGTGACAATTTAACAATTTAGGCCCAAACAACCAGTCTGCGGGCTGGAAAAGGCCCTGACAAGTGAAGCTAAAAACAAAACTGCGTCTATTTGTGGCTGAAGCATCAATAAAGATGAGCGGAAAGTGCCTCTCTCGCTCAGTGGCATTTCATTTTGTTTTTAACTTGGTCCGCCAGCCCCCTGCCATCGCTTCATCTCTTTTGTTCCTGCCAGACCAGGCCAAAAGGGGGTGTTGGCTCAACATGAGCTCGCATCAGCAGGCTACCTCCAATCTCCTGCCATTTGCCAGCATGGTACCAATCAACACTTTACTCCCACCCCGCCGAGAAGCAACCGACTCTGAAGGAGACAGAAGGGGACCTGGTGTGATGGAGATATGGAATGCGTGAGAGAGAGTAAGAGAGAGAAGAAGGGGAGAGAGACAGAAATAGAGACAGGGAATGACAGAAAGCGGGAAGGCAGCTCCTTGTTGAGCATCCTAAATTTACCCCAGTACTGAGGCTCCCCCGTCGTCTTCAACTCTTGCTCTGTCAAAAGATCTGTGCCTCTGCTGAGCCCTGACACACACACACATGAACACACACAGCCATGCACACACACACACACACACACACACACACACACACACACACACACACACACACACACACACACACACACTCAAAGGTACAGTAAAATCTTTGATATTACTGCAGCTTCCTAAAAAGTCACCAAGATTACACTCAAATTTAAAGATAAGTATGAATTTCTAGGATGTCTCCACTATAAAAATTGCTTTAGTGCTTAATACATTTTAAAAATGATACCTGTGAATATAAAAGAACCAGTCAAATTACACCCCTGTGGATATTTATCTTTTTTTTTTCAATAATGGTTGCTGTACTTTCAGATATTTCTCCAATTTATCATAGTGTTTCCTTGCTGCCTAACCCCTCTCCTCACAGTGGAGAGTACTATTGATCCAAACCATTGCACTGATAAATGCGAGCTTTCATCCAATGGCCAAATTTTACAAATGAGAGTGTAAATAACTATGTAGATCTGCCCTTTACATATAAAAAATCTGCAGAAAAGAAAAATCTTTTTGTGTGTCATGGGCTGCATTGTGCTTTTACATTGTAGTATTGTAGGGGTCCATATCCCCCCTCTTGAATGATTCAATGTAACAAGACAGTAAAGTGTGATGCACTGCCTATTTCATTCAAATTAATTCAGCTGTGGTTAGGCTGCAATTACTTTCTTACAGGAGATCAATATTTGGGGAAATACGCATTTTCACTTTGCAGAGAGTTAGACGAGAAGATTGATATCACACTCATGCCTGTGTTAAATATGAAGCTACAGCTAGGATTCTGTTAGCTTAGCATAAACACTGAAATCCGCTTGCAAGACGCTAACCTGACTCCATCCAAGGGTAAAAATTAAAAAAAATCAGACGACCAGCACCTCCAAATTTCTGTTATTAATTCTGTGTCTTGTTTGTTAATATGTACAAACATTTCAAAGTGTAAACAAGTACTTGTGGGTTGGGGGGGGGGGGTTATACACTGTATGTCTTTAGCTGGGAGCAGTGACATCCAGAGGTCACGCTTTGGCTAGCTGTTTCCCTTTCACACCATGCTTTATGATAAGACAAGCCAGCAGCATCCTGGGTGTAGCTTCAAATTTAATGGACAGACATGAGAGTGTCTTTTCATCTAATGCTCATTAAAAAAGTGAATAAACAGATTTCCCAAAATGTAAGCGTATTCCTTTAATACTCAAAGTGTGACTAAAATATGTATTTCTTTGAAGTGGCAGGTAACAGTTCACTGCCTTGAAGCAGGATGAGACTCTGTAACTCTGTAAGTTGACTTTGTGTCAGGGCACACATTGCCTTCATCAGTGAGTAGAGGTTTGTGCCATAGGCTTATTTTACAATACTGTTGTGCAGTTGTGAAAAATGTTAATGCAAAGATTTAAAGAAGCAGTGTCCAATACTTTAACGTGACCATGTTGTTGACAGCTTGAAGCAGGTATGTGAGCACAACGAGGTAGTACGAGCGGGGCAGGCTGAAGAGAGAAGATGACGAATGATGAAAGTCACAAGAAAGTTATGTGAACGTTAAATTTTGAAATTAATAGACTTTGGGTCAGCTCTGCTGTTCTGGTTTCATGTAGTCAGTTTTCCAAAATACATTACTGTTAGGATCCTACCTTCCTGTCTCTCCTTTTGTGTCTCCTCTCCCTTTCCCTATGTGTGTGTCTGTCTGTCACCCCTGTTCCCGCGGCTGGGCATCCCTGTACCTGCAGCTGGCTCCACCTCCAGGTGCTCACCTGGAGCACATTTCCTGATTGTTTGCAGTACTTAAAGAAGTTGCAGTCTTCTCCCAGTCGCCGGATTATTCTCTCTCGTCCTCCCATGAGTGTGTTTGGTCATCTGGTTGTGAGTACTACGTCTCTTGTTCCTTCTCATTTTTCAGAGAAAGTGTTTTGTGTTTTGTCGTCTACATTCCAGCCACTTATTGTGTGCTGTGTTTTTCTTTTCAGTGTCTCCTGCCGCTTCCACGCGTGCCTCATACCCGCTTCGTCGGAGCTCCTTGTGTTTTCCTCCGCTCAGTTTGAGTGCGTCTTTGTTTCTCGTTTTCCACTCCTTTTGAGTGCGCCTTTTGTTTGTTTTCCTATCCGCTCGGTGAGTGTGTTTTGTGTTATCGTTTTGTTAATAAATTTATTCTTGATTCTTTTAAGTCCTGTCTCCGGGTCTGCATTACTGGGTCCAGTTTATTATTGGCTCTCCAGCCTAACAATTGCTGCATGTGGAAGGTATTTAACGAAGTTTCTTCGTCTACCTGAGTGCTTGGTGGCACGGTGGTACAGTGTCACCTCACAGCTAGAAGGTCCAGGGTTCGATTCCCGCCTGGGGCGCAGTGGGCGCTGGGGGCGTGTCTTCCACCATGCCTTCTGTGCCTGCTGCCCTTGAAGGCCAGGCCTTTCTGTGTGGAGTTTGCATGTTCTCCCCGTGTTCACCTGGGGTATCCTCCATAAAAAAACACTAAAAACATGCAAGAAGATCACCACCTGACCAATGGTGACAAAAAGGAACTGGGTCCTCGGGCGCCGCTGTCGGATGGCAGCCCACCGCTCCTGGTCTGCCGTGGAGGAAGGACTTACCAGGATGGGTCAAATGTGGAGAAAATAATTTCACGAAGCATGTCGTGTATGCAGTCTCCTCCATGTGTGTGTTGTGATTAATAAAAGTATGTCCTCTTCTTCTTCTTCGTTTCTTAATTGACAAGACAATTTTCTACCTACAGGCTAAATGAGAAGTGCTCAATAAGTGCTAAGATCACAAAAAAAGGAAAGAAAACAAAAGACATTCAAGGTTAAATGGAAAGAAAAGGAATGAAGCTAGTCCTAGAGTCAGAGTGAGCGAAATAGACAGTGGGGAGAAAATAGACTTGCTGAAGTAGAGTGAAGTGAAAGAGTCGACACATCGGGAGCGAAACGGAGAGGCAGCAGTATTGGTTCAGGCAAATATTGAGCAAGAGCAACAGCAGAGACAAAGCGGCGAGGTGAGGAAGAGATCAGCGGAGTGAGTGGAAGAACAGCGTAATGACAACGGTAGATATACTCAGGGTCTCGCCTGTCTGTTCCCGTTCCCCCTGGCTACGGCTGCCTGCCCTCGAGCGCCAGCAGCCGTGGCGGGGCCAGAGCAGGAGGCCCCGGACGCAGCATTTGGTCATTTCACAGAGCGCTGCAGCCCACCAAAACAATGTTGAAGCAATCAGAGCTAATTGCGCGCTAATGGCTCCCTTTCCACTTTTCCTCTCTAATTGGCTGGAGCACCATCTGCGCACGCACACACACACACACACACACACACACACACACACACACACACACACACTCGCACATACACAAGCAGGTCCCATTCTCACAACATAAGCATCCTGAACGGGCATCAGTTCAACTCTTAAAATAATGTCTAGGTTTAGAAACTGAAAAAATAACATCATATATTTCAACCAAATAGAGGATGAGGGATTTTCTAACACTGTTGGGTGGAGGGGGGGTGGGATTTATAGTTTAAACCGCCAGGGAAACCTTTAGCACGTTTGCATTGATTTTTGCCTTCAGAGCAGAGTGGTTAAAATAACCATGTAATCATTTGTTGGAATAAATGGATTCAGCTTAACAGGAGGAGTGTTTTCGTGACTCCTACAGGACCGCTGACGAGCCTGTTATTGCAGCCGCCGACGGATCTCCCCATCACACGCTCCATTTTGCCTCACCTCTCTCCCACCTGGTACGGGAAGCGGCGAGGGCGCTTCATTCTCAGGAATAGCTTGTCACCGCTGTCGTCTCTGCGGCTCCTTTCCCATGGATCAGGTTTCTTCCCTGCAGTTCTTTGTTATCACTTAGCACGAAATCTTTTTCGGCTGCGCAGTGTGGAAACCGTCACCGCAGGCAAAGGTGAAATGGGTACAGCAGGGGAAGTGCTTTATGTGCGCAGGTTGCCATGGAAACCACCTTTACCCAGGTTCTCCTCGCTCGCTCACCTTCCAGGATTCGAACGGCTTGCTCGCTTAATTGACAGATTCGCAAACACACACACACACACACACACACACACACACACACACACACACACACACACACACACACACACACACACACAATTGCACACGCAACCACACATTCACACACAAAGACAGTCCTGGAAAATGATTAAATCCTCTGCCCACCTGCTTGTTTACACTCTGGCAACCAGTTCTTCTGTTTCCTGTTTACTGAGACATTGTCCATGCGACCATCTGTCCATTTTTCCTGTTTGCAGTGAAAACATGATTTGTTCAGAACAGGTAGAGCACTTCTCTTTCACATAACTGTTTCACACATCAATGGGTTGCTTTGATTTTACTCAGCAACACACACCATCTCGCACACTGTGAGCAAACTATTCACTACTGCAAGGCTTTTCTCCTGTTTGTCTGTGTGTGTGTGTGTGTGTGTGTGTGTGTGTGTGTGTGTGTGTGTGTGTGTGTGTGTGTGTGTGTGTGTGTGTGTGTGTGTTCTTATGTGTGCGTTCGTGACCCTGTCTAAATACCCATGCATTTGCATGTGTCTAATCCTCGTTGTGTGCTTGTCCAGGGCTAAACAGAAGTGTATTAAAGGTTCCCTGTGAGCTACACTACCGAGAGACACACCCAGAAAACACACCCTCAATTCACACACTCAGAGAGAGCTGAGATTTCCGTGTGATTGTAGCTTTCTCTGTTTGAACACCCGCATTTGTATTTCTTCCCAAACAACGTTCCAGCTTGACACCGCAAAACCGCATTTGTCCAAGCTGACGCAAAGACATGCAAGATAACTGAATTTATAACACTTTAGACTTGTCAGCTCAGTAAAACAAAGTGTCCAGATGCAAGCTCAGAGTAATGACGCTCTGTCAGAGCGCCGCTGCGATAGCCAGCTTTAAAGTGTTTTCACATGCCATATGGAAAAACTGACAACAGCTTTTTTCATTTCTTTGATTCCTAACTTGTTCAATATCATCTCAAATCTAACTTTGAGCATCTGTCCTCCATTTGAAGGATGCGGCACAGTGATCTGGAGTTGGTCGAATTTGATTTGAGGGAAGGATAGAGTTATACTTGTAGTCTGAAATAATTCTCGATGTCAGACTGACAGTAGGTGAGGTGTTTACCCATACTTTTATTTATACTGTGCATCACTGGTTACATCATGTTATTTCCAAGGTCAATCTGTAACATTTCACAGAAGCAATGGTACAGAGTGTGTGTGTGTGTGTGTGTGTGTGTGTGTGTGTGTGTGTGTGTGTGTGTGTGTGTGTGTGTGTGTGTGTGTGTGTGCGTGCGTGTGTGTGTGTGCGTGTGTGTGTGTGTGTGTGTGTGTGTGTGTGTGTGTGTGTGTGTGTGCGCATTTCAGCTCAGCAGAGCTGAACTTTATTTTTGGTTCAATATGCTGATTTGATGTGGATATTAGGAACTGGCCTTTATGTCTGACCATTTGTGTGTGTGTGTGTGTGTGTGTGTGTGTGTGTGTGTGTGTGTGTGTGTGTGTATGTGTCCAGTGGGCTGTTCTGTAACGTGCCACACTGTTCTGCACCTCGTCCCTGAGTGTGACAGGAGCAGATGTTAAGCCCAGCGCCGGCCGCAGGGCTTAGAACACAACTCCCATCAAACACAACTATTTCCCCCTGTGGACTGTGGCTCTGCAGGCCAGATCAGCTCTTTATCCAGCGTTCATTCTCTTTGTTCATCATAAATCCTCTGCTGATGCCAGAGTAAAAAAAAAGGCAAATGTCAACCCCCAAACTGGGACGAAAAGTTCTACTTGCACTCGTGTTACATAAAAGGCTGATCTTTTTCTTTTTCTCATGGCGCCCGTGTCATTGCCCCCTGCTGATTGGGCTGTCAGCACATCTAGGTCACTGTATGGTTTTTGATGGACAGGTGCCAGGGATGATGGGTAAATTGAACAGCTCGGATTAGGAAAGGCTAGACAGGTATGTTATATAAGAGAATTAGAGAGTGCGTGAGTGAGAAAAAGGAGTGTTTTCCTTTGAGTGTGTGTGCTTGTGTCACCCAAGCGTGTCAGACACAAACTCTCATCTGTTCCCGAGAGGCGCATTTAGCACTTTTCCATCACTTTCCTCACCTTGTCCATGTAAAGCCGCTGTAACTCCTGCATGCCAGTTGCAGAGAAAACAGCAGGCCAGGGATTTGAACTACCAACCCGGCAGCCGCTGGGATAGAGCGTTACCCTCGGTGGCATGCAGGTCCAGACCTCTTGGCAGAGCGTTCTGACGGAGAGCAAACACATGTAACCAGTGGGAGTCGGCCCATCTGTCTCTGTCTCGGGTAGCGGCATTCGCACGCACACCACACTCATGCACACAATTCTGCAGGAAAGTGAGACATGAGCCTGTTTTGGCAGTGACAAACGAACTGCGCGGCAAGGGAAAACCAGTTAGAAGATGAAGTGACCGATAGATCAGACAACTCTCACTTGCTCTCTCCCACCTGTCGGTCTGCTTTCTCTCACACCTCACCCGACTAACAGGAGCTACGTAAAAACTTACACGGTTGCTTTACTCAACTGACTCTAAACACAGATTGCCATTTATCTCTCGTGATGCCTATCCACACAGTCTGCTTTAATTTGCTCAGGTTGTGAGATAGCCATCTGTACCTGTACCAACAGTAAATTCTAACTCCAGTTGTTTTTAAGAAATCAGACAACTGACGTCATGTTGGACTAGCTGCTGTTACTCCACAACCCTGTTTACCTTCATGCATCTCGTGCAGAATGTTATCAAATATAAAGCTCCGGTAAGTGTATGCATCAGAGTAAATGCATTCAGGACAGATATGAATCTGTTTACTCTTCATATTCAAGGATAATGTTAACAGCATCTACTAAAGCTTTCAATAGTAGAGGTTAAAACCTGCATGATGGTCACAAAACCAAACATTGAGTAATATGTTTCAAGCTCCCATGAAAATGTACCAGCATACAATGCAGGTACTTCATGTCATGGTAACTTCCTTTCCTCCATATCAGTAATATCCACCGACACTCATCTATCTTTTCAACCCGTTTATTAATCTCTGCCAACACATCTACACAATTCAGCCCTCTCTGTCCTGCTTTTGTTGTGTTGGAGCTCGCCATGACCGCTCTACTAGCCTCGTTCTGTCGACAAGGTAATGTTTAACCTTCACTGTTCCAGGGCTTCTGTGCAATGATGTTTGTGAAAGGCCGCTACAAACAGAAACATTGAATAAACAGTGATGTAACGTTGTTTTTAAAATGTACCTTCCTTCTCGAGACGTATTGAGTGAACCAAACTACATATAGTTGATTATGGTTATATTCCAAAGCTGGATTTTTAGTTATCTGCATTATGCCAATGTCAAGGTTTTTTTTACTTCTGGATCAGACATTTTCGGCAGTTCGGCTCTCCATAGAGGTGGCCAGAGGGAGGAATCAGACTACAAAAATATGCATCAAATTCAGAAGGTTTCCTTGTTGGAATTTGGGAGTGCCATGCCAAAGTCATCCAAAAGAACCCAGAATCTGAAAGAGACTGGACTTAGACTGCCGAATGTATTACCCACATCCTCCAGAGCTTAAACTTTAGCGATGCACCCAACAGCAGTGCACCTCAGGCGCTACACAGTCAACCCGTTTTTATGCACCCAGGCTAATACCATTAGCTTTGATCAAAGAGCTGGATATTTTCCAAAGCAATTTCACCTTTTGTAATGATGATTCTGAGAGAGAGCCTTGAAGTACTCCAACACATTTTTCTGATCCACAGAATCCACAGAACATACCATGATCACTTTTCAGGTGGTTATTTCCTTTGTAGAATGTCGTTCCAGCGTCATTTTTCAATGCTGTGAGCGCCACAGATGAAGTTCCGTTCACCTCTGTTGTATTGGTGATATCCCAAAACCTGAAAAATCTATTTCAAACCATTCACATGACTGGATATCAGTGGAGCTGAGATTTCTTTTTTCTTTTTTTTTGTCAACAGTGTGAACCTTTTAATTCCTCAAGTCACAAAAAGATAATCATACCACCTCACACTATATATTCTCTCTTTTTCTCCCTTCCTTCTCTTTGTCGCTCTGAGCTATTCCTTGTGGTGATAAGGATGGAAAGATAGGTGTGTGTGTGTTTGTGTGTGGGTGTGTGTGACAGAGACAGACAACGGGGAAGAAAGCGAGACAAAAAGAGAGAGGGACAGATTGTGAATGTGTGAGGAAAAGGCAGCAACGGGTTTCACCTAAAGCGGGATTCATTACCATGCATCTGTCAGAGCGCTGACGGAGGTCTTGTTGCCAATGGCAATGTGGAAGGGAGTTAAAAAGCATCAGCATCTTTTCCTCTCTCCTCCCCCCTCGCTGTCTGTCTGTTTGCCGCTGTCTCTCCTCCTCTCTCACTGAGCGAGAACAGTTAAACACATCAGCTTGTCTGTCATCGCTCTGGCCTCGCCGTCTGCAGATGCCGACGCAGCACAGACAAGAAAAGTCCATTATCGCTTCCCTCAGTGTGACTATTTATCTCTCTCACCATCTCACCCTGTCACTTGCAAACCCACCCACCAGCCAACTAGGACTGTGATGGGCAAAACATTGCATCACTTGTCTTTCTGTCTTTCAGTGACAGCTGCTGAGCACCCTACACTTTTCCAAAGGGATGTGTATCTAAATGTGATCCGTGTTTGTGTTCCTGTGTGTGTGTGTGTGTGTGTGTGTGTGTGTGTGTGTTGCGGGGGCAGTATCATATACAGATTGAATATTGCTCCTCCGTCCCACAGCAGCTATCATCCATGTGTTCTTTCCACAAGACATTTAGCCCCAAACTGCCCTGGCGGGGACGCTCAGGCCTACAGCCGAATCGGAAGGCGCTGCTTGGAATGAGCATGCTCAGTTGAGTTTCCCAGGACAAATATAAAAGATAAGAAAGAGTAAAGAGTGGACTTAAAAGCTTTGTCGAACATATTTGAAAAGGGTCTGAGGCAACAGCTCGCCCCACTGCCTCAGCAATCCAACTTTTTTTTTGCAGGTTATTTGCAGGACTTTAGTGCCCTGAATTTGTCTCCTTGGGCAAAACTTTCCTTTGGTTGTGTTGTTGAGAGACAAACAAAACTGCCTCTCAACTACTGCTGTTGTTCTTACATGACTTAAAAAAATGTCACATAAAGATGAAAATTTGTTATATCTGTTTACACCTGCTTTATTATTGTGACACCAGTCTGTACACACAGACATGAGCTTGACAGTGATTTTCTCCTGCTCTTTCTAAAATATTGAACTATTACATGAATTAATCTGTATGGTTATGTCAGTTATTTTTTAATTGTATGAATACAATGATACGTTTTAGACTTGTAACGTGGGTCGATTAATTGCAAAACTTTGCAGTGTTCAAAATGGCATAATGTGAATTAATAATTTTGAGAAAGAATAAAAAAACATTAAAGCTTCATAACATGTTTATATCGTTGTAACTGTGATGTGAGTTGTATTTGAACAATAATAATTTAAAAACTGAAAAGAAAAAAATCAACAAAAAACTCCTCACCCAATGAGCTCAGCCCAGTCACCTGAGCTGCGAGTGTGCTTTTAATTCCTTGTCGTTGCTACGCAGATGCTGATCTTCCAGCTGTCGGATACCGTGAGACAAATTTGCTGCTTTGTTCTTTGAAGACAGGACACCTTTCAAAAAGGCAGCTCAGATCCATTTTGGTACTCCAAAGTTTTTCCCTGGGCAGCGTGGACTTTTGGCTATCTATCAAACTGCTTTGGAGCACAGCGCCTGCCTGCCTGCCTGCCGCAACCCTCATTTTAACTACAAAAACTCTCTTTAATGGCAAAGCCAGCCCTATTTTAGCTGTCATCGCTTCAAACGACCCCACCCCCCAGCGCTTTGTAGTGTTGCAGTGGGAGCCCGGTGTGTCTAAGTGGAATGGTTGACTGGTCAGGCAGGACGAGGTGCTGGGGAAAAGGCCTATCCTATCAGGTAGAACCTTCATCAGTGCTGCAGGGACCTCTCTGCTTTCAAGCCTCCAGCACACTGACAGAAAGCTTTAAGGAGCTCTTTTAAAGCTGAAGCAGAGATGGAGAGAGACTTGCTCACACAAGCGCAGTCTGTCACGCGTCCAAATTTACAGCGATGTACTAAAGTGAGGCAGATGTAGCTGAGGCGGTGCGGTAGTGAGGTGGAAAGGGGCGAGATTGGAAGTCTTGCAGCAGGAGGAAGTCAGAAAAAAAGAGAAACAAATAACCAGAGGCATATTTTTGTGAGTCTTTCAGGAATAAAGCAACAGAGGGATAGATACAGCAGAGGAATACCCCATGTTCATCAAACTGATGGCATTTGCAGTGAGAGGAAATTGTTCTGAAGGATATCTCAGGTAGATCTGATGCATATCAGAGGGACTTATTCAGGTTAGGAAACTAGACATTTCTCACCTGTTACCTTGGTGTTGGCTTTGTTCGGTACAGACAAGGCCTCTCTAGTCTGGCAAAAGGCGCTTTCTTTGGCGGATGACTGTCCTCTTTGGCTTTATGTCTATAATAAAAAACCCCTGAGAGCGGTGATTATTCTTGGGTGAATTTCTGTGCTGAAATACACCTCGAAGGAGGCGCCGGCGTCTCTGCAATCGAGGCAAACAACGCACCCCATGTTGTTCTCCTCAACCAACATTTACTCCCATATTTATCTACATCGCCAGACCCAGCTGCGGACCGCTGATTGGTTTTGCTTGAGTAATGAGTACAATCGACAGAAAGTACAATTTAATTAGGAGCCGCAAACGGCGACGCTGAGATGGAAGATACTGGAAGAGGACGGGGATGGCGATTAATGGAACAACGCCTTCCCAGTGTTCCATCATGGCAATCTGATTTATTAATTACCCATGGCAGTGGGGTTTTTATCTCTCCCGTCATGCAAATTGGCAGAAGAGACACACTCGCGCATTCGCACTCACAAAGGAAGGCAACATTTGATATCATGGGGAGGCTTGTCTTCCCTCTGTGTGATATGGAGCTGTGTGGCTCACGGCAGGTTTATTTGAATGAGCACTTGGAGGAAGGTATGATTGACATTTTGGCACACACTCCACCAAACATGGCGAACCTCAAATCCACTCGCGATTGGATTTTTTTTTTTTTTTTTTTTTTTGGAAGGTGAAGAGGTCACGGTTTGGTGGAGTGATTAAATGCAGCCTGCCTTCTGCTGCAGGTACTGACATCACAGCGACGAGAGTCGGCAGTGGGGAATGAAAAATAAAATCCCACTTTAATATCCAGCTGCTGGATGCCTCTGGCAGGGATTAGGAACAGATTATGCTTGAGTGCTTCGTGCGTCCTCTGTGGTGTTCTGTATATCCACAAACACAATTACTCAGATAGACAAACATAGCGCAAGAACAAAATGGCACACAGATGGAAACAGCATGAAGGAGATACACTTTCAGGTTCACTTTTCTTGCAGCTTTCAGTCTTTTATGCTAAATTAAGGCTGGGCAGTGTTGAAGAGAGACAAACCTACAGGAGCTTGATAAACACTGAGACATATGTGCAGCTAGCTTACATTCAGTGTCGACATGCACACATTCACTGTGTGCAACTGCTGAGCACTTGGCTGACTGGCTGTTCATGTGGCAGTTTCATTCTTTTCTAGCGCTTCAGCCCTAGCCCTCGCCTTGGATCTCGAATTCTGCAGGCTCCCCTCCTCTTTTCCCTTTGTGCTCCTGTGTTTTCCCCTCCTGTCTGTGTCACTGCAGGGCGTGGCTGACAGGTCAGGCCCAGCCTCCTCTTCCCTGAGCATAGCTGCACTCAATCAAGACTCACCTGCCACCAGGGTTTCAAGCAGCATTCATCCAATCATCTGCTGTGCTGCGTGATAACGACCAAACCAGAAGAATCGCTGAGTGCCTTGTCAATAATTCTTGCCTTGTCTGCTACCTGCCTTCCTGACTTGCTTTTCCTGTCTGTGCCTACTCCTCACCTGTTGCTCTTTCCAAATAACCCAGACCTGACTCAACTCAGACTCAGCTGCATTGGACTCTGCTGTCGTCTGGCCTCATGTGTGTTGGTGTGTCCTGTAGATCTCTTTTTGTTTGTCTGCTGCTACTGAAGTTGACCAACACCGGTTAGATAGATCTTTGGATTTTTTGTTTTCATTTCAAAGAGGTGACTCCTGGAAGAGTCAGTGCTCAAAAAAAAAAAAAAAAAAATTCGCCTCTGGTGAGATTTTGTTTTGCTGCTAAATTTTACAAGAGGCAGAAGAGGAACTGCATAGCACACACTGAGAATGAATCACCAATGATGTGCTTCTCGTGGGTGGCAAGTTGTGCGGAACGCATTGTTTGAAATTCCAAAAGCCAAGCACCGAGCATGCATGCATTCTTTTCGGTCGCAATTATATCCCTGTGGATGAGTGAGCTGCCACGCGCCGGCGCTAACAGCTGCAATGTAGACTACTAAACAAGTCTGTCAACTACTCCGCGTGAGGAAAGGAAATCCATGCGTGCATTGATTTGCTTTGTTTGTGAGTGACCTGATTAAAATTGTAATTGTAGTGGAGGAGAAATAGCATAACAGAAATGCTCAAGAAAAGTGCAAGTACCTTGAATTTGTTCTTCAGCACAGCAGACTGCTTGAGTAAACGCACTGTGTATCAGCAGGTGTTGATATAACGGGTGAAAAAGTAACGTCTAGTGAGAATCGATGGAAACATTAGTAAGCTAACACATATTCAAAAAAGGTACCCAAAGGAAGCTCTGTGAACTTGTTGAAAAAGGGAAGAAAACAGCTCATGGTACTGCTTGTGGGTTATACAATATGGTGTTGTTCAGTCAGTAGGGCGCCACTGCAGTTGACAGTATGTCTCCTAGCAACGCCAGTCAGTCAATTCCTGCCATGGGAAACCAAAGGCCTGAAGCTCAGCCCCTGTTCTACAAATATTTTCAAAAGAGCTTTTGTCCTGTTTAGAAACACATCTCTGAAAAGTGCAGTAGCTGCAGTAAAGTGCAGGAAATGAAGTCACGGGATCAGTCATATGGTAATGAATGGAAGTGTGCATCGGTGGTTATGTAAACACTCACACTCGTGCATACAAACCATCAGAGGACCATGCATTCCAAAAAGCAGTTTCCCAACACCTCCCTCACTACCGCCATCCCTCTCTCTCCCTCTGCCTCCACCTCGACGCAAAAGACCTTGATGTCTCTTTGAGGGGTTGCCACGGCACATTTCCATGGCAAATCTAGCGTGTTATGCCTGTGCCAGCATTGCCAAGTCCTCATCATTCATCGCGATGACTCACAAAGCAAGGCCGAAACACAAATGTCTCTCTGCCATCGAAACCCCCTGGATGAGAGAAAACATGTCTTTTTAATAGAAGAAGAAAAGGAACAGATTCACACTGTTTGGCCTCCGCTGGGTCCCGACTCCAAGACCACAATGATGAACAAGCCTTGAGCGGGTCTGTGAAATAGTGACCTTGTGGCTCAGAAAATGAGGGAAAATAGCTTAAAAAGATCACAGGAAATGAATTGTTGTCTGTAATTACATTCTTTCCGTCACGTCTTCATGAGTATTCCACGTGCTGAAAAGACCACGAGAATCTTATGTCAAATCATGCAGAAAGTCAACGTGACGTGCTATTTACCAACTTCCTTGTACATCCTGGTTTGTCAGAGAAGAAAAAATCATCAACCTCATTCAGTACTCCCTCATATTCCCCCGAGGTGACGAGAATCCTCATCGAGCTTGCGCAAAATCAATGATCACTTGAGTTCACGGTACAAAAAGAGGCGGAACTCATATTTACTGTGATCAAACAGGGTGGCAAACCGGTCCCTGAGGCATGCCATCTTCCACCCACTCATAAAAAAGTACCACGCACACAAGTGTACCAACACACACACATTACACAGGCTCCGAGCCACTGCAAGCCGGCTAAAGCAACATTTGATTTGAGGTGATGGAAATAGAGGAACGCAAGCTTGTAATCCTGTAAGGGTGACTCCAGCGCATTTGAAATGGGTCCCAGTGGCGGTGCGGTACTGGCTCCGGGGCATTGGTAAATGAATCTGTCTGCAGTCACACAGCCAAATGAACACGGGGAGCTAAGTAAGAGAACAGCGGGTGCGGCAGTTCATTTATGAAATGTATTAGGATTTATGAGGCAATGAAGTGTAAAGGTACTTTATTACCCCCCCACCACCGTCAGTCCACCAAGATGGAAAGCAGAAATGACACTCTAAATGTTTCAACTCCTGTTTTCTTTCCTCCTCTCTAATGGCGGGAAACTGGCATAATGAATGAAATTCTGAAATCGATTTTGAAAACTTCTCATATTATTTATTTGTTTCTATTTCCTCTCGACTTTATTCAGGGAAAACTCCACTTCCATGCTTCTTGTGTAACCAGTGTCTGTGCTGTGTTGTTTATGGAAAATAGCCACATGTCTTCAGGTCAGATCACTCAGACCACCACACACTGCCTGATTTTCCTAATACGCTGTGTATCTCCGGGCAGCATTAACATGCTACGCTGCGACTCCTGGTTGAACCAATCCTGAAAGCCAACCAGGTGTGGAAAGAGAGAAAATGGTGCTGATCTCCTAAAGCCATGTCAAGCAGAAGGAATAAGATGATCTTGTGTGTGTGTGTGTGTGTGTGTGTGTGTGTGTGTGTGTGTGTGTGTGTGTGTGTGTGTGTGTGTGTGTGTGTGTGTGTGTCTGCGCGCGCGCGCGCCATGGGACCAAAATGTGAAGAGTGATTTTGCTGGTTCAGTGCATCCTGGTTGAGATCAAAATCATCTCAAACTTGTGTGAATGAGGTCTCCACGGAGGGTAATGGAGAAAAAGGCCAGCTTGGTGGTAGACTGTGTGTGTTATTGTGTGTGCGCAGATACACACCCAGTATATGGATCTAAAATGATCTCAGCTATATGAATCTCACCAATCTTTTTTGGTGATTATGCTCGCTCAGTAATGACATACCTCACAGTTTGTGTGAGTTTGTGTCATTTTGTAATAAGCCGTGGTAAAATGTGGACTTTACTCAGGGGCAACACACAGTGAAATAGATACTGACTAAAGCTACTGAGGTTGGTTCAGAGTACATCCAAGATGTCTCCTACACAGAGACAGAGGTGAGTACACATCTTTTGAGACATGTTGGATTATGATGAATAATACTGAGGCTGAAGCAAAATACTGTCTACAACGGCGTAGTTTTAGCCTGTCATCCACATTTGATTTGAACATTTAATGGGATGTTACACCACTTCAGCGGTGCAAATGACATAATTAAAGCTGACAGTCATTGTGCTCACAATCTCTTGCCATGCATCTTCATTTACATCACTTGTAAATGTGGTATTACGGCGTCTACGATGCATGTGGTCCACCAGCTGCAGATTTTCTTCAGTTTCATTCCTATTTAAAAACTAGAAATATATCAGACTATTTTCAATTTCATGTATGAATTCAATGAATGATTTAACCCAAATAAAATGAAATCTTAAATATATGTTAAAATCATTGGGCAAAATGCAAGGATTTTTTTAAAAAAGAAACACTGCAATGTAGATGTAGAGTCTAAGTCTTATTTGGGATAAATCATGATTATGAGAGCTGCTCTTAAAGGTTACTCTTATACAGGAAGTCCAGTTTGAGTTGCAGTTGGGATTTGCACTGTGCAGCTGTGTATAATACTCTGAGGCTGGATTTTACAACTCTGGATAGTTATCATGGCAGCAATCTTTTCAATCTTCTCTTGCAACGATTGCAAGATAAACAGCAGGATGATATGTTTGTATGCATTTTATTGGCCACAGCAGCTGATGATTGCACTATGATACAATAAACATTTTGCCAGTTTCAGCCTACCTAAGCCATTTATTAGATGTGTCTTATTCTTCTTATTCAAATGATGTGTTTTATCCCTTAGCTGGCTCTTTAGAGCATTCTGAAGTGTAATTCATAGAAGTTAATAGAAAGATAGAGAGTTCATGCAGATCAATATGGACCCTGGTCATCAGATACATTTCTACATAAAAATGACATGATGGGACAAAAGAAAAGGGACTCTCTGCAAAATTAGAAGCTCTTGTGAATGAGGAGGGATAAGAAGGGATTGACCTTGAGGGTTCATTCATTTGCTGATGAAGACCATGAGATGTGGCTGAAAGCTTAGTTTACAAACACACTAATAATGTAGAAATTAAATTTGCATTAATGTTGATATGATATGAAGTCCTGAGGGGTTTTATGTGTGTGTGTGTGTGTGTGTGTGTGTGTGTGTGTGTGTGTGTGTGTGTGTGTGTGTGTGTGTGTGTGTGTGTGACCTACTGTGACTCTGAGTGCACGTCAGCATGAAGGTTATGAACAAGCAAAACTACAAACTAAATAATGAGGACCAGAGCAAGTTTTGAACCAACAGAGTGGGGACATTTTTGGAAAGTGGGGACATTTTGGCCAGTCCTCACAACTTCAAGGGGCTGTTTGAAGTTTCAGACTTGGTTTTAAGCGTTCGGTTAGGATTAGGTTTATGTCAGGGTTGTGATCGTTAAGGTTAGGTTCGGGAATGCATTATGCCAGTGAGTGTCCCCACATAAAACTAAGTGACATAGTGGGGACTCGCCTTCTTTAACATAAGTCCCCATAATGTAAATCATTAAACTGTCGGTGAAGACTTGGGTTGAGGTTAAGGTAAAGTTTAGATAAAAGTGAGGGTTGGGGCTGGGGTTAGTTGTTAGGGTGTTTTTCCTTTTTTATTTGCACTGGTCTACTAACCTGATCATTTCTTAGCCTTGGTCCCTTCATTCCTGTCTGTATGTGGTGTGACTTGACTGCTGTGCGTAAGGAGCAGTGGGCAGTGATCTTATTGTCCAGGTTCCCTGGCTATCCTGGGCCTCTAAGATGATCAGTTGGAGACGGTTACTGTGGGGAATTATCGATTGGAACCTTGTAGTTGGAGTTGTTGACTTTTATTGACTTAATACTAAACTATGCTTCTATACAATTAATGATGATAATAGTGTTAATAATAATAATAATAATAATAATGATAATGACAAGTGCTGGGTATAAAATGCTACAATAAGCGCTGAATAAAATAAGTGCTAGATCACATCAAACCATGCAATTCAAACAATAAATGAATTCATAAATAGTATTAATAAGTGCTAGATAAAGTAAGTGCTCAGACATATCACATCATGCAATATATTATAGTAAATGAATAAAGCACACCATGGTTAGTAAAATAATAACATGAATAATGTGTTATTGTAGGGCTGCACGATGGCGCAGCAGGTAGTGCGCGTGCCTCACAGCAAGAAGATCGCCGGTTCAATTCCTGGTCAGGCCTTTCTGTGCGAAGTTTGCATGTTCTTCCCGTGCATGCGTGGGTGTGCCCTGCGATCGGCTGGCGCCCGGTCCAGGGTGTACCCCGCCTCCCGCCCGTTGACAGCCGAGATAGGCTCCGGCCCCCCCGTGACCCCGAAAGGGATAAGCGGCATAGAAAATGGATGGATGGATGATTTGTTTTGATTGAGACTTAATTTTTGTCCTGTGTCATCATATAAAAAAAACAAGGTTCAATCGATGTCTAAAGCGGTCCCCAAAAAATTACCATGAAAATTCATGCTTAAAGATACCTCCCAAGGTGTGCATTTCTTGACACTCAAAGATTGTCTCACTGTATAAGTCCTGCATTAGGGTACTGTCGTACCACAGAGAGACTTCTTTTCAATTTTTGCAGGGGGAGTAAGAGGGCCCAGGGTAGCCCGTGGTTAGTTTTAGTTGTCATTCAGTCCTCTTGGTGTTGTGGTTCCCAGTTTGTTGATCCAGATTTTTTTCTTTTTCTCTGTCCACAGGTCCAGCAGTCGTTGTTTTCCACTCCTGTGATGGTGAGTTGAGTAGTGGGGTGCTGTTGAAAGTGAGTCACCAGTGGGGTCTGTAATTTGCCTTGTCCAATATTATAGAGGTGTTGTTTGAGGTGGGTCTTGCAGGTGTTGCATGTGATGAGGTAGACGACGTTGCTGGCGTTGAGGGAGAATGAGCCGAGAGTCGAATAGGCTGCTCCACCATGTGGATTGTGGATGAATTTTTTGGGGGGGGTTAGGTGAAGGTTTTTTTGTTAAAATTGTGATGCACTGGCTTAACTGTCTGGGTGTGAGAATGGTGATATATTATTGCACAAGGATGTTGGTGGCACAGGTGAGGTGGGGGGGGGGGGGGGGTGCAGGCCATTTTCTGTAGAGTATTCCTAATTCTGAGGTTGATGCCATTGGTTTGGGTGGTAGGGTTAGTCTGTTAGGGTGTTGAGGTGGAGCTTTAGCTCATCTGTTGGAGGTACAGTCCCTGGTGTGGTGATAGGGAATGCATTTGCCAGTGAATGTCCCCACATAAATCTAAGTGACATAGTGTATACTCGCCTTCTTTAACATAAGTCTCCATAATGTAAATCATTAAACTGTCGGTGAAGACTTGGGTTAAGGTTAAGGTAAGGCTAGGTTTAGGTTAAGGCTAGGGTTAGATTTAGATAAAAGCTTGGGTTAGAGATAGGATTAGGTAAATAGTGGTTATGGTTGGGGTAAGTTTCCAGGAAATGAAGTCATTGTAACATCCTCAGAAGTGTCTCTCTCTCTCTCTCTCTCTCTCTCTCTCTCTCTCTTTCTCTCTCTCTCTCTCTCTCTCTCTCTCTCTCTAAGATTGCATGCCTCCCATGCTGTCTGGCTTCTTGACTTCCCACCCAGTAGGGTGTATTTCATTAGCACCCAGTGAGAGGAGCAATACCTGACCCAGCACTCACTTCATGCAGACGCTTCCAGGGAAAACACAAAGTCATCTCTTGCACACTGACAGCTGTGAATACAACGAATGGTGGCGAGTGTTTACTGGGGTTATTAAGCAAGCGCTTACAATCTCCACGCCCTGACACATTTGATCATCTAATGACATCTAATTATGTGACCGCTTAATGTTGGGTTTCTCTCCGAGGTCAGGTTGTCACCGTTTGCCGTGCTGAGAATGGTTTTTGGAAATACAGAGGTAATTACTGGCGAGAGCCGCTCTCTCATTAGAAACGCTGTGTATCTGAGCATTGCAGAGAGAGTGAGAACAAAATCTAATTATCGCCCTCTTCTCACCCACCCCTCTGTGACATCAATACTCCATTATAGCACCTTGTCCCCAGGGTGCAGACAAACTCTGACTCCTACACATGTGCAGGGTGCATGTGCACATACACAGCGACAATAAATGGAGTCATTAGAAATTGTGTGTTTTGTCACATTTGCACTATGATATGGTGTGGCTGTTCGCAATGATAAGAATTTGAGTTTCGGCCTTACTGTTTTTAGATGGTAGTGTGTAACAAGAACTTTTCCTGAAGAGTTTTGCAAAAAACCTGCATTTACTTGGTGTCACTTTGACAGTTGTTCTCTGAACTAACTAAACATTGAGGCCCAGAGGGTTCCACACTATCAGACATTTCATTCAGATAAGAGTCATCAGGGATTCTGGAGAAAATAAATGCGAGAGGTGACAGTGTTTCATGTGACTTCACTGGGCCAGATGGAGCTTGACATAGAACAGCAGTTCACCATAATTGTTGCTTGTACACTAATTTTTCAGAAATAATAAAAACTGCCAGACAGAATACGGAGGAGAAAATGTTGGATTTCTGCTTATCCGTCCAGTTTGTTGTTTTTTATGTAGCACAAACATTTGCTGCTCACGGCCATGGCTTCCAGTACCGCTGTGATCTCGTCTTGGTTTCTTCAAGAGCGCTCATTGACTGCAGCTTATCTTTGCTTGTCTGCAATGGCTCAACATTGTGTTGCATTGTGTGCCTTTAACCTGCTGACATGTAGCAGGAACGACAGTCAGCACCACCTCAGCTTTGATGTGATTATCTTTGATCTCACAAACTTGTCTGGGAAAGCTTAATCCAGGCTTTATTTCTTCTACAGTAGGCTGCTCATGGCCTGACAGCTCAAAGTAGTCAAGGAGTACAATTTCTGTTGTATAGCTCAAGACTAGTGTCGAGTGTGGCTGACTGCTGACAGTCCATTGTTTTTTTCTACGTTGGTCTTTACTCAAGGCAATCACCAGTGCTAGTGAACACCACTGTTGTTCGTGAGTTTATCATCTATAGCCTTAAAAGAATTCAAATAATCCCTTTAATAAAAAAAAAGACTTTAGATTCCATGATAATCAGGGCAGGTGGACATTGGACTTTTACTGCCAAGGCCAGTATGATATGATATTAAAGTTATCTGGTAATATCATATTAAGGTTATGTGAGTTTTTATGTGAAAAGGTATGAAATCTGCAGGTATTCTGTATTTATTTTGTATCGTAGCAGTGCTTACAGGTTGAGAGGCAATGAAGTGCATCTTAAGATAAACTTCCAAGGCGACGCTTATTGTTTTACCTCAGGCACTTTGTCAGCCCTCTAATGTCTGATGTTGAACTTGAAAATGCTAAGCACCGCGTAAAGACTGCAGGAAGAATGGAAACTTTGGGTTGGAGTCTGTATTTCTCTCCCACTCAGCACTCAAGTGGAACTACAGCAGGTGGGTGTTTTTTTTTTTTTTACCTCCAACAAAGAGACGGAGAGAGACCAGGAGACAGGGAGACATGTGGAGGGAAGGTGGCAGACTCAGTGAGGCAGCAAGGGAAGGTAGAGTGATAATTCTGTGTTGGAGATGGCATGTGGGGGAGAGGGAAAGGTTTGTGTAGGGAGGATATATTACATGCAGTTCCATTAGTGTGTGTAATGGTGCTGAAAGGCTGCGTCCTGGTGCTGTTGACCGTGATGATAGTAGGAGTTGAATTAAACAGTCCCTGTCAGGCAGGGCTGGTCATGTACTGGGCTATCAAAGAGAGACACGCCGCAGACAGCTCCTCTCATACAGCCGTATCACAACGTGTCAAACCAAGCAAAGCCTTTGTTTTGGCTTACTGATGGACTGTATGCTCAGCATGACACAAACCCAGTAATGATGACGCATTGCAATCGCCTCTGTGGGGTGTACAAATTTGCACTCAGCACCATGTGGGCACAGGTAATTGCTTTTCACATTACCGCATCAATAATAGTGATAACATAATAATTGCTATATGATGTAAAACTGGTCACAAGACATCTCTCAAAAGCTCTTGAAGTTAAAAACTGCTGAATGATGCGGTGACTTGTGAAGACGAGTCTGATCTGTCGATACATACTGGAAGTATATATTATATAAGTATATTTATTGCATGCCAATGTTCATATTCATAGTTCCAGCAACTAAATATGAGCAAGTGAAAGTGGTTTTTATGTAGGTAATACTCTACCATTATAGAATCTGAGGGTATACCAACATCCAAGCTATCAAAATGAATGAACCTAGCTTTAAATACTATGGAGGCAGCATGTTTGGTAACAGCCATCAAGATTAAGTCTGGCAAAAATCGACGTATGACTGCCAACATAAACTGAGACTGGCCATAAGCATGCATTATGTATTAAGTAGCCATGGGAAATAAGTTCAGGAACTAAAAGTGTACATAACTTATTCATGTTTGTGTTCCTACAACATCTGAAGGAGCATGAAGATCATTGATTTGCTTTGTTGATCGTTGCCTCTCCCCCTCTCTCTGTGACTGTCTTGACTGCCTCTCTCTGTCTTTTAACAAGTTCCAAACATTATAAGAAATGTGCTGACTCTTGTGCCACACAGATCTTTATTATTTTGTGAATTAAGCTGCACACAAGATAGAGAGATGAATAAAACATAAATACTGAACATTGTTGGAGCAGCCACAGGGGTAAGGACCTTGTTGGCAGCTGGAACTAATGAACAACAACTAAATTTAGCCTCTAGCTTCTGTGGTCAAAGCATTAGGATTGTTCTTCAGTTCCTTAAAAAGATTCTCAGTCCCTAAGGAAAGTTCCTGCAGTGGAAACGCCCAATTTAGAGACACATTTCTGCGACATTTTGACATTATGAGAAAGCTATTATACTCTCTATTACAGGATAACGAAGCAAGAGCCATAGCACATTGTTGTTAAGATCAGCACTGGTGAATTCAGCATGACCTTTACTGAGATGAGCATTAAAGATTCAGTTTGTCAACCTCATTTCTTTTTGTTACACTATTTAACACTTTTTGCTCTCCTGCTGCCCAAAGAGAAGAGAAAAAATGTGATCCACCCACTGTTTCTTGTGGAATTTCCACCCGCAGACTTGATTGTTTATTGGTGTTGTCTGAACCTTACTCACCGCAGCAATCTTAGGTCTGGTCAGAAAATGGGCTGGGGTCAGTGTAAATTATGCAAGTCAAAGGGCATCATGATCAATAGAGGTTTTAAGTGCTGTGAGCCCAACCAACGAGACATATTGATTCAGCTGCATGTCTTGTTGGTGCACTTGTGCGTGAAATTCATTGTGTTACAGCAACCATCTTTTCAGTGCCAGGGTGTTAAAGCCCTCAGGTTACTTTACTCTCTCTCTGTGTACCTTTGACCATGTAGCTTAGGACACACAAAGGCCAACTGCAATCCATCGATCTAAACTGGCTGTATGGATGTAGAACATGTGGTAAATATTGTATTTTTTCAAATGAAGCAGAGTAGTATTCAAGATACTGGTCCATCAGTCCATAGATTGCAAGAGGAGGTGAAAGCTGTGACACTGAGCAGTCTGCTTCCCTCTGTTGAATTCAGTTGATTGAACTGTGGCCTCAGTGTTCAGAAACACCTGGGATCCTTTGAGGGTTTGTGATTTTAAGGCCAAGCAAAAAATATGAGGAGAGAAAATAAAAAAGAGCAGCAACATACACATTCAGGTTATTTATGTTTAATTTCCTGTGTAAAATGAGCAAATTATTCAGCATTCCTTGACTAAAAGGACTCATTTATGCATTCATACGAGCAGTGCTCTAAACTGCTATTTTTCAAGGAATTGCTTGCCTTAAGCTAAACACCTTTTTCAACTCTCCCTGCAGGTATAACCATTTGGTTTTAAATGGAGCTTTTTTCACAGCTTCATTATCTACCGCTGTCTTTTACTCACTTGAAAGTACAGTATGTATTTTGTCCTGTGAGGAGTTTCTCAACCAAATCAGCAAAACCAAAAGACATAGTTGGATGGCACCGTGACATAGCTTGGGATCATGGGAGTTGCTGACGTGACTCATGTATTAAAGTAATGTATTAACGTATCATCTGGTGTTTTGCGTGTCGCTATTGACAGGCAACCAAATGATGCACGCTGTTACCTCAAATAACATTATGGTTTTCTCTGATTTTCTTATATTATAGCATTATTTTGAACATTTTAATGCAGAAATGTTGGATAATGTGTGTTTAAAGTGTATTTCAGAAATTACCCAAAAGTGTTTAAATGCAAGAAATGTACAGGTAATACAAAACAGAAAGGACGGATAAAGAGACAGATGACCACCACATTTCATGGAGTTTTTATGGGTTTTAGAAGTTAAAGTAGTCTGTATAAATTCTCTGTCTGGGTTAGAAGTAATGACAAACGCAGGAAAGGGACCATGTGACACTCAGCACGACTTTCAAACTAATAAGGTAAAGTAAAAAAAAAAAAAAAAAAGTGAGAGTCCACATTGTGTTACAGGCTGAGGAAAATGGCTGGACTCCTATTGCAGGACACAGATCCTGATAATTTGAAAAATAAAATGATTAATTGTCACAAAAGAGTTTGTTAATTGCTGGGAGACCGTGTAGATCCAGGAAGGAGTGGGCAGCCAGGTGAGGTGAGCCAGTAGGAGTTCAGGTGGTGGACTGGAGCTGGGCAGACCTGGCAGGTAGATATATGAGGAAGGTGATCCTGAGAACAAGCTAGGCCTATGTGGCCAAGACGTGTTACCACGCTGGTGAGAAGATCCTGTGGCTGGTGATTAGGGATTGGTTGCAGAAGAACCACCCAGTCCAGACACACACACACACACACACACACACACACACACACACACACACACACACACACACACACACACACACACACAAGGACAGACACAACAAGAGGACTCACATGACACAAAGGGACAGGGGAGAAACACAGGGAAACACACACTAACAAAGTTTTAGTCTGACTGCCACCTGAAATGTTTCCCAGTAAGCTTTATTTTGAAAGTCTAACAAGACCTTCATTATAGCTATAGTATGTGTGAGTACACACATGCAATTGCTTTGAACAACACACAATGCTTTTGAAATTCTAACCAGGAATTCGTGTATTACAGTTTAAAGCATGACGGTACATTGTGAGGAACAGTGGCCACAAGGTTAAGTAGCAGTGAAGAAATAATGGTACTGTGTAGAGTAACAGTAGGCTACCAACACTCAGCAGAAGACTCAATAATTAGTTCCACAGCGATACAGGAAGCTTGCAATCAGCCAACATAAGCTAATGGTCATTCCACACTCAGTGAGGCTGTATCAGTGCACTGAACTGAACCAGGAGGTCATTTATTTTTATTTCTTATTTCAAAAGTTTTTCTTTTCCTCTGTTTGTCTTTTCTCAAATGCTATCGCTCCCTAGATGGCTTGGGAGCATCTGTAAGGATGGATGCGGATTAAGACCTTCTTATTGCGTGTGTGTGTGTGTGCTGTTATTTGTGAATTTGTGACACTGGGTGAATTGCCTATGTTTTAGCCAAAAGCCATAGCAAAAAGCTTCAAGAAAACCAATAATACTGAATGGGTGAATTTTGGGGTAAAGCTAATAAGCTATCTTGAATATATTTAAACATTTAATACATTTCCAGGATGTTCATCTCTCACATGGTTCATACAGATGTCCTTTATGACTGCCTAGTTTCTAGCACAGTGCGAACCTACAGAGTTAAGCGGAGTTCTGAACTCAAACACTTTATTAGCACTCGCACCCACAACCATCCCGTTATGACACGGCAGTTAATGAAATGATTGTCCCGTTCTTAGGCGGCCACATAAGGATTGGGCTCAGAAATATGCTGCAGAGCATCGAAAAAATGAAGTCTGAAGCGAGAAGAGTGAGAAGAGACTGTGGGAGCCAGAAGGACACACACACACACATGGAGAGAGAGAGAGAGAGAGAGAGAGAGAGAGAGAGAGAGAGAGAGAGAGAGAGAGAGAGAGAGAGAGAGAATCTCATTAACGGTCTGAGGAGTCTTTGGCCTTGGCCTTTAATGTGATGCTATGTCTCTCGGTCTTTGCCAGAAGCTGCAAACTTTCCCCTCCCTGCCTCGCTCTCCTCTCTCCTCTCTCTCTCTCTCTCTCTCTTTGTCAATCCTTTTCTTTTTATTGCTCTTGCATCTCCTCTCCCCGGGCTTCTCAGTGTCTTTCTCCTGCACTTCTTAATGCCGTGGAGCATGGTGAGATGGGTATTATTTATTTATGGTCATGCATTGTCTGTGTGCGTGGGCTTAAGTAATATTCATCTGAGCTGTGCCACTATAATACAAAGCCTCATTCCTTCTCATATGTGAGGGATGAAACACGAGCAGTGGAGTCCGCTACGGTCCCCGAGTCTGAATAGTCCCAACTCAAAGCTGAGGGAGTGTGTGTGTGTGTGTGTGTGTGTGTTGGGTGGGGGTTGTAGAGCTTAACATGCTTTGTTTGGAACCAGAAAGAGGCCAAACTGATCTACCCTTTTTACTTACTTTGCTTCTTTCTTTAGCAATTTTCTCCTTTTTTTTTGTTCGACCCTTTTCTTTTCTTTTCGTTCATGTCTGTTCCTGTTCTTTTCTCTCGTCCAGCGCTGCAGGGCAGGTCACTGCTGTAGAAGTTAGGGTGCAGTGAAGCAGAAGTGCTTTATTCCACTGTAGAAAGCATCTTTTCCCATTAAATCTGACTGGTGTTTTCCATCTGTCCCGGAGCAGGTTTTAATGGCTCGTCAGATGACTTTAACGTGTGTCTGGGGGATTTGCGCAGCCAAATACTGCAGTTTTGCAGCCTTCATCTCTCTTTCTCTTTTGTCTACCTCTTGTCTCTCAGCAGGAAAATGAAACGCCAAAGGGCAGGATATTTTAAAACTGAGCTGAAATTAAAATTCATGTTTGCCAAGAAACATGTACACATATATCATTGGTGTTTTTTTTTCTTGTGTTTTTATTTGGTCAAAATTGAACAAAAAAAGAAGAAATCTCTGTTTTATTTGTTTTTCTGCAGTGGTAGTACCCTCAGTTCTCAAGGGAGTGTGAATTTTTGGTTTCATCTGACACTGTTGATACTGTAATTTGGTGCAATATCTGTTTGAGCAGGAAAAAAACACTGTTCATAATCCCTTACGTTCCAGTGGCTCACACAGGCGGTTACCAGCCATGAGGCCGACGTTGTGGATTTTAGAACTTATTATTTGGATCACCAGGTGACATACAGAGTATGGCTTACAGGACTAACCATGACTGTGAGTTTTGACAGTCTGGTCATTTGCCATCGCCATCTAAACCCCCAACCCGTCTGTGCAGGAGCTGTCTTGGTCAACCTTCCATGGCAATTTAACTTGATTTCCAGAAAATTTGCAAAAGGAAATTTGAAATGCATGTTTGCATCCACGACTGAATTTAGGAGTTAAGCACATCGAGATAAAACAGTTTGTGCTGCTGCTTCTCCTTTCTCTGAGACCATTGCACAAGAAGAGGGTGCAATGAGATGATATAATTAACAGATTTCCAGCCAAACCTCAAACAAACAAAAACAATGTGGAAACACAGGAGTGTTACAGTCTCCTCATCAGTCCACAGAGATGAGATGTTTTCATCTGCCGCTATTTTCAGGCTATTCAGCGGAGAGGAAGCTTCTGTGGATGTTCAAGTCACATACTTCGTGTACATCATGATTTGCTAAGTTTGTTTACATTGCACGGGCCAAGCTTTAAGTCCTATTTGTGATATTTCGTCCATTTTTCAAATTTCCTGCATACACACTCAGGTTTTTTCATGCAAATTGCAATTTCAATTGGAAGGGTGCCAAAAATCTGGTGGATGTAAAGGCAAGTGTTGCAATAACATGAATAAAAAATGCCGTCCAGTAGGAATCAGTGTTACGTTGGCAAGCTGGTCTTCCAATTTCCAAGTGGAAGCAGCTTAGCCTAGCTTGCTAGCTTCCACATCCCAATGCAAACATAATGGTATTATGGGTCCATCCAAATGCTGAATGTTGTACAAGTAAAGCTGTCTTGAATCACAAATAGGACATAACCAATATAATGAAAAACATTTCTTGTATCAACCTTTGCAGACTATACAGTGCTGTGATGTTCTCCAGTCAGCAGTGCACCTCAACGAATCTCCAAGCAAAGTTGACTCCCAGTGTAGCTGCTTTGGGAAATACCCAGCTACAGGCTTCAATCTTAGACTCTATTTCCCCGAATATGTCCAAAAACTGTTGTATCCTCTTTTTAAAAAATGGAAGAAAACACACAATAAATGCTTCACAGCTAAACAGTATTTCCTTACAAAGGATGGGTTCATATTTGAGTTGGACTTGAAGCCTGGCCATTAGCCTGCTTGATCACTGTCTGAGCCACTGTTTTCTCCTGAAAATGCAGCTGGGGAGAGGAGAGCAAAGGATGATGGGGGTAGAACATAGTTGGGAGCTTGCAATCTGTTGCTAAAGCAATAGTAAGTTGTGTGGGCTTGAGAGCAGAACAGAGCAAGAGAGGAAAACTAAACTAAAAACACTCTCTCTCTCTCTCAAACACACACACACACACACACGGAGGAGCAACTGAACAAGCCGAGAGTAGAAGCTCCTTTTTGGAATTAGACAGCAGTGGATGTCGTTCTAATTTCCCTCTCTCCTCCTCCCTCCATCTTTATCCCTCTTTCTGCCGAGCGAAGCCTAATGATGTCCCTTGTGACAAGTGCTGGTTAACTACTAGCCATCAACACTCGCAGGCGCGTAGACACAGATGTGTGCACGCTGCCACACACACACCACACACACTCATACATTCTGGCCAGCAGCTGGTAGCTTTGCCAACTGTGTCCCTGACTTGAAGGAGATATGGGGAGCAGATGTGGCTCTATTCTGCCTGACAGGTCTGGGAGAAGAAAACAAGAGCCAGCAGATTCGGTGGGGGTGGGAGGGTGGGGGGGTAATACAAGAGCCTGTCTCCACCCTTTACTTCTTGGAAACATACATCAGATTTGTCTTTGTATTGTATGGCCATGACTACATCTTCATTCTGTGCAGAACATACTGAGCAAAGACCCAGGCTGCATCCCATTACCCTAGAAACGCCTCTTCCTTTCCTTCTCCACATCCTCCTTTCCTCTCTGATGTGTGCCCCCACCATCCTCGACGCAGGAGGAAACACAGTAAGCTGCTTCATTATCTCCTTTGCAGCAGCTTTGTTGCAGGAAACATGGGACTATCCTTTCAGGAAGAATTTTCCCTGCCACGCCCAGCTACAGTTTAAGCTGACATCTGCAACAATAAAACACCAGATTACAGCTCCCAAGAACATCAGACACGAGCAGCGATCGACTTAAGACTTATTTTAGCTAAATGTCTTTTGATTTTAGGATTTAGAAGATGTTTTGTATATCCTCGAAAATCTTTCTATAGGCAAGTGTTAAGGTTTTATTTTAAAGACTATGAAATGTCTGCATGCATAAAGTACACCACTGTAATTTTAATTATGAGGCACATTCAGACAAGATTTCATGACAGAGCATTGGGAGGATTAAGACCAGCAATACACTAGAAGACAGAAGATCAGTGATGAAAGCTGCTTCATTTAAAATCAACATGATCCTTTGTCTGGATTCTGCTTCCCTCGTCTACCTCCCTCCATTACTCCTGAGAAATTCACAGCATTAGAATAGAAGAGTGAGATCAAAGTTCCAGCTGTGCATGTGACTCACACATCAGCTGGACCCGCGATGCTTTAAGCCTATAGACAAAATAAAAAGAACTCCATTGGAATGAAAGCTGTTGCTGTTTATACCTTCTCAGTTTGTGAATATTAAGCACCTCCATGTCAAGCATGATCCAAATCTAATACTCTATGGACGCCGTGGTGTGAGGGCATGAGTTTATTAGAGCTGGAGTGATTTGTAATGAATTCTTCCCGCGAGGCAAGAAGCCGAATAAACACACTGTATATGCAAATACTGAATGATCAAGCGATAGTGAAATTCCCAGAGGATATTACCCGTCACATTCAGACATTTCACGACATGTATGTGTGTGCATGGCATGTATCTCTGTAAGCATGACAGTTTGTGTGAGTAAACTAGTCTGTTACTATTGTTAACTCACCATTTCACGAATAGGTGAAGAGCTTATCTGCAATCAGGCTCATTTCCTTTATAAGGGGATTAAGGAGGGGGGTAATTTATCTTTAATCTCATCAGATAGGGTGCTCAGCAGTGAAACTAACATGGTAGACATAGCCATAGACCACATCAACACTGACACACACGCGGACACACATGCGCACGTGCACACACACACACACAGTTGGCCGATTAACAAGTAATTTGCATTGTGTGTACACTAATCTGGGACAAGGCTGTAATTATACTTAGTGACAATAGCGCAGGATGCTTGTTGGACTATATATTACATGAGTCAGTCTGAGTAGCTCTCAGTATCCTACACACACACACACACACACACACACACACACACGCATGCATGAATGAAATACAGGTGTTAGTCCAGCCATTGAATGCGTCTGCTCCCTCTCTTTCCAAGACAGGAGACTGCTCCCGTCTCACTCTGTGTTTGTCTGTCTGTGTTCTGCTCTGATTATAGGAGTGGGATCAGGTGTGCAGCTGCTTATCATCGCCAGTCTTGTCTGTTTTAAATACAGGTTTCAACTCCACCACGCCGCCAGATCATAGATTCAGCCACACACTTGGTCTCGTTCCAGCCTTTTGAATCTATTTGTCAGGTTAAGCCTTTGCTAATTCCTGTTCCTCTGTGTCTGCAGCCTCCCCGGTCCGACTCCTGCCTCTGACCCTCTCCTGTAGAACATCAAGCCTTCTTTGGGTCATCAGTCTCCTACTGGCTCTGTGGACTTCAAAGTGTACATACAATTAAGCAGGGCCTGTTTAACACCAGAGAGCCTTGCATACGTTCAGAGGCCTGTATTTACTGTGGCCAGTCAGTCCCTGATGGCTCACTTCCCTACAGTCAGCTCTACAACTGCTCCAGAGCATGAGGTGTACATGTGGGACTCCCTCACAGCGGGTCTTATTTTCGTTGGAAAAAAATGATAGAACACTAAGACATTGCATAGACTTTCATAGCATGAATAACATATCACTTAACAAAAACACAAACACCCTTTACCTTTCATCCGTTCAGCCTTCGTCCTTCTCCATGGTGCTACCATTTTCACAAAGTTAGACCCGTGAAATGCTCATCACCCTGTCTGGATCTACAAGGGAGATAAATGCAAAACAGCCCTTAATACCCTCCGGATCATTTTAAATATCTCATTGTGCCATTTGGTCTAACTAATGCTCGCGCTGTGGTTCAGGCCCTGCTGAACACTGTCCTCTGTGACATGCTTAGTGTTTGTTTTCCCTGGATCATGTCCTGATCTTCTCCAAAAAACCCTTTGAGCATGAGAAGCATGTGCATCTGGTCCTCCAAAATCTAAGAAATGTGGATTTAATGGTCCAAAATTAGACATTCTGTCCATTCCCAGGTTCTCCAATCAGCCCACTCCTCTCAGCTCACCTGTCACCCTGAACTCAACCAAAAAACTAGCCTGAGAACGTCAACGTTGGAGGCAGACACTCGATGATACATCTCCACCTCTTCTGTGTGTGCTCAAAACAAATCAGCTAGGGAGAAGACTGACCTCCTGGTGGAACACGTCTTCAGCCTCTGTGGATTACCCCACAGATATTGTCTCAGCTAGGGGGCTTCAGTTGACCTCACAGGTCTTGAAAGCCACCTGTTGTGCCCTGGGTGCTACAACCAGCCTTTCCTTAGGTTATCATCCCCCAAACCAATGGGCAAACGGAGAGGGCTAATCAGGATATGGAGATCACACTCTGCTGCATCACCTCCTCCAATCCATCCATCTGGAACACCCTACTTGCCTGGGTGGAGTATGCACATAACACCTTGCTAAATCATTGACCGTGATAGAGCACAGAGTACATTAAACATGTGGTATGACTAAATCCAGATTAGTACAGGAAGTGTTGTCCCCACATTAATCTGCTGATGTTGGTGCTCATGTAGTTTGTGGATGCATTAAGATTGCAGTCAGCACTGGTTTGTTGGGTGAAGTTACCCATGCTTTTGACAAAACAATGACAGGGCAATTTTATTTGTATGGAACTTTTTAAATACAAGCTGCAAGTAATTCAGATATTAAAATAGAAAGACAAAAAGACACAAAGAAAAAAGTGAAACAGCAAAAGATTTAAATATACATATATGTACGGCTGATCTGAAACAGTCCAAATTTTAACTACAATCAGTGATGAACTATTCAGTCAAATAATGAAAAAGCATATTTTCTCTCTATCTATCCATGCGAGAAGTTTGGGTTTTACCTGCCCACGACATATCTGTATCTGACAGTCCACCACAATTCAACAGAGGTGGATGGAAATTAATTTCTGGTGCTCACAGTACTGACGACTTACACCTAAAGAAATTTGAGGTATATTCCCAGTGTCCCTTACTCCTAAACACTAATATGTGGATATTTTTAAGACAAACATAATTTTCTGGTTTTTCCACAATTTTTCTTCCAACTGTATAACAGTGATTCCCAAAAGCCATATCCCAGGTGGTACTTTGGCAGTTGCTAAGGGGTACGTGAGAACTTCAACTAATTAAGTCAACAAAACTCAACTAGCTCAAATTTAAAAAGGCACTTTTGATTTAATAAAAAATATCCCCATATTTGTGGGTGGTATGATAACAAGTGTGAAGCTGATCTTAAGCGAATTTTATTAACCAGCTGCCCATCAACCTGAGTGCATGAAAACTAGTTAGCAAGCGACCAGAGACACTCAAACAGAGAGCTTAAAGCAGGGGTTCTCAAACATGTTACTCAAAGGTCTGCATCTGATTTTTATTCAAGGTCAGAGGTCCAGAATGATAACAGAATAACATTTTAATCAATGAATTAATGTCACATGTCTTGTGATTGGCCCAGCATGAAGCCGTGGCAGACGAGGCTCAGACAGTTAGTCCATAATTTATTTCTGACTCAGACTTATTCTTAACTACATTTATGTGCTGCTGTCGGCTCCAGTGAATGTTTGGCCAAGTGATTTGATGCTGTTGACCTGCTTGTATATCATTAATACTGCTGAATAACATCCAGTCAATAACCCAATAATAATAACATACAACATGTATTTGGAACGTGTCAGATATGGTACTTCAGACAGGTGGGGCAAAAGGTTGGAACCATGACCACAGATGATGT
Organism: Chaetodon trifascialis; assembly: GCF_039877785.1. Lineage (NCBI taxonomy): Eukaryota > Metazoa > Chordata > Actinopteri > Chaetodontiformes > Chaetodontidae > Chaetodon > Chaetodon trifascialis. The sequence continues at coordinate 18,531,428 of NC_092072.1, forward strand.
CATTTTTTTAATGCTCAGATCAGCACAAACAAAATCCTCTCACTGTTATATTTGGTTGACCCTTTAAAAATGAAGAGCTGAAAATAGCTGAGGACTCTAAATAGCTGCTCCATTTTGACCATGGAAAAAGTCATGTGTTTCAAACTTTAATATCAGAGAATTGCTTAATGGTTACAGAGTGAACTGGAGTGCTCACCATGACCGTAGTTGTAATGGCTTTCACCTTTTCATACTGTTTTCACCGTCTTTAAAATAGAACACTAAATCAGTTGTGTAGCACATCTTGGAGAGAGAAGAGGACACAATGGCATTTAAGTTAATGCACATGGCAAAATGCCATGTGCATTAAAAGCTTGTATTGGCAGAATAATGCGTCTGATCAGTCTGTCTGTCAGCTGGACAACTTGAAGTGAAGACTGAGATGGTAATGATCTATGACCCGATGACATGTTCTCTATGCTCATTTCAAAAGATAAATCTATTTGTCACTGTGGAGTTTTTTAGCCAAAACAGGTTTTGTGAGGAGGAGATGAATGTATGAAGCAACTCCTGGGTTTCAGAGCTGAGAGACCCAACACACACACACACACACACACAAAAACACGCACACACACACACCACCTTGTCACAACTCTTTTTAGCTCTCATCTGAAATGAGAACATGCCCTGGGCCGCACTGGGAGAATAGAAGTCAAAGACAGAGAGAGAAAGACATGGATGGAAATAAAATGAAAGAGAAAAGCCAAAGGGGAGAACACAGAGTGATAAAGGCCAAACCAAGGAAGGGAAGGGCACGACAGAGAGATAGAGAGAGAACAAGACAGGGGTAGTGGATCAGCCGCGAGGATCAGCGGTGTAAAAGAGTTGTGGTTCATTGTAATGTCTCAACCTCTTCAATCCTCTCCCCCTCCATCCATGCCCAACCACAAGCCCACCCCACCTCCCACCCACACCCTCCAGCAGCTATTTAACATGGAAATTGATTTAAACAGAAGCTGAGATATCCGCACAGGGACCTGAGGACAGGTGCCTCCAGTCAGCAGAGGAGAAGCTAATGAGAGGTGAGGGACCCGAGCAGAGCTAACAAGGAAAGCAGAGAGCACAATGAGACGGGAGAGGAGAGGCAGAAATTAGAGGGAGGGAGCACAGAATGGGGAAGAAATTGAAGTGAAATTGGAAAGAAATGAGGGAGTCGAAATTTTATAATTTCCAACTGGAGTCCCCAGCCAACTGCGAGACGAGAAATAAATAAATAAATGAGTGAGAAAAGTGTGAGTGCTCGTATGTGAGTCTGTGTGTGGGTGTACAGCTACAGTCTGTGGGTTACCAATATATTCTAGTCGTGCAGAGGAACTGTCGGAGTTTACCCATGTGGAAGGAAAGTTTGCTTTAAAATACAGTAAAGTAAAATAAAACTGCTCAATTAATAGCTTCTGCAGAGTGAACTTGTACAGTATATGAGCGTCTTCATGTACGCAAAAAGGACTCTTCTGTCACTTTTGCTGTTAGCTCCAACCAGCTAACAAGCCAGAACATGACTAATTTAGTGTGTTGTCCACAATTGTGCAGTGGACAAAGAATTTAGTTTGACAAATCTTCTCGACCTGTAACCTTAACTAAGGATATTTACAATTTAGGGGACTAGGACATGAAACTATGTAAACTGAGCTCCACCCAAACAATAGTAAGGCAGGAAAAACAATGAAGGCCAAGCCTTCAGTAGATTCAGTCTGAACACACTGGAACAACATGCATGAAACAGGCCTCTGTAAAAATGTGAAATTTCCCAGAAACCAAAGGATTATATATGAAAGCCCCCTGACAGGCTCACTGCAGGGCAGCAAAGCCCCTTAACCTGTTCAGACAACTTTTCACTTGTCTTGTCACCTATAGCTATGCATTATTATACACTATTATAGCTTGTCACTGTTAGTTAGTCACTATTTTATTCCATCTGTGGTGCAGGGCAGGTAGTGTACAGTAGGCTTATTGGAGCTTTTTAGCTGAAAAGAGTTGGCTGCTGCATGTGGAAGCAAGGTTGATCAGAGTGAACCAGAAAAGCCAGGCAAGTTGTCGTATGTAGAACCAAAACAATGGGCTGAAAGATGCTAAAAAGGTCTATAGAGCTGAGGGGAACAGCAGTCAGGTGATGATCTTTTGTGGGTTTGTCACTGCAAACGGCCTCTTTCACATTACACCCTGTCGTTTAATCCATTATTGGTATAAAAATATTGATTAGAGGCGCTTTAATGTTACATGTTTATGTACATGTTACATTTAATGTGACAATAATTTAGTCTGAGCTTGTTCAGTGCAGATGTATGTGGCTGTGGTTTCCGACTAATCAGCTTGTGATGAATATTGCAAAAACAGATTTTTTTTAAAAAAAAAAGCAACTTAAAGGAGTCCCTGTTTTATGTTTGGATTTCTACCACGTCTTAAAGACCACGAGGATCAGGCCAACAGACCAAAAAGGGACAGAAACATGTTGACATATTCACTGCCTCTTAAATTGAGCAACAGCCACTTTTTGCTATCTGACCGAATGTTGCAGACTAATTGAGGCAAGCTGGCTTCTGATTTGCCAGTCAGCAATACTCCATACTTTAATCTTAGCCATGGAACTGCTTCAGAACAAGAGCTATTTTGGTAGCATGAACAATGGTTAAGGAACAAAACTGAAAGCAGCTTCTTGCAGTATAAATGCGTGAATATGTAAAAAGATTCAGTGATTCATGAAAATTTCAGCTCCAGCAGAGTGATATTCCATTTCTGTGTTATACCCACAGCATTAATTTCACAAAACACCTAAGCCACCAAACCTGTGCACCTGGTGTGTTTCACAATGCACATATAAGAATCTCCTTACAAGGAGATAATGATCACACCACTAAAGTGTGATCCATCATCAAAGCTGATAGCTCCTAGCTTCGCCACGAGCCGCCTTCACTCACTGAGCTACGTTTCAGTCACCTCTCCTGTGTGTTGTAGGAGCGCCTGAAGTGGTTGAAGGAGGTCAAAGCATAAGTCTTGTAGTCTTGACAGATCAAAGTGGGGAGGTGCACAGGTTATCGTCCGAACAGGCATTATTTTTTTCTCCCATCCAAATTCCACAAAGTTTTCCGAACCTCTCCTTTTTGCAGGTTGCTTTGGGCTTCCCATGAATGCATCTCCAAAATCAGCAGCGCTACGAGCACTGCGACGCGGGGAAGTAACTTCATTATTTTTGACGGAAATCAAACCTGACAAAGAAGCATGAGGACGTCACAAGCTGGGCCAGTAGCAGCACCATTCCTTGTTTCTGCCACTCTGTCCCTGAGCTGCGTGCACATCGCCAACCTTATTGATCTCTGCTCGCCACGTGGGGATGTAAGATTCAACATGTGAACATGTGTCTGCGCGTAGCCTCGCACAGACAGACACGTGGCTTTGAATATCAGCGGGATAAGTGAAAGGTCTGGCTGTCGTGAGCTTTCAGATTGTAAACAACACTAAAAGGTGGCTGCGTTGCTCTTTAAAATGTGATCTTGCAACTTGATAAATGTTATATCGGTAACATGACAGGTATGACATTTTCTAGCAATATCTTCCCACACACAGATGTAAAGGCACTCCTCATTCTCTCTCGCTTTCTATCACCCTCTCCCTGCCTTTCTGCACAAACTGATACACACACAGAAGCACTGCCTGTTCTCCTCACTCTGTCTTTCATTAATAAACAACCCAAGATGAGCTTCCAGTCTCTTTCCTGCATGCATACGCACTCACACACACGCAGGCTTGCTCTGAAGTATCCCACATTGCACTGCAGCATCAAGTAAGTCTTCCATGGCAACCATTTCAAAAGTAAGATTCATCCACTTTATATAGCTGGCCTAATTTGTCTACTACAGCCCCCGCTGAGCACTACCATCCACAGTGACGGCTGGGCCCTGCGCAGCATGCACAGAGGGGGGGGACAAAATCCCTACGCAAACACCAACATTTACTCTTCAAAGTTCTGTGTTCTACTTAATAAAGCATTGAAAAGGTCTAAATAAAAGTGAGACTGGACTATTTTAGTATAAAAATACATGTCAGTGCTGAAGTTGCAGACACCTAAAGAAGTAAAGAAGTGGAGAACATGCGTAGGGCTGAAAAGAACAGAGCATGGACACATTGTGAGACGCTGGGGACATGTAAAAGTCATGCACATGTAACATGTAAATAAGAGCAAGGCCCCAAGACTGAAAGAGAAAATGTAATTACGCATCTGTTAGTAGTTATTTTGCATCTCTTTGTTGCTGTTTTGTGTGTGCTTGGAATCATTTTGCACCTCTTTGTTGTTGTTTTTCATCTCTTTTGTGTTGTTTTGCACCTCTTTGCTGTTATTTTGTGCCTCTTTGTTATTGTTTTGCATCTCTTATGAATTTTTTTTGCATCTTTTCGCAGTTATTTTGAATATCTTTGGAGTCACTTTGTGCCTCTTTGAGTCATTCTACATTTGTTTGTAGTTTGAATTTTCAACAAGATATTTTAACTGTTACTTCAAAGCAAACCTCTGGCCCTGGAGCCCCCTGATCCAACGCACCCTGGGCCTATGCCTATAGAGCCATACAGCAATCCATGGAATTGAGTCATATCAGCAAAATTATCAGCTGTTTTTGAAAAAGTGAGACTCACGGCTGCTGTATTGGCTCAAACAGATTCAGAAAGATGAGTGTGATGCCCTCCCAGTCTGAAGGAAGCCATTTAGTATTGGCAAAGATCATCGGCTGATGACGAGTTACATGAAGAGGAACCTCGGCCCTCTTCTTTCCCCAGGCAGTGAGTGCACTGGAAACAAAGTATCTGAATTCCTTTTCTTGTCCCCACAAAAATCATCTCCATCCTCTAATTGGAACTTGTGTAAAACAAAAAGAATCTGTTAATTCATGTGTTGGAAAATAAGATGTGTGCGCCGCTTTACTTCATGACTTATGAGGCTGGAAAAACAATGCAGTGTTGAGTCACACAATAGCTAAATGATCAAAGGTATGAAGGTGTGGGAGCTTGGCATCTGTAGTTTAATAAGTGGAGAATGAATGAAGACATGCAGCACTGACAGATAAAACCCACATTTCTGTTGGGGAATGAAGGCAGATTAAAGGAAACTAACATGTCAATTCGGAAAGTTTAAACATCCCTTTCAGATGTAGTTTTGGTTAAGTGCTTTATAGTCGGCTGAAAGCTTAGCGTAGGTGGTTCTGGTGGTAACAACCACTGCTGAACAGAGGCAAAAATGTCAGCAGTGGGTTTCAAACACATGCCATTATGAGTGTGTGATGGGAGTATTTAACAGATATGACTTTGATATTTTTTGCCAGCACAATGTTGCTACTTCCCTTCTGTCTGCTGTCAGACCAGTTTGTTCCTACAGAGGATAAAAAAATCCTGTATGCTGCTCTTCAGTGTGCTGTTCTTTATCAAGGTAAATTCATAATCGATGATAAACAGATATTCATTTTACTTGATGAAATGTTTTCATTATTACTAAGTACAACTGATTGACACTGGGCAGGATTTTTTGTTTTTTGTACAGTTTACATCCTGACACACTTCTCTAAAAGACTTTCATGAGTCCAAGAATTCTGAAGTGATTGTTTCCAACTGAGAAAATCTGGTCACAAAAATGTCAATTTTTCATGAGCCAAGAAAAACTGTTTTCAGCTTTGTGATAATGCATATTTTGGTGAAACCAAATGGGTTTTTCAAATGGTTATTTGGCTTAATAAGGATCCTTTCTCAATCCATAAAGGGCCATTTTATCCTTCAGTTTATCTAAAAAATTCAAAATCACCAAAATTAAAGGTAAATGGATTTCACTGGGCAGTGGCAGTGGTTTTTAGCCAAGTAATTAGCACATTATCATCGTCATCATCATCTTCAGCTGTGGATTCAAACACATTTGGTGCAAAGCTCCCGATTTCAGTCAGCACAACAGCGTTTGTTGAACTGACTCAAACAACATGTTCATGGTCATGGAGGCACCCGTCAGCTCGTGCAGCTCTTTAATACAGACGAACAAGCTAGGAATACTTGTTGGTACAATCCTTTGTTGATTTGGGTATTTTTATGGGATGAAAATAAGAAAAATATAGAATATCACCAGGCTTGTCCTTCGTGTTGTTAATGAGCCCAGTGATCTACATTTGGTCCCATTTGCAGTTTTATCTCACCTTGTCTTATCTTATCTTTGGACCTTTAACCTATCCATGCAGTCTGAACATAAGAGTGGACAGCCCACTTATTACAGCAGCCATCTCAACAGCAGCTTCCCCTGCAATTTCCCTGGACTGGGGGTCAGCTCACCCCATTTAAAACCCCGCAAGTCTCCGAGATTATTGCCTCTGCTGATGAAGCAGGAGCTGATGAGCATCTGGGGGAGGCTGATTGTCACCATCTTCACAGGCTTCAGCATGTGATGTTCCTCTGATGGTGTGAATCCGCCTGGACAAGAGGATGCAATCCAGCTGTCCACCATATCTGCCCACAGCATCTCCACCTCTAACACACACTCATTTTTAACACTTCCTCCTCCACACTCTGTAGCCCCCCTCCCCACCCTCAGAAAGACAAGACAGCCTGGCCTCCTGTCTCTCACCTTATTCCATCTATTCTCCCACATAGCATTACGTGAACGCACCACGCCAGTTGACTACATGGAGGTGGGCAGAAAGGACAGACCTTGTTGCAGGCAGCTCCAGCTGAAAGGTAACATCACAGATGACAGATCCGCGGCTTGCTCATATTCAAGTCTGCTTTTATTGATCATTGCACGGTAACAATTTACTTTCCTTTCCACCCTCACACTCTTGACAGTCCATCGATTCAAACAGAGGAGACGGCTTCCACATCATCACTTATCTTTCATTAGATTATTGGAGACACAGAAATCATTATTTTAGACATAATAGCACATAAGGGCTGAAAAATGATCTGTTTTGGATATGGCCCGTTGACATTTCATCTCAAATGATGGTTTCTATCCTAATATCTAATGTTCTATCCTCTAAGCTGCTAGCTTTTTCAATAAACTAAATGGAGCCTCTGACTTGGCTAATGCTGCCTCTGACCAGCGAATCGGGACAGAGAAATGTGTTTTTAATACAGGAAAGTACAGTTTTGACCTCTAAATGCAACGCGGCACCACAGGCAGCTGTAATATCATCAGTGATAATAGCAGAAAATGGCAGAGAGGGGAATCAAATCAACAGAGGCATGATGGATAGATGGAGGCGAGTTAGTAATGTCTGTCTTCACCCTCTGTCCCTCTCTCACATGCAGCTCTCCTCCTGGGTCCATCTCGCTGAATTATCATACTTGGATGCTGAACCGCCGAGAACAGGCCAGCTTTGGTTATGAAAGTGTTGCGCATTTGCAGGGAGGATACATGAGAGTACATGCAAATAGGCTGCTGCATTAGCATTCGATATCCTCAGGGCTACACAGGCTGTGCAATGCCAAGATGTGACGGTGTGTGTGTGCGTGTGTGTGTGTATATGTGTGTGTGTGTGAGCTCGGGGTGAACTCGGCTGCACCGAGACAGCGATCCACACTCTCCGGGCATCTTTAACTCTCGAGCGCGGAGTCTAATTTCAGGCGGCAATAAGGCATGGATACTAAACAACGTGCAGCCAGAATGTTAAAAAAAACATCTGAAATGCAGATGTCACACAAATTTCCCTTGAATGGCAGAATTCAGCTTGCCTTGCAGGAAGACTTCTTTTCTTGTCTAATTCAAGGGTTAATAGAATTTTAAAACAATTTCACAGCCTACTATAACAGGAGTGCTCATTTTATGGTAAATTAGGCTGTAACAATTACATTTGTTGGAAGAGGGGGTGGTCCACGGAAGTCTGTGTACAGTGACATGCAATCAGCAAAGGCTTCAAGTGGGTGTATTCACTGTTAGAAATTAATTAGACGAGGATAATGCATAGTAATTCAATATTGACATGAAATGTAGAACTGGTTGAAAATAGTCCACATAAAATGTGCTGTTCTGGATTCCCAGTGAGCCGAATGTCTTCGCTGACCAGCTGCAGTCTTAGTCCTGTTCCAGCGGGAGTGTGAGCCAGCTTCTCTCCATCGCGCTTTATCAGCTGGCTCCTGTGGGTCACTTGGCAGTCAGCCACCACAACCCCTTCCCTGCCAGGAACAGAACTGGGCCTAGGGCCACCTCCTTTCAACAGGGCGCCCCCGAGAGCTTCGTCTGACCACCTCCTCCACGCTGAGCTGCTCCCGTGCACGGCTTCACTGCGGAGGAGACAAAAGCACAGGGGAGACCGTCGGGATGAGCTCACATGTAAACACAGAAAGCTGCTCCTGTAAGCCTCAAATCCTCCTCTGCTCCACTGATTTAATGACAGATAAGAGGTAGTGTTTGGCGAAAAAGAGCCCACTTTTTTAATTTAATTTCTAAGCAGTGGCTGCAATAATTAAAAGGTGATTTTCCTGCCAAGCGGCGCAGCTCTTCAGCAGTAGCTAAGCAACATTTTGCTAAGTAAGACATAATTACTGGCGAGACTGTTGACTTTGGATTAGTGCATTAATATTTCAATCAACAGCTTATGTGGTCACAGGTCTCAGTTTTTGAGTATTTTACACAAGATTCGAGCATATCAAGGACCAGACACATATCGTTTATAATTATCATTTTAAATATGTTCTCTATTAAATCTGGACATGAAAGATTTTTCATTATCAAACACTCAGATTCTGCTCAGAGGAACTGTTGTGGAAATGTAGGAGCCCCAAGCCCGCTGCTTTATTGCTTTATCAACACGAACACAAACAGGATTTTCTTTCTAACTGGCTGTAGTCATGTCGAACACAGTCTCAAATGAGCGAGTGACCTTTCTGTCGAAACATCTCCAAAATGTTCTTAAGTGGTTCATAATCCAGCTTCCCTTGACTAAAATGCCAGTGACAGTTACATTTCTCAGAGTCTGACCACCAAGCATTTCCGAGCCTTTGTTTTAACTTTCCCTTGCCTTCAAGGCTCGGACAGGAAATCATGTGAAATCCCTCTGACACCTCTCTCCTCCCGCTGGTTCCATTTCGGGAATCGCCACAGTCCTCTCGCTCCCGCTTTCCTTCTGTCAGAGGGCCTTGAGCTACTGATCCTCATTAGTCACTTTCCCTGAGACCACACTGACACCGGCGACGCACTCGCCCTCACTCAGACGTGCTGAAGGCTAGCGAGGCCACACACCAATTCACAGGCACTGTCAAAAGCCAGGCGACTTACAGGAGCTGAGCAATCATCAGAATCAACCAACCTTTGAAATGCTGTGAATATCGCGAACGTGCTGCTGCTGCATAATGTTACACTGACTGAAATACCCACAGGCTTCTGCAGCAAAGTTTCTTGCACAATGGTCTTGTGGGAAAATGGGGAAAGTTAAAAGGACCATACCAGTGATTTTGAATGTTTTAGATCATTACCTACAAATTGCGTACACTTTCCTTTACATCTTGAGGTGGCTAATCCATCATATCGGAACATTTGTCAGCTTTTTTCATGTTGGTGTTGTACCCAGGGACTAAAAACTCTCCTTAGCAGTGATTTCAGCTGCTAAAAAGAATGACATTATTGAGGTATTGTTGGGGAAAAGAAAAGTCCACTCATGTCTGTACAGCAAACATGAAGTTACAGCCAGCAGCTCTTAGCTTAGCTTGAAGAAACAGAGCGGGTCTGGCTCTGTCCAAAGGTAACGGTCAAAACGTGAAGTGCCAGAACAACAATTCGTTGTTTTTCCAGGGAGGTACTGTATGTGTCAGACTATTTTTTGGTTGGGACCAGTTGCCTGGCAACTAGCAGAAAATCCAGGAAGTTACTGATCCCTGGTTAGCAACCTGTAACATAAAGATATGTTGGTTTTTCAGTTTCTGGAGACTGATTTTGTTACCTTAGGACAGAGCCAAGTTCAGCTTTCCCCTGTTTGCACCCTTTAAGCTAAGCTAAGCTAAGCTAAGCTAAGCTAAGCTAAGCGGCTGCTGGCTGTAGCATCATAATTACTGTACATGACTCTCAGCAAAACTACATGAGTGAATTCCCCAAATTGTCAAACTACTTCTTTAAAAACACTTTTGTCTGGCAGCTGGCTTTGACATTTTAGGTGTCTGAGTGCCCGTGAATCCACCACGAAAGACTCCAGTATGAGCTTTGTTTGGTACAAAAGCAATTTGTTAAGTTTGACAAAAACTAAGGACTTGCATAAAGAAAGAAACTGGATTTCTTATGTGTGATGGATGACACATTTCATGCAAGTTTCAAGTCTATGCAAGCTGATCGTCATATTGAACAAACATGAACTGACAGCCTGGAAAGTGGAGAAAAAAAAAATCAATCTCTAAAGGTAGAGACACACTGAATCCACTGAGCGCTGTGCCGATGGATATCAAGTCGACAGATCCTATTCATTTTTTATGGAGAGCAGGAGATCCAGCAGTACGGTGCACGATGGATACAGCAAGCGAAGTTGACAGACCAGTTGCCATATCGGAATTTGCGTAATCACGACTCGTCAATGTTATGCAAATGAGCCCGTCCAGTGCGCCGCACCAGGCTCGCAAAAATCAGATCAAACTGTCAAACTAGGCAGCGCTGATAAAATATGAATCAAGATTCTGTTACTGCACTGCTTAATTCTCACTGTTTAGCTGTAATATGAGAAAGTTTGTGACTCGGCTGCTATGTGGGGAAAAAGGATGAGCACCGTTTAACTCGCACCACGTCACCATCCAGCTGCAGCGTTCAGAGGTCCGGTGCTCTCGAACGTGTCCTCATTGGATTCTATATGTACCTTAAGACTTGCAGGTGCATGCAGGTGGTAAGTTATTGTGCTAAAGCATGCAATAGTCAGCTGTATGGTCTTTTAAAATGGAAACAGGTGCAGCGGGCGGAGGACCAACCTGAGGTTTGTACGGTCTCGCTTCAGCAGACTGTCAGTCTCCGGGGCACTCAGTGACCGATAGCTGTGCCTGGAGGAAGGACAAACCCCAAATCAATACCCTGTCTAAAAACACTGGGAGAAACTTGAGACAGAGATCATGCAATGACTACAGCAGAAGATATGCTCATGCAACTCAAGCTTTCTTTTTTGGATAACTTTGTACAGGCAGAACCTTTTAAATATTACAGTAAGCAACCTTTACACAGCAAATAAAAAAGTAACAGCAGCTCAACTGTACAAAAGATATTGACAGATTTGGCTTTATTCATTTTAGCAAGAGTTGCATTAACACTATTCTAATACTAGATTTTGTTAGTACACAGAACAGTTATTTTGGTACATAAAATGCACTACTGTATGATATTGGAAGTTACGTTTTTCTTACTTTTGAGTTGATTCTTTTTGTGTTGCCATGGCTGTAATAATATTTTAAGAAACTGTACGCATTTACCAGCAAGTTTATGTCAATGGATAAACACACTACGAAATTAAACATTTAGGGTTAGGTTACCTTTACAGTGGAGTTCTCTAGGTTATAACCATCCTCTCCATTGCACTGCCATTACTCTGTACTAAAGTAGCCATCGCGCCAGCGTCATTCATGACAATGAAGCCTAGACCTGAATGGTGGTTTGAATTCAGTTAATTTTCAGATGCTATAAAAGCAATTCTCATTAACGATTACGACCACAGGTAAGAGGATTGAAAAAGTCTTATACATACCCAGGCATTCAATGCTTTAGAACTCTATACACATTAGGAAGCTATCCAGGTTATTTTAGAGGTCTTACCTCTGGGTCCTTTTTAAAAAGTATAGAAAGAGAGAGAAAGAATAAGTTGTGCTCTTTTGATAATCAATCAAGACATCATTTAGTAGGGTTAAAGTCTTCAGACGTCAATACATTCATTTAGATTTAAAATGCGGTTTTGAATGAGAAACAAAGGAAAACACCTACATCTGACTGCTGAAGGTTGTTTTAAAAAAGCAATTTCAGAATTTTACTAGGACAGGAAACAAATAAAGCAAGTTAAGTTTCATAGAAAACAAACTAAGCTTTATTGACAAACTGCTGCAAAACATCTTTTGGACAGATTTAGTAACCTATTTAGGCAAGCTTACACATGTAGCATAATGCATTTTATGGAGAGGGTACAGATACTAGTGGCAGAATAAGTACAGTTAGGATGTTTTAAAATATGTACAAGAGTTCGGATTGAGCTGCAGGATCCCTTCTCTGTAGAAAGAGAAGACCCATGTGGAGATTTTTGTCCCAATCCTTCTTTGTGTACTTTGTGCATGCAGTTTATAGAGAATCAGATCACAAAATGAAGACCTGAACTGTTTTTAGCATAACAGGAGGCCATCTCTCGGCCGTGTTCTCATTGAATAAAGATTTTGTCTTCAGTCTTAAAATTAATTTTTTTAAATGTAAAACAAATCGAGGATATGAGGACAGTCCATCTCAACAGTGTCTATTAGGGCTATATTTCAAAACTCTAAGTACAATGACAAATATTGCTGCCTAAGTCTAAATGGACAACGTTTTAGAACTATTTAAAAACAACCATCATCAAGAATGAATTGTACTGATTCCATTAACATTGATTCTTTAACCTTCACTTAATTTAAGATTTTTTTTTTGGTTTTTATATTACATAATTGAAAGTTTAAAAGGTCTTTTATTTGGCTATATTAACAGAATTTTGAAATGTAGCCTAAATGGGAATCTGCAACTGACCCTCAACAGATTCTTTGTATTTAAAAACAATTAAAATGATTCCTTAGACAAGTGGATAATGAGCCACTAATTCCACTAGAAATGACTACTCCCAAACAATTAAAAAAATGTACGATCAACAATGCAAAAAAGCCAGAAGGGGGTAAAAAGGGTCAGAAGAAAAAAAAACACAGCAAAATAAACAAAAATTTCAAATGAAAAAGAACAAAAAGGACGCCAACTTCTCCTCTCTAACCCATCTAAAAGCCGCTTTGGTTGGAAGGATTGGTGGCTGGTTGGTTAGGTGGTGCGACAAAGTAGGGGTGGGGGAGGGAGTTCGCGGTCAAATCTCAAAAACCAGGTCCGATTTTCAGTTCCCAATTTGCTCTCGTATAAAGTCCAGTGTAGGAAAAGACCAAACCAAAGACAAAACGGACAATTACTTTTGTCGGGCTGCTTAAAGCGAGAGCTGCCGTGGTAGACAGGCGACATGTTAAGGGTGGTGAGTCCGCTTCAGTACTGTCGGTATGGGTGCTCCCGATAAGGCGTCTTGGCACCCCTGGAGGGGGGAGGGGCCTTCCCTGGAACTGTTCGCTGGGTCCCATTCCAGTCATCCTGGCCTGGAGAGGACACACACAAAAATAAACATGTCTACAGTTCAATGTGGACCCAAACCACTTCAAGATTTATGACAGTTAGTGGACATTAAAGGTGCCCTGTGGAGTTTTCTTGTAAACAAAAAAATTGTTTACATTAAGGGTTTCTCACCAAAACCTATTGTGTGTACCCTTCAGGTTTAACAAACACGTTTGATTAACATGAAACTGTTGGTACGCTACATACAAGGAAAACAGGTGCACACACACATAATAAGTCTCCACGGTGGTATCAGTGGTCAAAAAATGCACAGGGTATCTTTAAAGTTACCAGTTTGCGGCTTTAGCTTGATATCTAGCAGCCACTTTGGCTGGTGATTCAAAAAGTCAATATTTTGTGTTGTGGTGAGCTATCTCTATTTTATAACTTGGTTAAAGTTTACATTTTCAGGACATCAACAAATTAATTAACCAATAAACAAATGAAAGGTGAATTTATACCACTACACAGAAATATTGCATACTCCTGACTTAGAATTTTGAATTAAATACAATTAACATACATTTTTAACTAACTTTTTGATTTTTGGTCATATTTATGCACGCACACTTTTTATATCCACTAAGTTTTTACAGTATAGATGAAGTCCTGTTTGTTGACAGGGAGTAAACTTTTTCCTTACCATAGGACTCGTATGACTCTGTGGTCTCTCCATGTCCATAGTCATAGTATTCTGGCTCTCTGATGGTCAAAAACAGGGAAAGAGGAAGAGGAAAGATTACTAATCTTTGAAAAACATCAAGTCGCTGCTGACTGTAATGTCTAGGGGATTATAATTGAGAGATCAAAGCTTGGCTCTCTGACATGGAACATCTTAGTCCCGGCTGGTCCTCCCAAATAACACGGCTGCCCAAACCATGAAACATGAAGGACCATCAGCGCTGAATTTGTGCAGAGTGGCAAAAAAGTATTTCTGCTGCTCTCAAATCGCTTTTTGAGTGAAGCAAGCAACTACGCGATGTGTGTGCACTTTGTGAGAAGCAGGTGAAAACCAAAGAGACGTCTGATTCACTCACGCCTGCGGCTGACTGTAATAGCTGTCGTATGACTCGTAGGCCGTTTCTGTGTAGCTCTCATCGTAGCCCTGGAGAGGGAAGGAAACAGAGAAACAAGAGTGAGATTTAAGGAGAGGCTTGTTCATGAATCATGAATGTCAAGGTGTCCCCAAACTACTACACTTGTACTAAAGCAGACATGGTCCCCTCATGTCTCGAGCATCCCAAACCACTTATTGCTATGCTGGCAGGCGACGCATTCAAAGCTAACAGAGTGCCCGAAAACACTCTCGTTCACAGGAGACGTGTTAGAGAGGTCAGATTTAGCTACATCAAACCTGATGCCGTCACATCTCGACAGGAAAAGTCATCACATGGTTGGTACACTGCTTATTCCTTACAGGCCTCACCATTTATATCTACATTTTCAATATTACAGTTACAAAGATATTTTACTTGTTTGTACAATAAATCTGTCAAATGTATCATAAAATATAATTGTGCTGAGGACATTCACATCAAAGCTAAATGGCTGATTCAACTGATCCTCCACCAGCAGGTGTACTTACATATTCCTCGTAGCTCTCTGCTGCTGCAGCAGGGGTATGCTGGTGGGACAGTGGAGGCGCCATCCTCTGGGGGGGTCCACCTGCCGGGGGCCTGGCACGGGGTGCCACGGCTCCCCTGGAAGGTGCTGCAGGAGGTCCTCCTCGGCCTGTTGGGGCACCCCTCACTGCACCACCTCTGGCTGGGCCGCCTCGAGTCACACCTCCCCTAGTGGCAGCACCGCGAGGAGGCATCCCCCTGCCCCTGGAGAAAAGAACAGAGTTAATGCTGTGCTCCTCTACTTGAAAGAATAGTTCGACGTTTTGGGAGATTCACTTGTTGGCTTTCCTGCCAAGAGTCAGGTGAGATCAATACCACTTTCATGTCTCACTATGCTAAATATGATGCTGCACCCAGCAGCCAGTTAGTTTAGCTTAGCATAAAGACTAGATATAGATGGCAACGGCTAAAGCAGCTCTGTCCAAAGGTGACACAATCTGTTTTAACTTGTTAAAAATAACATGTAAATCAGTAAGCTTCAAAAAGCTGCTGGTGGGTGGATTTTGTTCTCTTTCGGAACAGCCAGGCTAGCTATTGCTTCAAAAGGAAAGCCGTTTTTATTCTAACACATTTACACAGTGTGATTCTTTAAATTTTTTAATCAAGATATGAAATCGACAATTTAGGAAGCATTTAGGATTGACATGCATCATGGCTGCTGACGGCACTTACAGTCCTTCAACTCACAGCTGGAAGTTGTGTTGGACATTAGGTTTATAGGCCACACACAACTACGTGCTGTATTCTCTGAGAGGTGAGTCAACAGCACATTCTGTTGAAAAATACCTACAAATCTCCAAAAACTGCTCATAAGCACAAGTACACAAAACTGCACAATTACATAAAAAGAAGTAATGTTTCTTCCAGCTATACTCAGCATTTGCATGAATACATTTATACTGTGTGTGTGTGTGTGTGTGTGTGTGTGTGTGTACGCATCTCCACACCTGTGTGCTCCAGCAGGGGGGACTCCGCGGCCCCTGACTGGCATGCCCCCTCGGACTCGGCCTCCGTGCTCCTGGCCTCCGTTCAGGTAGCTCATCTCCATGAACTGCTCTTGACAGATATCATCCATCATGTCCTACACACACACACACACACACACACACACACACACACACACACACACACACACACACACACACACACACACACACACACACACACACACACACACACACACACACACACACACACACACACACACACACACACACACACACACACACACAAAAGGAAGAAAACAAAAAGGAGGGTGAGAAACAAGAGCAGATGACATGGGAAAAGTGCACAAACGAAAAGCCAAAAGGAGAGAGACAAGAGAAGAAAAGGAGGCAGCGTGAAAGAACGAGCGACGAATAAAGAGTGAAACACAATTACAGAGCTGCTCACAACACGGCATCCCCCTAATGGCTAACAGAGCGAGTGGAAGAAAAAGTCTCAGTGCCAGTGACTCATAGTGTTAAGGGGGGGGGGGGGGGGGTTGTTGTGGATGTGGGAGATTGGAAAGCATCCATCCACACTCCCTGCCTTCCTGTGCCTCTCCATCATGCACAAAATGTAAATCACTTCTCCTCGCACTTCTCGACAAGTCTGGTGTGACTGCATCAATGGTTACCTTATCCTATCCACAAAAGCAAGAAGTTGGGATGGATTACTGAAGCTGCCAGTCTGAGCAGCACAAATCCCGCAACACAATCCGCCACTTTTCTTCAGGGAGCCATCTCAAGGGCTGCACTGTGACCCAATCAATTTTTTTCATAAATCAGTCCTTGGAACAGTGATGGAGCTCTAATGATGGCGAAAAAGAAAAAAAATGGCAGACACTAGAATATTCAACACAGGCGGCAGCTTTCAATTTATTTGCAGAAAAAGCAAGCAAACACAAGCCATTTGACTGATTACAAATTCATCTCAGGCGAGGAGCAGTGTGACTGCGGCTGCATTTAACAAGGCAGCGAGGTGACTCGTCTTTACCTTGTTTAGATTAATTGTTTCTTTAAACATTGCACTCCATAGAAAATATCTTAATAAAGTGTCAGTGCCGAGGATCTGCAAATCCTTCACACAGGAGCAAGGCTCTGCCTTTGCATTTACATTGGCTGACATATACGTAGGTGTGCAGATATAAAAGAGATGAGGAAGAACAAGAGTCAAAGCCTTTGGGAATACCTGAGGAGGAGTACAGGTAATACATAAAACATTTCAACAACAAATCACATCCACCCATTTTCTGAGAACCTGATTCATTTATGAAAATATGGCCCAGTTCCAAATGAAGGCTGTCAAGACTGACAGATTATGGCCTTAAATTGTAACGACAGCTTCTGTAGGGGACAGCTTTCAACATAACGCAGCAATAACTACATCGCAACTGGTTCATCAGTCCCTTCATCTTGCTTTGATCCACACGATTCTGTCTTCTATAGCACTACGCAGGCTAATTAAAAAATGTGGGCATCTCATGAACCCCTGGGCCTATTGGCCTGCTTTAAGATAAGCCATTGTTGGAGCTCTATGGGCTTCAGCCAGCCTTGACAGCAGACTGGGTTGGCCTGTGCTTAAGAATCTCTCAGCATAAAACCAATAAAGCAAGCGTGGGCTGCACAGGGTGAATTCTACCACACATCTGTCTGGGAGCTGTACATCTTCAAGCTGATTCTCTTCACTCCCTGAAGGATGAGACTCCGGTAAAGACACAGTGATGGACAGACATGTAGGCACGGTAGGTGGAGGGGTAACCCTGCTGACGCTGTGAAAGCGACCTAGTTCATCCTCTTGAGCAGATGCTTTATATTCCATTGCTTAGTCTAACTTGCACACAGTCACTCGCTCTACACACCAAAGACACACCAACAGTCAATCACGCACAAACACATTCAGCGGTTTCTCAACCTCTTTCTGACTCTGTTTTTAGATCTCCAATATTCTCATAATCCCAGCAATTAGAGATGTCATGACATAGTGTGAATTTGGGTATATGGTGTTATTTTCTGTTTTCAGGAGCTCATTGGGGCAGCTGATTAGGGTTTATACAGAATGTAAATTTCAAACTTACCGTCAAATGACAAGGAAATCTGATTATATGAGACTTTGAAATCTCCTGCATCCGGGTCTGCACGTGGACCCAGGGTGAAAAAACTGTGCCTTATGGACTGAGCACAAGTGTATGGCTTTTGTTTTATGGCTAAATTTAGAGCTGAAACAATATTAATTAATCAGTTGAGCCACAGAAAACTGATTTGCAACTATTTTGACACTGGATTGATCTTAAATGATTTTTCAAGCAGTAACACCAAATGTTCCCCAATTTCAGCTTCTCAACTGTGGCGACCTGGTGTTTTTTCATCTGTGATGTGATAGTGATTAAATCATTTCTGAGGTTTAGGCTGTTAACTTGTAAAAACTGCTATTTGAAAATATAAACTTTGACTGTAGGAAACTGTCAAAGGCATTTTTTACATCATCAAAATTGGCATGAGTCTTTTATAGAAAAATATGAATCAAGAAAAAAATTGGCAGAGTAACTCAATTATGAAAAGTAGTGAGCACAGTAGAATGCAGATCTCTGCCAGGTGTGTCAATAAAATACGTTTTTCAAAAATTGTGAATCACCGTAACCACGAAGGGTCTTTGAGCATTCAGTCATGAATGTGGACAAAAAATATTGGGCTGATGGATCTGATGTTCAGGACTAGCTGCGGACAGATACGCATGATCCCCTCCTGGTTTATGTCGGGTGGAGATAATAATCATTAGTTGCAGCTCTTGTTAAATTTGTAGGGCTGAGTTGTCGACTCATCAATTAATTGACTAACAGAAGATGACTCAAATCTGATACTATCAATTACAGATTTGCTGTTCAAGACGTCACTTCAGCCTCTGTTAATTTGCGTCGAGTGTTTGTCAATATTGGCGGCGTTTTACAAGCTAAATTATTAATTGAATGCATAATCACCCAGTTAACTAATGGCAAAAGATAACAGTTCGAAGCAGCTCCATGCAGACAGTCTCCCACTGGACCACAACAAAACAGCAGAATCACACTTACAGGGAACAGGAACTTCTTGACCTCCTCCATGGCGTGTGCCATGCGCAGGTAGGCATCTGGCACGGGGGCAAACACCTCGATGAATACATGCAGCTCCATAGACAAGTGGGCATACTTCGGCTCGCCGCCTTTCCTCAGCCCCTCCTCCTGGAACAGGGGCAACATCACAGCAGTGTCAGCGAGTCAAAGAGAACACACCGCAAACTCCACAACGAAATTAATTTTGCAAGACGTAATCACATTTCCTCCACCTCAGAGGGCATCAGGCATACGGGTGGTATTCCCTTCCTTTATATAGTTTAATAATTACATCAAACTGGTAGATAACAGGTTTAGCAGGATATTCTGAAGATTCCTGGAACAGATGCGTGGATGCCCTTGGCTTTACGTTAACGTTCATCCGAGCTATTCTGCAAGCTGATGCCATCTGGGCTCACTGCCTGCCATCCCTCTCAAGTACAGGCCAGATGTGTTATGGCTTCAGGTACCCTTCTCACAGATGTGTAACATCAGGTGTGTGTGTGTGTGTGTGTGTGTGTGTGTGTGTGTGTGTGTGTGTGTGTGTGTGTGTGTGTGTGTGTGTGTGTGTGTGTGTGGTACCTTGGATTTGTCTCTCATGGACCCTTTGCCCAGCACAGAGATCTTGGCTCCAGTCTCTTCCTGCAGGCGCTTGATTGTATTGCCCTGTGGTCCCAAAATCTTCCCCACAAAATTGAACTAGTAACAAAACAAAGCAGAACAAAATTAGCCTGACAATCAACACTGAGGCGAGTTTTAATACAAAGAGAGTGAAGGAGCAATCACTGTCAGGGACCCCGTTGCACATATTGCAGCCTTAAGTAGTAGATTTACCCGAGAGGGGGATATGAGCCCCTGAGGGCTGTATTGCCACCAGTTACTATTCACTATAATCATCCGAGCACTGAACCCGAACCAGCTTCTGATCAAAAACTGCAATCTTCACCTCCTCTATCTTTGAATAATGTAATTACTATGTGTATATGACATGTCCTACCATTAGCTGACACTGCCAAACACATTTAGCAGAGAGTTGCCCCTCAGGAAGCAATTCCTCCTGGAGTTGTAAAAGTAGCATTTGCAATCTGAAAAAGCTCATTAGCGTTGCCGTGCCTGTCACAGCAGACTGATGTACAACTAAAGCTAAGTCTGACAAACTAAAACAGCCTTCTGATCTCAGCCTACAGACTGGACTCCTACATTATATTGATTGGATGTTCAAGGTGGGGCAGCATCTATAGATCTTGTTCTTGTTAGAACTTCATGTGGGGGAAAAAACCTAAAACATGTGCAGTCTATCGTTTTTTGTTTACTTCAAAAAGGAAAGAGAAGTTACACAGCAGGTTTTCGACGGCCGTCATGTAAAACTAGGTGACTCAAACTGATGCAAATAAACTGAATAACATGCAAATGAAACGCAACCAGCAATGTGTTCTTTGAGTTTTAGGAGACAGATTAATCCCTAACATGATTCCTCCAACATCATAAGCCATCATCCTTAAATCAACGCAGCCTTATGCGTGAGCCAGATATAGATTGAACTGATATGGATGAATAGGTCTGAGTTTGCATGATAAAGCACGGACAGAAGAGAAGTTCCACTCACGCATCTGTGAATATGAATTCTGCTGCAATATAAAAAGGTATTCTCAACATAGTAGCATTAACATTTTGATCCTTTTAGTGATATTTTAAAACATGACAGTATCATCTGTAATTATACTCTGGGGCTTAAAGATCACGATTGAGAGCAGTAATTTGAGACACCAAGTAACCCCATGGCTTTGTGTAATCAAAACCTGGCTGCAGGACAATTAAATCAAGAGGAAGAAAAAAGGGAAAAGGGGGCAGATAAATCTCACCTTAGGGTACTGTTTGACAGGTATGAGCACTCGTTCCTTAAGTTTGATGTTCTTTGTTGTGAAAAGATCCAGGTATGTTTCTGCATCCTTTTTAGTCTCGCCTTTCTGGATTCTATCAATTTCTAGAAGGGGAGATGGAACGTTTCAGGCAAAGTGTTCATGCAATCAAACACGATGCAAAGAGGCAAAGTACATCTCAGTTATGACGAGGACCTTTGTGGACTTATTCATGCACATTATCAAGTCAGCACTGATTTACAGATTTACAGGTCATAAGTCATCTCAGTATCTAGGTTAAAACTTGGTTACAGAGTTACCTGTTTTCAGACACGTGTACCATTTTAAAAAAGTGTTAAATGCAGTTCTATACGTACCAAATATCTAAAAAAATAAAATAAAATAAAATAAAATAAAGGGTTCACTTTCCAGCCTAATTTTGCCTTGATATAATCTCGACAACATGACATCATTCAACTGGCAATAATTGTTTAATGAATGCCAAACAATGGTGCCTCCAAGTTAATACAACATGATGAAAGCGTACCCGATGTTTCATTTTGCCAATTAAGTCATTTCCCAAGCTAAACTACAAATGTGACAATTTGTTGCTTTTTGTCTGTTTTATATAATTGGAAACAGAATATTTTTGGGTTTCGGATTGCTGATCGGACAAAATAAGACACGTAAAGACATCAACTTGGACTCTGAGAACTTGTGGTAGACATTTATCACCATTTGGAGCTTTCTAATCAAAAGAATTAGCCGATTAAATTAAAAAAAAAACTGTTGTAAGTTACTACTAATCAATAATGAAAAGAATCTTTTTAGCTGTACACCAATCCCGAATCTTTTTAAACTACAATTTCAAAACCTACAGTTTCCACAGCTTCATTTCCAGAAGCAGCCATCTGTGCTTCTCTACACCTTCTGTCACCTCTTTCATGTGGCACAGCACCTCGTCTCCAGCACCCATCACTCCCAACAGCACCATCACAGTACTTCATCTCAAACCACCTCCTCACTTCTGGCCATGACAACTCCTGAGCCTGCGATGTGCAAACATGTCAGCTGCACCACAGTCGACCAGCTGCAGATCGGGGGAGCCTCAGTAGAACCCGCAGCACACACTGACACACTTTGTCTTTGTGGATCATTCTCACTTTAAGTTTCAGAGACGTAGCCTAGATTTTGCACATCCTGTTAGACAAAAGGACCAGCTCTGTCATTACCAGAGGTACCTGAAATTCTTGACTGGAGCAGCATGCAAGACCCAGCTAGCAAAAAATGACTCAGAGCGGATGACAACAACACGGACAAAACAAAATGATCACTTAACAAGCAGTCCTCCAGTCCATCAGTCCATCAGGCACGCAGTTGAGCCTGTTCCCATTTTCCATAGTATCACTGTAATGCCGCTGTAAAGGCTTGTGGTACCCAGTAGAGACTTTGTGGCGACCCTCTGATACATTAAACCAAACTGTCGCCATTTTTTTTTTACTTCCTCTAACAATATATACAGAATATTAATAGTAAGATGAAGCATGCTGACGACCACAGGGGAAATAACAAATACCAGAGCCTGTCTTTTCTTTTGACCCCTCTCCAGCGCAGCTACAGGACAGCAGCACCGGAGCTACCGAGGCTGCAGTGTCTTGCTCAAGGACACTTCAGCAGCGGGCGACAGGCGGCGGCACTTCATATCTCCGCCAGCGGGCCGCCTCTCGGCTTTGAAGTAGCGAGGTCACCCCAGTCACGGATACTGGCGCAGATTTATATGCTGCTGCGCAACGTAGCTGCCAGACAGTGAGCTCAACGGGGGCTCGGCAACGAAAACAAACGACCGCTTATCCGACATGAGTTTAAGTTCAAACTGGGCACGAGCCCCGACAACAGACTGAACGCGCCGCAAGCTGCACGAGAGGAAGCGGGAATTGTTCAAAGTGTCTCTTCCTGTTGCGTAGTGTTGGCTTTCGGCTACTTATAATCTCACACACTAGTCGTTAGCTATCATATAATTGATTCCTACACGCTCCCATGTGTCACCTTTTCATTACTGAGCAACAAAAGCAGCGCTGCGGGTAATGGGGCAGTCCACGTCCCGTCCGCAAACACATGGTGTTCAAAAACGTGGAGGTGTGCGCTTTCTTCTGTGCGTTCACGAGTCGTGCATTGCCCCCTCTAAAACTCAAAGCACATTCCGAAAGACAAAATAAACACAACAACAGTTCGTTACTTTACCTGCGTTTAAAAGTTTCATGGCGTGCGTGAACGACGAGTCCAGGCTGTCCTTCTCCGCCAAGAGCTCGGGGAGGTACTTGTCGTCGTTCTCCATTTTGAGTTTAGAGAGGGGAAGTCAGTTTCGGTTCAACAACGGGAAAAAAGCGCGAAAACCCCAACAATAATAGAAAAAAGTAGTCCAGTTATGTAACTACGGAACGCCGCGTATCCTCTGTGCAGACGGCGCTTTGCATGTGGCTACCGGACGTTTCTGTGACGGACTGGTCCGCTACTTTGCGCCTTGGTGGTTTCCTAACCTGCTGGTTCTCTCTTTTCAGCAGCGCTGGCTGGTTGGAAATGGGAGAACAAAAGCGGGGAGAGACAGTAAAAGAATAGTGATCCGACTCAAGCCGGCGGAAGTGAGCTCAGAAGGACGTAGTTCTCCGGACTGACGCCGCCTACTGTGTGCTGTGTGGATGCGCGTCGCCTCCAGTAACGATAACCCCATTAGCCGATTCTCTATACTGGTATGGGTGTGCCCGCTGTACGGTGTGGTACCGTTATTCTAAAAATGTCCAGACTAGTACTGAAGTCCTTACCACTGGGTTCACTGTACTTTGAGGAAAACTGCTACAGGGAGTCATTGCAATAATATCCATAACTGAAGGTGTAGCAGGTGCTCAGAAGTGGACGAACTGATTAATGACCATATATGGTCATTTGGTATCACCGCATTATTATACAGTTATATTTTTCCCGTGATGTTTGGACTGTTTTACAGATTTAGAGGAGTTAAGGCAACCGTCTACAGGTTATCTTGTCAATTTTTTGTATCTATATTTTTCTAGGATTATTTCAAATACTAAATTGTATCACCACAAATGCCCTAATCTTGATTATAGAATGACTTCATTACGGATCCTCAGAGGGATGTTACAGTCTATTCTCACCTGAGGACTGAGGCGTGACCATGGAAAATCCTAAAGAATAACCTAAAGACTGTGCATGTGATAGATAGATAGATAGATAGATAGATAGATAGATAGATAGATAGATAGATAGATAGATAGATAGATAGATAGATAGATAGATAGATAGATAGATAGATAGATAGATAGATAGATAGATAGATAGGATGAGTCTCTGAAGAGGACTAAACTACAGACTAGCACCTATTCCAAATCTAATATGTATTGAATGGTTACAAACTGCAGCATAAGACATTATATTAAGTGTGTATTAATTGATATGAGTAGGATAATAATAGATGATGACACATCTTCAGTGTTTAATCTGTTAGTGTAATTTCAGTTCAGACAGGGTGCCCCCAAAATGTGGCGCTGCCATTCCAGGCTCTCTACTGCCCCTTAGTGGCAGTGATGGTCATAACAAAGCTGCTGAGCCTCAAGCTGCTGAAATTGGGTCCATCAGAAGAAGTCTGTTCTCAGCCTAATCCCCCGTTTACCTCTCCACTTCTGTTGATTGAAAAACCACATGTGCATGTGCAAGTGAAAAGTGCAGTGAGGAGATTTACCAGAACATACTCACAAGGATTGATTCAGACTATTGAGCAGATGAACCTGTGGCGCCATCGAGCGGAGCGCAAGAGGTCAGGGGTTAGAGTTGGGCTAGTGCATACAAAGCGAGAGCAGACCATTCCTTGTGTACTGGGTCTTTAAGCACAAACAGTGGCATGCATTATCTGCAAGCGGACGCTCTTTGAACAAACAGCAAAAACTGCAGGTCATTTGTCAGTTGCCTGCTGGAGTGAAAACTATTACGATCGACCGCAGCTGTACCCAGGAATGCATCTGCTCAAAACAAATGAAGGCAAAAATTGTCTGCAATAAACACTTATGGGAGGCCGAAGACCCGCTCTAACTATCAGTGTTCAGCTTGATCTATCTCTGACCGTTACAGTGTTATTAGTGTCGGGGGTTGCAAGGTTGTCCTGACTCCTCTTGTCATTGATGAAATGGATAGCCTGTGAGCTGAATTTCAATTGGCTCATAAAAGGAAGACTTACTTCCCTTGGCAGGTGGAGGAGTTCCAATCCGATAGCTCGCGCTCTTGCCTTCTGCTTGTGTGGACTTCCCCTGTCCCCTAACATACAGAGTCACAGTCTGGGGTAAACAGGGGCAGATGGAAGGGGTAAACACTGGGGTTAGTCTTATATAAGCCTATTCAAGATCTTTGCACCTGATCTTTTTTCAAAGAGTCCAAAAAAAAAATGGCAAGGATTCAGTGTTCCCTGGGAGTTTTATCCTTGTTAGGGCAGAGGTGTGAGAGAGCATATTTAGAGTATCATGGGAGTCCACTAAAAGTCAAAGTAATGAAATTCTCAGCAGCTCCTTATGGCGGGTTTCTCTGCAAATTTTACAAACTGCAGTCGACAAACACCAAGAGTCTGCAGCCATGCTTGCAGCTCTGTGGGCTGTGCTTTGGCAGAGCGGTACTTTCAGCTAAATGCTGACATCTACATGCTAACATGCTTACAATAACATTGCTAAAACATTGATGTATAGCAGGTGTAATGTTTAGCATGTTGACCATGTTATTTTAGTGTGTTTGCAAGCTAGCATATGCTAATCAGCATTAAACACCAAATATAGCTGAGGCTGATGGAAGACATTTTGCAGGTAATTGGTCAGAATCCTCAGTGAACAGTGAATGTCTAGCAATTGGATGCAATTCCATCTAGATGCTGAGAGTGTGGACCAACTGATTGACTGACCTCCCTTGAGCCATACCGCTAGCATGGCTACAAACCTCCCACGCCACACACACATTGTGGCATCTGACCTAAAAACAAATACAAATGAGCAGACAGTATATTGAATAAATGTGATTACAGGAGAAACAATCCCATCAAAGGAGATGTTAAATGGATTGTATTAAATTCTAATTCAAGCCTATATCCCTACAGTATACAGTATTTCTTAAGTCAACAGTAGTAACCAGGAAAAAAAAAAGATAAAGCGAAAAGGGTGGAGAGACAAATAGAAGGAGAGCAGGAATTTGTAAGCTTAAATCCTATAGTCTACACACTGTAACTGGAGGGTTTTCTTGTTCTTGGGCGGTTTAGGCACGAAAGCAAGCAAGAGAGTGAGAGAGATGGCTGGGTTCAGTCTGAGGGTCACGCTCAGTTTAGCATCGCTACAAGGCCAGAGAAACCTTTTTTTCCCCATGAAAGCTTTCAGAACTGTCACACCTGCTTAGGTCTGTAACACCACCGCCCCCCTCTCCATCCCTCTTCCTCCATATCCTCCTCTTCCCACCCTCCCGCGCTCCCCATCCTCGCCTCACCACCCACCCACCGCAGAAAACAAGCTCTCCCTTCATCCCAACACCAAGACTTTCTCTGTCCCTGCCATGCCCACAAGTCGATTACTTTGTTGATGATCGATGTCTCTGGGGAGAAATCTGCTTACGAAGAAGATGTTTGCAAGATTAAAAAAATGAAATTAAAGCCTGAAATTACTCTAAATCTTCAAAGATGGTTTGAATTTTGATGAAAACCTTGAGGAAGTAAAATTACATGGCGTTATGTGGAGTATTACACTATTCTTCTGCAAAGTAAAGAGACAGGAGACATAGGAAAATCCATTTCACAGGGCAGCCAAAAACTTTAATTTACCCTCTTAATAAACCGGATGGAAAGAAAAAAAAAACAACAAAAACAGGTGAAATCAGAACATCTTTTGCTTCAATAAATAAGTAATGTGACATTTCAGGTTGTGTGATTTCTGACAGAGCTGAAGGGAAATGGGGAAGAGACTCCACTTCTTCTCATTAAAAAGTGATACCTCATTTTAGTGTAATAAAATATGAGAATACTTCATGCCCTAATAACTCTGCTCCTCTTATACTAATTTCTGATGAAATGTGGTCGCCATTATTCCACCCTCATGTGCATCCTCTTCTGTAATATACAAAAAAGTACAAAGAGACCAATATAAATATCCACTTGGAGCTTAATATATCCTCAAATTGTATACGTATATGGTAACACTTTAAAATACAGTACACAAAAAAATGTGAGCCGTTCCAAAGGCACAGTGAGGAATAAATCAGGAACAACCTGAAAACTAATGAATCATTAATGACTAATTCGCGAATAACACTTCAAAGGCTATATAGTCAATAATGATTGGTTAGATAGAGATACTGTATACTGTAGAAAGGCATTAGGTAATAATTAGCTCATAAATATCTGTAATTGACATATTGACCACTTTCTTCATGAGTCGCTCTGATTAACGATGAACCAGCCAACAAACGAATCATTAATTACTAAGTACTTAATCATTAGTTCCTCTTTTTGTGCCTCCTCAAGTTAAGTGATCGTATTGAGTACTTATGAAGTAGTCTGTCATTACTTCATGATTATAACAAGTAGTGACTGAGTTTTTACTGGAAGTTCACGATTAGTATTAGTATTTTTTGTAACGGAGCTCCTACAGTTTTGGAGTGCAATTCAATTACACCGCTGTCATACAGAGGTGATTCACAGCAGCTCTGACCAGGACTCTGATCTGGGTCATATTTTATGGAGAAAATATTTTCTGGTTTTCCCTCTGATGTCCTCCGGCTGCTCCACCTCAACCCTCTGTGATTTACGGAGTTTCCTGATGGACAGAATAGCTTTACTTGTTGCCCCTGGACTGGGAGCTCAGAGCACCAGGATCCTGTGGCAGCAGTGTCAACACGAACGCTCCACCAACAGAAGTTTCAGAAATATTCCCAAAAACAACATACAGTATATGTTTATGTCCTGTGACAAAGCCCTCTTGCAGACGTGGTATTTCTGACTCTCGTCTTGTCAGGAGCAGCAGTAACAATGTGACATTGTTGTAGTGCCTGTGGGAGGTGGGTCTACAAAGCGTTGGTCTATGACACGAGAAACCGCTGTTCACTTACCGTTTGCTGCTTACAGTCAAAATTTGTTTCCTTTAAGCATGACAGTGATCTTTCCCTAATCTAAATAATTCCAAAATCATCACCATAGTGATGTCAGATCAGAAACTGTTTCCTTTTGTAACGATTTTGGAATGTAGCCTGCTGACTGATGATGATCTATTAATTCTTGACTCTATATATTTGCATTGATACTGTGTATTTTATTGACAATTCTTGATTTTATATTTTTTTATGTTCTGTGAAATGCCACTAAAGATGTGGATTGTCGCAAAACAACGCAGGGTACGTCATTTACACTCATCTGTCTTATGTGAAGCTTCACACCAATTTAACAAGTGTTAGTCGTGTTACTTATAGTTACTACTTTAGATCGATTACCATAAATTTAAAACAATAGCTAATGTTACACCATTTCCACCATTATTGCACTCGGCTCCTCCCGCCCGCAGACAGTTAAACCATTTTTTCCGATTGTTTCAGTCAATTTCTTGCATTTTTCACCATTACGATCAACAACTTTTGGTTGTAAATGATGCAAAACATCAGCATTTGTGAGTGTGTGTTGTAGTGCTTCTTATGCTTCATCAAATCATTTCTGGCCCTCCATCTGTGCAACCAAAGGGTGACGTGATGTGATAAAGGAAGGTAAAGAAAACTAAACTAAACTAAAGGAAGGTTCCAAAACTACTTGGTCCGGTTCAGGAAAAGATCACTAACTTTCGGTTTCACTTAGGACACAAACCTCGGTCTCCTGGGTGAAGGTCATGTGTATGACCCACCGCTCTATCCCAACCTCTACACCTTTAAGGACTTTTTTTTGTCTTTATACTACATCACCTTACTCTGGGCGTCTAATATTGCTGCAGATGGGTTCACACTGGAGTTAGTAATGGCCTGTTGCATCTCATACAGACGCTAAAGGAAAGGCTGCCTTGTGTGTCTGTACGAGGCGAAGATGATAAAACAACAGTATCTGACCACCTGATCATGTGCAAACCCTGACCCAATGATCTACCAGGGATGCCTCTCTTGGCGCGTACATCACATCACTGCCTTGTCAGTATCACAGACATTGGTTTTAAAATGATACCATCTGATATGAGTGGTATGATTTGTGCTGAAAGTAAGTAGACCACTTCTGAGCCAAGGGGGCAGAGGGATGGCTGGATCTGTTAACTCACTCTCAAGGATTTCATTCGTTATTTTCATAGCTGCTCTGATTTTTTTTTTTCTCTGAGGGCTGCTTTTATTCTTTTGTCTTTCTGTGCTTGCACAGTGTCTGTGCAGGTGGACACCGTATGTGATTTATGCAGAACATGCTTTACACTCAGGGGATTCTCTCGCTGCTTCACACTTTGATGTAAGTGCTCCCCACTCTCCTGCCAAAGATATACCTAAATGATTTATTGTGGCATTCAAGCGACCCAAATGAAAAGCCAATAAGGTGTTTATAGACACATATATATCTTTGCATAATGCCCTGTGGCTTGTTAAGTTTTTATATTCAGTGTTACCTCTGGGAGTCTGCTCAGGTAACAGTTTGCATTCGAGCCTGGTTCTATGTCATCAGCAAGCAAACAGTAAAGCGGCTGTGGGAGATGTTAACAAACTCCAAAAGGGCTGTTGTGCCACACATAGACTGAGTTAAGATTTCATTGCATTGTAGACACATTTTAATGGGCAATATGAGGGTGTATACCAGGCTCCATCGCCTTGAATGAACACAGTTTTCTGCTATTAATAATGAAGTGGGTCATTGTAGTACTGTAGTGGAGCCCATGTGTGTAGATTTCAAGTTATTCTGACCCGGGAACGTCTTCTGTGTAGTAAAGCAAGATTATTCTTGATGAATGTCGGTGTAGCCTTAACAGGGCTGAACAGAACTAAAGTGGAGGGTACATGACTTTATGAACTGCCTAATGAAAATTGGATAAAGACATTATCCAGATAGATATGAGCCCCACTTCATATTATGTAAATATATTAATATTGTCAGGTCACATACTTGTGATGCCAATCACAGTGTAGAAATGCACAGATACACATGACCGATTGACAAGTGGAATGTGCCTTTACTACCAACAAGACTTCCAAATTAAACAAGAAATGTTGTATCATGATGCAACACGTTGATGTTTTCTGATGTGACACCACTGTTCATGGGTTAAAATGATTACTTTGTTACTCTATAATAACGTCACCTGACTTCCTCCTTTGCTCTCGTCATGATTACGACAGCTCCTAGAGGACGCTGTCGCCTGAACGTAAACATATGTTGTTTTGGGGCACAAGCTGGAAAACAACTGATGCTGCCATTTTTCATGAGATTATAGTCTTGTTGTTCTAGTCAAGCATTTTCCCATACTGCCTATGCCAGCAGAAAGACATTTGATTGCATCAGGACTGGATTTCAAGATAATTGCATGGCAGGTTCAGTTCTGAGCTTTGCAGGTGAGGGACAATCTCCCCAAAACTTGACGTATTCCTTCACTATTCAGCACCTCGAAGACTCAATATGTCATTCGTGACTACAGTACAGGAGTCAATTTTTTCTTTAAAATATGGCATTTGTTTTCATTTTGTGTTGTTCATTCTTTTCAAAGACTAGACGCCATTCTCCCTTTCATTTCTGTCCAACTTCTGAAAATAATTCATCATCTGCTTTCAGTCCAGCCTCACTTTATCCACTACAGGTGCACTGTCACGGCCAAAACTGTGATCCTGAGCTGCATACTCTGCTGGCTCAGGGACGCAGCAACATCAAACAGGGCTCACAGCCCATTTGAAATGTCAAACCACGGTCTCTCCTGCCTCTCTCTGCTGAATAGTGTCTAGAAAGCACAAATACAATCAATAATCCGTGAAACCAATAGAGGATTTAGGACTTGGTTTTAGGCTCTAGTAATTAGATATGCATTTAGGCCTTCAAAGGCAGGCTGCAGATGGAGATCACAGGGCTTTCTTAGCAGTTAAAGCTCTGTAAAGAAATGTCAGGAGTGCTAAGATATTTTCCCTCTCTTCACCTGCTTTCTGCCCGCAGGGCATTTATAAAAATACAGCCGTAACTCATCCCGCATTCAGTTTTTAATGATTGTAAATGATATACCTCTCTTCATAGTGCTTCTTCAAAGCCTCTATTCTTTTAAGGTAAAATAGGAGGGTAAAGGAGAGGAGAGAAATCCTGCCTTTGAGCTTCTTTTCAGGGTTCCCTTTGATCGAGGTCTATGTGTGTATGTGTGTGTGTGTGGCTATGTGCATGCAGACGTGTATATATGTGTGTGTGTGTATGCATGTGTTCATGTAAACAGTAAACAAAAACACCATGTTCCCAAGAGCCAAAGATGTGTGATCAAATACAGCCCTTTGAGGTATATGTGAGAGTGTGTTTGTGCGTGTGTGTGTGTGTGTGAGCGCGCGAATGTGTCGGCAGCTAATGACAGACACCCCGGACGCAACTTTGACTGCAAAACAAGAAAAAAAAGCAAAGCGTCGCCACAGTCGCCCAACTTTCTTTGCATCATTAGCCCTTGCTTTGAATGTTTCATGCACGCAACGAGTGTAAGAGAAATGCAATTTATCACCTCTTCGCTCCACATATCACTGAAAATTATTCATGGGAATTTGTAATTATGTGGAGGACACATTTTCCTGTTCATTCCCCAAGAACAATATTCATGTTCTGACTCAGCTTTCTGCAGCCATCCACAGGAAAGAATCACTTCCTACATTTAGCTGGCACGTCAACATCTCTGCATTGTCCTCAGCTATAAGAGTTATCTTTACACAGCTGCGTGGCAGCGCTAAAGCCGCGTGTGTTAACTGTATGTCTAATACGTGCATGCTGTTTAGCATTCAGCCTGTCAACTGACCAACCCCACAGCGGAAAATCATGTCACACCTGCTAATTTAAAACACAATGTTTTGTTTCTCACCTCACTGCTCTGCTCACTAGGCATGCATAAACAAAATCGTACGCCTTATGAATTTCTGCGGTGAGGCTAGCTTACGCAGACAACAAAGAGGCCATCAATCAAAGCCCCGAGGGAGGTTTTTTCATCCTTTCACATATCAGGAAACCCACTTCTTTCCTGTTGTTTTGGGTAATCTGATTGTTTGGCAGGCTAGACCCCCTCCTCACGTCGAGGTCACCAGGTCCTCCTTGAGTGTCGAGTCAGATTTGTCTGCTTTGGCCTTTCGTGAAAGCATGCACACGCGCGCACACACACACGCACACAACACCAACAGTACGCCACTTGCCTCAGTAAAAATACACTCACACACCAGCCGAGGGTGAAGCGGAGGGTGAGGCCCCTCGACTCAGACAACACCTGGATCCAGACAGCTGGCCTGATGAGGTCTGATGTGGCCTCGGGCGTCTGAAACTCTGCATTCTCAATAGACTCGCTCAACTACCTGCAGTGTTTCCTACAGTACTGAGGTCAGGCAGGCCATCCAACCCCAGCAGCCAAGGCTGTACCTTAAATGAATTTTAAAGAAAGCTTTCTTTGTTGCTTGCTCTTGCAATGTTCTGTAGAGCTGTGTGCATTCAATCCCCTCACCTTCTTCTTTCTTTCAGGGATGGTGATTCAGTAAACTTACAGTACTGGAAAAGTCTCTGAGAAGTCTCTGGTGACCCAGTGGACCAATAACAGGTGACTGCTACCACGGTTTCACTTGGTCAGTAAAATAAGTGATTTAACATGCAGTACATCACTAAACAAATGATCAGTTTGAGGGAACATTGGTCCTGAATGCTCTGTGCAATCATAGTCAGCACCAACATCTGAAATGATTTTTTAAATGCTTTCATCTCTTCAACCGACATTTCCTTTGTTTCAGCTTCGACACTGAAATGTCAACTTCTCTCAGTGCTTACATACCAATTGCCACTTCAGTTAACCTCAGTTTCAAATGCTTTCAGTTCTTACCCGCCAAGCAATGCTTCAGCTGACCAGCTTTTATTCATTAACTGACTTTTCAACTTCTTTTATCACTTCTATCTTCTTTTAATGCTCAAGCCTAAATTACATTTCCAAAATGTACGCTCATACATGCAAACCTTACACAGCACCAAACACGTTAGCATGTCTGTATACTGACACCTAATGTCATACAAACAGAACTGTTTTTGGACTATATTTGCTGTTTTGCACACACCAAACACTTAATCTGCTTTCACTTACTTCAGCTCGCTTAACCCTGCGTTTACATGTAGCAGGGGACTTTGGAAAATGGATATTTTGGCCCCTCCGTTTTCAAAAATAACATCGTGCACACAACATCGTTTTCAAAAATGTTGTCGTTTACATGAACACGGATAAATTCGCCGTCGAGCGCATCATAACTATGCCAAACCTATGGGTGCGAGTGTAAACATAGGTCGCTCACATGACTTTAAGTATTTTCGCATGTTGTGACTTTTCAGAACCTAAAACGCCGTTTAACCCTGTTTAGACAAATAACCGGCATTTTCAGAAATCTCCACATTGGCCAGAGTTTTCAAAAATGATCGTTTTCCGTGAAAAAAACTCTGTTTGCGTGTAAACAAGAGGCCAAACCACATGAAAACATATGTGTTTTCATGTGGTAAACAGGGTAAACAGGGTCTAAGGCTTTACACCTGAATAGTCACTTCTTTGAGCACTTACGAGCTGACACTTGAGCTTCATTCAACGTTTACACAACAGTTTTCAGCTGTCGCACCCGAAAGACACTTCAGCTGCTTTCAGCATGTTCACTTCGACTGACACCTTTATGCCTTCCAGTGCTTCAGCTTCCACTGCCACTTCTGCCTTGTCCACATGTGCTCTGATATATTTCAAAACTTTCTTTCTCTAGTTGCAGGCAGCCTAATGTTAATACTTTTTTTTTCAGGTTTCTGCTGTGGTGGTTTGGAAAACTTGGGGTTTGTTGTGTGCTGTGTAGAGGTGTGGGGCTTTGCTTCCTGTGCTTGCTTTTTTGACAGAGGCTGGGTGTGGTTCTCCAGGAGGCTTTGGGAGCTGCTCCAACACAGCTGGGACTCATCACAATCAGCACAGTATATAGACTGTGGACAGCTGAAGACCCATGGCCAGATTGTTTCTGCCGCTTTGTGGGTTATTTACCAACGCTTTGAGTGTTAGTTATTATCAAGTGTTTGTTCTCCAGTGTCTCATCTCGTGTGTTTGTATAGCTTTTTTTTTTAGATCAGTAAGTTCACCAGCACTGATCTCCAGGTCCAGCATCTCTTCCACCATGCTGCCTCATGCCTCCAACCTGCTATTGAGTCCAATTCCTACTTGAACCATAACATCTGTTAGGCCAACATGGCTTTAGATATAGGGTTATATTGCTATCTGTTGGTGTGGGATGCTCTTGCCACTGCTTCAATTGTTGTGTTTTTGTGTTTTCATTTGGACTTTTTTTTTAAAAAACAGTGCTTGTATGGATGGGATTTTCTTTTTTTGAGAACAAATGATGAATAAATTACTAAAAAAAAAATATCTGTGTGCGTTTGGACTAGGCATTCAACCACTGAAAATGTTCTGCTCCCATCCTACATTTCATATGCAAATAATTACTACTGTACCCTATTTTGACACCTGCTTTTTTTTTTTTTTTTGCTTAAACTAACCTGCTTCCCACCAGATAAGCATGAAATATGACAACTAGAAACGGTTTTTCTTCATTTTCTTGATGTGACCCTGCCTTCCAAATAGATTTTCAGACAATTTTCTGCTCTATTTTCACTGTCATATAAACTACAAGATGTAGTTTGTCCTCACTTAGCGGCTAAGATATAACTGCCCAGACTTCCCCATACCCAATTGACCACCATGCATATACACTCAATCAAACGAGTCAGTGAATCAGTCACCTCTAACACTTTTCCCTCCAACATTAAGCTGAACGCTGCAAGTTAAAGCCTTGTTAATTCCATTAAGATATTCCACCCCCACCACTTTCTCCTTGTGGTTTTGATTATGATATGAGCTGAGGAGTTAATAAGCGTATTAATTACCTGTGTAGGAGACAAACCAGCTCCCAGAGCAACCCCCCCTCCCCTCCCCCACTTCCTTCCTCCCACGCACCAACCAAGGACCATAACCGATGTGTTTAAATGAGCCATCATCATCTCCAAGGTCAGCCGAGGTTCTGCTGTTAGTACAGTACCTGCTAGGGGAAGTCTCTAAAGTCACTCAGTAACGAGAATAATTAGAATAATACAAGGTCAAGCAGGACGACAGAGTAATCGACAGAGGGACATGGGAAGAGAGAGGAGGTGGAGATGCAAGCAAAGTGGGAAATGAGAAAATGGTTGTAATCCTCCTGGAGACTGAATGTGATCACAGCTCACAACTTAACTTTCCAATTATCTCTTTGTCAGAGAGTGAGATTTCTGTAAGACAGCGTGAAACACCGCATACACACACACACATCAACAGACGGCGCTCGCAGCATGACAAGTTTTCCACCTGTCTGGCCATCTCTTTAAAAAGTGTCAAAACTCATAGATTCACCTGACGTGACTACATGTCCGTCACTCTCACCTGCACGCGCACATGCACACACTGAGCAATAATGTAACATCTTCAACACGGATCTTTCTGGCATTTTGGGCATGCTGGGGCATAGGCACCTTCTCACAGCAAGCTCCGGTGGAGGAAGCCAAAAGCACAGTCAGAATAGAAGAGCATCAGCTCAGTGTGTACAGCACATACAGCCAGAGGTCAGTGCAGGTCAGCACACAGGAGTAGCCCACAGCCCAAGTAACAAGCAGAACAAACAGCAGGATTTCATTTCTCAGCCGCAGACTTTCTCCTCTCAATGCTTACAGGAATTGGTGTACACCAGCGCTGTCATGATAGCAGAATTTTAACAGATTTTTTTTGTTTTAACCCTTTGTTAATGTTAAAAAAAAATCGAATTGTGGTTCAGATTTACCCACAACTTACAGCAGATACAGATTTTTGTCAATTGAAATAGAACTCGTCAACTTCAAGCCGTGCAACGTTAGATCAGTAGAGTTAGCGTTTGCATTTCTTGCCAACGCATCACCTTACCTGGCCCAGTCTGAACTTTTTGAATGGTACCAAGTGATGTACAGATCCAGACAGCCAACCTGCTCTCTGGATCTCAGGGCTTTTCTGAGCTGCTCTACCTCTCCCTATATATATTTCATCCCTCCATCCACATTCGTTATGAACACTGTTCTTTTATGCAAAGGTTATGTTGTGAAAAGCTGAAATTCAGATTTTACAAACCTTGTATAAACCTTAGAGTGGATGCTGGCAGTGTGCCTTGCCCTTGCTATGGTAATGATGATCATCAGCATGACCATCTTTAGATTTCCATTGGCCCTCATCTTTTTTTAATAGTTGCTGCATTCACTCTCAGATGAGATGGCAGTGAAAAAGAAGCTGTCGAACACTCTTCAGCTGGCTCTAAGAACATGGCACTTTGGCCCTGAAACACATTTGCAGTCCAGAATTACAGACAATGTTTATTGCCTCATGAATTTCCCTCCTAACCCCTTCATATACACTTGTAGACAGATGGACACGCAAGGGATTAAACCTGAATCTCACCCTTCCCGTTGTGTTTTTTTTACATGAACTGAGTATCAGACGTCTGGCAACAGGCACAGACCAGTGTCCCACGAGACATGTCAGTGTTGGCTTTTACAGCCTACACTCAGTTTAATGGGAACTGAATCTGATTTTTGATCTCTCATATGTCACTTATCTACAATATCTTTGTACAGGGTGAACAGACAAAAGTCCACAGGTCATAATGGCCCAAGTTAGCTTCGCTGTATACAAAATGCATCGATATTCTCATCACTGTGTCCAGTTTTTACTTGTAAGCGCAAGACCTCGAAGTAGTAAAAGTCATATTTTCTGAACTTAAAAACTGGTGAATGTATTTTTCATCAGCTGCTGAAAAGCTTAAATTGGTAAAACTGGCTTACAAATTAATGCTAAAGGGACTGATTAACATAGGAAACACTCATATTTGCTTTCTTGCTGAGAGTTAGATTAGAAGACTGATACCTCTCTCATACATTCAATCTAAAGCTACAGCTAGCAGCTGGTTAGCTAGCTTAGCACTTAGCTCAGCAAAGACTGGAAATATGTGGAAACAGCTAGCCTTGCTCTGTCCAAAGGGCACAACACCCCCCGATTAGCATCTCTAAAGCTCACTAATTAACACACTGAAGGCTAGCTGTTTGCTATGTTTATCCTCAGCTGAGCTAACTGGCTGCTGGCAGTAGCTTCATATTTAGCATATAGGCATGTCTGGCTTTCGGCAAGGAAGGGAACCCAAAACGTTTAGCTATTCCTATAAATACACTGTTCCTGTTCATCTAAATCGCACAGTAAAGGAATGGAGCTTCAACAGAGTCCTGTTGAGTCAATGTTTGCCCAAATTAATTTTTGATGGGCACAGTGAGGAATTCAAAACTGGCTTGTAGCTCAGAGGTATGTACAGTGCACTGCTGTCCCTTGGTTACTTTAGGGGCTGCAGGAAAATGAGGTTTTTCAGACTGCTGAAAATACTGATATTACCTAAACTAGTCAAAGCCAAGACAGTGCAAATTTGCCCAAATTTGCTCAGAAAAAACATCAAACAATGCACAGAGATTTTGATGTCACTTGTGACACTTTTCCATTCCAGTCCTAGCTCCATCAGCACCCTGACTGCTGCAGCCCTCTGTCAACAGCCACAATGTAGCTCTATGTATTCCAGTCCGCTTCCTTCCTCCTCTTCTTCCTCCAATCGATCCATCTACGGCCTCTGGTGGTGACATGGAGTTTGCTGCTTGCAGGGAAACGTTGGGTTCAAACGCAGACCATTCACACAGCCAATTCAGTTCAGCACAGAACTGCTGAACTGTTGTTTTATTTCAACTTCACCAAGCTAACAATAATGTGACTGAAGAATTAGAGGCAGAGAGAAGAATCAGCTCATGCACACTGACTTTGGCAGTGGCAGCTACAAGCCTTTATCTCCAGGTTGTTGATTTTTGTGCATCTGCTGCGTCTCTGCATACTCTCAGTCTCATTTGCATTCATGCGACCGAGCGGCGGCCATAAAAATGACATAGGCGGGAGCGTGGCGTAATGGCCTTTTTTAAAGTAATAATGTACTGAGTGGCTATATTTATATGAATGTCACAAAGTGTGTGATGGTAAAAGGGCAAGAGTTACAGTGTGTGTGTGTGTGTGTGTGTGTGTGTGTGTGTGTGTGCGCACACGCGCGCGTGCACGTGCGTGCGCATATGTGTGTGTGAGGGGTGGTTTACTTTCTTGCTTCATGTGGCTGCTGCACATCATCAGTGGAGTGAAAGACAGCATTCTGGCATCTTTTACACTCCAATACACAGGAGAATAAATTCCCTCATAAGACCACCCTTTCCTCCACACACGCGCACACACACACACACACACACACACACACACACAGCAGCAGCATCCTTCCACAAAAAAAGCAGAAACATTAGGCAAGAGAAAGTTGCTGAGAAGTGAAAAAGCCGTCTAAGCTGTTGATCCTGTTTGCTGCTTTGAAATTTTCTAGGAAATCTTCTTTTTCAATCTTTTTCACAGAGGGATGAGCGTGTGGTGAAGGAGGCTGGCAGAGACGGAGTCTTATCTATCACGGGGCAGAGTAGCACTCTCTGAAGCTCAGCACACTCAGGTGCTTCATCTCATGTGTCCTCTGCCGGTAAGCCTAAACCCTTATGAAACAGCGGGGCGGCTGGAACATGAAATCATAGGAGGAAGTGGCATCTGTAAGCCAGTGTCTATGGATGCTAACGTAATACACAGTGTTTCAATGTTGAGATATCTAGAGATTAGGCAGATTGTTCTTGTCAGGTTTTGGGTCCAACACGTCCTCCAAAACTAAAAGCAATATATTAAACACGAAGACTGGTTTAATTTGCTACTGCATTGGTTAAGGTTTGGTTCACTTTAGGCACCTAAAATCAAAGTTTGTGAGACATGGTGAGTGGTATGTTGATTGTTGGTTCGAGAGATGTGAACCGCTGTCTGTGGTGTCACCTTGTACACCCAACCATCCAGCAAATCATTGAGTTCAGACTTAGAGTCTAATTTTTGCTTCTTATGTATTTGCATATTTGACTGTGTGCTGCTGTTTCATTTGTCTCAAACTATATTTGCTCTTTTTTTCCTTTTGTCTATACATTCATAGAGAGATTGTGCAGCCAAACAACTCAAGTTTTTCAATAAAGTTGAAAATTTGCATATGTTCATACTGACTCCATTGATTTTAAGTGCAATCACACTCTCTAAACTTTGCTTAATGTTGAGCCTGAACACATCTTAAAGCTGTACTAATCAATATTTTCATATTAATAATGTATCAAATGACCAACTGATCATGCTTGGTTTACCAAACCCACACAGAATTATCAAACACTTCTGCAGCTTTTGCATCTTTCAGCCCACAGCTTTACTGTTTTGTTTCCATCAACGCTTTCATCAGCATTGTTAAAATTGCAGCAAGTGAGTTGGCGGAGATGACAACAGAGCTAAAGGCAGAGTGAATGTCAGATTTTTATTTGTCAGGTTGCTGAAATACAAGTCCATATAAACGCTAATGTTGCCCTGATATATGGTATATGATGTAAAAAAGCAACAGACAATATCTCAGTGTTGCATTTACAGCTTGTTTATGCTGCCACCGAAAGGCAAAAAAAAAATCAGTTAATGCAGCTTTAAATAAATCTGAACGCTAACTTATTTGGAAGAAAAATCAAAGGTGAATGTTAAAATTGTTGCCCAAACTCTCCGTTCTAAACATCCATCCAACAACAGATTTTAGTTTCACCCCATTATCGCGTAACCTGTGCTAGCTAATCTGGCTAAACTGGCTGCTTATTGACAACCTGTCTGATCGTCTGACCTCTTGTTTCTTGCCCCATTGAACCTATTTTTGGCTATTTTGCTATGATCTGCACAGTTCATTGGTGAGTACTATATGTATATGATAGAGATGATGTCTAGAGCTATGAAAATCAAACCAAAGTCATGACAAACTGCAGCTTTCCTTTCATAGAATATGCAGCATAACGACATAACCTCTGCCTTTGGCTTTCAAAGACGACAGTCATTATCCACATGACCACAAGAGGTCACTTGTGATGTAAATGTAGACATATTTACATGAAGTGTTTGGACAAGTGACCAATGCTGTTGTTTCTGGTGAGATCAGACTCTCTTGTGCCTCATTCATAGAACTGAAAGGAAAGGTTTTGCCAAGGAAAAGAAAAAAGCCTCCCTGGAGTCTCTGTAAATTTGAGCAAGGTACAGGTGCCCTTGAGCAAGGTACACCCTGCAGTGGCTTTTTTCAGCAGCCAGCAGTAGAAAGCTGATGTTGCGCTGGGCAGATCCCACTGTGAAGCAGGGAATTGTTTGAGCATACATGCTCAGCAAAACCCTTCCCTCAATGAAATGAAGAAGGTTAAAAATATATGTGTAGCTGTCATTTGTGTCTTATTTGAACACTTGACAGCTGATGGTTTGGTTTTTCAGTAACCAGAGGTTGGATTTCTTTCAACATGAAAGCCTTCTCTCTTTTTTTTCCATTTTTTTTTTTGAAGTCTGCAACCCTACTGAGGGGAATGATGTTGGAAAGTAAAGAGAGAAAGTTATGAGGGCCAGAGAGAAAGAGAAGGGAGAGAGAATGAAGTAGAAAACACACATCTGGCTCAGAGCAGAAGCCTCTGAAGAGTTTTGCTCATTTTATTTGAACCTGCTCATGTTCATATGAGAAGGTGCTGCTGAGAGATGCTCTGAATTATGAGAAGAATAATTTGGGAAGGGGGGAAAAACAGCGCAGTGAGATTGCGACAAGTCCTTTGTGGAAATTCTTATGTGACTGCAGGAAAGGGGACCGAGGCCGTGACAGATTCAGGGCACAGCGTGTCATTGTGTGTGTGAGTGTGTGTGTGTGTTTTTCCCCCTTTTATTTGTCCTGCAAAATAGGACATGGTAAAAAGGTTCTTACTCATCTACTCTCGTGTCATTCTTTCAAGGGCAAATAACCTATCAGGCTAGTGCTGGGGCCTTCTTTAAAACACACACACACCAACCCTGTATGCACACATGCTGTAAGAAAAATCAGAGCACTGCAATAGATGGAATTTTCTCTCATATTCGCACAAATTCTCCACCGCTGCCAGTCTGAAGGTAACCTTTCCCTTCCTCTCTTTATCTTCGTCTGTGTAACACCTTTTCCCCACTTCATTTCTCACCTCCTTTCTCTCGCTGCACAAAAGAACACCTCGCAAAAAGGTGAGCCGGCAATGAGATGAAATTTAATCAGACAAGAGGGGACATTTAATAGATCTCCAAAGAGAAGAAATAAACATTTTTTTCTCTGCTTTAAAAAAACTGTTCAGCTGACAGCCAGCTCGACAGGAAATGCCCATAATCAAAATATAACTGTAACTGTCCGTGCCACAAAGTAATAACCATTGACAAATTGAATTGCATACTTTTCATGCCACTTGTGTCATCAAGTGTTTTGTGAGGCAACTAAAATAGCTGGGAAATCATTTACCAAGGCAGCGGACGGCCTGTGCAGTCAGCAGAAAAGGTGACGGGTCATGAATTCTGTTTTCCACAGGGGAAAAAGAGGATGAAAAACACTTCTGAGGGGATGAATGATAGAAGAGCCACGTTGGTCTCAAAGCCTGACGCGGCCGAAACACACCGCTGTGCGTGTGTGTGTGTGTGTGTATGTGTGTGAGAGAGAGAGAGAGAGAGAGAGAGAGAGAGAGAGAGAGTCAGGCTCAGTGCACAGTGCTTTCTCTGTGTATGTGTGTGGGTGTTTGTGTGCCAAAACAGTCTGAATTCAGGTGTGTGCACAGACATATCAAATGCAAGTTTGTGGTTAGTGTGTGAGTACATGTGTGTGTGACCGTGCAACCACAGCACTGAACCACAGTAATTAAGCCCTCTCTGCTGGCCTTCGTCCTGCCTGGTCTCCCTGGGAACTGTCATGGAGTCACTAAATAAGAACAAAATATTTTCAGAAAAAAGAGATGATTGTTAGTGCTCTCATGTACGAGGTGATTAGCCTAGCCTAGCTTCTGTGCATCTTTGGCTTTAGCGCGGGTTGCCAGATACGGTCTTCGAGCAGGTTACAGTTTCTGTGTTGACTCCACGAAGTTACTATGTTTAGTTTCCCCCTCTAAAACCCAAATTGTTGTTTTTTCTTTGGTTTTTATGTACAGAGACATAGCATGGTAGGTTTACTTCACTTTGGACAGAGCCAGGCTCATCCCTGCTTCCAGTCTTAAGGGGCCTTCACATGATAAGAAATTTGCTTTTCGCTCACCGCCAGGTAGGGCGCAGAGGCGCTGAGCGGAGGCGGCGGAGCTCAGGTATACATCATCAACAAGTGCGAGCGATTTGCTGTTGGAATTGCGTATGTACACAAACAGCTAAGCTAACATTAGCATTGTATTTAGCTTAACGGTAGTTCGTAAACGCTGCCTATTAACAAACCTGGTAGCCCGATCTGACTACTGACATTTCGCCATGCAAGACTCTTCCTGCCGAGATCGTGATATGTTTTTAAAGTTGTATTGTATAGTTCAGGGAACTCAGAAACACACAGAATAAGTTTTTCCTCCATTTCTCTCCCTCCTCTGTTTGTATGTGTCGCTTTTGGTTATGTCACACAGAGCTGTTATCTCATTGGTTGCGCTTTGAAAGGTCAGCGGCAAACGAGGTCAAAGTTCAAGTAATTTGAGCTTTCAAATTCGAACGGTGCGCCATGCCAAGGGTAGCAGTGCCGCTTAGTCGGGCGCCAGCGCTCTCTCCATAGGAAAACAATGGGACAGCCGGCGCAAAGCGTTTTTACCGCTGATCATGTGTAGGGGCCTTTAATGCTAAGCTAGGCTAGTCATCTCCCAGATCCAGCTCTGTATGCACTGACATGACTCACTATCAAAAAGACTGCCAATAAGATTATTTCCCAACTATTCACTTCTATTGCCCCAAGTATTTAGTCCTTATAAAGGTGTTTTGGGAAACAAAAATCAGAGACTCTGCCACACTAAATCAATGCCCACTCACCAAAGAGCAGCTCAGACTGATAAAATCATGACTGATCGTGAACTATAACTATAACTCACCTCATCTTACAAGTGTGCAGGAGAAGCTACGGTGGCCACAAAACTAGGAAAAAGGAGAAAGGCTAGGCCAGTGTTTAGTTAGTCCATTCTGGGCCATTGGAGAAACATGGCAGACTCCATGGAAGAGGACAAACTCACTCTATAGATATAAGATAATGAAAACACATCCATTTTTATTTTCAGGTGATTATACACTAATGAAAACATAACTATGACTATTATATTCCGTTTCTGCCTCTGAATCCTGCACACTGGACCTTTAACTTCACGCTGCACGTTTTATGACATAAAGATGAAAATATAAAATGAGCACATGGAGGGTTTCTGTGCAACTTCAACAGAAACGATTTAAATCAAATCAGCACGTTTCTTGCATCCAGGCTTTTCATATTGGTTGTGATTACGCTTCGCCTCAGGCTGCAATTTACTATGAAGTTCATTATTGATTAATCTGCAGATTACTTTTTTGATTAGTTGATTAATTGCTCATTCTATACAGAGTGAAAAAAGGCCCACCGCAGGTTCCCAGAGCCCAATATTACATTTTCAGACTCTTTGTTTTATGGACCAACAGTCCACAACCCAAAGATATTTAATCACAGTGGCCCAATACAGAACAAAGTAACAAATCCTCACAACTGAGAAGCTGTAACCAAGCAAGGAATGACTTTTCCCTGATAAACGACTTAAACGATGGAACCATCATTTAAATTCTTCTTGATTAATCTCTTGTTGATCGTCTAATTAAATAAGGAACTAATCATTTCAGCACTAGCTTTGTCTTTGTCTATGTCTTGGGCTCTGCTTCAGCGTCTCGTATTTGGTGCTTGGCTTTAATTTCAAACATTTCTGGCCTGGTCATGATCCAATTCAGATCAGAAGAGTGCAATAAAAGCTGGTGCAGCTGGAGCTATAGCGTGCTTCTTCCCATCATGAAACCAGGCCAGAAACTCATGGAGCGAACTCCTCACTCCTCACTCCTCACAAAGCAGCTATCACTGATATCTTCACTCAAATATAATTAGACTGAAAGATGAGTTAGCTCTGCGCAAATTAAGCAAACAAATGCACGTTCTGATGCAGTTGGCCTGTAGGATACCAAGTTTGCTTTAGGCTGTTCAACGGACCAGATGGTTGGGGTTTTGCTGCAACACGGCTCTTAATGGAGAGGCAGACAACAAGCCAAACACAGAGAGCTGTGCTAATTTGACTTGCAAATTCGCCTGTGTGACTGCTGACACTCATCATATTGTCTTATCCTGTCGACCAGGTTCAGTCAGTGGAAACAAATTGAGCTCTCTGTCAAAACCTTTTCGCTTGAGTTTTCTCTGTTTAAGATATTTGTGAGCACAAGGAACTATGCAGGTTAATGTTTTCTCAGCGAGTGTGTCCAAAGAAGCTGAGTTTGAAATTAGGAGCGCAGGTTAAGCATGTTTAAGCAACTTGGCACAGAAGCAACCTGAGCTCGCGGCTCAAAAATCAGCAGTAGACAATGTCTCCCTCGTGTGGCTTAAAAAGGGAACAACAGCTAAAGAAGAAATAGTTCATTTCTGAATTTTGTATTCCACAGGGATACAGCATGTAAAAGGGCATGATTAATCCTTCAAGCATGCATACATATGAACACACACCCTCCTCTGCATACACAGACAAAAACACACACTGATATGCTCCGAAGTGGATTAAAAACATTTGGAGTATCTTAGCAGATTTTAGCCCCAAGGCCAAACTTTCAGCACATAGCAG
Organism: Chaetodon trifascialis; assembly: GCF_039877785.1. NCBI lineage: Eukaryota > Metazoa > Chordata > Actinopteri > Chaetodontiformes > Chaetodontidae > Chaetodon > Chaetodon trifascialis. The sequence goes on from NC_092072.1 coordinate 18,576,345, forward strand.
CTTTCCCGGGGATTTGGGGCAAATTTGATCGTGTTGCCATCACATTACATCAGTCAGTGTGTCCGAGGGCAATAAAGCACAAATGTTTTCCTAAATCCCAATTTCCTGAGACAAGTTAATTTCACCTCTTTGCATTCTGCCAAGTGCTTTGCTGTGTGCACACTGCTCCAATGAAAGTCAGTCAATAAGTTAAACAACATAAAAATGAGAGCATATAATGATTTTCTGAGCACATTTGAGGAAATCTTTTCTCTGGCAATGCTTATGCCACATTCAGTATGTATATGCATTAGTGAAAGTTAGGAAAACATCACAACAGAGGCTGTGATCAGCATGTGGAAGTCTGAGGAAGCACCTTTTTCAACATGTGGCATTACCTAGATCAGTGATAAGGCTGTCAGCTGTCTAACTACAGCTCAATCGCATGGGTTTATGTTGTTCATGCTAGCTGTGACAACAACAAGAGCTACATCTATGCCCCACATGGAGGCGCTATAACAAAAACTGTCTTTTCCCCCCTGGACTCTGTGGATTATTTAGATCTTTGACAGCAACTTTCTGTCATTTTGAATTAAGTCCAAAACCCAATCGTCAACAAATTTCACACATGAAAAGTCTCGTCTGAGCTGTGCAAAAGCCATCAACTGCATTTTCATCCAAACACATTTTTAAAATGGTGTTGCTATGGTCTATTTTACATACTGTAAACTCTGATGACCTTTTAACCACATTTAGTGCACATGATCAGATACTAGCCCTGAGCTCTGCTGCCTCTAGGGGGCACCAAAAGTTGAATGTGATCTACAGTCATCAACATGAGCTATAACAATAAACAAATAAAATATAATAAGCTAGTAATCAAATTCTTACCAATACTGCACTCACAGCTTCACTAAATGGCCAAAGTCAGCAGGACAACAAGGACTTCTATGACCAGTTACAAAGTCTATCACTCCATGTTTTACTACATTTCGGTCATCATGTTGGTCTCATACTGGCAGATGGTCAAGTCAGTTCATATCAACACAAATGTTGATCCATCAAGTCTAAGAGTTGGCTTGGAAATCCCATTCTGTATGTACATGTATATGACTTATAATACACATGCAAGTTCAAACATACAGGGAAATATATTCACGTCTGATCCTGTTTACTAAACATTTTTGACACACAGCTGATTTAATGATCAAGTCGAGTTTGAGCTTTTAATTGTGCTGTGAGTCCAGATGATGCAACCTGCAGCAGCCAAGCTGTGTGTGAATGCATCACGCGCTGGAAGAGTTCCTGATACGTGCTTACAGTTTTTCATCATTGCTAAAACACTAAACCCCATTCTCTGAACCAAATTCTCAGTGGCCTAAACTCATTTTTCGAATCAAACACTCTTTTGGCCAACCTTTAACACATTCTCAGTCACTAAACAGATTCTCTGTGGCCAGCATCATCAGGACATTCAGAGAAGAGAACAGGTAATTGTTTCATGTTGTACAACATTTGACATACAGAATACTGTACTGGAAGTACTGTAATGTTCATTACGATACTATTTTTACTGCCTGTATATGTTTATAAGTGCATTTTCCCCTTTGTAGGATTGAAAGATGACTTTCTTTGAGGGTGGAAGGACTGCTCTTTTCTCCCACCAACAAGAAGCACTGATTGTTGACATAATGTGTACACACTCAAAATAATGCCATCCGACTGAAATCCAGCAGAGAGTGATTGAAGACAATGTCAACTTTTGACCGTGTCCTCCAATGCAACAGACTTAGCATGAAACAAGTGTACAGAGTACCCTTTGAGCGCAACTCTGCAAGAGTCAAAGGTCTAAGACAGGCATGTCAAACTCATTCCACAAAGGGCCGTGTGGCTGCAGGTTTTTCCTCCAACCAATCAAGAGCACACAGTCTGACCAATCAGCTGTCTGAAGACTGAGATCAGCTAATGAAATGAGTCAAGTCTGGTGTGCTGCTGCTTGGTTGGAAAGAAAACCTTCAGCCACTCGGCCCTTTGTGGAATGAGTTTGACATGCCTGGTCTAAGATATCAGTATGTGCAAGTAAGTGTAACCTACACACACTTTCAGGACAGTTCTATGCTCATAGGCCAACTGTTACTGTAGGCTAGTAGTTGCGTTGCTGCTTTTACAGTACAGTAAACTATATTGTAATGTATGTAAATCTGTAGTGCATACTGTAAATACACTATTGCTGAAGTCTGTCTTTCTGTGTCACTTGCTGTACTAAACTACTTTTTTCTATTTTTATAGAGAGTGTTTGAGCTGGATTCCATGGAAAGGCCCCATGAATACATTTTCATAGACGAAGCAGGGTACAATCTGGAGAAAAGGAGGCAGAGAAGCAGGAACATAATTGGTCAACGTGCCATTGTGGAAGTCCCTGGCCAGTGTGGTGGCAATGTCACCCATTGTGCAGCCATAAGTAACTGGGGGGTTCTCCACCGTCATGCAAACCTGGGGCCATATAACACCGAACACCTCCTGACATTTCTGGGTGGTCTACTTGATATGATGACTGCACGTGAACAGCTGGATCAGCAAGCAGTGCATCCAATATATGTCATAGTTTGGGACAATGTGAGTTTTCACCATGCTGTCCTGATACGTGAGTAGTTCACCAACAACCAGCGCTTCATCAAGGTTTTCCTTCCGCCCTACAGCCCCTTCCTGAATCCAATAGAGTTTTTCTCTGCATGGCGGTGGAAGTTCTATGACCGACAGCCCTACACCAGGGAAAATTTATTGGAGGCAATGGAACAGGCCTGTGATGATATAACTGTGGAGTCTGGTCAAGGCTGGGTTCGGCAGACCAGAGGGTTCTTCCCCCGTTGTCTGGCAAGGGAAAATATTGCCTGCGGTGTGGATGACATCCTCTGGCCAGACCCCGCACAAAGACAAGATGTTGGAGAATGAATCTCAGTGACTTTGACTGTGCAGTTATGTGCTTTTCTTTCTTTTTTCTTTTTTTTTGTTGTTGAATTTTTGTTTTGATGAAATTGTAGATGTCACTTTGACTACAACGATTTTATGCTGAATCCATTTACAATAAACATTTTCTGTTTACTGCATGCCCTGGATGCTGTGTCCTAAATTATTTTATGTAGTGTCTAACAAATGCTCTGAGATGAACATGTTTTTACTTGCTGTGTGTATGATCTGAACACATTGTTTGGTTTTGAACACAGGAAAACTGGTTTTGAGGTGACAGTTTGATTGTGATGGAAAAGTCTGGGGTTTTGTGAGTGTAGTTTGAATTTTTGGATTTGTGTTTAAGGCTTTGAGAAAATGGGTGGAGGTTTCAAGAAATGTGTTTTAGCAATTGTGGAAAAACTGTAATTCAAAGCTAGAGTGCAGAAGTTATTACCTTGTTATGATCTTTGTACATTTATCCGGTGATAGAATGGTACAGATGCTGTGAGCGCAAGTAAATATATTACATGCAAAAGATAATAACCCGTAGCTGCAAGTAATGATGTATGCACAACATAGAATATCACCTTCTGTGACTGTTGGGTACATTTGAAAATCACCATCCCTCACTGTCATGCATGCACACGCGTGCATCATCTAAAATCATGGAAACAGAACGCGGTGACGCACGACAGAGGTCTATAAAAGACAGAGCTGCGGGCCTTTCCACATTCTCACTTTGCACTTGAACTTGAGTTGACCTGCTGCAAGACCTGAACGCTGGAGAGCTGAACTGTTTGGAGAGTGAGAGCACCTGGAAAACGAACTCTGGGGGAAAACTGGACCACCAGATAACCGATAGGACAAGACTGAACTACAGGAGTGATGGCTGTTCGCAGACCAGCTCCCTCAGAGGAGCACCTGCTGCTTGGAGGCCGTGCAGGTAGGACAACTAAATTCATGTTTTTCCTGTTTCTAATTCATGATTTAACTTCCCTAAAAAATGAAAAAAGTGAACATAATTGAATATAAAGATGTACAAGTAACAGAATATTTGGTGGTTTAATATTTGGTGAAGAATTAAAGTGTTTTTTGAATCTACTATTTTCAAACTATTTCCAACTTTATAACTAAACGCATTTTTTCTAAGTTTAACTTTGTAATTGTATCTTATTTAGTCAGAAATAATACATTTAATGAGCAGGAGCTTTAACTTTCATAGCCTGCGCTGCAGCTGCAAGGATCCCCGAGCTGATCTGGATCACTGATGATGAAGATGAAGGTTCCATCTACATCTCCTCTGATGATGAGGAAGCAGAGATTGTTGTTACCCTTAATGATGATGATGATGCTGTTGTCCTTGATGGTGGTGATGATCAGCCGGAGGATGAGGGTTTCCTCAGTGAAGGCGACTCTGGCGATGAGGAGACAGATGACAGCAGTGACTGCTCTGATGAGTCCAGAGAGAGGAGCAGGGAGATACTGGGAGGTGATCGCTAAGATGGTTTGATGATAGTTACCCAGATCAGGATTGTCGGCCCTGTATGCAGCAGGAGTCAAATCTGGTGAGATAGCCTCAGTGTCTAGTGCCCAAAATATAATCTGATATAACTTAATATGAAATGGTAATATTATATGTAAAATAAATGTAATATGTAAAATATATGACCTAATGCAATACAATGTTGTATAAGATTGTGTATTTTTATATGCCATCCTATAACATGATATAATGCTGTTATACCACAATAATAAAACATAATCTAACATAATATGAAATAATTATACAATACAATTTAACATAATCTAATATAAAATAAAATAAACTGACTGATGCCCGGGCCTCGACCCATGGGGCTCTGCCAGGCACAGCCCACAAGAACTACATGTACTACTATATGCCATAATGCTATAATGAACACCGTAATATTACATAGATATAATGTTCAAGTCCGTGTGTTAACACATGGTGACTGGAGTGGATCTTGTAGCAGCACTGGGCTCCACAGGTGCAGACTTCAATTTCAATATGGAACAACTTTCTTATGTAACCTTGAAGAATCACAGAGAACATGCAGGTGTTGACAAAAATGTCAAATGTGGCTTGTTTTAAATTCAGGCTGGCAGGGAATAGATTCAGGGCTGAATGTTCAAAAATGCTGTTTGACATTCTTCTGTATTTGCTGTTATGCTGTCATGACCTTTCACACATACCTTTAGCTCAGCATCTGCTCCACATTCAGCCTGGACCGCCGGCCTGAATCCCGCAGCAGTGTGTGTACACACGTTTGACACAGTCCTGGTCTGAACGAGCCGAGGCCACGGCCTCGGCGGTGACTGAACAGATTTTAGGTTGCTTCGCTTGTATTCTTGCCTCAGCAGAATGACGATGCTGCCATCTCATGTTTAAGTGAACTACTGCAACTAAAAATGTAGAAATTTTAAGGCAAATTTCTTGGATGTTGATCTTTAAAATGTTGTATGAGTTGTTCCTATTTTTGCCCTGTAATTCAGTCAGTATATGGAGCACAGGGAGTTGTGCTCATATAGCATTAGCAGCTAAGGCTCTGTCCTACCTTGTAGTTAGTTTCTCACCCTGATGTTGAGCTACCTCATCTACAGTGACCCTGAGCTTCTGCTCCGCCAAATACGATCACACAACATGAGCAATGCTCCTGAGATCAGCACTGAATGCATTAGAAAACACTGCAGCTATCACTGCACACTAACCTCTTTCAAATGTGACCAGGCTTGTTTCAGGAATTTGTTTCTATCAAGTTTCACCATCGCGACACCAGCTGTAAATAAATCCAGACACGTCACGGCCGTTGTTTACAATTTTATTATTGTTTTCTCGTCATCAGATAAAAGCAGATAGAGAGGAGCATAATTATCAGAAAAAGCGTGCAGCTTTGGGGTTCCTGTCCAAAGCCGGACGAGAGAACTGTCTGAGGTGAGTATAGGTCAACAATACAGGGCAAACCCCACCGTCATAAATGCTACATAACACTGTCCATATCATAAACAGTCACAGTAACGGCTGCTGTCAGCACTCTGACAGTTAGCCTGCAACAAATTCATGACACAGAGTTATTCTGAGGTAAGCTAGAGTTGGCTAGTGTTGTACTGAGCAAATAAACATCTATGTACTGTATATCTATAGTGTGGTGAGTGTTTGATGTCCTGTTCCGGTGAGCACAGTTCACTCTGGCTCATCTCTACCTTGGCATAGCTTTGGCATTTGGAGGTAACATGGTGGCGCCCCGTTGAGGGCCGTTTGAGAACAAGCATCTTTGTCCATTTCATGAACATTTTGGGAATAACTCCCAAGGCCTTGGGCCAGTAAATATAGGGGACTAAGTAATGAAGAGTTTAAGTCAGCTATTCATATTTCAAGTTTGACAAGTAACAGTTTCTATATAGTGCTAATGTAGTTTGAAGGAAAGCACCCACAGACGTGTATATTCTCTGGGTTATGTACATGTCTAACGCAGGTACAGTCTGCTACTCCCATCTTTCAGTTAGAGTGAGATCCACTTTGAAGTGCAGCTTTGCAGTCATACAAACTCACACGAGCTTAAGCTTTAGCTTTAGCTTATTCCGATAGGACAGAAGGTGCTTGTAGCATGTAGAACGACACATTCGGATTCTTTGATCACATTGGTTTTAGCGTTCTTTCAAACGTAAAGAAAAACAAAAAAAAAACATCTGAGTAGACTTGTGGAACTAGTCTAGCTTCACTGGCTGAGTTGAGGATTGAGACAGGCTTTGAAATGAGGAGAAACTACAAAAATGACCAAACAGCAGCATTCAGTATAACAAAGACGACAGATGACAGAGATACTGTGACAAACTGTCCTAGGCTTGTTTTGCTAATATAAAAAGGTATAAATAACACATCCTGTTTTGGTTAAACACAGTTAAGATGAAGAAAATCTTGATGAGGAAAATGGAGCACGCGTTAAGACAACTCTTCACTGTCTTTATCCAACATTTTTTAGGATTACCTGAGATTCCAGTTGTCCCTCAGGGCTTTACGGATTTGATAGCAACAGCACTCGTTGACTGATCGACCGCCTGAATCAGTCGACTGATTGAGGTTAGAGTCTTGCGAACCAGATGGAGTCCAAGACATTCAAGCAAGCAGAGGGCTTTCGCATCACCATAAACTAGATCCTTGATGGCGTATTTACCCCCCCCACCCCCACCCACCCAAACACACCTGACCTGCAGGCTCAGCATGTCCATGTCACCACAGTCCATCACACAACCACTCTTTGAAAAGGCTAAAAGAAGGCATGTAGCAAAGAAAAAGAAAAGGTGTAGCTTAAAATGGGCGAGGTATCCTTTACATGATTCTCCCTCTAAGGATTTTAGGCTTTTTAATACCATCTTGGAATGCACTATATATTGATATATATATTTATATATACTGTATATTGCCGTTAATATAAGCAGGATTACTGTTGATAAATACAGTGGCCTCCTTACCATCAGAGGCGCCTCAGCGAGCTGCAGCACCCTTCTCCCTTTGAGTTTTGGGTGCCATAGGCCCCACCAAAGGCCCCACCTAGGTGGAGGACACACTTATTCTTTTCCTATTTCATCTGATTAAAATTGAAACACATCCAAACTCCACCAGCTTTGGTCACTCTTCATCCACAGTCTCCCTTTTTGAATCCTCCTCTTTCTGATCCAGGACCTGAGGGGTGGGGCTCGGCAGGGCTGCAACCTCTGCGGTAGCCAATGAGGAGGGGTCTTGTTGGTCAACAATCCTGAGGGAAGAAGTCTCTTCCTGCGGAAAAGGACGGTGCATCAACAAGAGGGAGGTTAACGCGGACGTTATGGCTGACTGCGTAGGAATCTACATCCAGGCTGACCTCATTACGCTGCATAATCATCTGCACCATCCAGTTTGTTTCCAAGTGACGCTGACTTTCACTGAAGTCACTGACCTTTCTGTGGTAGCTGAGACAAGCAGCCAGCACAACATGGCTTAATGTGAGACATGTGTATGTAAGTCCTCCTTTCCCCAAATTCTACAACCGAGTCACATTTAAGGTTGGACTTTTCCTTTAGGGCTGGTGGTGACCTCACAGTGTGTTCATGTCCTCCTCTCCTGCTGTGAGCAGCCCAGAGATGGCCCATGTTTCTGCTGCTGCCCCAGAAACTCCCTTTGATTTCTCAATTTGTACAAAACTGGCTCTTCTCATCGCCAACCTCCGACTTGGCGAACACGCCACATGACAGGATGCCCGTGACGACACTGGCAGACACTTTTCAGCTTACTGTCAACAGAGACATGCTGAAGTGTTATGGCTGCGAGTTGGCCTTTCAGGGCCCTGCTTGTGTCCGGCACAGCTTACTGGCCCAGATAAATAGAGCTGAGTCATCATTGTTACACCTGTGCTTTTCGTGCAGTGAGTAACATTTCTGAAACATGAGCCCAACAGCGATTTTAAAGCAATAACGCTGCAACACAGGGAAAAGATTCAGGGCTTGTTTTTGAGATAAGACCATCTGAACGTGTGACTGGGATTATCACGGCCAACGGGTCCAACGACAAGTCATCTGTGTTTTGTTTGTTCTGAAGCAGCTGATGAAGCGGCACCAAGCTGACTTACCTGCTCTGAGAACCGATGGTTCACCTGATCGGCAAACTCCTGCATCTCTCCCTCCTCACCGTTGGAGTGGCAGCTTGGACTTGGCACCTCAATTCCATGGCTTTCCAAAATGGCAGCTTCTGGTTGTGTCAGACAGGGAAGCAGAGGTAAGAGATGGAAATACAAAATGTACATTTTCCACAGATGGAGACAAACATTTGGGGTGCTAATGAGACAAGCTAATGAGAAGCTGACGTTCTGCAGATACGTGGACGGCAACAACACCAAAGACATCAGGTGCTCACCGATATTCGCTCTTCTCTTCATCTCCTTCCGACGGTTGGCAAACCAGTTGTACACCTTCAATGCCGTCACACGCTCGAACTCAGACAGCTTACAGCCTGCATGATGAATGCACAACATCTCTCATTTATAGAGGCTGAGAATACAACAAAACCCCAGCGGAGACGCTGGAGACACTCAGCTGTCCTGAAGGACCACGTTTGTCTTGACGTTAACAAACGTAACATTCATTTCACAGACACGTCTTGTGCATAATTTAGGACGAGAGATGTACTTTTACACTAAACAAAGCCCAGGTGCAGCTTTTAAAAGGTCAAATAAAGCACTCACAAAAAGATGGAGCAGATAATTCAGCTGTGGCACTTTCAGTAAATGTAACTACTGAACCAACAAACTGATAGAAGAGACTCCAGTGATTTGATTTATCCATGAATGAATTCATCTACGCTTCCTAAAAAAAGTTCCTAAGTTTGCACAATTTGATGAGCTACAAAAACTGTGAGATCGGCACACAAAGTGGATTTTAATAAGAAGCCTAAGGAAGAGCTTCGTGCGCGAAACATCACTGGGACGTGTGTGTCTTTTTTATTGTTTCCTATTGGTCATTTCACAGATTCAAATCAAGTGTGCAGAAAGCCGGTTGAGACAGGCCTCGCGTGGTCAGAAAAGTCTCTCCCTACCTGGCTTCTGAATGACAGAGTTGCAGGCGTTGGCGATCTCCTCTCGCTTGGCTTCATCTGGGTACTGGTTCTCCATGAAGAAACTGTAAGAGATAAAGAGCCACGCTACTGGAGGCACTTCAGCAATACTGCATCACAGACGGAGCAGTGCTAGTTCCACCCTAATTTTACCCCCCATCAACTCCGTCTTTGTATTGAAGCAGGAGAGCATGGAGGATATTTGTACAGTGGAGGAGCGTCAGGAGCTGTCCTCACTGGAAAGGAACAGATCGCCTGTTAAATATCAAGATTTTCTGGTAACTACTGAAATTCAAACGTTCAGGTAAAGTTCCTTTTCCTCACTAGCGTCTTCTTCTTCTTTACATCTCCCCAAGGCTGAAAGAGAATCATTATCTTGCTTTACAAAACACACAGGGGCCAATTTCTTCCAGCCCTCTCTCCCTCTGAGCTGCCCTATCTTGTCCACTCTATCACACAATCTCACACACACACACACACACACACACACACACACACACACACACACACTCGTCACCTCTGCTGTACCGTCCTTGGGTTTAAACTAGCTCATACGGATCAGCACTGCAGTAGAATTGCGTAATCTGGAGGCACTGCTGGTGAGTGTTGTCTGAGGGCCTGTGTGGTCTTATTACTGTGAGTGCCCACACTACGCGCTACACTTACAGCAAGCGTGTAATAGAGAAATCAATTGCACACCGCGGGTAGGACTGTGGAGGAATGCCTACTCCTCTTTCTCTGCATCCGAGAAGACCGTCTGGAACAAATGTGTTACAGAGAAGCACAGACATAATACAGCAAATAAAAAAGCAGCATGATGAAGTGAGTGGTGCTGCTCTGCACTGACACAAGGAAGTCACAGCAGCTAAGCGCTCAAAGGACGTTTGTTCGTATGAACGATTACCTCGAGCAACGCTGCATTCCTATCATATGAGAATAACAATCCACCACTACTGACGTGTTCAGACACATGAAGCCATCAAACACAGGTTTACTACAGAGCTCGGCTGCTTTACATCAGCTTTTTATAACCCGAAGGTCAAGCTGGTTCAAATGACTGATATGACACTGTCATATAAAGGGATATGTATATATGTAAAGGCCCTTCTAGTGACGGACATTGGAAATTGATGACAGAACACCTGTCATGACACTTAATGACAGCAGTTGTAAACACTGATAAAGACTCGCTCATGTTCATCATGGTGGGTCTCCTATCATAGTTCTGACATGTCAGTCTCATGCACTCCCCTTCAAATACAGTGCGACCCAATTACTTATCAATAGAAAACTAATCTGCAACTATATTGATAACAGCGAGAAGCCCAAAGATGCAATCCTTTTAAAGCTCAAATAGTGAGGATTTGCTGCTTTTCGTCATCTTATGTGACTGTAAGCTGAATATGTTTGTGTCTTTGTGTGTTTATTTTTTCACACTGGCCTTTTGAAAGCTGTGACAGTGGAAAAATTATAATTTATTATCATTGTCTGACATTTAATCGACCAAAAGATGAACCAGTGAATTGAGAAAATAAACTTCACTTTAGTATTAGTTCATTTTAGACACAGTAAATCTGCTTTACTGGACTGTGTTTTTCAGTGAGGATGACGATACAGCTTCCGGCGTAGCACTAAAACTTGCTCACCTCTCCATGATTGATTGGCACTCCTTCCTCCAGGTGAATCTGCTTCCTCTACGCAGCCTCAGAGGCCCGCCCACCAACCCCGCTCTGTCTCCAGCCATAATCCCTGTCCTCCAATCAGGTTCCTCCTTCACCAAAGACCGCATTGATAAGGTGGCCCCTGAAGACGAGAGCACATGTAACTATGAAAATTCTGCACACATTTATCATTTTTCCTGCTGTTTGCTATGGCAGGGGAGGCTGTGTCACTAATAAGAGTGGACATTAATAATAAAAATACTAAGAAAGGCCTGCAAGAGACATTCTGGTAAAATGAACACAGAGGTTAGAAGCAACTATGTGGAGCAAGCGGCAATTCCCACCTCACCCCGGCCACATAGAACACAATGTAATAGCTGTCTCATAGCCAGATCATGCCAAGTATGAAAGCATGATGGAAAGCCAGTACAGATGACATGACCGACAATGACATCACATGTATTCAGTGAGCAGGTCCTCATGATACAGCTAATAACCTTAATGCAACCTGTACCCCTGTAAAAGGCAGAGAATGGATGGATGGCTTAACCAATGGGAAGTCATGAACTCATTTAGGATCAGGTTTTGGTTAAATCAACATTCGTCCACTGCGAGATGATGAGCTTCCCAGCTGCTGTAGCTAGCAGCAGTGACCGTGTTTACTACAGGTCTGATGGTGCTGACTGAAATTCCACATAAAAAAGATTTAACAGCTTCCTGCAGCACAATCCAGTGTGGCAACAATCCTGCTTTTATTTTGGAACGTCTCCTGACAGCCTGCAGTCCTACAGCAAGCAAGGCTTCACTTTGTGAAATTTAAGACTTTTTAATGCCTTCTTAGACCTTTTTAAGGAAAATGAATTCAGTTCTTATAAGACTTTTCAAGATCTGCAGACACCCTGCTGTATGATACATCCTGTTTTTCTGAAGTTATAGCACAACTCCGACACTACATTCACATCAAGCTGAACGCACACACAGCTCCGTCAGTCAAGAAGGTTCAGCATTAGAGGTGCAATCCTTCAGTTTATCTCTGCCATCCGAGACTGTTGAAATACATCCCAAGCTGACAAAGTAGCTACAGGGTAAATGGCATGCAGGTCAGCCGAGGTGCAGGCGTCTCCTGTGGCAAGCTGCCGAGGCCGGGGGGGCAGGGAGGGCGTGGTTACCTGGCTGGGCCTGGGCGGCTGCTGCAGCAGCAGTGTACCACGGCAGCAAGTGCATCAGCAGCTCTCTCTGCCTGCTCCACACTGGGTTGGGGTTGAGGTTGGTGTTGGGGTTGGGGAGGCTGCCACTTGCCCCTGCTACCGTGCCGTCTCTGTCCCCTCCCCTGGCCCTGGGCATGGGACTCACGCTGTGCTGGCTTTCACTCCACCTCAGCCCTTCAGTCGGGACAAAACCAATGGTCAGGCAGGCCACAGCCAGCGATCAGGTTATAGACACCAGGTTTGGCTAATGTAATTGGAAACTGAGAGTTAACTGACACACTCCTGTAGACCTGCCTGGCAGTTTTTCGTCAAAATGAATTTGAAAACAACTCTAGTGTATCTGCCAATTAAAAGTCTAGTTTGAGTGTTAACACTGGTACTTTTCAGATTCATGATGGGCAGGTCAATAGGAGCCTATATCAGAAGCAAAGCATTGTGGCCACTGAGGAAATTAGTTCTTGTTAGTATCACTGTTAATAATCTGTTTGTTAGCCATGTGGGAATGAAAACCAGCACCAGAGTACCTCCAGCATCAGGGCTGAGAACTACAGAGGAGCTCAGGCAAAGCTTGGGTGGGTGGGAAAAGAAATAAAGCTTTAAGATGAAGGGGGGGCAGCAGGGTCAGCAGATGGTCCATCGGTGGCTTTCATAGAGCTGATGATGTGATAACTTTGTGACATGATTTATCGTGAGCGCATGCCGTCTGACACAGACCATCGAAAGCTCCTCATTTGACATGCTGTTTAAAACCAGCCTGTATCCTAGGACATAAAGAGGTCAGCACCATCCCAAGCTGTTACTCTAGCCCGTACAGACCAACCGCATTCACCCACTAAAGTTTCATTTCCAAACCAGAAGCCTTAATATTATTGATTAGCATCTCCTGTGACAGGACTACCTTTATCATTTGTCTTTCCTCTGAAACTATAGATTTGTCTCGTGTCCTTCCTTGACCTCACAGCCCTCGAGGACCAGGATGGAGTTAGCGTGAGGGATTAGGGGTGTGTGGGTTTACCATGCAGGAGGATGGGGAAAAGAGGAGGACAGATGGAAAGGGGGTTAGCAAGCAGTGCTTCACATTCAAGACAAGAAATCTTCTTTTTCACACAAGCTTTCCCTCCTCCATTATCTAATCTATAATCTATTTTCATTAACCTGACATTCAGCCCTGGGGCGCTGATCTGCACCGTCTCATAATTATTCTTCCTGTACTTAACATCCATCATCGCTCTAATGATCTATAATCCTGCTCCCCTGCTGTGTAACAGTCGCATTCTGCACTGCAGCTGACACACAGCCTTCGTATTTCGTGTCCTGCCCCGACAGCCCTCGACCTGCCCCGCGTCTCACCTGGGTTATTCCTCTCCAGCAGGTACCAGCGGTAGAAGGCTCTGCGTTTGGAGTCGCTCATCTCCAGGCCTTGCTGCAGCAACCACTGGGAGATGTAACTCTGGCTGATGCCTGTGTGCCGGAGGCAAGCCATGTTATCTTAACACTTTCAAGACATTGATTTATTTCACGGTGCACCAACAGCATCTGTGTTATTGAGATGGGCTGTGAGCCAGCTCTGAAATACTCCTGTTAAGCTAATGAAACCATTCCAACATCAATACTTTAATTATGGACATGTGATTTGGTGCAATACTGTTTCAGGGAGGGGGGTAAAAAAAAAGTTGACCGGTGTGAACATGCTGCTACCTGAGAAGTTCAGCATTTCCAGCTTAGAAGTGGAGCCACAAGCCCCTCTCTGCCTAGCAAGAAACAGGCTGCCTTATCAATGCCAACCCACTTATTAGCTATTACATTGCTCTTCATCTGTTATTGAATTTCATAAGCCTGCAGCCTGTTTTATATTTTAGTCATTAAATAAAAGGCTTGTTGTTCTAAACATAGCATCATATGTTACATAAGGCTGCATGTTGCGCAATGTGGCGTACAGTAATTTGTGTTATAACTGGGGCTGCAGCTTGTGACCTTTATTAATATTGTTTTCTTGCTTTTTTTGCTTAATCCATGAATTTTTCAGACTATAAAGTGTCTGGGAAAGAAGTGCAGCTTTCCAGAAAACAAATTGAAAATTCTTTTGTCCAAACACTGAGATTTTCCATTTAAAATGATATTTAAAAAAACAAGAGGAAAAGTAGCCGTTAATCTCATTTGAGAAGCTGCAGGCAGCGAATGATTAGATTTCAAAGCATCTTGATTAAAGACGACTTAAACTACTATCAATTATCAAAACTGTTGGCTATGATTCTCAATCGATTTACAAATGACAAGACCTGATTGTTGCACATCCATCTTTTGGGAGCATTCTGAATGTAATAACCTCATAATTAGCTTTGCAAAGACAGAGGTGAAGTCTCTGGCTCATCGCAATACAGTGTGTTCCCAGAGACTAATTTAGTGAGGTGGAGCTCTGAACTTCAGCAAGAACAAACAAGCTGAGCAGCCAGCCACAACTGCACCACTTCACCAAACTTCAGCCAACTCTGATCAGAGGAAGAACACCACTCAGTTCATAAGGCTGCATGGCACTGTGGGTAACGATGGGCTTCACTGGTGCTGTTTTGACTTCTGCTCCTACAGAAGAATCGAGACACTCAGCCAGCGCTGACGGTCAGTACGTCACACTTTCATTTCAGTATTTTTAGGTGTTAGCGACATTTTCAAATAAAGCTGCGAACCCCAACACACTTTTCTTTGCTTTTTTCAGATGCTGACCTTCATCACAACCAGTCAGCTTCGCAGCAATTTAGTGGACTATAAATCTATTTTGCATCTTGTTTGAACTCAATGATGACATCAAGAATCTAATTCAAATCAATCAGGATTTATAGCTGCCTGACACGTATCCTTGTCGCTGTTTAAGCTGTAATAACTCTGTAAGGACATCACAGACAAAGCAGCACAGTACCTGTAACTTGGCCTACGATTGCCTGAGAGATCCTGCGATTGTTCAGGAAAGTTTTGATCTCTTCTTTCACCAGGTTGCTGTCTCTCCTGCAAAAGCGACAAAAAGCCGTGTTGGCATTAGAACTATTACACGGTGGTTAAGAGACCAGCCTTTGCTCTGACTAACCTTATTCACTGGTGCTTCTCTTTTTTCAGCCATCCCTGAACACCTGACCTGAATTAACTCCACTAAAATTCTGGAGAATAAGCCTGCCCCTCTGGGGACGCTAGCTGTCATTATCTGATGTTATAATAGTCTCGCTTTGTCTCTACCATTCTTTTGGTCTTGCTCTCCAACTCGTCCTCGCTCAGCTCTCTGATAACACTAAGCTCCAGCATCCTCCCTCTTCCATGCTCACCTCATGTACTCCTCAACCTTCTCCTCCAGGTCCCACTCCTCCTCCCCCATCATGTCATAGCTGAACGACCGCTGAACGGCCACACTGGGAGGGTAGAGGGGCGGGGGCGAGGCCTCGTAGCTATTGCTGGGGGATAGAGCGGCGCCGTCCAGGCCGGAGGTCTGCGTGGTGGCAGAGGCTAGGGAGAGTGAGGAGGAGGAGGA
Source organism: Chaetodon trifascialis (assembly GCF_039877785.1). Taxonomy (NCBI): domain Eukaryota; kingdom Metazoa; phylum Chordata; class Actinopteri; order Chaetodontiformes; family Chaetodontidae; genus Chaetodon; species Chaetodon trifascialis. Next base: position 18,592,260 of record NC_092072.1, read on the forward strand.
GGATGAAGATGAGGACGGGGCTGGAGCGGCCGTGGTGGGGGTGTTGTTTGATGGGGCGGGTTGAGAGTCACAGTGCGACGGGCGGTGGTCCGGGTCGAGCCTCTCCAGGGACTCCAAAGCGTGGATGATCTGAGGTTTGGTCATGCCGGACAGCCGCAGGCGCTGCAGGAGGTCGATCTGTTCGATGGTGTAGCGTGGCTCCACCTCACAGCACTCCATCCTGGAATCTGCATACATAATTCGGGGGTGTGCCATTTATCAAAGTGAATTTGAAACTGGCATTTTAAATGAAATACAAAACCAACTTTGGAAGTGAACATGAACCAACTGTAGCCCTATTAATACACCAAAGGTCTGTGTGCTTTGGTTGATTTCTCACCAGATAAACAGCATCCAAGACAAAGTGTTACCAAGACATACAACGCTATATTTATCTCTACTCAGCCCCTTTGATAAACCTTAAATTTAGATAATATGTCGCCAACTTTTTCAGAACCTCCAGACAAACTGATAAACGATGAAAGGATTATTAATAGATGAAACCCCAAATAAAAAAAGACATGCAAAGCTGAATTCAAACACTACACTTCCTTTGATGGGGTTCGTTTGTCTCCAACACTTTAAATGCAAATCTGACTAACATGATTTTATGCGAATGCTAAATAACTTTGAGTAAACACAAGACCGGTTTATAAAACTGAATTTAGGAGAAAAAAAAAAGAAACCAGACTGCATTCTCCTCTGAAGAACCCTTGGGTCATTCAAAATTTTGGCACCCTTTCAAACACTTGGCACAGACACTTGGTGCTAACCTTGCTCCATTTGTCCAGGGTGGAATTAAAGTAAGATCACCCTGGCTGGCATACATAACCTAATATCAGGTCCACTCAGCCTGGTCATATCATCCATCCATCTTTTCACTTCCTACAGCTGCCTGACCTGTGCAGGGTCATGAGCCTTGCCCTAACATCCATCATTAATCGTTAAGACTACAGTGTGAAGACCACACTAAACTCATTTCTGGCGATCTGACGTGACCTTGCAAACTTGAAAAGATGAAATCTGTGACAACATAACTTGTCTGTTGAACCCTCTCTTCAACTCCACATCGGTGTGAGTTTATGATTGTATACATTGATACACAGTGGTGACCTAAAACAAGCACAGCCAGCTGCTTTTAAAAAGTTGATCTTGTTAAATGGGATGTGAGCCGAATTTACCAGAAAGACTCGACGATTTCTAAGATGCATCAAGTCCGATCTTGTCGCATTCGCATCTTTGTTGATAAGCAGGGCAAAGTTAACATGCCTGATTTCTTTCTTTCGTTATCTTTTCCAAAAAACTGGTTTTCAAATGTTGTGTGTTGACGGGACAGAGTGGCGCCTATCAGAGCTGACGTGACATTACTTAAAGTCTGCTAAATACACCTCACTGGTATTATGGGTACTTTCTGTGCCAAAGCACAACATTTGGAAGTAAGCAGCAAGCTGGCTTTGGCTTCAAAAGTAAGTTAAACCGTGTCCCGTCACTGAGGTGATCTTACCTGATGGAGGGGGTGACACAGACAGGCGCCCCGGGAGTGGTTCGGTGCGAGGGGTCGCGGCGGGGACACACCACTGTCGCATGGCTCAGCGAGGTTCAGCTCGGCTGGACCTCTACGGAGTCAGACACGAGACTTGCTGCAGTGTGTTGCGGTTAAGCTGCCCTTATTAGCATGCTGGCAAACCTACAACAGCAGATGACTGCCTAGCAGGCTAGGCTAACACCGTCAACTCTGGTTGGTTCCCCTGAGCACCAGCAGCCTCCCATCGATAGCTGCTCGCTACCTTGTTGTGTTAAGTTACACAGCAGAGTCAAACAAGAGAGCGGAAGTAGAGCAATTTAACCTTCGCAATAAAAGCATTTTAAAAAGCTGCACGCTTTCAATACCAACAATAGCAATCTGTCTCTGACCTGAATCCAGATTTTTTAAACCTTTTAATTACAGTGGGTGGCCTAGCAGTTTAAGCCACCACGCAGCACTTAAATGATATTGGTAAACTGGGCTAAAAATTCTAAGCAGGTTCTTTACTGTATGTAAAACTGTATCTCAAACGATAACGTTTCATGTAGTGACTCATTAATTTAGCTCTGATGCAAGCCTAACCTAGTTTAGCACATTATAAGAGACACTTTACTTAGTACCAATATGTTACTGATTACGGCAGTTCAACGTTTGTAACTTTCTGTTGCTAAAAAAAAATTAACCATGTACACGTATTCCTTTGGTATTATTTTGAAGGACACGGGAAACATTACTACTGAGTCTGGCCAACTAGAGACTACAGTCTGTTTTGTCTTGGCTAACAACTTATCTAAAACTTGTACATTGGATGTCACATTGACAGTATTTCAGATGGGCTGTTACGTACGAAACCTTTACGGTCACAAACGGCGGCAAACAAACATGTGGTGTGTTCGGTCAGTCGACTGGGACACAGCCAGTTGCTAACCAGTTAGCTCGCTAGCTAGCTAAGTTAGCTGACTGCTAGCGCCGGATTGTCCCACCGCGGAGCACCTCTCTCTTACCTCCCGTTGCTGTGGAGAGATAGCAGCAGCCGGCTGGACGGAGAGGGGAGATAGTGAAAACTGGAGAGAAAGTGGCGGTCCAGCCAAGCACAATAAACAAAGTAACTCCTCGGCCCGGAGCACACGGTGAATTAACAAGCAGAGGGTGAACGGTACAGGGTCATATTGTCTTTCAGCTATGCAGTGGGGAAATAGTGTATGCAAATGTGGGGAGTCTGTCTCAATTTATGACCCTTCACCCGATATCACTGTAAAGCTAGCAAGAATTATAGTTATGATTTCCGGTTATAACGTGACCACTAAAAATACCATAGCTAAATTAAAATACCATTATGCGCCAAAGCAAATGTAAAGGTTACGTTTTTAGCAAAATTAAACAAAAATACCAACATGCACATGTCTAGTGTACAAAGCATTAGCGGTCGGCTCCTCTCTTTTCTATTTTATTTTATACTCTTATTTTGGTTAACTAACGAAAAATGTGCCCATAAATCTGTCTGCCTTGACTCAGCACCACCCACACAGAAGTGCATTTGTCTGCAGTTAAAGGCTGCCTTTCTCATTTTGGAAGCACCGAAGAAGTGTGATGAAAAGGCATTAAACAACAACAACAATTGTGATAATGACAATAATGATAGTGCTTATCAGAAAAAAGGGTTACGATATATACAAATACCGGAACATCTCTGTGAAATCACACTGCATAGGATTTCACCTGATCACATGGCATTGCTCAGGAATCCTACTTTTCTGGTTCTTTCTAAAAATGCAGTGGACATGTCTTGTAATGCATTTGATCACACCAGTGGTGGAATGTAAATAAGTACATTTACTCAGGTACTTCACCCAGGTACAAATTTGAGGTACTTGTACTTTACTCCACTTCCAAACAGAAGGAAATATTGCACTTTTTACTCCACTACAAATGTTTGTCAGCTTAAGTTCCCAATGACTTTACAAATTAAGACTTTACACACAAAACACATGATGTGCAAGTAGAGCTGAAATGAATGACAGCTTATTCATTTGCAACTATTTCGTAATAATTTTTCATGCATAAACATGTGCTTTTCTGTTGAATTTATTTGTAATAATTTTGAGGTTTGGATTGCCAACAAGCAAAGTGTCACTTTGGGCTCTGGGGAATGGTGATGGCATTTCTCTCTCTCTCTCTCTCTCTCTTTTTTTTTTTTTTAATTTTTACAAACCAAACAATCAGTTCATTAAAAGAGAAAAACATCAGTAGATAAATCCATAATGAAAATCATCACAAGTTACTGTCCTATACAAAATAGCTGTAGATTAGCTCCACCACAACCAACTACAACAATAAAATCCTGCATTTACATTAATAAAAAAGTACTAATAATCTACTGAAGCCTCTAAATTCAATGCAGTTTTGAGTTGTGATAGTCTTCCACTGTCTGAATAATATACAGTCAGATGTTTTCACGGTCCCCAAAGCTTGGAGACATTTCTTGTATTGGTTTCTCAGAGCCCCAGAGGTTCCCTCAGGCCTCTGACTCTCAGAGGCTGTAGACATGGGTGCCTCAGTTGCATCCTGCCATTATTGTACCTCGCAGACAGCCTGTTTACTGGAGAGAGTGAAAATCAGCTGCTGAGTAATCTAATATAGCGAGATTTGTTTGTCCAGTTCACACAGACAGCCACAGACAATGTCTGAACCATAAACCCAAAGGAATGCTCACTTCTAGCTCATGCAGTTGCATATAATCTGTTTTGAGATGAAGGCCACAGATCACCTCCTCAAAGCTGGGTGATAAATAAAAAACTTCATTGTGGAGAACAAGCACTGTGAGGGTGACAAATGGAAGCTGAAGGTGCTGTAACACTGAACTTTTGAATCTTTGCCCCTTATTTTATGAAGTAGCATCTAATACATGGTACTGCTCAACTTTATTGATGACCTCTTAAAGGCAGTTGTTTTTTACTGTGTTACAGTATGTAAAGATGGAGGTGATATCAATTATTTAAAAAAAATCCTCTACGAGTGGTAGGTGAATTGTTTTTCCCGTGTTCAGTTTCCCCTGTGTTCAGTCTCTATGTTATGCTAAGCTGTGTATCCTGGATGTAGCTTCATATTTAATGGACAGATATGATACTTATGTGAATCTTTTTGTCTCACTCTCAACAATAAAGCATGTCAGGGTAATCCCACAATGTCAAACAGTTTCCTTAAATGTCTTGTACTTAACATAGCCTGAACAGCATGGGGCTCTTGTCAGTATCCAGAAATATCTCTGTCTCTCTCCTGCCTGTTAATCAAAGTGTTTGCAATGACCAGTTCCACCAGTGACTGTAGCAGAAAAATGAGCCTGTGTTTGCTCTGTTCAGTATTCTGCCCTCCCCTTCAACCTGTGCCAACAAGGCATTACTAATAAGTACTAGAGCCTTTTTGCCTGACGTTCTCAGATCAGCTTGTGTCCGAGCGTTCAGCAGAGCCCCTGCCGGATTTTTGGGGCATTTGAGGCCTCTTTTACTTCTCGGTGGTCCAACCTAACATCTGAAGCAACACCATGAACTGGGCCTTTCTTGAGGGCCTCCTCAGCGGCGTGAACAAGTACTCCACGGCGTTCGGCCGCATCTGGCTCGCCATCGTTTTCATCTTCAGACTCTTGGTCTTCCTGGTGGCCTGTGAGAAGGTCTGGGGTGATGAGCAAAAGGACTTTGATTGCAACACCCGACAGCCTGGTTGTCACAATGTCTGCTACGACCACTACTTTCCCATCTCCTACACCCGCCTCTGGGCTCTCCAGTTGATCTTTGTGACATGTCCGTCCTTTCTTGTGACGCTCCATGTGTCCTACAGAAAAGATCGCGAGCGCAAACATCGGCTGAAGCACGGAGAAAACTGTGTCCCTCTGTATGATAACACAGGGAAGAAGCGAGGGGGTCTTTGGTGGACCTACTTCTTTAGTCTGCTCTTTAAGATAACGGTGGATGCTGTGTTTGTTTTCCTGCTCTTCTACATCTACGAGGCCACATTCTTCCCACCGCTGGTGAAATGCAGCGAAGAGCCTTGTCCCAATGTGGTGGACTGCTACATTGCCAGGTAAGGGTACCTCTAAGGCTCAAAACTGTCAATGATCCTGGAATCTCAGTGGTTGAACTAGACCTGTGATATCTTGAAAATCTGCATCTTACATTATTTGTCTCATTTGTGACCATGCGTTCCTCAGGCCTACAGAGAAGAAAATATTCACCATCTTCATGGTGGCGACCAGCTTTGTGTGCATCTTCATCGCTCTTTGTGAGATCTCATACTTGTGTGGGAAGAGGTTCTGGGAGTGTTGCAGAGGAGGACCCCCCTCAGTGAGCGAAAACTCCTTCATGATGACCAAAATCCCTCTGACTGGGAAGGAGAACGAGTGCAACGGGTCTGTCCTGGAGAAGTCCAAGATGGTGGACAAAGGCAACGGAGAAGCTTGCACACAGAGTTCAGCCCCAGCGTATGTAGCATAGCAACCTCCTGAAAAAACACGTTACCATTAACGAGTTTGACATGTGAGGAGGTTCTGTAGCGTTTGCACTGTTGGCCAGATCCAGACTTATCTGCAAAAATCAGCAGTTGTTTACAAAGTTCATATCTATTTTTTATATATATATATATCTAAATTGTGTATTTGTTGTTGTTTGTCTCTTAACATTGATGAGCTGAACACGTCTGTATTCTTCACCAAAGCTTGTGATTTAAAAGATCTGCTATACACTAAAGACGATTTACAATATTTTGACTATTTATATGATTATATGTCATGTGAGATTATTTTGCTCTCTGTATGGCCACAAAATAAAATTGCTTTACTTCTTCTGAGATGTGAGAGCTGCAGCGTGTGAGTACTTTAACACAAACTGGCACTGAGGCGAATACTTCTGTATGAGCACAAGTAATGACATGAACTTAAAAAAAATATGAAAATTAGATTTAAAAAAATACACAACCATCCCGTGAAATTTGTTCAGCCACACACTGCTCTTTTATCTCTGTCGGAACATTTTCATCTTACATATTAAATTGATTACTTGTGGTATTCAGGTCATTTCTTTCAAACAAGGGCTTTGTCAAATGTGTTTTAGACTATTCTCTGTATCTTTGATGAACCTACAACATGCAGGGCAGACTCAAATGTGTACAGTCATATAGAGTCCATTCAACCAATAGAGATCTAAATTGTGGATTCCAGCATGTTCAAAAATTCTCAGAATTAACAAAATGTCTTGGGTACAAAATAATCTACACGTCACTGAACAGTATTGACAAAAGCTGATAAAAATCACCACTCCTACAGTAAGTTTCAGACCAACCCGATGACAATTAACCACATGCTGCATTCCATCAGAAGAATAGATTTGTAAAGGACAGCATCATAAAACTGAGTGTACAAATTAAGGCAGTGACTGTAGCACATTCTTTTCTGAGAAAATGAGCATGAAAACACTTGTTTTATCTGATTTTACATATTGGCGCTCCATATCAGGTGTACCAATGGTTCCAGAGCGCTTGTGCAAACAAATGTGAGGTGGTGACGCTGTTTAATCCTGATTAATCAAAGGCTACAGTCATATCTCCACATCACAGCTGCCTAATGAAGCTGATACCAAGTCACCTGTCAAGAAAGGTGGTGAACAAGTAGGCAAACACACCTAAATGAGGTCTACTAATGCCCACTTGATATTCAATGTGCCAAATCACCTAAATTCATTTGCAACGTCACTCTCTGCGGACAATTTCCTTGTTCTGTAAAACCACTGATGTGTCTTTTGTTGTTTTCCTGAGCCTTTTTTTTGTTGTATTCCCCAGTTTTAGTGAGGGTACCTCGTCACAATAAAACTGAGTAAAATTGAGTCTAACAGGCTTTGTTCTTGGCTTAGCTGAGTCAGTTCTAAGAAAAAATTATGCTGACAAGCAGTTGATGGAGGTTTAAGGGAAAGTTCTGGATGGATGCCAAATGTGGCCACACCTCTAGATTATGTCCAAGAGTTGATTCTTGTACCCAGTCAATTTTAGAGACCTGCAGTAGGAGAGAGGTTGCCCAAAGCCTGCTGAACACATTGCTATAGTCTATTTCCCAGACAAGGGACAAGATGGACTGAGTGGAAGACCTGTTTTGCTCTGGTAAGATAAATTTTAGTCTTGGTGTTGCAATTGTATATTTTGGCTCAGTCGTATTCAGTTTTAAGACTCTCTGGAGTCAAGGAACATGAAATTTAAGAGCTTATGTCAATGTGGGCTGCTATATATGGAGGCAGGATGAGAGAACATTTAACAGAAGTCCACCTTCGAGCTTCAGCTTAAGATTTCCTATAGGTGTTGTAGGCTTGAGCCAAGTGTTCACTCACTGTGCAGAGTTTTATGTGTTGAACAGCTGTTTCATCAATTATTAAAGGCTTCTTCTTCAAAGTGCTAAACTTTGTAAAATGCTTTTAACTGTGAGCTACGGCAGAGGAGACTGAGGTTTCATGGCTGTCAAAGAAATGGTTTGACCAGAAAAGAGAATGCCAGTCTATGATATGCTGTGAAATATTTGGAACAAATTACAGAATATTTTGCTAAATCAAAGCTAATAAATATATTTCGTATTTTTTCACTCCTTAAAACTGTGTATTTCTCTGGATAATTGCATCACTAAGTCTTTTTCTCTTTGTTGTGTTCAAGTTTCCCCCGCCAATATTTAAAGACAGATTTCCAAACTTCTAAGGTCATAAGAAGCCAATCAGAGCTGAGCCCATGGATTGGAAGTTTCTCCAGGGTCTTCTCAGTGGTGTCAACAAGTACTCCACTGCCTTCGGACGCATCTGGCTTTCAGTAGTCTTTGTCTTCCGGGTGTTGATCTTCGTGGTGGCTGCCGAGCGGGTCTGGAGCGACGACCAGGGACACTTTGAGTGCAACACCCTCCAGCCGGGTTGCAAAAACACCTGCTATGATTACTACTTTCCCGTCTCCCACATTCGCCTCTGGGCTCTCCAGCTGATCTTCGTCACCTGCCCTTCCTTCATGGTGGTGCTGCACGTGGCCTACAGGGAAGAGCGCGAACGCAAGTACCGAGCCAAGCATGGCGAGGACACGCAACTGTACGACAACCCAGGTCAAAAGCATGGTGGCCTGTGGTGGACGTACCTGATGAGCCTCTTCGTCAAGACCGCCTTTGAGATCACTTTTCTCTACTTGCTCCACTACATCTATGACAGCTTCAAGCTGCCCAGGAAGGTCCAATGTGATGTCAAGCCCTGTCCTAATTTGGTGAACTGCTACATATCCCGGCCCACTGAGAAGACCATTTTCTCCTACTTCATGGTGGGGGCATCCGTCGTGTGTGTGGTGCTCAACATCTGTGAGATTTTCTATCTGATTGCTTCCCGGGTGGTGAATCTCACACATCGAGGCAGCATCCATGCCTCGTTTAGAAGGGTCCACCGCAACAAGGGCTCTGACTGCGCGAAGTCATCTCTTACGTCATAGCTGGAGACTCAGTATATGCAATCAATGTTTCTCCTTATGCCTCTGATTGGTTTACTGTAGGATGATCCTTATTCCCATTGAGGGAATTTTAATTTAAAAAGTGATTTTATGTATAAGTTTTATACTGAATAGAAATATGTTGTATTTTGTCACAAACAGTCATAAACATTTCAGCTACAAAATGAAGCTGAATTAATTTGGCTGCTGTACATCATGAATTAACTGATCATTATTAAATGAACAACTGAAGGAAAGCTCATGTCTATGACCACTGTCATCACCAAAACTGACTTTTTTTTTTTGTATTCCAAGAGACTGTCAAAGCACTGAAAATAAAGCCTTTTTTTCTTTTAAACTTTGATAAAAGCACAGCGCCTGCTTTAGCGTGTGAGACCTGCTTCCCCCTATTTTAATGGCGCCATTTCTCCACCTGGTGGCACTAAAGGCATACTACACTATGATGTGAAGGAGGTGAAACTTCAGAAAACATTATCCCTGAGTTGACTTAGAAACACATGGCTTTCTCATTTAGGCTACTATGTAATACTGACATGTTTGCACTTATTCTGCGGTTAACATTTAAACTGTATCATCGCGTCATCACAGTTGTCTATCGTGTTTATCCAGGCTTTGGATCCAGGTGTTGACACCGGAAGTAGCATCATTTGGTAACGTCCTTAACGCACTATATCAAAAACATCATAGCAATGTAAAAAAAAAAAAAAAAAAAAAAAAGAAAGAAAGAAAACTTTCTGGTTATATAGTCAGTCGACTGCAGTGTATCCTACACCAACCTATAAGGCCGGTACATAGCTTTTTTTTCCCACCACCAAAGACAGGAAGCTGCTAATCGACGCACCTGTGCTCTTCTGCATCAAGGTTGCCGAAAGTCCACCGATAACAAGTAATTAGCAATTTTGGTTTCAAAATAAAAGCATGAAATATCTTCACATAGGAGACATAGACTACTGAAGTATATATGGGGAGCATTTTGGGACATGAAAAAGTATTTTAAGTATTGATTAATAAGCCACAGATTATTACTATGGCATAATCTTTCTCGTGATTTTCTTTATTTGCTTAAACAATTGTACAGATAGGTTGACGTGTACAGCTTGTTCCTCACATGTTCAGCGAGACGTTGCCGGGTAAGATTTTTATTTTGAAAAATATGAGAAGAGGTGTCACCAGCTGCTGGCTGACGGACTGGAGAGAGCTGCTGAGTTTGGAGGGAAGAAGAGACACGCTGATAAGGTCAACGCTTTAAACGAATGGTGACCTAAGAGAGATGCGTGGTACAGGTAAGAAACACACCTGAGAGGTTCGTGGAAATGTATGAACACTGCAAACATGTGTATGTGTGGAGCTTTCCGAGTGATTGTTTGGGCGTGCAGGTGATGAACTCTGGATTAGTGGAAATGAGTTTCGACAACGCCTTTATCAAAGTGATGGTGTTGAGTAACGAGTATTGGTCGTGATATTTTACTTTGATTTAAATAATTTTAAATAAAAAAAGAAATAAAGTTGCACATTGAAGTGTTAGAGTGTGTGTGCTCTCTGCGTGTGTTTTGTGTAAGTGAATGCAGGAATGTGTGAGTGAGAATTCCCCAAATATTCAGCTGTGAACTTGTCTTGAGGAGATGAGAGCAGGTTAACAGACATACACAGAGAACTGTAACTCAACTAACCGGCTCCATTAAAAATAAAAGTCTAATTCCAGCAGAGCTGCTTGAATATTTGTTGCTTTCATATTTTAGTTGATTTAGCATATTCTCTTCTCTCCAGCGTTGACTTTATTCCAGTTAATGTCAAACCTAGTTTGATTGTTGTTTTTGTTCTGCAGCTATGTGTTTAACAGCTAATCATTAATACAAGGCACATCTCTGCTGTGGACTTGACCTGGCTCTTGTGTGTCTGATCAATACAGCGTGAACAACACGGGTGGTATATAAATACAACTCTGCTGCAACTCTCTGTTATGGATTGTGATTCTTTAGATTTTGCTCTTCCTCCCTCTTCTCCTCAGGAATGTGTTGTGCCAGCCTGGAAGAGCCCAAGACACTGATGAAGATGGGTCTAAGCATGGTCCTCGTTGGCCACGTCAACTTCCTGTTGGGAGCGCTGGTGCACGGCGTGGTGCTCCGGCACATTAACCTCCACAAGCAGGCCCGGGCCCTGGAGTACGCCATCTCCAACGTGGTTGCGCTCACGTCGGGCCTTGTGGTGAATAATCATACTGATCCTACATCAGAGGGGGTTTTGATGGCATATATGGCAATATTATGGAGTTCAGCATCACATTGTTTTAATTCGAATTCCTGTCTCTAATATGAATTAGGTGTCGAGTTAAATGGCCATTCTGTGATGTTTTTTTTCTTTAGGCCATGTGAAAACAACTTTAAAAAAAACACAAAGATACTTAAACTCATACCTGAAATGCTTGTGGTGATAGCACTGCTGGGACTCTGAGAGGAACCATCTTTTGACCTTTTCTCCCTGTCACTGCGCTGAGACCAGATGAGAAATATATCATTTTTCACACTGTGGTCATCTGCCATCCTTTTCCCTGTATAATCATGGTCATCGTGGTTGCAGATATCAATATTCTACAACCCTCTTCTGTCTTGTCTCTGCAGGGAGTTGTCGTTGGCATTCTGGCTATTGTCCTGTCTAAAAACAAGAGGAGTCGATGCCTGGTCAGTACCATTTATCTCTCCGATAAACTCTTCCTTTTTATTTGAACGTTCTCAAGACGTGCTAATAAATGTGTGTTGTGACGGTGCTGCTGTCAGTCCTTCCCCCTGACGTTTTCTCTCTTCTCCTCTTCATTGTTTTAAAGGCGCTCAGCTCATTTTGATCACTGTGTGTACACTTGCTTTCTCTTCATTTCTCAGCTTTCTCACACCTTTATTCTTATTCTGACATTTAAACCCCCTTTGAGCTCCTGCGTGTTGCCGCAGGTGTCTGAATGCAGCCCTGCAGAGCTGGAATTGCTCCCTCCCTCACTGGTCGTGCAGCACGGCTTCTCCTGTGTTTATTCAGTCAGCTGTCGGGCTGGATCGAGTGAGTAAGGCCAGGCAAACCTGCCGCGATAAACCACTCCCCGTTTCCTTTGTTAGCCACAGGAGCCGTGAACTGGGCAAGGCAGCACTGACGAGCAGCAGTGTCACTCCTCATCTGTCTTGTTATCTTTTGCAGTCATTCAGACATCTCATAGCATGAATAACATGTAATCTCAACGCTCCCTTTTTCATATTAACACAGTCCCTTTATTACATACACTGGCTGTATCTCCCAGACAAATTGCAACAGTTTTCTTTTGTTCTTATCAAGTTTCACTTGAACTCGCTCACAAAGTGATTTTCACTCACCTTCTGTAAATGTATTAAAGGATGGGTTCACTTCTGTTCTGCTCAGAACATGATTTATTATTGATCATAGCTGATCGCTTTAGTTTCTAATGCTTCTGACTGGTAGGATAAGGCTAGGAGTGTTTTCTATGTTTGACTTATTATCAACAAATCCCATTAAAGGACCAAAACCAACAAGGAGTTAGACTATCTGTCAACACTGATACATATGCCTAGCCTGTCTGTGGCACCCAGCCTCAAGCCCGTTTGTTCCTACTGGAGATATAAATCTTTGAAGAGGTGCCACAAACATATAGTTTCATTAAAAAAGAAGGCTCAGTAATTTCCTAGAACAGCTGGACACTGTAACTTTTAGTAAATAGTAAATAATGCATGTGTTATGGTCTATGTACAGATGCAGTGTGTTCTAAACCCAAAGATATTCACTTTGTATGTTGTATATGATAAAGAAATCTCCTAGCCTGGCCCAGACCTTTCAAAGTAACACAGGCTTTTCTTTAAAAATGTTCATTCTCAAGCCCAAACAAAAAGAGAACCCTTGTGACATCACCGGGGTTATTTTTCAGACTTGATAAAGTTTGTTCCAGAGCCACAGCGGACACAAAACCGTTTCACAGGCTCACTGAGAGGTCTTCCTCACGACAGGTAAACTGAATGTCATGTGTGAAACTGGTGAAGTGCTCCTTTAATCCGTCACTGGACTGTGTTGAACTGACAGCGAACTTCTATCCATTTTCATTCAGTTGATCATATTTTGCATATTTCCATAGCTCATGTTGTAAACGCCACCTCAAATCTGCTGAAATTACTCTAATACTTGTTTTTTCCAGCTGGGAGCAGGACAGCTTTACCTCATCAGGTATCAAGCTTTTGATTCCTGATGGTTTTTCTTATCGTTCCCTCTGTTTCTTCCTCAGACGTGGGCACTCTTCACCGTGGGTCTGGCTGCAGCTCTCATGGCGGCAGCTTCAGCCATCGGACTGTTCGTGTCTGTGGTGAGGGCCATCATTCACGGCGGGCGGAGCCTCCTGACTCACTGCCGCTTCCCTGATGCCATTGGCTACTCCAGCATCACCAACGAGTGTCCTTTTGACCCCACGCGCATCTATGTGAGTGTATTAGTGTGTACGGCAGATGTTGAGATCAAGGCATGAACTGTGATTTTTTTTTTTTTTTTTTTTTTTTTTTTTCTGCAGCAGCTGGCTCTTTGATCAGCTGACTATTCTCAGTGGCATAAACATAACAATGTGTCTGCACGTCATAGTGGCCATGCCTCTTTGTGTGTGTGTGTGTGTGTGTGTGTGTGTGTGTGTGTGTGTGTGTGTGTGTGTGTGTGTGTGTGTGTGCGCGCGCGCATAGGCTGTGGGAGAGGCAGGGAGTGTGAGGCTGAGTGTCTGTCTTTTCTGTCACACAGTCAGTCACACTGTGCAGCCACAGGGCTGGTGGCAGAAATGCTGACCTGACCCTGTCTGTCCTCTTCAGGCTCTGTCCTGTTACAGTGTGCTGCAGATGGGCTGTCAGACCTGCGCTGCCTCGCAGCTGCAGCCACACATCAGCACGACTTTGGCATTTTAGCACGGCTCGTAGTCTGTAAATTGTCGGTTAAGGGACCTTTGTCTTAAGATGGATTTATACTTGACACGCTGTATATGCATCCAGCGTGGGCTGTGAATTATAGCTCAGTGTCACATTTCACCCATTAATAGCACAAACCCAGCATTAGACAGATTTACAACCAGTTGTGCAATTGTGTTTACATTCATTCATTCACTTTGTGGCACAGAGCGGCGGTGGGAAGGGCTGCCTTGTCTCATTATTGAATTGGAGGCTGCTGTCATGCGCTCGCCCTGTTTACAGTATGTTCTGTCATTCACTGGGATAGAAAGTGGCAAACACTGGGAGCTGATGGTTGTCTAGCCAGTCAAATACAAAGATGAGTAGGTAGCGCTTTATTTTCACATCCACAAATCTAGCAGCATAAAAACATTTAATAAATGGTTTACAATGCACTGTAATATACTCGTTGATAACTTTAAGTGCTCTGTGGGCTGCTGTGTAAACAGATAATGAATGACAGTATAATATTGTATAGAATGCTGCTCACTCAGAGTTAGCTAGGGACCTCCAATATGGCTGCCTGAGGGTGCATTACATCACCTGAAAGAGTGTTTTGGACTTCTGGCTCAGATACTCATAGCTGCTTAGGGGCAGTAATGACGGTTATGCAAGGTTTCTTTTTTTGTACTTCCTGCACATTTCATCATGAATTCCAAAGAAAGCTCCAAACTTCAACGCTCATTCTCTTTGTGGCGCACCAACAAAAGGCAGCTCTTTTCTTTCTCTTTGTAATCCCCCTGTACTCTTCTACTTTGATACATTTTGCGGTGCATATTTTATTCACATCACTGAAATTCCCAGATCCGCTGCTGTACTGTATTTTTGCAGCCATCTGACAAATCTAAGGTTCTGTGTCACATCATTATCCACACTGTAGCCCTGATTCTGTGAAGCTGCTCTTGCCTCAGATTGTGTTCTCTATGGTCCAGCTGGTGGTTGCCACTAACTCCGCTCTTCCATCCCTCCTCAGAGTACCACTCTGATCCTTTGGGTGCCTCTGATCGTGACTTGTGTCATCCAGATGGTGTTCTGTGCCCAGTGCTCTGCTGTCTGCGTGTCATTCCTCGGTCTGCCTTGCTGCCCTAACCGGAAGAGAACCAGAGACTATGGCAGAGCTGTGAGTATTTCAGTATTTCAGTATTTTAAGATTGGATTACAGCACTGTCATAAAATAATTTCTCTGTGTTGTGTAGATCAATGTGGTGAGGCCGATGGAGGAAGCTGCTCCCTCTCACCGTACCGAACCTCGACAAAGCTACAATGAACCTCCAACACGCTACACTGAACCTCCAGGAAGCTCCCGCCAACCTCCAAGATGGAATACTGAACCTCCAAGACAGCCGCGCCGACCTCTTCCCACGCCGCAGCGTCTCCCACCTCAGCATCGGAGTCTTCCTCCCTCAGAGAGGCAGCCTCTTCGCCAGCCGTACAGAGAAAGGTCAGACGGACAAAGGCAAGAAATGAGGAATGGCAGCCAGCAAAGGGCACCGGAGCGACACCAATTGCTGGAGAGGGGTGCGCTGGAAAGGTCCAGCTTCTGGATTTAGCCATTTTTTACATGTCAGAGTTCTTTAGGTGCTGTGAATGTAGATGCTGTAGTTCTAGCTACAATACGTGGATTCAAACATACTCATCACATCAAAACTGTGAACCTGGAGCTGGAGATGTTTTATTTAGCAGTGCAGTGGATCTGAGCTCAGCGTGCAGGATCCTGGTTATGTCAGCGTGTGTGTTGCTGACATAACCACCAAATTATTCATATCAGGAAGACAGATGAGGGAAATTCTCGCGAGGACATTCTTGCTTGTACGAGGATTTAGTTCAGAGTTAGAGAATAGTTTGATATTTTGGGAAATGCACTTTCTTTGTGAGCGTTAGATGAGAAGATTGGTCTCACTGTCATGCCTGTGTGTGTGCAGGATGGTGCTGGAGTTCAGACAGGGTTCGCTAAAGTTAGCATAAAGACTTGAAACATCCAGCTAGCTCTCGCCAGTGGAAGAAAATACACTTAGCAACAACTCGCAAGCTGCCTAGCTAACATGTTACATTTTGTTTATTTAATCCATAGAAAAAGTGAAGTAGAAAAATGTTGTGGTTGCACTGACTGTTTCTTGGCTGGGTCATTTTTTTTACAATTCTGTTTTTGTGCAGAGTTGCCAAAATACGATTTCTCACCACGACAACCAGAGTCCAGGAAGTCACTGCTTGTCACCAAGAAACGGTTATAGCACAAAACCTTCCGGAAAACCACAATTTCTCATTTTTTATGCCTTTATTTTTGTTTTTTTGTTTTGTTTGTTTGTTTGTTTGTTTTTTAATGTATTTATTTATTTTTTTTGCTTTCCAACTTTATGCTAGGCTAAGCTAACCATCTCCTGGCTCTCGCGTCACATTTAGTACACAGACATGAGATTGGTGTCGATCTTCTTGTCTAACTCTCGGCAAGAAAATGAAAAAGCGTATTTCCTAAAATGCCAAATTATTCTTTTAATGACTGAGCTTTCAAATAGCTTACAATAGAGGCAGGTGTCATAGAGATAAATAAGGGTTCTCACAAGTATAGTAATAGTGTATGGAGTGTGTGTGGGTGTGCCTTTTGCCTGTTTTTGCAGAGGAGTGAACCTCTGGTGTGTGTGTGTGTGTTGCCTGTTGGAGCTGTTGACAGTCAAGCATGTGCCCATTATTTTGAAGATAGGTCAAGAGAAACCAGTATTGCTAGTTTTTGTATTTATTGCTTAAGTAAATAAAGTTTTTATTCACAGTTTGGCAGCTATTTCGTGTGTTTTGTATTTGAACTCTGCACCAAATACAGTGCAATATATGGTAATGTCAGCAGCGAGTGGCCTGACAGGTATGACTGGTTACACTCAGACACACATGTAGACATCCTGACAAGTTAGCACAAACACATTTCACCCACATTCTGCCAGCTGTCTGTAAATTAGGACCTGCAATGTACCTTGACAGGCTGCGACACTTTAAAGTGTATGAGTGACGTTCAGCTGTCAGATGGGACGCTCACCTCGTCCGTGGTGAAATGCTTGGCTCATTCGTGCACTCCCAAATTACCAGAAATGAAGAAACGGTCGACACGTACAGCTTTGAAACACATAGGTATATTTCGCTTTCAGGTCCAACAGAACAAACATGACATCCTCATGTGAGGTTTTCATGCAACAGAAAAGTAGGAAGGAAAGAAAGGGAGGTAAGGAAGGAAGTAAGAAAGAAGGGGTCGTATTTATCGAACACAAGGTACCAGTTCATCAGAGGCAGTGAGAATAGAAAAGGGTTAAACTGTAGTAGACCGGGGGTAGCAACTGTTGTTCCTTATCCTACCAGCAGAAGGCAGTGACACTATAGGATCCCCAAAGCACAGGTGTGGCTGGGTTGGCTCCTGTGCAAATGTTTGGTAAAAGGTAACCTCAGGTCAGTCCTAATGACATGTGGATGCAGCTGCACCAACACAGCTCTCAGACTCTCATTGGTAGTTCACTTTGCCACCATTGTGCACAATGATTCAGTGTTGGGCAACATACATATTGGGATGATGTTGGCTATTTTTAAACATCAGGTGTTTGCCAGGTAAGTGTAGTATGATTGAGCTTCTTCTCAGACTGGTGGAAGTTATTTCCTGTGGCAGATTGAGAAATCATCCATGAAACTGTGCAAGGGTTTAGGGTACAGTGAAGCCTGTCCACACCTGCTTTATGGAGCTGCTAGCCCACCTGAAATAACTGCCTTAGCCTGGATTTCAATGTGCCATTTTGAAAGGATTTCCTAACATCACGAGAATGAAATTAAGGACTAACTGCTCAATACTTGCCCCCTTTTAAAGTGCTGCATTCAAACGGTTTACTTACATAAAAATCCAGAACTATTGGCAACAAAATCTACTTTTTTAAGTTTTTTTTTTTTTCTTTCTTTCGGCTGCTCCTGATTGGGGATCGCTACAGTGGATCGGGATTATCTACAAAATCTACTTAAAGTACCAAAAGTAAAATTGCTCATTATGCAGAATGACCCATGCCAGTGTGTATATTATTATATTATTGCATCACTATTATTGATGCATTGACATGCAAGCAGCATTTAAAGGTGTAGTTGGTAAGGTTGGAGCTAACTGTTTTATATCATTTTGGGAAGTTTAGAAGAATACATTATATTTTATAAACTTGATCTGAAAAGCATATAATAACTACAGTTGTCAGATACACGTGATGCAGTAAAAATTCTTATATTTTCTGCTGAAATGTAATGGATTAGAAATACAAACATGAAAATACTGCAGTAAAATACCTCAATATTATACTTAAATCCATTAATTGACTTTACATTCCACCATTTCTAAATAATGAAAACACTTATATTTATATGAGATCAGCCTGTAAAAGTAAAGAAATGCCAATATAACAAATACTTCTTAATAATAATTGTCCTTCAATGCTTTTCGATGGTCTTCATTAAACGGCTTTGACCTCTTTGTGCATCATGTATAGAAAAGTATTTCAACTGTGACTTCAGTGGTAAAATGGGTCTATGAGTATCTGCACTGTGCAGTTTTACTTATTCTTTCCTGCCTGCCCAACACTTAGCTTCTTCACCAACACACTTTATGTTGTGTTTAACCTCCAAAACAGAAGATGGCAATAGTGTTCTGACAATGGGGGCCTTAAATGTTCAGTACTTGGGAGTCGTGCTGGTATTGCTGCAACCAGTGGCTCTGTTTACATATGCACACTATATCAGATGGAGGCTTTTATTGTGACGCAGTCGAGCCTATGTTTCAAAACCCAACATACAGTTTAAAGTCTTGTATTTCGTTTCACTTTTATTGCTCCAAATATTAATCAAATATGTTCGAATAGGTTCCCTAAATTTTAAGGATTACTATCAGTGCTAATGTGAACACAGCCACTGATCTCTGTCAGATTTCTACATGCTGTCTGTCTGGAAACCCTGAAAACTCTCATCAGAGCAAGTATCTGCACTTGCTCTCCCCTCCTGATACATGTCCCATCATCCAACTGCTCTGTAAGCAGACTAATCCAGGAGGTTATAAAAGCATTCAGCTGGAGAGTGATGAACGAGCCCTTAGTGAGTTCTCTGTCTGTCAGAGGAAAAGAGAGAGGGGGAGGGGGGGTTGTCCCGAAGCAAGACAAATATTTAATAATTTCTGCCTGGTACAGTGCTGAGGAGGCTACAGAGCTACAAAAACATACCGCTGTTCATTGACTGGTTGTGTGGATTTTGTCGTCTTCTGGTTCATAGGATCATGCAGTATAGTGACAGGTTACGACTATCTTAAGTTTACTGCTCGTTGTTAAAGAAGTTTAAAATACTTACAAATTAAGAAACAACACAACATGATAATACTGTAAAAGTTAGCCTCAAGCATACAGTGCATATACACATGCACACACTCGCATTCAGACCAAATGCACAGCCGTACTTTATAAACACATGGCGGCTCAAACGATATGTGCTACTGGTGTCATTGATCAAATGCATTATGGGATCCCCTTATTTCACTATAGTTTCACAATGTTGCACTTTAACAAATCCACAAATCCCAAAGAGGTCAACCTTAAATCACATTCTCTCTCTCTCTCTCTCTCTCTCTCTCTCTCTCTCTCTCTCTGTCACTGTAAACTGGAATATGGTCATCTTTAAAATCATGTCACAATAATAATAATAAGAATACAAATTAATAAATAAAACAACATTAAGGAGGAAAACAATATGTACAAATGAAACAAAAAAAACCTCACACATTTAAAATTTAAAAATCAACAAAATGCCAGTAGATTTCGATAAAAACCTAATGGGATCTCAGGCCTTCTTTTTCTCAGTGAAAGATCATATAGCAGTAAAATCCCAATAACGCCCCACCCCCAGCCACCTCCACCCCGACGACTCGTTCAGATCAGACCAGGAAGCTACGCTACATAATACTGCCTTTCAAAGCCAGAAAGTGTGCACCATACATGAAGACAAATGTACTTCATCTCATGATATACATAGACGTACAGTATATACAGGATATACATGTGTGTTTGGAGGACAAGCTGAGCCATCCCCACCCTGCAAAAAACATCCACGCTTTGTCACCAGCTCCCTGGAAACCCGATTCCAGAGAGAGAGAGATACTCGGGAGCAATAGCAGACGTCACTGTCGACTGATCATTATATATGTCCCTTCATTTTGCCCAAATATAAAAATGAAAGTGAAATGACAGAGATGACTTCTCTCAGCCTCCTAAAAATTCCTTCTCCATCTTTGCACACAACAACAACAACAAAAAAAAATGATATGAGAAATGAGAACCATCATGCATTGATTTGAGTGACTGTTTCAATAGCAACAGAGAGGGTGAGGAAGAAAAGGGTCGTAGCAGGGTTGGGGGGTTCAGAACTGGGAGGCCGAGCTGGGGTCGCACTGGAGTAGCCGGACGATGGAGGGGTCGCTTTTGGCACCTTTGATAAACTCCTCCAGTGACAATTTGCCTGCAGGGTGGATTGAGACACAGGAAATGAGGAACCATTATTTTGAAGGAATATGACACTTGGTGCAAGCACACTACAAAAATCCCTGTTTGAATTAAGTCAACATGGCATTAAAACTGAGAGTAAAGAAGGAGAAAACTAAAATACTTCATTTTAGAAATTCTACTACTATCCGCAGCACTGGGTCGCATAAGGTGAACTTTATATATCATGTAAATATCTGGGCTTCCATATTAACAAACACATGAATATTATATGCTTATGCTCTTGCTTAATCAACTGGTAGAGTTCTGAGAAGAATCACTGGTAAAAGTAAAATCCTGAAATTTTCCCATATACTCAAAACTCTCTGAAGATTGTGTGTTTCCTGAGCTCAGATATGCAGCCAGGGGTTGGTGCCTTGTGTGAATTAATGCAAAACAGCGAGTACTTAGTGATGTTATTACTTTTTAAATGAGTAATATGTAATAAGTAATTGATTGTTTTTTTAAAAGTAACATGCCCACCACTGGGGATATATCTCAGTTGTAGAAAGTAGACTGACAGGAAAAATACAATATTCATTTGGGATGAACAGCTTATTGGATCTTGTCTTTTAAGTATGAGTTCCGTGGCATGAGGCATTTTTTAATCATGAAAAGATCAGCCTTCATCTGTGAAGAGAAATATGTTGCATATAATTCATATAAGATGCAGAGATCTTTATGTGCCCAGCTGAGAATAGTATTTTACCACTTTTAATGTGACCATTTATCAGTCTAAAACATGGCTTCACAAACATTTTTCAGCTCGAGACCCAGAGGGAAAAATATGGTGTCTTTTCAGGACCTACATTTACAAAGATATGTCATGAATTGCTATAACATATACACTGATAAACCGCTGATGAAGAACACAACAAACATGACAAATAGTAACAGAGAGGGTATTATTACAAGTCACTGCTCTCACTTGTCAGAGGACTCTGCATGATGTGTAAACCGATTTCTCGCCACAACTTGAGTAATACACACACACACACACACACACACACACACACACACACACACACACACACACACACACATACAAACGCACAACAAATTTTGGATATTTGTCCGGCATGGAAACTAACACATACACACATAACTAATATAAATGCACACACATTGCTCACTCTTCCACTGTCAAAACAACGTTGAATAAATGCACTATGCATTTTACTGCCTAACATACTAACATCCTCCTAAATTCTCTCAAAAACGCCCAATTTCCAGTAAAATGAGCATGTTTCAAAGATTATCTTCAATAAACTGTCACATCCATCCTTCATTCCTCACACACACTCCCTCTCTACAGCATATTCATCCCTCCATGTTGCCATTTCCTCCTCTCACCATCATTATTGAGGTCCATTTGTCTGAAGATCTTATCTGTCCTCTTCTCCGGCGTAGACTCATCCTCTGGCATCTTCATCACAGATGACACCATCTTGTAGATGGCCTGAAAAATGGAACAAGACAAAGAAGGAGAAAGACAGTGTTAGGAGGGGTGGGGGCAGGAGAACAGAAAGTGAAATGAAGCCAGCAGGGACCCATTAAGAGACAGCAGGAGACAGCTAACACACAACTGAACTGAAAAATAAAGTCAATGTGGCTTTTAAGATGCTGATAAACACGATTTCTAAAGTCCACATGATTCACTGACATTTGTTACGCCCGATGCTAAGAGCTGTTCTCTGGGCGGCTTTTCCCCAAATACTCACGCAGGGCTTGTTTGGCTGCAAGATAAGATAAGATAAGACTTTATTGATCCTACACTAGGGAAATTAAGTTCTTACAGCCAGCAAGTATTAGGAAAAGCAAAAACAGCGGCACAGAAGGGTCAAGATAAAAAAGTATACAGGAGATAAAAGAGGTATACAGGACTATAGAAAAGAAAATCAACTATGTTTTTGTACATTATGTACAAATTATAAAAATACTAAATACCATAAACATACTATTACAAATATTCTTATGAGAAAACTGCCAAGGTCATATGCTGTACTGCATTTGAGAAAATACTGTTGCATAGAAAGGACAATGAATTTGACATGGATAACATGAGCATAAATTAGCATCGATAACAGTAGTGAAAAAACAAAACAAAAAACAAGACAAACCATCATACCAAAGTGACAGATCAGCATGGGGGGGACTTACGAGCAGAGCTTACTGTATTGATCTGATATATCTTTATCTGTTGACTGATACACGAGCGCCTCCCGTCCCCTGATAGCATTAAATTAACCTCTGCAAGTGAGCACAGAGAAGCTCTGAGTATCAGCTGGCCTTGGACACGGATATACAATCATCTTATGCACCCATTAAATGTTCTCCATTGGGAGCATGGGGTGTAAAACTGACTGTAGATGAGTGTCAAAGCAGCACCCTCAGAGGGGAAGGCGGCTTGCATAAAATAAGCCCTCTGTGCTTTTTGGTAAGACATATCAGCTCTAAAGTTTTATCTCTTGAATTATAAAGCGAAAGATCATATATTCCTCCCAAAAGCTTGAATAGCTGAGTGTATGCTGAAAAATATAGATATGTTATACCAAAAGGGAAAATGAGGCTGCTTCTCATATTCTTATTCTTTTCATGTCATTTGACTTATAATATGTCTCAGTGATGTGACATGAAGAAATTGACTTGTTTCAAAATTGCATCAATGGATTAAAAAAAACATTGATTTAAAAAATGTGGCCAAAATAGGTCATCTGCAAACAGAGCACATATTTGATAATTTATTATTTAAAGGGGATAGTTGGGAGCTAATCTATGGAGGACCACAGTGGTCACGTAAATGGTTGTAAAGCATTCCATTAATTGACATCTATCAAGACAATAAAAATTGGATTTTACAATTGAAAATATGAATCCTGAAATACATACGTGAAATTATAAACTTGCTCACAAAAAAAACATGAAAAACAATAAATACGTCAACTGAAAATAGACCACCTTCATAATAGAATTGCAATAGTAATTTCAAAACATAGTTTTAAAAGAGGAACAAATTACTGACAACAGTGATATCGTATGATTCCAGAGAATTTTCTGACCCAGTCATGGGGAAATGTGCTCTTTCCACATTTTTTTTACAGATCAATTAATGCTTTCATTATTATAACTATACCAAACTTTTCTTCTCCCTATAAAATTTTCAGTCAACTTTAGGAACAGGCTAGATTAAGCCCAAGACTTATTTTCATGTACAAAGCAGGAAAAATGTTGTGACATTTTGGTGGACATAAAACAAACCTAACTTTGACAATCTCTCTCTCTCACTCTTTCTCAGTGACACAATGGGCCCCTCCTCTCTCATCCAAAGGTGCGTAACCTCAGTGAGCCTCAGGATAATCCCAGTATTCTGCACACTCAGGGATAAACTCTGGTTAAATTTAACTCGCTAATCCGTGAGAACCTAGTAGTGCATACAAATCGCAAACACACACACAAAGAACATACAGCAGCGAGATCCTCATATCTCGACATATGGGTTTCTCAATTCCTTCTCTTCAGGAGTGACAGGATTACAAAAAGCACTAATGTAGCACTGTACTTAACAGTCTCCATGCAAACTGTTGCCGCTGCCAATATTGCAGTCAGCACATTAAGTGGACCTGCTAATCTTTGCATATCACTGCTCGAGACTCCTTGCACATATTTACACATGTATTAACTTAATTAGCATTAGTAAGCATTTACGGTGAGATCAGCACTCTCCATGTCTATCCCTGTCAATGTTTGCATTCTACATGATTGTTTGGTCCAAGAAAGTTTGTAGGAGTGTGCTTGAGGTGGGTCCAAATTTGTCATAAGCATATTATGTTATCAACAGCACCATATGTGTTTGTTAAAAGCAAAGTTAAGTTTAGTGACTAAGAGATTTATGACATTATTTTGGGAAATGTAGGGATCAAGTTTTGTTGGTGCTTAACACACAGTAGGAACAAAAAAGTATTGCTTCCTCTGCTGGTTCCATTTAGACAATTTTATGACATGCTAGCTTTGTGATTGGTCGGTCAACCACCATGGTCCAAATTAAGTCCCCTGACAATTCACATAATTTGTCCAAGAATATGTCTTATGACCAAATGCCTGCAAAGCCAATGACATTCCCATCAGCTTCAGGTGTACTTTTTGTTAGCGCTAATTAGCAAATGTTAGCAAGCCAACAAACTAGACTAAATTAAGATGGTTAGCATGGTAAACATCAGCATGCTAGCACTGTCGTTGTGATGTTAGTATTAAGCTCAATGCACAGCTGTGTCTAACCTCACAGGGCTGCTACCATGTCAGTAGCCTTGCTAGCAGACAGTCTGCACTTTTGTAAATTCACAAACTTAATACAAGTGCAATACTAAATTGTAAAGTAGTCCTTTAAAAATGTCTTGTAAAGATTCCAAAAGGGTTTCCACTACTGTTTCAGTGTGAGACGACAGTTACAGTACAGTGTACTTTATTTATGCCATATTGCTCTCTTGTTTATGAGTCACACATGTGACAACCTTACTCTTAGCACCTGAAGCCAGAGGATGTACAGCTACTCGACATAAACCTGGGAAATGAAAAATACCCATATCTTTTTCATAGACAAAGTACCTCAACTCATCCTTTGCCCCCAACCAAACTTCATTTCCCAGTTTCCTCCTTGCTCACCTGTACAATCTCCAGCATCTCCTCGCGGCTGATGTACCCGTTTCCATCAAGGTCATACATGCTGAAGGCCCATTTCAGCTTTTGCTCCAACTTGCCCCGTGACGTCACGCTCAAGGCGATGATGAACTCCCGGAAGTCTATCGTTCCATCGCCGTTGGTGTCAAAGGTTCGGAAGACGTGCTCAGCGAACTTGGAGGCATCACCGTAGGGGAAGAAATTGGCGTAGATTTTCTTGAATTCCTCCACATTCAGGGTTCCACTGGGGCAATCCTTCAAGAAACCCTGAGGAAAAGAAGATATCAGGTAAGACAATAAATCCTGTAATGCTCCCTTTCAGCACTTCCAGCAGACCCAAATAAAACCTTTGCAAAGCCAGTTGGAACAATGAGAATTCAAATTTGGGTCAAAAAACTTTGACCAGTAAATGTTTCATCCATGTAATGTTTCATTCTGAACACACTGAGAAAGTACTTTTTGATATGGAGCTTAGTCTTGGATAGTTGAAAGCAGTTCTATCTTCTTTGCAAGGAGTCACATTTGATAAAGCAGCATTGTGCCTGAGAAGAAAAGGGAAGTAAAAGTCATGTCAGTCTCAGCCTTTGTTCAGCAGAAATAAAGCTCTTTTATTATTATTATTTTTTTTTTTACAAAGGCCTTTAAGCTAGAGGCAGGGAGGTGAAGTCATTGCCCTGATCTGAAGACTGGAATTACTTTTTGATCATCATATCAAACATTCTCATAGGTGAAGGTGGAAAGTCAACATGGTTCTGTTCCCAATAAGACTTTTTTTCATTGCCTTTGCCGTTTTCTGTGTGAGAGCATCATGACTTTTAGCGAGGCTTGGGTTTATTACCAATAAATCCCCAACACAGACAAGCTGGATAAATTCTCAGGAACCTCAACATCCTGTTGAGTATACCATGCAGTTTATATGACATCTCAAGCATCCGGGAGCTGTTAATCTGCTGAGAGTGAACACTATCATGACCACTATCAGTGTGAAGAGACCCGGGGTCAGCGAGGCTTAAGTCACAGGTCAGGAAGGCGACAGTTTAACATGCACAGCTATTATTCAGAACAGCTCACACAGCTGTTCCATAGGTCTAATCCACGCATAAAGCCATACAGCCATTACAGAAACACATCCATGCACACAAGATGAGATAAGTCATGTGATCAGGTCAATGTGCACTTCATTAAGTCTTAACAGAGTGGGAGGCGGTGGTACTCGGCCTTGGACGTAAACAAATGCTGTCACATTCAAGGCTACAGTTGAAACATGATTGTAAAGTAGAAGAAATTCTGTTTTTGTGTAGGAGCACTGGATGTAGTTATGATGATTACTCTAAAACATCATTTCAAATGTAAATGTACTATGTGACTTAATACAACTTGTGATAAGAACAATTTGTATTTACTTCATTACAGATACATTTTCCAGTTGTTACTAAGTTCGACATCATTGACATCTTTTCCTTATGAAGCTTGTCTAACAAACAAGCTCTATTACTGTAAATTGGTGAAGACAAAAACTGAGCTAAAAGGAGAGTAAATACTGGATTTACTGGCTGGTTCACCACATCAATTTTATAAGGTGAGTGTGTGTAAATGTTGTGTTGACAGCTTGTTAAGTGGACCTAAAAATCAATTCATGTAGGTTGAAGTGAAAGTAGAGTCCTGAATTCTAAAATCTAAAAGTAGAAAAAAGTAGGCAAGTAGGTAAAGTGACATTGTTCTAATCTTATATGGAATACTAACATAGTTTGGATATTGATTCACCCAAACAAGCAGGGGTTGGTGTTGGTTTGGTGGGGGAGTAGACAAAAACAGAAAAAGTGCTCTTTCATTCAGTTGGTCTAGAGACATGAAAGCAGATGGGAATGGTACCAGTCTGACTGGACCACCAGCCAGCCTTCATTTTCCTCGTTCTGCTCTGTCAAATTTTAATGTGCAAAATAACATATTAAGTATAGCTGCTAAAGAAATAGCAAAAAAGGACAAATTTCCCTCGGAATTGTAGTGATATAAAATGTTAAGTGGCATGAAATGGAAATACTCAAAGTACTTCAGGTGTATGTGAGAAAATGTAATTAGCTTTTTCTCACTCCTGAAGTACAGCAGTACAGTTACTATGACTTGGTAGCTCTGAAAAATGTCCACACTGTGTGTCTACACACCTTGTACCACTCCTGCAGCTCATGGTCAGAGAACTCAGTGTTCTCCCGGAGGTCCTGCAGCATCTCTGGCCGCAGCTTGCTGTTCTGTTTCCCCATGGCAATGGGACAGGACACTTGGTTTCCTTGACGACAACAGTGACTATAGCACTAGCCAGGCCGCTTTTCACACCTGTCAGTCAGAGATAAAAACAAAGGAGGTCAGCAACAATTAAGCAGACAAGAGCATGACAAAGTGAACCGTAGCTGGTCAGCGAAAAGCAGCACGTCACTGGAGTCACTCAGCAACAGATAAAACAAGAGTAGATACAGGTGACTGTTAGCTGCAGTGGAGAGTTGAAGATAGTTAAACAAAGATTATCTTATCTATCAACAGCCCGCTGCAATACATAGAATCTGTGCAAATAAAATCAGGAAGCAAAGAATGGAAAACTAACATAAGCCAGTTCCCTACAAGACACTGACAAGCTGGCAACATGACTTTGTCCTCTCACACAATGACTCTGAATTTTTAAATGCAATCAAAGCAAGCCTTGTCACAGTGCTGCATCCCAATTCCCTTGACACGGGATGTTATGTAATACCACAAGCCTTTAAACTGCTGCATCACATTTGCAAAACATTAAATAATCCCGAACGCACCCCTGTGACGTCAAGCGCTAGCCCACTGATCACATATCTGGGTTTATCTGGCCAGCTGTGTGTTTGTGTGTCAAATCAGCTGTGTGGTGTGCGTGTGTGTGTGTGTGTGTGTGTGTGTGTGTGTGTGTGTGTGTGTGTGTGTGTGCCCAGATTTCCTAATCTTCATCTCAGCTCGACCTTCCTGACAAAACACGATTTCAGTGATGCAACTACGTAATGAAACAGTTACTATGAAAGCAAATCCCTTAATATTTTAAGCTTAAAATAATGGTGTAATTAAAGTAGTTCTTAAAGAGATAATTAATTGTAATGGATTATATGCATGGTTTAAGCAGTTAAAATGCCTTAAAATCCTAACAAATTACATAATTTTAAATGGGAAACTGAAATTGACCAAAAAACATGAAAACCACCCCTTAATCTATAATTTAAAGAGAAAATTCCAGGATGGTTTTCATGTTTTTTGGTCAGTTTTAGTTTGTCCATTTGAAATAATGTAATGGGGGTATTTTAAATGGGATTTTAAAAGGATATTTAATGAATTGAAGTTGTTTTTAAGAGATTACATGCACCGTTTTGTTAGGAAGCCTCTTTCTTCCTTCCTGTCCTTGTGTGTCCCCTGTCCCTTTGTGTCTTGTTAGCCTCTCCTTATGTCTTTGTGTGTGTATGTGTATGTGTATCTGTACTGTATGTGTATGTGTGTGTCTGTGTCTGTCTGTCTGGACTGGGCGGTTCCCTGCAAGCATCACCTACACCTGCTCCCTGTGCCAATCAGCCACAACAGCTGCAGCCAATCCACACACCTCAACTCCAGGATAAAAACCCAGTTCTCCTCACCCGTCTTTGCCAGATAGTTGTGTTCAGGAGCCCGGTAAGATGTCTCGACCACTTTGTGCTCCTAGTGCTTCATTTTATGCTCTGGAGTTTTGCCTTGCTTGCTTTCTCCAAATAACTAAATCTGCTCTCCTTGTGTCTCACGATCTGGTCTGCCCAGCTCCAGTCCACCACCCAAAGAACCTGCTGCTGACTCACCCCACTTACCTGCCTGCTCCTTTCTGGATCTACGCACAACATCTCCCAGCAATCATTATCCATAATTTGTGACAATAAATCCTTTTATTATTCAAACCTTCATTGTGTGTGTTCTGCACTTGGAGTTCAGCCATGACCTCAGCCCTTGACACTTTCAAGGGGTTTTTACAGAATATGAAATCACTCTAAATTAAAAATCATGAAAGCCCCCCCCTTAATTTATACTTTAAAATGGCATTGAGCTGCTTTAAAAAATGTAATATTTTGCAATATTATAAATATGAACGGTGGCCACAGACAGCAATTGCAGGATGTTTTACTTTTATGAAAAACCACTGAGATGTTTATCTGGGACCTCCCAGAATGAAGAGTAAAAACTAATAAACGAGTGTTAAGAGCACAAGCACAAATCAGAAAGTCAGAACCCTGACCCAGCCATATTAGTTACACTGCACTTCATGGTTTAAGCTCATTAATGTCAGCTAACATTAGCCAAACCAAGCTACTGGGAACACCAGACCAAATGTTGCTGCTGTATTCATGTGTTGACTTGAGTAAGAGTGTGCTTCATTGCCTGTAGATTCAACCACAGTCTCCCTTTAAGCCATCCTTTAAAAATCCTAAATGTATAATTATTAATTAATTTAAACATTAATCACACATTACAAATCCCTTAAATTATCACTAAATGAATGTTGAAAGTTGTTGGGACTGAATTAGAGATCTGTCACACTGCGGTGAGGTCGTCCTGTCTTGGGTTATTGTCTTGTCATTTCCTGTTTTATTTTGAAAGTCTAACTCTCCTCTCGTTTCAGATCACTTGCCCTTCCTCTTGTGTCACCTGTTCGTCATCCCTGATTCCTGATTGTGTCCACCTGTTCCCCATTACCCTCATGTGTTTAAATAGTCTGCGTCTCCCTTTGTCCTGTGCCGAAGTGTTTCGTCTTATGTCCGATCACCAAAGCCTGCATCATAGCTCACAGCCACAGTCTGTATTTGTAAGTCTTGTTTCCTCGTCAGAGTGATTTTTTGTTGTAACTTCTGTAGTTTAGTTTAGCATTTATAGTCTTTTGAGTAATTTGCTTTCTTGGTTTGCCTCCCTTTGGAGTGATTTTCAGTTCATATAGTTCATAGTTGTAGTGAGTCTAGCCTCCATCTTTTAGGAGAGTTTTTTGTTTCTGTCCTGTTCTTTCTGTTTCTTTGTTAGCTCTTTCTCCATTCGGAGAGACTTTAGTTTAAAGTTTTGTAGCCTTTTGATTTTCCTCTCTGTGAGTGATTTTGAGTTTGATAATTTTTATAGATCCGTGATTGAGATATTTTCCTCCTTTGGAGTGTTTTTTGTTTTCTCTAGAGTTGTTGAGTATTTTCATAGATCAGGTTTCATAGCCCCTTTGTTTGCTCTGCATAGAGGTTGTCTTGACTCAATAAAAGTCTGCTCACTGTCATTCTCTGCTCCTGAGTCCTGTTTTGAGTTCGGGCCTGACAGTACACTTCGGCCAGTATGGACTCAGCAGAGGCTGGCCGGTGGGCGGCCACGTTACAGGCTCAGGAAGCCCGCATCTCTCGTCAGGAGGAGTTCCAGACGGCGATGGTGGGTCAGCTTGGCCAGCTTTCGGCCCAGGTGAGGGAGCTGACGGACCACCTGCGGCAGACAGCCCCACCATCAGCGGCGCCGGAACCCCCAGCTCCTGCTGCGGCCGCGTCCCAGGGCGTGGCCGGGATGGGAATCAAGTTGGCTTCCCCGGAGCGATACTCGGGGGAACCAGGACAATGCAGGGCTTTCCTTATTGATTGTTCCATACATTTTGAACAGCTCCCGCACGCATTCATCACAGACAAGTCTAAAATTGCATTCATGATTTCCTACCTGACAGGGAGAGCCAAAGCTTGGGCCGCCGCTGAGTGGGCTCGAGACTCTCCGCTTTGCTCCTCTTTTACAGACTTCAAAACTGCTCTCATGATGACTTTCGATCCTGTGTCGACTGACAGGGAAAAGGCCAGGGAGTTGAGCAGAGTGACACAGGGCCGGGACTCGGTGTGCGACTATGCTATTCGCTTTCGCACCCTGGCGGCGGAGAGTGGGTGGAATAACACCGCCCTGTACGATGTCTTCCTGAAGGGGCTGGCGACTCATATCCAGGAGCTGCTGTTGCCCCTGGATTTGCCTGCGGACCTGGATTCACTCATCTCGCTTGCCATCCGGACTGACAACCGGGTTCGTGAGCTCCGGCATCCGCGGAGCAGTGGTTCGAGGTCGGAGAGGGCTCCGTGTTTTCCTGCCCCGGGGGGGCAAGTTCTCCGTGATTCACCGCCTGAGCACCGTTTTCCCTCCTTCCCCACCAGGGAAGAGGAGCCCATGCAGCTTGGCAGGACACGGCTGACACCGGAGGAGCGACGACGACGCCAGCAGGAAGGCAGCTGCTTTTACTGCGGCAAATCTAATCACCTCGTCGCTACCTGTCCGGCCAAAAAGATCCAGGAGGTGAGTCAACCCCCAGCCACGGACCGCGCTCCGCGCAGCCTGACGCCTGTTAAGGTAACGCACCATGCCATCACTATGAACATTGAGGCACTCATAGACTCTGGGGCCGATGAGAGCTTAATTGACTGGGGGCTGGCGGAGACATTGGGGTTAAGATCGAACCCCCTGGCCAGCCCCATCAAAGCCAGGGCTCTCAACGGAAAAAAACTGTTTTTGATCACTCACGCCACGGAACCACTGGATCTGCAGATCCAGGGGCATTGGGAACTCCTGACCTTTTACTTGGTTACTTCACCCTCTCAGTCTCTGGTTTTAGGCTACCCTTGGTTATGTCAACACAACCCCCACGTGAACTGGATAACAGGGGCTATTATGGGATGGGGGGAGGATTGTGTGGACCACCGCAAACCGGTTCCGGTCCAGGGGAATAACATGACTGCTATTAATCACTTCTCTGTCACCTCTGCCACAGACTCTGAAACCTCCGACCTGAGCTCCGTGCCTTCCTGCTACCACCACCTCCGAGAGGTTTTTAACAAAAGCAAGGCCTTGTCACTTCCTCCACACCGGCCCTACGACTGCGCCATAGACTTGATTCCTGGCTCCCCCATACCCAAGGGCCGGTTGTACTCCATCTCCGGGCCAGAGAAAGCAGCCATGAAAGATTACATAGAGTCATCATTGAGGGCGGGGCTTATTCGTCCTTCCTCGTCAGCAGCTGGGGCCGGATTCTTTTTTGTGGGGAAAAAGGACGGATCTCTCAGGCCCTGCATCGACTACAGCCCCCTAAACGCCATCACCGTCAAAAATCGCTATCCCCTGCCCCTGATGACGTCTGTTTTCGACCAGCTGCAGCAGGCTAAGGTATTTACCAAGCTAGATTTACGCAATGCCTATCATTTAATCAGGATCAGAGAGGGGGATGAATGGAAAACAGGATTTAATACTCCTAGCGGCCACTACGAGTACTTAGTCATGCCTTTCGGTCTCACTAATGCCCCAGCTGTATTCCAGACTATGATAAATGAGGTGCTCCGGGATTTTTTAGACCGGTTTGTGTATGTGTATTTGGATGACATTCTCATTTACTCACCAGATCTAGAAACTCACAGAAACCATGTATCCCAGGTCCTCCAACGGTTGTTGGAGAATAAGCTCTATGTGAAAGCAGAAAAAAGTGAGTTTCATGCCGACACCGTCTCCTTCCTGGGCTTCATTGTAGCCCCTGGAAGGGTGCAGATGGATCCGGCTAAAGTGAGCGCTGTGGCCAAGTGGCCCACGCCTGATAGCCGCAAAAAAGTCCAGCAGTTCCTCGGCTTTGCTAACTTTTACAGGCGGTTTATCAGACACTTCAGTGCTATAGCGGCTCCGCTCCATGCACTCACCTCCACGAAGCAGCCATTCCTCTGGACTCCGGAGGCAGAGGCAGCCTTTCAGCACCTCAAGACCCGCTTCACCACGGCTCCCATTCTCACGATGCCTGATCCTCTGCGGCAGTTTGTGGTCGAGGTGGACGCCTCCAATGAAGGGGTTGGGGCAGTCCTGTCCCAGCGGTCGGAACAGGACGGGAAGGTGCATCCCTGCGCCTTCTTTTCGCGGCGCCTGTCCAGGGCGGAGCGGAACTATGACGTCGGCGACCGGGAGCTGCTGGCGGTCAAGCTGGCCTTGGAAGAGTGGAGACACTGGCTTGAGGGGGCGGAACATCCGTTTATTGTCTGGACCGACCATAAGAACTTGGAATACATACGTAAAGCCAAGAGACTGAATTCTCGCCAGGCCAGGTGGGGACTCTTTTTTTAACCGCTTCTCCTTCTCTCTTTCTTACAGGCCGGGGTCCCAGAATGTCAAGCCCGATGCCCTGTCACAAATCTACGACCCCGAGCCTGTTGCCAAGGAACCAGAGCCAATCCTTCCACGGACCTGTGTGGTTGGAGCGGTGACTTGGCAGATAGAAAATGAGGTTAAGCATGCAAACGGTGAGAGCCTGCCACCTAGTGGGTGTCCCGAGAATCGATTGTTTGTCCCGGCTGAGCTGCGCCCACAGGTGATCCACTGGGCTCACACCTCGCTGCTTTCCTGTCATCCGGGGGTACGGCGCACCATGTATGCCATCTCCCGGAGGTTCTGGTGGTCATCCATGGAACGGGAGGTCCGGGAGTACGTCGAGGCTTGTTCGGTCTGTGCCAGGAATAAGACGTCCTCCAGGCCACGTATGGGACTTCTTCAGCCGCTGCCCATCCCCTCCAGACCATGGGCCGAAATCTCCATGGACTTCGTCACGGGGCTCCCGGTCTCCCAAGGTAACACCACGGTTCTTACGGTGGTAGACAGATTTTCCAAAATGACTAGATTCATAGCCTTGCCCAAATTGCCCACAGCCAAAGAAACGGCTGAGATTATGATTAACCATGTCTTCAGAGTCCACGGATTTCCTAGGGACATTGTTTCTGACCGGGGGCCCCAGTTTGTGTCACGTTTCTGGAAGGAGTTTTGTCGTCTCATCGGGGCCACGGCTAGTCTCACCTCAGGCTATCACCCGGAGGCCAATGGCCAGACCGAACGCATCAACCAGCAGTTGGAAACCGGCCTCCGATGTTTGGTGTCCCAGAACCCCTCAACATGGAGCAAACACCTGGTCTGGGTCGAGTATGCCCACAACTCCCTGCCCACCTCAGCCACAGGTTTTTCACCCTTCAAATGTGCGTATGGTTACGAGCCTCCTGTCTTCGCGGATCAGGAACCTGAAGTGTCGGTGCCCTCCGCCCATGCCATGATCCGCCGTTGCCGACGAATCTGGGCGGCCGCCCGGCAGCTCCTTATCCGCCAGGGAGACCGGGTCAAAAAGGCCGCGGACCGGAGAAGACGGTCCGCTCCTGCATACCAGCCAGGCCAGAGAGTGTGGCTCTCAGCCAAGAACCTTCACCTCCGAACCACCTCGAGGAAATTGGCACCACGCTTCGTGGGGCCATTCCCCATCACTAAGGTTATTGGTCCTGCAGCAGTTCGCCTGCGTCTGCCCCGGTCTCTCCGTGTCCACCCCACGTTCCACGTAAGCCAGGTCAAACCAGTCAAGGACAGTTCCATGGTCCCGGCCCTCCCGCCCCCTCCTCCTCCGGAAGTTATAGACGGGGGTCCTGTCTACAAGGTCAAGAGGTTGCTGGCAGTGCGCACCCGGGGTCGGGGCAAGCAGTACCTGGTTGACTGGGAGGGTTATGGCCCAGAGGAGCGTCAGTGGGTCCCGTCCCGCTTCATACTGGACCGGTCCCTCATAGACGACTTTGTCAGGGACCATCCTGAACTTCCTGGGCCGTCAGGAGTCGGCCCTTAGGGGGGGGGTACTGTCACACTGCGGTGAGGTCGTCCTGTCTTGGGTTATTGTCTTGTCATTTCCTGTTTTATTTTGAAAGTCTAACTCTCCTCTCGTTTCAGATCACTTGCCCTTCCTCTGTGTCACCTGTTCGTCATCCCTGATTCCTGATTGTGTCCACCTGTTCCCCATTACCCTCATGTGTTTAAATAGTCTGCGTCTCCCTTTGTCCTGTGCCGAAGTGTTTCGTCTTATGTCCGATCACCAAAGCCTGCATCATAGCTCACAGCCACAGTCTGTATTTGTAAGTCTTGTTTCCTCGTCAGAGTGATTTTTTGTTGTAACTTCTGTAGTTTAGTTTAGCATTTATAGTCTTTTGAGTAATTTGCTTTCTTGGTTTGCCTCCCTTTGGAGTGATTTTCAGTTCATATAGTTCATAGTTGTAGTGAGTCTAGCCTCCATCTTTTAGGAGAGTTTTTTGTTTCTGTCCTGTTCTTTCTGTTTCTTTGTTAGCTCTTTCTCCATTCGGAGAGACTTTAGTTTAAAGTTTTGTAGCCTTTTGATTTTCCTCTCTGTGAGTGATTTTGAGTTTGATAATTTTTATAGATCCGTGATTGAGATATTTTCCTCCTTTGGAGTGTTTTTTGTTTTCTCTAGAGTTGTTGAGTATTTTCATAGATCAGGTTTCATAGCCCCTTTGTTTGCTCTGCATAGAGGTTGTCTTGACTCAATAAAAGTCTGCTCACTGTCATTCTCTGCTCCTGAGTCCTGTTTTGAGTTCGGGCCTGACAGAGATCATCACATGGAATTTTAGGGAACGCTCATTTCATAGTGCATGTAGATAAATCATGTGCATTAATTTTTCAATTAATATAACTCTATTACTGGTGGAAAGTACACAGTCTGACTCTGTTGTATACTGTAAGGACCTGGTGTAAAAAAGACCAACAAACTTGTGCTTGTTAAGTTTGCTGCCTTGTACCAGACGGCCAATTAGCCAGTGCTCTGCCATCAAAGCAGTTGCTTCCATGTGTGTGTTTGTGTATTTGTGTGAGTGCCGATTTAAATTGCAGTATCACTGGGGCTTGAACACCTCCAATGAGCCTTGGCCGACCTTGCTGACCTCCAGTCTCTCCTCAGTCACGCTGGGTAATTATACCAACAACTTTGTGTGTGTGTGTGTGTGCGTGTGTGTGTGTGCGTGTGCGTGTGCGTGTGCGTGTGCGTGTGCGTGTGCGTGTGCGTGTGCGTGTGCGTGTGCGTGTGTGTGTGTGTGTGTGTGTGTGTGTGTGAGTGAGAAAGTGAGACCAAGCACAGGCCTGTTTGTGTTGATATGAACTTGAGAAAGTCAAACAGTATGTGTGGTGCATATGAGGTGGACTGCGTGGGTGTTGCAGGTCTCAATCGCAGCCTGGCGGCAGCTTCACATACACAGAAACAAAGCCCACATGTCCAGTCGTCTTCTTACTCAGCTAATAAAATCTGATTCGGTCCCTCATCCTGAAGGAATGGGACTAAATACTTGTGCACTGACAGTAATGTTTGCAGCCAATCCCCAGGCTGCTGAGGGGAGACCTGTTCATCATTTATGATTTCCTCCTCTCTGTTTGGGGACGTGGCACACTCCGAGGACTAACAAACAATATAATGGCCCTGTGTCTCTGTATGATTTGCTGAACTCCACTTGTCTTTAAAAAGAGCTCTTCTTTTTCCAAAAACACAAGAAAACGTCAGTTCCCAGCATTATATTTCTGCCATATTTAATTAGTACATATCTCATTACAGTTACTTGAGTTACACTATGATCATGTTTGACAAGTATGACTCGCCTGTGAAATTTGCATTTATCTCAAGTGTCTGCATGTGAAAATTGGACATATTTGCGTCATATTTTTTAATTGGTTTGTACTTTAAATGCATGTCAGGTTTCTCTACTAAGCCATCCCACACAGCTCAGTAAGTCTTTATCCCTACACACAATCTACAGACAAAGGCATACACAAATTCATTTCTCCTGAAGGGGTAATTGAGTGGCAACTGCAGAGCTGAGAGCTACACGTGAAATCAGTAGGTCCGCTACAAACCAGTAATTTGTGTGTTTTAACTGAGCAGGCAGAGAACAGATTGACTGCACTGCTGTGTCTCAAATGAGTGTTTGGAAAACACATACTTGTCACAAACACACACTGACGCATGTACTTTTTAGTACCTGTAGAGGTTAATAATAGCCATGCAAGCTGTCCAATTGTCATTTGGATAACACAGCCACAAAGCAAACCGTCTGTACCTCTGTTTGTGTGAGTGTGTGTGTGTGTGTGTGTGTGTGTGTGTGTGTGTGTGTGTGTGTGTGTGTGTGAAGAGGGTGTGTTGGTGGTGTATAAGAAGAAAAGCATGGAGCAGAGGATGAGATTTAATTGGAGAGATAGATTCTCTAATTAAAGCAACTAATGCTTCCTGATGACATAACAGACATAGAAAGCAACCCTCAGCTTAATTGGCTTGCAGCTAAAGGGAGTTAAGAAAGTGAATAAAAAGAAAAGTATTTCAGCCACAAACAAGGCGTATTGTGTAGATAAGACTAATGACTCATTTAGAGCCATTTTAACACACTGCTTATGTTGAATGATGTCCTATTTGGATTGAGATCACAACAAAAGTAATCTGACTGAGCACACTAGTTAAATTGAATTACAGTTTTTATCCAGGAGAAACATAAGAAATTCATGCTAAAATACAATGACGTGAAAATGAATCCTTTTCACTAGGACCTCATGCAACAAATAAAAGCTTTGCAGTAACATCACAAATCTATTGTAATTAGAGCTATCGTCATCATGCAGCAGATTTTATTCATGTAAAGTACATAGAAAGCTTTGCTCTTTGGTCTCTATCAAGTAGAATTAATGTTATCTCAGAGGTGAAGAAAGGTTCTATTTGTGAATGGTTGATACTTTGCTGTAAAAAATACAAGCATTTTTGTATTAACAAGTAAAGCTTACAGATAATACTCGCCATCTCTCAACAATTAAACCGTTGTCATACTCTAATCCACGGCTAAATGTCATTTGACCCGAGTGAAACGGTATCTGCAAGTGAAAATCCAGCGATTAAGCATCGTACTTCCATTAGTCTGATGACATCATCAGGGTTCTCAGACTTAACAAAGCTCCTTCAGAGCCACAGAAGACCGTACACAACGGTTTCCACAGGCTGAGTAGCACTAACCATGGCGAGTAAACTGACCTTTAAATACAAAATTGGTGCGTGCCCCTTAAAAGAAAGTGATTTTAAATGTCATATAACATATGACATGGAACAAGTGTGACATGTCCTACTGTGAGAACTTGATGTGCTGGTCTTACAGCAATGGGAAGGCTGGTCCTGAACTGACCTTAGTTATTATGTGTTCATTGGAGTACCCATAGCTTTTTCTTGTCTATTCTTTTCTTTGGGGGTTTACAACAAATCCAGTGTGATTATTTCAGCCTGTCCTCACCAGGAAAAACGCTCTATAAGTCGTCTATGCAAGTTATTAAGGTTATTTTGAGCCATATTTACATGTATTGGTATGCATGTGACCAAGAAAGTCTGCATGTGGAAAAGCTGGGGTGGATGGATAGGTCAAAGAAACAGACGACTTTCACCCTGGAGGCTGCTGTTCATGTCCTGTTATTGTCAAGTCACGTAATGTACTTCAGTTACTTCATATACACAACAGTAATGATTTTAATCCTCAACCTACCCAATCTGTGACCATTTCACAGTGTTACCTAAGCAAGGGTGGGGGTCCAGTATGTCATTTTAGGACACATATTGGTAACTAGCTAAAAGATTTGCCTAAGGAGTTGAACCAGCTCTAACCATTGGTTTCCTTTTTAAGTAGAGAATAGGTCTATTTGGCCGAGGAACTAAGGCTGGTGTGAGCAATCACTGCTACTGCTAATTTAGCCCAAAAGCTATATAACAATACACAATGGCTAGCTGGCTAACAAGTTACCAGAGAATAAAATCTTAAAATATTACTGAACCATGTGTGTTCAATGTTGTTGCTGCATTGTTTGACTTGAAACACAATTAGCTTCTCTGGGTTATGGCGCCCCAACATGGGTGCAAGAGTATGTCAGCTGACAGCCCTTTGCAGGTTTGACAAAGCCCTTGGAGGCAAACTGACAGAAAGTGAGAGTAAATTGACAGGTGGGCTGCCGTTATTGTGTACTTGCTACAATTGCACAACAAATCCTATTTTAACGCACTGACCTTTTCTCTGCACTCTCTCCCTCCCCTCCCTAAAGATTTTTTTTCTTCCTTCAGCCCAGCTGTGACCTGTAAACGCTCACTGCATGCATCCCGTTGGTCTGAGAATCGCAGAAGAGCAAAACTGTTTCTGTCCTCACCAGTCACAGTTGTTTTAATCCCCCTATGGCCCCCAAAAGCCAAACCCTACTTCCAATCCCTTCGTACTATCCCTCTATCGTTCATCCCTCCATAAATCACTAATCCATCTCTCCAGTCTAAGTGCCCACTGCTTGTTAGTTGTCGTCCAGCCTCATCGTAAGTCCACACAGACACACACACATACACACCCCATGAACACGCATATACACTGACTCTGCCCCTTGAACATCTGTTCCAGAGCTACTAAGCCGGTCACCAACCTCTGGGCTGATGATCCTTGCACGGAGGAGAAAATAGGGAAAGAAAGAAGGAGAGAGACAAAGACTTGCAGGCGAATGATGTAACACCAAAAACAGAATCAGATAGAGAAAGGCAGCTAAGGTGAGAGAAAATCAGATCCAAGGACAAGGGGTGCTTCCAGAGATAAATGATGTTACTGTGGTAGACATTCGTTTGGAAATGATGAAGCCTGGACCCTCACATAAGGGACATCTCCAACACCATCCACTATAGTCCCAGTTTGTATATTTCATGTATCATCACTACATTTAAGTCACAGAGATACTGTCAGAAACCATTTTTCTAAAAGATAAATCACAGACAATTTTTCAAAAATCCAGAGGGTTATTTAACACTTAGCATGCAGTTTTACATGAGGCGCTGTCAAATCAGTGTAAGAGATTACAGTTTGACATTCAATAATTATAATACTACAGTTACTACTACTGGGCCACTAGGTCTGTCAGGGTGAACAGAAGCTAGTCGAAGTTTATGTGGCCAGTTCACAGGATTTAGGTAAACACACATAAGCCCAGTATAAGAATGAATCTGCATGTCATTCAGTGTAATGGTCCTCTATGAATAACTGTCAAATTTATAAAAAAAAGGGTATTGTGATAAAGATAAAATTGGCTATTGTCATTGTTCCACTCTAAGAATTATTTTTTCTCCCTTTTCAAAATATCTATAACTCTCAATTTCTATAATTTAGATATTAAAGAACACAATACTTTTTATGGGTAATCTTAGAGAGCATAGCAAGACATGATACAAAGGTCGTGGAAAGGTTAAAATGTTAAATGAGCTTGACAGACAACTTTAATGTCATGACTGGCATGCAGAGCTTGAATCCCTCTAGTTCCTCATTTCTACAAGAGGAGGCTCTGTTTTCATTTTCCAACATGTATAACTCTAACATTGAAGACATGGGACATGAATTAGATCAGTCCCAGAATCTTAGAAAGGAAAGAATGGAATGCAGAGGTCCTCTGATGCAGCAGAGCTAATACTGTTCATCAAGCCATACAAAGAAGTCTTCTTTGAGCTATTCAAACTGTGTAAATTGAAGCTGCAGTTGCAATACCATTTTTTCTATTCTGAGTCACCTTGGGCATCCAAAGTGAATGATTTTGTTGATGTCCAGTTGTAGTTATAGACAGATTTTGTTGCTGTTGTTCTTTTCACATTTTTCACCCTATATTTATCTCCAAAGAGGGGAAATTAATTATTCATAGTGTACTGAATGAGTATTCTTATGTTCATTTTTAGATGTAAATCATTAGTCTTTTGGTGGAACCAAACTGACAGAGGTGGTGCTGGTATGTAACTGTTATGATTAAGATGTCTTTTACTCCTTAAATTGTATGATGAAAGATCAAATGGGTTTATCTTTAAGGAAACAGATCCTTAGGTTTGTGACTTGGAATGTAATGTGAGAGGCACACACTGGGGCTAAGAATCGACCTGGCGAAAACTGGGTTTATTTTTCATTTAAGCGCCCCGTAGCTCATATTTTGTGCCAACATTATAAGTGGATTTTTTATAAGGCTATTTTATTGCCCAGAAACCCCTCAGAAGCACCTTATAGCACATCAGTGAACATTAAAAGTAATCTAATTCTTTGAGTTGGGTTAGCTGCTCCTTAAGGAGGATTGAAGCAGGTTTCACTGCAAGTTTTACAGACTGTTGAGTAAAATCCTCCCACACCAGGCTAGAATGATTTCCCTGGGCATTAAAAATATTAAAAGCATATTGACTAACCATGGTCAAGGACATACTGTCATCATCACAGATGTAGACAACAATGATGACATTGGCTGGCCAATATCAGGTTTTTAATAAAAGGCCTGTTAAGTTCATCACTCCAGCATTGGCTGCAATAAACTGAATGAGAAAGAAAGTGGTGGAGAACAGATTGAAATCCAGAGAGGCAAACTGGAAAAAGGGAAAGTCAGAGTGAGCTGGAGAGAAGATAAGTCCAAAGTCCAATTTAACATTTTAGTATTTTTTTCTTGACTGTTTAATGTGCTTATAAGATGAGAAAATGGCGCCTTCGTATCGCCTGCCAACAGCTCAGTCATTAGGGAGGAACAGGGAGTTAGAGAGAGGGTGAAAAGAAAGACTGGAGTGAAGGAACGATAGGTAACAAAGGGAGGGGTTGCTGAAGTGGTATGCAGCACTTAGAAAAAAGCAGACAGAGATGGTGCCTTGTGAAAGAAGCATCAGATCAAGAAATCTGACAGCCATTGATTTCTTTTTTCTTCGCTCAAGTGTTTTCAGCCTCCCGTTGCCTCTTCTCAAAGCGCAGCAATCTGAGAGGCCACCTGAGACGCTGGGCAGCATATTTCTTTTCTGTCTTTTTTTCCTGCTCGACATGTTTTTATCTCCATCACAATTTCCCATAATTTCTGCCCAACAATTTGCTTTTCTTCTGGAACTTCCATCCAGGTGATCCATGGCTTTTCTCTGTCGTGCTGGAGAGACGTGATAGCCCTGCTTTGTCTGCCTACTCTCTCTCAGATTGTTCTTGGTGAAATTCTGTAGTCTTATTTTTCGTCCTTTCCTGTCACTTCTGATGGAAACTGTAAATACTCATGTTGAAGATTAAGTGAAAAGTGTAGAGTGTCAGCGACAAGTTACAATATTAAGTTCAGAAAAGTAATGGTTTTGAAAAACATGCAGCTGCATTCAAGGACAAGCAGGAAGCTCTGACATTGTTAGCTTAAGTGTTTTTAGGGCTCTATGTTTGGTCCTCTATTGTTCATCCAATACGTGCTCCCCCTCAGTAATATAATCTGTTGTCATGGTCTCCTCTCCACAGCTACGCTGATGATGCCCTGCTCTATATCTCCAGAGAATCCATCTTCACTGCATCTCACTCCACCCTGACCAAATACATCACCAAATTTAAATCATATACTCAAGTCACCTAATACTGCAACTAACAATTCTCTAACTAATCTCCCAATAATTTTGGCATCAATTAATCATTTCAGCTATAGAGCTAACTTTCCAGAATTGAATAGTGACAAATCTGACAGGAAGCTCTCATCCAAACCAAACACAGCTTCTGACTGACCACTGGCAACTCCACTCTGTCTCACCTCGCGTCTGCCACATCCATAACCTCTCATTTGGACACCGAGTTCTCACCAACTGTCATTTCTAAAAGTGCTGTTTTCTACTCATCTCTGCCCATTCCACCCCTTTTAAAACTGTTTTAAAACTGATCCATGCCTACATTACATCCACGCTCAACTACTGCAGTAGCACATTTTGTGGCACATCTTCCAAAGGGCAAATTAGCTTGTGAATTCAAATGCTTTTGGCAGAAGCCTTGAAGGTACCAATGAGGGAAATCTTTAAACATGCAAGGTATAAATTACAGACTACAGCATTCTTTTTTGGCAACTATAAAAAAACACTGACCTACAGTATTATCAGTTGGTGAACTTGTTAGCGAACAGTTGTTTATTTACACATCCAGGAGAAACAGAGCTTCTGTTCTGTTCACCTTATGAATCTAAGTCCAAAATTTATTCTCATTCCAACTCTGTAAAAACAATGAAGTGAAAGATGCTGAAAGGTCTGTAAAGCTAAGGGGAGATTCTCATAAATACTGTTATGTGGTCCATTTTTAATACAGCAATAATGATTGAACTTCTTTAAGAAACTGACCTAAAGTTCACTTCTACAGCTTGTATACTGTTCTTCAGGATGTTGATAATATATTACAATGTGGTCCTTAAAGAAAACTTGTCCCATCAACCTTCCATTCCCTCCTTGCTCCATATTGTTCCCTTACTGCCACTGCTATAAGAATCAACTCATTAAGTCTAATGTCCATGTGTTTCCATCTTTGGAGGCAGTGAGAAAAAAGCCACCCAAGAGCTGAGAGAGAGGAGGGAGAAGAGAGGAAGGATTGATGAAGAAAAGAGAGTTATTGAAGGAAAAGACATTAATGGAGTGGTTAAAAATAAGAATGAGGACTGGCCCTCAGTGTGGAGCTCTCTCTCCTGCTGCACTCAGGGTTTTCAGAGCATGTCCAAATCCTGCTAATAACTCTCTGTCAAAGAGGGAGCACACACATACACGTGTGTTCACACATGTATGCACACTCTATCATCTTCGTTCTTTCATTTAAAATGACTAATGTCTAAAATGTACATCCAGTGATGGCAAGACAAGGGTGGAAAGCAAGGAGGAGAGATGAGAAAGTGATGAAGTAACACTTAAGGTCACATAAGTGCAGAAGGCAAAGGCTTAAAAGGCTTATGTGGTATTCACTTCAGTGAGAGAGTGGGAGACAGACAGAAAAACAGACAGACAGATAGAAAGGAGAGCTGG
Source organism: Chaetodon trifascialis (assembly GCF_039877785.1). Classification (NCBI taxonomy): domain Eukaryota; kingdom Metazoa; phylum Chordata; class Actinopteri; order Chaetodontiformes; family Chaetodontidae; genus Chaetodon; species Chaetodon trifascialis. The sequence continues at coordinate 18,636,141 of NC_092072.1, forward strand.
GATAAGTCAAGGATGGAACCCATGGTGGAATAACTACTAATGGGAAAGATCATGCTCCTGAGATTATGATAAATCAGGGAAATAAGATTAAATTCAGAGAACTGCAAAAGGATTTAGTCTTTCCTTTTCACCTAGAAATGCTCCACAACTCTCATGCACATTAGGGCTGCAACCATGGACCACTGTCATCATTCATGTGCTGATTATTTTCAAAATTATTCGTTATGTCTATAAAGCATCAGGACACAATGAGTTCCCAAGTGATGACGTAAACATTCAATTGATTAGTAAAAGTTGCAGTCATTCGCCTTAAATCAAGCTGCAGTCTTAATGTGAATTATTTACATATTTAAAATGACAGCCTGGCCACAAGTGAAGGATAAGAGGATCACTGTTAACTAAAATGGCACTTAAAATGAAGTATGTTTGCTTTGGGAAGTCAATGTGTACACTCTCTCAGACATTGTCAGACATCCTTAGCTAAGGAAATTCACCTTATATGTCTGGAAATACTGCGTCAACTTTCCAAAGCCAAAAGTGAAAAGGACTTTTTAATGGCATATAAATTACTAATAGAACAAGATTTTACAACACCAACACCAACACAGAGTTTTGACAAACACTTTCCTTCCTGGCCCCTCAGGACAACAGCGACTGACCTCTTTTCAGGATCTCAGACCTCCATCTGGGATGAGGCTGACCTCATTTAAAACACATCCATTGGAGGGCAAGGCTATTTCCATCTGGGTCACAAAGACAAGAAATAATGTCCTCCATCTACAAGTAACAATCGTGTTTACGTGACTGAAAACAACCTGAGAGCCTCCTTATATCCATTACATGGGTGCAAAGCAAGCAGATACAGATCAATTCTGCTATGAAATCTGGAACTATTTAAGTCATGCAGGTAAAACTATTCCTACAAGTCCATGGAGAATCGGGCGATTTGAGATAAAAGCCTTCTTGGCACTAGACAGCAATTTCATTTTCCTGAAACACTGACACCCTCATTCCTGTTCCTGTCCAATAAAAACCTATGTCTCTGTCTTGCCCAGCCGGCAGCTCGTGAATCCGTCCTTCTCTTCAAACACCGTATCACTGCGTTCAAATCATCTAAAGCATCCCACTTCATTCCGAGTGTCTTTTTCTGATGATGTCCTCGACCACAAAATCCTCTCTTGCTGTTCAATTTTTAATCAGAAAGAAAGGAAAATCAAACACGCACTTGCACAAATATGCCAGTGTACGAGAATGCATGCACAGATATTCTATCACTATTTCCTTGCAGGGTAGAGATATGAATCAGCTGATACCACAAGGAAAGACATGAGAGATGTTCATTTATAACATATTTATATAATATTTTTCAAGGAGCGGGACTTGTGGAAAGCCTCCTCCCAGCCTTTCCTTATGAAATATTTACACTGGAAAGCTCATCTTCACAGTCAGTAACAGCACACATTTATTAATCAGTTCAGGCTTCCAGCTGTTCCACTGTTCGCTTTCTCTACATGTATGAGGCATTATTACATATAAATGCTCAATTATACTTAACATTTGCATGTAATAATAGCAAGTGCACACCACGAGCTCGGACATGAGTGAAATTTGTCATGCTGAGTCAAAGACAAAAGCAATATGCATTCATGCCTGTGCCGTTGCTACAAAACTTTAACACATTTTTGTGCCCACTTGGCAGGTGGACACAAAACACAGTCGCTGCAATCCTTTAAATGCACTTTCCTCTGTTTACAACAGCAATTTCACGCATTCAAATATACAAAGTGCACAGTAATACAGTGAGGTGAGTGTCCCCAACGAGAAAAGTGTGGGCAGCTATTACAGCCTTAGTTTTCTTGTTTATTTCACTTAATGGCTAAGACGCCACAGCTACAGTTACAACACATTTGATGGAGGCAGTAAATCAAGCATTTGCTCCAGTGCCACTCAAAACTGTTGCTTTGAAAAGGACTTGTGTTCAGCAGCATACGGCTCAGGTCAGCGCTGCATCTGTCCGTGTATACACAGCAGAGGAGGGAGCTCGAGCTGGCTCCCCGGCTATTGCGCACCATGTGTTTGTGTGGGAAGGGGCAGGTTCGAGAGCACGACGAGCCAAGCGTCTGCACAGTTGGTGCATCAAAGAGAGTCAAGCTGTAAAATTTGTTGATTACACAACATGTGAGTCTAATAGAGGGTATAGGTTGCATTTAGTAAAGGTGAAAGACTGACAGAAGGAAAGGAAAAGGAAAAGAAGACGAGGACATAAAAAATATACAAAAAAAATATGGAACAAAATAAGATGACTACTGATGGAGAATTAATGATGCATTTCTCTTCCTCCTCATTCTGTTTTCATCTCAGTATCTGCTCCTTGCAGTGCTATGACCTTTAGCGTGTGTGTAATTCTAGCAGGGGGGCCTGAGCATAATGATATATGAAAATCCATAGTGTCTGCTGCACACCGAGCAGACCGAAGACAGCAGGCTCGACTGCTGACAGGCTGTGGTCCTCCACCCAGACAGCTTATTATACCAGCAGCAGCCTTGCTCCCATGGGGGAGACGCAGCCACAAGTTTGCTCGTCTTCACCAGACAAAAGTCACAGTTCAGAAGCCATGTTCCAGTTCTTCAAGAGCACATTGATATTTTTAAGACTCAATTTGAGACATCTGAACTTTTCTCTCCTCTAAAATAATTCAAGCGATTGTCAGGAAACTATGACAGATATTCATTCACTATTACACCTTACACTAATGCAAAAATCCATTCAAAGAAGAAACGCTGACCACAATCATAGCAGTACTGATTTTAAGGCCTTATAGAACACCAAAAAGTGCTGAAACATTTCATGGCCTGAGCCTTTTACTTCATCAGAGGACTGTACTGAGGAGCAGTCATGTTGTTTTTTGAAGAAGAACATCTAATAATTATAATAATAATTATTATAAAGTACTAAAATGATTTACTTTCACAAAATTAAAGGCCCTTTCATTCAACACATCAGGGACTTTTCTAGGTATGGTAACTAAACCAACACATTCTCACTGCCAACTCATCACATGTGGCTGGATCAGGACCCTTTGGCATCACTTTTTAAGGCACTGAAGGCACTTTTTGCTTTATAGTCAGCTACTTGTCTGGCTGATGAAGTGCTTCCGCTGATTGGTCAACACTCACGCACATGTCGTGGGAGAACAACTTCTGAATGACCAGCTAGTTGGTTATATCTACTACCTCAATACCAGGCAAATCTGTCAGTTCAGTGTGGTTAGGTTTAGGCAATAAAATACTTGGGCTGTTCTTTCAGAATATCCTGCACACTGAAAAATGACAGTAAAGGTGTACCAAATGGCAAAGCTTCATGAGTGAGAACAGGTTGACTAAACATGCCCAACAATTACCAATCAGGACACACAAGCTCTTCAATCAACCCAAGCCAGGATCCGAACCCTTTAGACCTATGCTAAAATATAGCACCCATATAGCGAACAGGGTAATCCAACAGATGATCGAAGGATTATAGCGAGATTACTGGAGCAGGTTTCAGCAATGATATAACATGCACAAACATTCTGTACATGAAGTACAGGTGGAAATTAACCAAATTGGTTTATTCAGTTCAAAGAATTAAAGTCACCATCATCGACTATATAGTTCATTGTTTTTTGTGCTAACTCTTGGCGGCACCATTAACAACTGTTCGCAAATTCTGTTTGTGATTATCTGTAAATTCATCTTATTGCTTTTGTTTAGTTCAGTCCAGTGAAGTATGAAACTAGGCCAATACGGGCACTGTTCTTAAGGTTTAGAATAACTTAGTAACCTCCTATCTACAAAGGAGTTATCCTTTAGCATAATGATTGAAGGATTTCTTTGTTTTGTTTTTGCTTTTCTTGCTGGTTTAAACTACACGGGACTCATTGGAAATACGTGATGTCACATACTACAGTGCACCAATCAGAGCTTAGCAACATCTGAATCTGATTACAGTTATAGGGTGTTGCCAGTTCACTGTAAATCAAATCTAATTAAAGCACACACGCACAGTGAAAGTCTTAATAAATAATGCCCAGGGATGTTTTTTCCCCAAACTTTAACTTTGATTGTTGATCACTGAGATGCGACTATTTATTGTTCTGTTGTCTATAAATACTGACAATTTGAAACCAAGTTTTAAGGGGCTATAGGAATATCAGCCCTTCAATGGTCCTAGATTCCCATTGAAGATATAATTGACATTGTGTCTGTGAAACTGACCCTTAGACAAATCTATAGCACCCACAGATTCCCCTCAGGGGTCACAAGTGTAGCTATTCTGCTGCTGAGGTGAAGGAGAATCCTGATATAGCTCTATCCTTAGCTGCAATCGATCTGCTGACAACAACACCCATCTTCTCTGTCCTCTCATTTAGCCTCTTTCTTTTCCTCCTTCCTCAATCTATCTCCCTTCTCCTCCAAACTGTCTCCAATGTCAGTTTGTCGTTTTTTAACAGCCCTTGATCTTTGCTAAATGCCTTGGGCCTAGCTTGCTGCTGCCTGAGCTCCCCTGGTATCGCTGATCTAGATCTTTCCGTCCTGTTCCTGCCAACGCAAACTGGCAGCAGGATCGCTAGAACCCGGCCTTCTGGCCTTTCTCCTCGTTACTAAACTACCCAAAAGTGGGTTCAGATGCCTCATGTTGTGCTGGGATTCATGAGTGCTGTCGTGGTGTCCTGGATTAGTTGCCTTGCTGAATGGGAGGGAGCAGTAATGGAGGCTGAGAGCAGTCAGACTCTAACCTTTGTACACCTGACATATAAGCGCTCAGGTATAATGAGGTTCTAGCACCCATATCAATTAACTACAATGAAGGCATTCCAAAAGTTGTCATGTAAGTACAAACCTGCATGCATCAGGAGGGAGATGTTATTCTTCTAGCATCCGTTCAGCAGCTGGGACAGTCTGAAAAGCTTGTGGTTAGCTTTAGTTGTAGCTCCGGTGTAAATGATATTGTAAGGGCAAGTTAAATAGGACACTGAATCAAACCTCTCTCCTTTCAACCTGCCAACAGTATCACGTTGCCTGCAAGGTGAATTGCCCCACATGCACTGTGAGCTTAAAGGGTTACTGTGATGTTTTTCGAGTTCTCCAAGGGCTCCAAAAAGGGGACATCCCTTACTGAGAGAGGCCTCCAGGGTGAAGGGCTTTCGAGGCAGCGAAGTATATTTTTGCTCATGTCCCTGTGCAGCACGCTGCACCGGCACAGCACCAAATGCCCAGAAGACACACTCCCAGCTACGTGCAAGAATCACACACACGTCTTCAGTCAGAAAAATACACACTGCAGGGACGCACACTTCCCAGGATGAAGATGGTAATCATTCTCCCAGCATCAACTTCCTCTCTTTGTTGCTCGAGGCAATTACTCACTTATTCAGGTCAAGGATTGTAATGAGAAATCAGTTAAAAAAAAAAAAAAGACATGGAGCACAGGGCAGCACTAGGATTTGGCAAGTTGTGGCACATCCCATAGCTTGACTTTAAAATTATTTTTTAAAGACCACTAAAACTGTAATATTGTGAGTTATGGTATAGCTTGTGACTTCCTGAGATGATTGTATAACACTGAACTGCACAACTGATGTTGACAACTGTAGCAAATTAAAGTCTAAAGATAAGACATGCCTCAGCTAAGCCATGTCTTGTGTTTTAATGGTGCATCATTGTTGCACAATGCTTGCTAGTGCAACCAGTACAGGACCAGTGCCTCCTCTAAGCTGGTACTACAGTGACGTACGTCGACGATATTTCATCATGTAGACCAAATCCTGTCTCGTCAGCCATCATTCATCCTTTCAGATTGCTCCAGAAACTTAGTAAATATAAGTGGATTTGGGCAATTTTGGAGTAAATGTCATTACATGCAGGGACAAGGCTTTTGGTTTATTGAACTGACATGGAACAACCATCAGGAGTTTTTCAAAGCCCACTCAAGAGAGCATCAGCCGTGAGGAAGATCCATGCAGAACACAAGGGAACAAAACACATCAAAAAAGGGTGATATGGGTGGGAAGAAAGTCATGTTAGGGTGAGAAAAAGAAATGAGAAAGCTTCGATCATGTGGGGCTCAGGAGAGTCGGTGGTGGGAAGGGCAGATGGGAGAGGCAGCAGCATCAGTCTTTTCCAGCTGCTTGTCGGCACACACACACACACACACACACACACACACACACACACACACACACACGGACGGCAAGGTTACGACCCCTCTGGCTTTCGCTTGTTGTCCTCTCTTCTCAACCCTCCCTCTCCATATCGCACTCCTTTTTTTCCACTCATCACATTTCTCCTGCAGACATCTCATGTGTTGTACGCCAGTTTCTAATCCCCTCGTGAAAAATACGAGCACAGGCCGACCCCATCCCCCCACTCACTACTTGGCTCCTGACGTTCCACCATGCATGCCAACACATGGCAATCACGCATCCTTGGAAATGTGTGACTCATATCACGAATGTCTTGAATTAATCTAGAAAAATAACTACATTTTTGGCAGCGCTTGTGTTTACGGATAGGTGAACTGTGGGTGCATGCTCGCCATATTGTTTCATCTCCACACAGCTTATGAACGCACAGATACAGTATTAACTCTTCCCAGCATGTCTTGTGCTGCTCTTTCACTCTGTCTCTATTAAATCCTGTTATCTTTACATAATGCAAAGTTGTCCTGAGAACATCCACAAATCCCCTTGGTGTGTTACACTTGGCGATTACGTTGATTGGGTCTCTGACGTGTATTCCTCTAGCAGAATTGGTCTGTGGTTAGAAAAACAGGAGGAGTCTAGGGGAGGGGAGGCGGCTCTTGCCTAAAAGTCATCACATTAATATAAGGCAAAGGACATTGCTTTCTAACATACTTACATAAAGAGGATTTAGCCTCCATTTTGCGTTCTCACAACCATAATCTAACTCTCACTCAGCCATGCTTATTTCATGCAACTTCTCCCTAAGCCAGGAAGATTTGATCAAACGTCGTTGATGACACATCACTGCATAATGCAGTAGGTTTTCAGTTCAAAGGGACGCTTTAAATATTCAGCCCGGTCTGGAAAATCATGAAAAGAGGGGTAATAAGATGCCTCGATGGCATTTTAACTGTGGAACTAGAGTAATGTTACGTCAGGAAGCATAAGAACATACGTATGTGACTCAAAAGGCTCCTCAATTACCAAATAAGGCAGAGGCATGCAGCACGTGGACCTAAATGCCATGCTTCACTGAGGGCAGATACGAGGGGTTGACTGGAAAACTATGCCGTGCCACCTCACCACATTATAGCTGTCTCACTTTCATACTTCCTGCGCAGGTGATGAAAAAAAGAGAGAAAGTATCTAAAAATACCAGCACAACCCTGCAAACAGCCAGCTCAGCGAGAATTTCCCCTTCACCAGCGATCGTGTCTCACCAACAGAGGCCCACAAGCTGCGTGATGGAGATATCCCACAATGCAGTGCAGGGACTTGTACAGTACTGGCGTGCAGGGCTCACCCCGGGGTCAGATGGAAAGATCACACGCACAGACAACTCCTTGTCTTGCTCGCAGACTCTCTTGTGCTCCTGCTCTACATCCTCCCTCGTCGTCTCCTGCAGGCTCGTTGTGAAGTTCACACTTCAGTCTGCTGATACCGAGCAAAGAATCACATCGTCGCTGGTTAGCGGCTTCCCCAGGTTCTCATCTTTACCACGAAGCTGTGCGCGTGATACAACTGCTGGAAGTGTGACTCTTTACTACAGCTGGGTGATAAGGAGATCTGTCAGGATGAAACTCTACACTGCTCCTTATTTTAGCTCTGCATAATTAGCCTGCTCCACATTTAAATTCTAGTGAGGATCCCTTAGAAAAATGATAAAAATGATGCACAAGCAGTGTTGGGGAGAAACTGGTTACATGTAATTAAATCACAAAATAAATGGAATTTTAATCCGTTACAGTTACCAAGAAAAAATACGCCATGAAATGTGATAATTTGCATTACTTTGATGAAGTAATTGAAAATACTAGCAAGAATCTTAATTTCCTATATTAATGGACAGTTTAGGACCAGACATGCTGCTTGATTCTGTTGCAATTTAGCCAAGACTGTTTTCATTTTCTATTAATCTGCATCTTATGTTCTCAGTTAAATATTTTGTCCATCAAATGAATGGTAAAAAGAGCCAAATTCTTACATTTTTACAAATCTTAGGGGAATTTTTACATTTTTCCATGTAAGAAAATAGTAAGAACTTCCCATCACGATTTCCCAAAGCCAAAGGGGACGTCCACAAGTTACTTGTTTTGTCCACCAAACAGTTCAAAACCTGTTAATATTCAATTTCATGTCGAGGCTAATATAAAAGCAGCAAATATTCACATCTGAGAAAATTGAATTTTCTAGCCAGAAACGACACTACTAGAGCAGTGAGAGTGAACCAAAACAGTCAAGTTGAGCTTAAGCTCATTATAAGGTGGAGAGGAGCTGCAGATTTGGTGATAACTCCATTTACAATCGCCATTTATGCATCGTCACGTTCACACTGTCATCTGATGCGCTGTAAAAATATTGGAGAAAAAAAAGAACCATCCACATTGACAATCAATGGTAACATATTTCCCATAGAGGAGATTCAGTCAACTGATCAGAGGGAATGACTCTCTGGGGCTGCACGCTGTACACATCTTTTCAGCTGTAGCTCTCTCTCGCCTTCTACCTCCTTTACTTTCTCCTTTTATCGCCCTTTCCAAAAACGTTGCTCTTCTTTCCTGCTCTCCACTCCCATCTTATTCTCCACCTTCTCCACGTCTCTGGTTAATGTGCTAGCGAAAACACAGATACATCTCACATCTCCAGGGTGGAGAGAAACAGCTTGCACAGCAGCACAGCACTCTGATCAGTGACAGCCGTGTAAGCTTCAGTGCAGCACTGTCACTGCTTTCATTTAAGACCTCTGTATTGTTTTGTACTGGGGGGTTCAGATTCAGATCTGCTTTATGTAAAGGACAGAGGCTGTTCTATTTACAGCTGACAGCCAACCTGCTTATCCCGGTCTGTTTGTGTGTTTTTAACAATTTTGTTTGGATGTCGTGATTGTGCGTGAGGGTGCGCACACTAGAGTATACACTGACGTGACGCACCTTCATGTTTCCACTAATTGGCAGCTGGTGTCAGTAAAAGAAACTTAGCAATGCACCAGCAAATGTAAAGACGATGCCAAACATGGATGTCAACAATGCAGGATCAAAAATAAAAAATATCAACTTTGCAGATGTTTCATGAGGAAGGAAATGCATTCAACATGTTTCTTAGAGCACAGGGATCTGATCAGAAGCACAGAATATATACAGCACAACTTTGCCTGAGAACCACTTTCATGCTTTCACTGAGCATTTTTCCAATGTACTATTGCTCCACCAGTACCATCCACCACCGCACTAGCAAACTACATGTTTACAGTAATTCATTCTAATTAGGAAGTCACAGAAGCATGTCTGGCTCCACGCAACTTCATCACTACTGATCACCAGCAAACCCCTCTCGACTGCCCCCATGAATCACTTAAATCTCCCCACATTGATGCCTCCTGATGACCGCTAATTCAGCACAACAGCTAAGCAGCAGCAAGAATTAAAACAGCAATCTCCGCCCACAGAAAGGTTTATTTGGAGATTTGGTCTAATTCTTGCTCAGAATGAAGGTACAAAGCATCATCAAAGAAAAAGCCATAAGCACAGCAGCTCACATTACGAGAGTATCATGCGGTGCTCTGAGAGGCAGACGAACTTTTAATTGAACAGATTCTCCAGAATAATGCTGCTCTTTTGCTCACAGCTCCACAGAAAAAAGGTTGCTGTGTGATTGCACCAGCCGCTGAAGAAATGAGTCTGCAGTCATTACGGCTGCTTGTAAATGCATCCAAGCCAGCCGGCGCCAGATCGATTTTTCTATTTCTGATTGGCCCTCTGTTATTGCCCTGAGAGCCCTGCGAAAGGCTGGCTGGGGGGAAATGCTGAACTTAATTGATGCTGTCATGATATGAAACATGTTAGAATTTTTGGCCCAGAACATTTTATCTCGCTCCTCTGTCGCAATACTGCTCTATTCTCATATTAAAGAAGCTAAAAAACACAGGCACGACATTCACTACTCTGTTTATATTCATGTGGCTGAGGTGGAGACGCAGCTGGTGGTTATTCTTCCATAAAATTCCTCACATTCTGCTCAGGCGTAGAGTAGAGTAGAGCTTTAATGTCCCACAGGGGCAATTTGGCTTACAGACAGCAGTCAATAATAGTAAATACAAAAGGAATATAAGGACGTGGGGCTGAATACAATTCGTCAGTGAAGACTGATCTTGCATGCTTCTTGTTCTCTTCCAGATGCCGCAAAACAAGATTTAACAGGTTTGCAACTTCAGCCCCCCTCCTTGTCTTATAAGCTAACTGGAGGCGGTCCAGTCAGCCTTGTGTCATGGCTAATATCTTCTTTTTAACATTGTCATTACACGGGGAGATCACGGCTTAGACGATGTGGCATTGCTGCTGGTTTGCTACCTTCCAAAGTCTGGGTACCGTCTGCAGTTCCAGAGAAGACTGAAATATATAGATAAATATACCTTTTAGGAGTTTACTCCCAGTGCTGTCAGGACCAGATTGTTCCTCTCCTTGATAAGCCGTTCTGTGCCTTCATCAGTCTGTATCTTACAGCCCTCTACCCTCTCACGGAGTTGTTGATCAAAATCATGTGCATCAAACCTCAGATAAAACTGAACTCATCTGCCGATTCAGACATATCAGAGCGGATTACAGCACACTTTTCATCCCACATTCCAAACACAGACCGAACGCCTTTCCATGTGTTACCATTTCTCAGTTCTCACTCTACTTTTGCAAAGAATGACCACATGTTCCCAGAATGTAACATGATGACAAATCTGCAAAGGATTCTTTATAAATGTCCCAGTTTATACATTCAGAACAGTGATTTAGCGTCTGAATAAAGGCCTCACCATGAAGTCCTTGCACTGCTCTTCAAAGTCGGCTGGTAGACTGGAACTAAACAGCATTATGATCAGAGGTGCCGAGAGGAGCTTTTCAGTAAGATTTGCAGGCTCCTCTGATGGCTCCACAGCAGAGGTCCAGCACCTCTGCACCCATAACAGGGCTGCTTTCATCAGGAGATACAGTATGCTCTCCAATGCTTGTGGCAGTTAAAAACATGTTTTCATATAAACACACACCCCTTTCTGTATTTTACGTCTTATGAGGGTCCTATCTCAAGGTTGTCCAGAACCTTTGATTTGAAGATCAGAGCTGGAGTGTTGTCCTCTGAGCCTCTGAGTTCCTGGACACCGTCAGAAACTTTGCACTTGCTCTTCAGTGTTTTGCGAGCACAATAGAGGGCAGGGGTATGTGATGCAGCTGTTATCTCTATGGTCCCCTCCTCCTCACCCAAACAGTACGGGTTCTAGTGGAGTGCAGTCCATGACCTTCCTTCAACAGTATAACAGTGCCTTCTTTCATTACCACAGTGCCAGAACTGCAGAGCTAACTGAGAAATTCACGGCTGTACTTCAGTCTGTGAGTTCTGGTCTTACTCCTGCAGGCCGAAAACAGCCGTAAAAAAGACCAATATCACAAGAGAGAAAGGCCACAATCTCAGATAGAACGATGACAGTGGATCAGGCAACAGGACGGACAAACCCCCCTTCTGCACGCATCGAACAAACAGACTGAGAAACAGCAGACGAGACTGTTGCAGCAGGTCCCCACAGGTGCAGTGCCCTGACTGCAAATATGTCTTGTTTGAAAGGTGTAAGAGAGGTGTCTTAATCAAGAGAGAATGCCCGAGTCGAGAGTCAGGAGAGAGCCGTGAGAAAAGACAATATTTTTGTTATGCCTACTGTACAGCTCCTCGGTCTAAAGGGACTAATTAACCATTAATCCATTTAGACTGAATCTACATTTGACAGAGAGACAAGGTGAGCTAAAAAAAATGCTCTGAAAGAAGATGAAAGGCTAATTACAGACTAAGAGGAAGAGAGCTAATGGTTGAGAGGGAGACATGCAGAGAGAAATGAAGTCAAGACGTGAAATGGGGAGAGAAACATTCTTGTGGTCTGCGAGAGAAGTGATAGATGGCAGACGAGGACAGATAGAGGCGAAGAGGAAGAGGCTGCTTTGAGATACGATCTCGACAGAGGTATCGCTGGAGTTCGCGGCGACTGCGTGTTCTCCACCGCACATTATCAGTTGAGAGCTGTTGGCCCATTTATGCTAAAGAACACACACGTACACACTCGCTCACACACTTCTCTCCCCACTGACTTCATTAGCCAAACCACATGCAGAGCTCGGGGAGTAATTGGCCGCCCTTTCAGCCTCCTAATGGCGAGCGAAGAGGAGAGGAGAGAACAGGAGGTGAACGAGCAGAACTACTGTCATTTCTCCAAACTTATTTTCTTACCAGCTTTCATGAGATGTTTTTTTTTCTCCTTTCTCATTAGCTACCTTATTGTTTCAACCCACTGCTCTTTCGTGGTACTTCCTACTTTATTTATTTTGATGCTTCTATTGGAAGACAAAAGGAGGAATCACTTACCAATCCCATCAAATTATTTCAAATCAGTGTTGATTGCATTCACTTGCAGTCAGCTCGACCTGCCTACAACTAGAGATTTGAACAATTATGCTGCTTAAGCTTCATATCTTTTGATTAAAGTACAATTTTGAAGTACTTGCACTTGAATATTTCCACTTTGTGCTTTACTTCTACATGTATTTTAGAGGGAAATGTTGTACTTTTTTACCCCATAGTCATGTCTATGAGTTGTTGATGGGACTTCTATCTGGTTTCATTTAAATACCTATCATTCTCAGTTTGATTCATACAGTAAGGATGCTCTAACCAGGCCCAGGCTCATCACTGGCTGTGCTCTAAGCCACATGGCACATCACACTCGGACTGACTGGTAACAGCTTTGGTGTAGGCCCGCGCTGTGTTTTGCTCCGAGCTGTCCACCTCCAGCTGAGCAGCTGCTATCTCGGCCTTATCGCGGGCTTTATCAGACTGCATGTCTGACGGGCAGGAGACGCCCCTCCCAGTAGGATCAGGGCAGATTATAGGGCCAGCAGCGTGCACGGCAAACACAGACCTCATGTCAACCCATGCACACCACATCCCACCAACCTACTCCACTACATATGAAAACACAGCCACAAAGAAAGAAGGCTCACGGAGCATGTAAGCATGATTCCTTATGTCTTCTCTGACTGTCACTAGTTTCAAGGTAAAGATGTAACATGGACCGATTTGCAAACCTTCTCAACCTATGTGTGAAGGTTGTACCTCTGTACATCCTCCCAGGTACATGAATTATGGTTGCTGTAATTTCATTAAAGGGGTACTCCACCTACAAATGAGATTCAGTTTACTATTCAAGCAGAGTGACGCTCAACCTGTGAAAACATCTGAATAATGTCTTCTGTGGCTCTTGGCGGGGTGTCTAATGAAGATGCTACCCTTACATTATGGGAATCCATAATCAATCCAGTGTTTTTGAAGCTTGATTCATACTAGGAACTAAAAGTCAGGATATCTTGGTCTCTGCTAGCACGATTCCTCTTGTGAGTCTTTTAAAGAAGTGCAAGAAGTGCAAGTACTGCACAGTGAAAACTCCATACCTGCTTGTACTCTTCACACCTAAGCAACAAAACTGGTAAATTTAGTAAGTTTAGGAAGCCAAAAGTTGGTAGTTGGTTATGGTGAGGCAAAGATTGTGACATTGTTCAAAGGCCCTGAAATCCTACTTTTGCAGTTAGACTACTATGAACGATGCGGTCTGACATCAACACAGAACAGTTGTTTTTTTATGTGAGTTTTTGAGATTTTTGTACTTCTGTTTATTGTCCACACTGATGCCTATTTTGGTGCGGGACAATGTCTTTTATCTCAAACCTGGTATCAATCTTGATCATTACAATCATGGTGGTGGTTCATGGGGAAAGTGCTATTTGCTCATAACACCAGAGTACTAAAGACTAAATGTAACATAACTCTCATTAAGGATAAACAGAACCATTTCCTCTCCATTACTGAGTTATACAACCAGACCACAGAGACATTTTACACCAAGCCTTTATGTCCAACTCTTAATGATTATTGTTCCGCTGGTCTTCCACCATCATCCATCATCTGTCAAGATATACAAACAGCAGGCCTCTGCAGGGGGATGCTAACCTCACCCCAAAGGCCGGGGGCCACTCCAGCTCCACCAAGGTCTCCGAGCATCAGAGGATTCAACGGTTTTACTTGTCTCCCTGAAAGAAAGAACTCCAAGAGACTGGGCCTGTGTGTTTCTATCCCGTGATCCACCGCTGAGCTGTGTTCACGTGACGAGACAAAAACCTTGATTCAAAGTGACTTTCAGGCCGTGTACTTATGCATTCGATGCATGCATAGGGTCACGGGCGTCTAGTCAAGAATTTCCACCAGCATTACATGAGAGCAAGGTCACCTATATGAATAACACTGGATGATTCCTGTGAAAAGCCTGCGGTACAGAATATAGAAAGAAGTACTTTCACACAGTGGAGACAAGCATGAAAGAGCCACTGAAGAGCGTGAGAGGTGATCATGAAACCATTTCGCTTTCCCTCTGCACTGCAAATCACCTGCCTCACTGAAACAGACCTTTACTACGACATCTATCATTTTCTAGGTGCTTAACACCTGAGGGCTGAAACCTTTGCTGGTGTGTATATATACAAATTAAGAGTGCGTGTGTGTGCAGGCAAGTGTGTTTTGGAGCCAGGGTGACTGAGAGAGAGGTGCTCCAGCACACATTTATCTTCTTATGTAACAACTTGACGAGCATTAACGAGACCAGCATTAGGAAATGCAGGCTAAACGCTGCCTCTACCCGACAAAACATCAGGGGCAGGATTTTGCCTGTTTCACATCCTGTTCAAAATGAGTTGAGCACGTTTCCTTATTCCCAAATACGAATCAATTAGTCAGGACCGCTCCTCCGCCGTGCACCACATTCTCATTAACCTTGGGTCAGACCCAGTGACGGCCACATTATCCGATCCTTCATCACTCTTTACACGATTAGCCGCACTGAATGACAACTGCGGAGTGACCACAGTGCCTTCTGACCCTACAACTGCTACTCATGTGACACTTTTGAATATTCCTGGGTGGATGACAACAGGCTTTCTGCACAAGATCTCACTTCTTGGTGCCGAATGCCAAGTCTGACAGGGACCGGTTAAATCTGGAAGGATTACATGGAAGGCGCGCAACAGCTGGGTGGCATTTAGGAAAGTAAACAGGGAGGCAAATCATATCATATCAGTGTAGCACTGCAGGCCCTGAATCAGGCATAAACTGGCTTGTTATCTCAAGGAAAAGGAGAGCCAGGTCATGAACACCTAAGTGACAGATGATAATTAAAGATGTCATGTAATATACCCCAAGGACCACCAGGCCCCTGCCTCTTGTTATTTATTTAGTCCACAACATTACTGTCAATGAGCAAGAGAAGCCCTCCTCTGTCTCCATTATGGATGAAATGATAAACAACATGTTTATACGACACATAAGATGCAGAGACAGCAGCTTTAAGAGGGTGTGGGCTCACTGAGCAGAGCACAACTTGCATTATAACCACACTGATTGGTTAGTTAAGCTGTTATCAGCCTATCACCAAGCTGTGAGATAGCCCCCAGCCTGACACTGACTAACAGAGAAAAGAATCATACCATTGGTCATCCAGCTGCTGTTATATTAATCCTGCTACAGCAAAAGAAATACATTAAATTAATTAAATTAAAAATAAAAGCAACATATTTGGTAGAAATCTCTACAAATGTACTACAGACTTATGATTGATAGCTGGGGATAGGAGTAACTACAATCTCCTGATAAATTAGACTAACTTGTTATTTAACATACCTGTTTCAGCAGGCTTTGCATAGAGTTGGTGGCCCCCTGCTGGTCTAATAGCGCTAATAATGGCTTTTTGTGTGCATTGTGCATTTCATACATAGGCATTTAAATGGGATTTAGCCATGCTTTGGCCCTTTTTCAGGCTGCAGAGAGGGATTAAAGGTGGCCCTAACTTTTAGTCTCTCATTTCTATTGGTTTTGTTCTTGTCCACACACACACGCACGCACGCACGCACGCACGCACGCACGCACGCACGCACACACACACACACACACACACACACACACACACACACACACACACGTTAATTTACTTAAATTTTAAAATAACATAAAATAATAATAATGATGATCACTTCAGGCCATAGTTTAGGCTGATGGACTTGTGTTCAGTGACAGAAGGAAAAAAAGGCATGCAATTGGAAACATGTCTTAAGATTTGGAAATAAAACAATTTATTGATTTCTAGCCTACCTTACACCTTGAGATATCCTTTTATTCAAGCTTTACTCATGTGCCACAATAATGATTTTTTATTTTTATTTTTTTTTTTAGTTAAATGTCTTCTTTGGGGGTGTTTTCCAAGCAATTCATAACACGTGTTTGAGATTAAATCAGCATATATCTGCCATCCCTTATAGTCTCCTGCCCCCATATGGATATTTCTTTAGATCCGCCCCTGATTACAGCGTAGGTCATTAATAGTAGGGTAGAAATAAAGCAACAAATAAGAGGATGCACTTCAGCCTCTGGTTTATTCTTTTATTCCTGCCTGCCTCTTTTAAGGGAGCTGGGAGATGAATGCACCTCATGGCTCTAAAACAGAGGAGGAGAACTGTACGATCCAGAGCACCACAATGCGCATCCATCCCTGCCTCTTGTCCCGCGTCAAGATCATTCATAAAAATGGCAGACCGACACTGCTGTCATCCTATTGGCTGCACAAAAGATGCTTTTCGTGTTTTTATTTCAGTGTTTAACTCGATTTAAGGACCCTGAAGATGATCAGCCGGAGTGGAGCGCACAAAATTACAGAACATCTGTCCAGCAGAGCATCTAGTCAGACTGCAGGGGGTACACGGGAATGTTTTCAGATCACATACTGTTGGCTGTGCTTCACTCGGAGGTTTATTGTCACCACACAGCCGAAAAACGCACCGTTTCAGCGCGGAAACAAAAGCGCCTGTGTCGCTTTTCCAGAAGCCGGGTTCATTTTACCAGCGATAGCATTACAGAAAACATGCACATATTCAGTACGCTACACATCTGCGATGTATACGAATATCGAGCCTCTTCCTTACCCGATGGAGTCGAGGTGGTGTCTGTGGAGGGGAGGAGGAGGGTATCCCTGCTCCGGATCAGCGGGGCCGGTGTGCAGGACAGCCGGGTAGAGATGCAGGGATGCTCGGCTCGCTCCTTCCTCCGATGCTCCTGCTGAACAGCGCTGCCGGACCGACCGAGATCTCCGTCTGCTTACTACTACTGCTGCACACTTACACACATCCACACACACACACCGACTGGCTGACTGAGTGACTGAGTAAGTGGCCCTTGGCTACAGCAGCCGAGCCCTGCAGACCATGTTACCGTGCAGGAGAGAGGCAGCAGTGATGGTGCTGCGGTGCGGGGCTGGTGGTGGTGGTGCTGCTGCTGCTGACGGGTCCTCTCCTCCAGGGGCCGGGTTTGGGACGTGATAGCAGCGGAGTACAGTGTGTTTAAATGGTGAGCGCCGTTGGAGTGGATTTAAACGGGGGGATGGTTTCGCTGGGATTACGTGGTAGGGGTTTAATTAGACAGCGCAGCGCCTATTGGCACCGACGTTGCGCACAGCCCTCCTCCTACTCTCTCTCTCTCTCTCTCTCTCTCTCTCTCTCTCTCTCTCTCTCTCTCTCTCTCTCTCTCTCTTCAAAGCCGATTGATATGTGTGTGTGCCAAAACATAGAATCGTGGTGCACCATGATGTGTGTATAACAATATAGTTCACTGCGCCACATTTTTATTCTCACTGATGGAGAAGAAGATTGCACAGGGGTCAGAAACAAGCACATACACTATAAAACATAAATAGCACTGTAATGTCCTTAAATGGACCCAGTGAGGAAGATGCTGTGCTTATTGTAAAGTGATGCATTAGTAATCACTATAATAGTCTTGGTTATGCGGTGATAAAGCATCCTAATCTATTTTCGGACTTTCGGTCTAAGTACGACAATTATTTTTAATTATTATTGTAATTTAATAATTATTCAATATCTTCTGCTCTTATAAAATGGCACAGAACTCGAATAATTAACGCAGTTGCCACAATAAATGTTTGCGTGCTGCTTTTCTGCAAACCATCACCTAAACTACGTCACTTTGACCTATTAGAAACATACAGATTTAACACATTTGTATTTTGTTTGCACATATTTTTGTATTTTCCCAATGCCTACGTTTTATTCTGGCAACTGGGCTGTGAATAATATATGGTTTAAGACATGTAAGTCTGCTTATTGCTGAAATTCAATATCAACAATGCAGTCTCTTGCCAGTTTTCATCCAAATGTGTTGCAAATTTGAAAGGAATTTCCACAGCGGAAGTGAGGGTTAAAAAGCTGTTTCCATCCACTGCTTTGCACTTTGCACATCAAGATAAACATTTGGTGGTGTTCATTTAGTGTCAGCCGCGAAAGAGGTGCAGTGAGATCATTAGAAGAAGCACAGTCGCACCTCTAAAGATGGAGAATGATGTGGGGAAGGAAAGACTCCAGGAGAGACTGTGACTTGACTTCTGTGGCCACATGTGGTATTACAACTTCAAGCATTTTCCCCACACATGATCACTGGAAAATGAGTAGTGAAACAGTGAAAACATTTATCCCATAAATCCCATACAGGCCACATCTAGTAAGACAGCTGGCTCGAGCACATGTTCTGGATACACGGGAGTTCAGACAGGTCCACGCGTCCAGTGAGTAGATTTCATGGGAATGACCTGGGCACCATCTTGGTATGTGGTTTTCCTGAATACAACAACAGGGAAATGTGATGGAAATATAGCATCCCTTAATTGGAAGAATCACCTCATTGCTCCACACGCATCCTCCATTTTTCATCTCTTCAGTGGAGCAGAAGCTTCAGATGCTTGACTCACATTCTTCATGTACATCATGATTTATTCAAAGTCTGTTTCCACTGCACCTCATCACACTTTCTTTTTATCATCTCACCAACTTTTCCACCTCAGCTGAGTTTTGCAACATTTAGACTTTTTTTCTCCTAATTCCTGGTATTTTTGTTTTTGTTACACAACCTGAAAATGCGTGTAATACAGGTGGATGAAAACGCACTCGCTGCTCTTTACTTTTGTAGGGCAACACACTGTTTTATATGGAAGCACACAAACACACACAGCTGCATGTATCACAAAAAGAGGCTTCAGATCTGAGTCAGACATCAGACAGTCTGTGGATGTTAGTGCTGATGGCACAAGCCGCGTACCAGCCCTCACACACACACACACACACACACACACACACACATACACACACACACACACACACACACACACACACACACACACAATACACTGTGAGGTTTGCCATCTGAGCCAGACATCAGCCGTACTTTGTCACACCTCACAGAACTTGAGAGAGCCGTGGGAAGGTTTCTTATTAACTCCAAAGGCTGAAGATGACTCACAGTTGGTGGTCTCTCTGGACTTACTTTGGTTGCTCATTGAAGGGACAGCTGGCCTGCGTAACCAGCAATACCCTAACAGGAACATCAAAAATGACATGTTCCTACTGTAAAGGGAGCACGCAGGCACTCAATCTATGCCATGATGGATTTGAGGCAAGGAACGTGAAGCAGAGAGGTTTCAAGGATGCTCAGCTTCTTAATCAGCCACCGTAATGCGTGATGAGCACGTCTCATTATCCTTCAGTCATTTAGGCGACACGTCTTGCATTGACGTGGCCAGTGTGACCTCTCTGCTCTCCACTTCTGTTGTGTGATGAATCCCTCTTACAGTAAAATCCCAGATTCATTCCGGTTACTGCTTCACAATGTGATCACAGCCTCACGGTCAATTTTCCAGCTCTTCACAGAGTGCAGAGATGATTACAGGGTGGATGGAATGGTTGTGAGCACAGGGTGGAGGCTGTTGCAAATACAAAGCTGAAAGTTATGTGTCTGATTAAAGGGAATAATTAATAGATGAGTGTTGCTGCCAAGATATCATACACAGGCATATAAATGAAGGAGAGGGGAAGGAATCACAGCAGGGTTGGACAAATCAAATGCACAATGAGATGCAACTGGAGGACGGCAGGCCGGGAATAACAATTTCCATGTACAGCGTGAGCTCCATATCATGCACAGAGGGGAGGCGCAGTGTACTGCATTCAAAGTCTCCGGCCAGATGTTTGGATGGTGATGTTTTACTTGATGCCCAGTGAAAAGACATTGTTTCACATATAAATGAAACACAGGGAGAGTCTAAAATTCAGTCTGAACAGTAAGTTTTTGAATCTGCTGTGAAACCTTTGCAGCCAAAGTGAAAGCTTGACTCCATGTACTGTTGCAGAAGGAGGAAAGCTTCATTTAAAATCTCGCCCATAACATTTCAGTAGTCATTATGTATGAGGGGTTAAACAGCCCAAAACTCTGCTGATCTGCTTCGTGAGGACTGTGTGGGTGTGGTTTCATCAGGTTTAATTGGCATTCTGTCAACATAACAACAACAACCCCACAATTCTCCTCACATTTTGATTGAAATATTGAAAAAAAAAAAAACGACAAAAAAACCCCACACAGACAGAAATTTCTCATGGAAAATAACCCAAACTTTGCAGAAGACCTTTCTGCTCATAATAAGGAGCGAAAATATGAGGGCCTTTCAGGGCCCTGAACGTCACGAAGAGTTCAAATTGAATATTCATTGGACAGTAAACCCAGGGGACACATTAACTTTATTAGAAGGACAGATAAAAGAAGCCCTTAGTGAGAGATTATGTTGAGCTCTCTAAGAAGCTGAGTATGAATGATTTCATGACTTTCCAAAAATAAGGCAGAGTGTTGTTAATATTTTTTTAAAGGCTTGTGCTGGAGAAAACCAAGAGACACTGACCGTTTTTCCAAAAGGAATTCTGAAATATATTCGGCTCACAGATGTATTTAGAATAGAGCATCGCGCTCTAAATCACTGGATATAATACGACTGGTTGAAATCCTCAGTATATGAATGACTCACTTATCATGGGTTTGGTGTCTTGCTGACATCTTTTTACTGGATTTCTGCTACATTTATCTGAAGTAGCCCAGAGCCAAAGACATTATGTCCATATTTGACAAATATGAATGTAATTTATGTCCAGCCATTTACATCCAGTTCCAAAGTTCAGTGTTGATGCAGGAAGTAGTGTTTCTATTATGGGGAAGTAATGATGTGGAAGTAATGCAACCGACTGCCATGGAGGAGGCCAGTATGCGTATCCTCTCACAGATCTGCTATTAACATAAGTTCGTTTTTTTTAGCTGTGCTAGCAGTGTCTGTCTCTCAATCCACTGCTGTGGTTCAGACTGACAATAAATAAAATACAATTGTAATCTCAGTTACTGAGAGAAAATGTGTCATTAAATTAGTTATTTTTCAAAATGTTGGTGATTAGCAAGGAGTTATATTTTTTCCAGTAATAAGCTAATATGTGTGTGAATTTTCTTTGAATATTTCCCCTCTTTCAGCATATTTCTGGTCAACACAAGTCAGCCAAGCCAAGTGTAGGATGGCTTACAAGGAGCTTCTTCTAGATATGCTTCATTCACTGGGTTGCAGCCACTCAAATTCTGAATTGTTTGGATTTACACCACCTCTCGTCTGCCAATCAAATCAATGTGCATTGCTCGAGGCAACCCGAATCTGCCATGCCTGCAACCAGCCCACCAAGTTTAGGCGAGTGGCTATGTAGTTGGACGAGGATGCCTCTCAGTGCAATGCTTTCCTCATGAAATCAGAAAAGCGCTCTAACATCACTGTACAGTGGAAAGCTTGTTCAGCAGCAGCGGAGGTGCTGTCAGCATTGAAATATGCGATGTCATATCTGACAAGTAAACTAATGTAACCACAGTCAGTCACATAGAGTACCTTGCATGCCACCATGTTATTTATGTTATGTAATTTGCTCAGTTTAAAACATTTGTTAGAAATGTAATAAAAAGGAATCAGCTGTAATAAATTACATTACTGCGACGAAGTAATTAAATATTTACAGTACTGATTCCATTTTTAACTAACTAGTAACTAGTAATCTGTAACCTGTTACATTTCCAAAGTAGCCTTCCCAACACTGGCCTCAGCTGGAACTACTTTGTGATTAGTGCTAACCAGCAAATGTTAGCATCCTGACGCTAAAACTAAGATAGTGACCATCGTAAATACACATGCTAAACATCAGCATGTTAGCTCTGTCACCATGAACATATTAGTATGCAGACATTAGCATTTAACTTGAACTTTAACTTGAGCTCCACTGTGCCTACACACAGTCTCACAAAGCAGCACGCTCAACTGTTGTCTCGTCGTCTCGTTTTAATGATAAATACCATCTATTCTTAACCGTCTTAACACATTTTAAGTGGTTTAGCTGCCTAACCCCAACCACACCAAATAGTGTAGTGTATTGTTAATGTTAGGATATTGTGGAAAGACATAGACATGAAAGTAAAAAAGTGGTGAACATCATGTGGGGTTTGGCAGGATTGTATAAGGCATCTCCATTCGTTTCTGGAAACAGGGTCGGTCTTAGTTGTCAGTGGTCACTGGGTGTCCATCAGTGATGCTGTATGTGCAGGAGAAAATCGCCTCAGACTGGAGACCACGCTGCAAACCGAGGGGAGGGAGGGGTGATCATGGACGGATGGATGATCGGGAGCCCGGCCTGGAACGCTGAGGCTTTGAAAGCTGTGTGTTCAAGGCCTAAGAGAGTGTATGTGTGTGTGATCATGCATGCAGTTCTCAGCTCAGAGGAATTAGGGTGGACGAGAAGATGCATGGCAGAGTTTTTCTCCTGTTTAATCTTACGACCTTTTGACCTGAAAGAATGGAGGAGTTACTGTGATGAACAACAAGCTCTGCTCCTGGTGTTTTCTCTGCCCACACCTTCATCCCTCTCCTTGTCTCTCCTCGCTGTTGTTTCACTGAGAGTGAGACCAGGACAAATATCTGACTCAGCTTTTGCTTATTTCATTAGTTGTTCATAACTCTGGCTCTCTGTCTCTCTGTCCTGTGAATGAGGACACTGATGTGATTGAATTACCCCCTCCTCCTCTCAATCCCTCTCTTTTCCCTCTCTCTCCTTGGTGTTTTGTGTACTGTTGGCACTTTCCCTCCTCTGAGCCAGGGTTCAATGCTGTTGTTGCACTTTCTCTGGTCTTGCGTAACCGTGCAGCGGTCGTGTTGCGTTGCATCCTCCATCTCCTCTTCCCCAGGCGGGATGGTCACTGTGGGAAACAGCGGCCCAGAAAACTGACCTTCATTTCAGTATTCTAGAAAGACTTCCCTCGCTCTGTGCGGAGCTCGACTCCCCAAAGGACAGCATCATTAGACCTGTTTGACCTTTGTTGAAGTAGGATAAAGCACCGGGATCTGCTTTAGACAAAGGCTCGCACTCTTATAGCGGCCACAATCAGTTTATTTCATTATTTATTGATGGGAGTGTTTCAGCTTTCTGCCATCCTCAATGTCATTCACCACTGAGGGACACACAGGTGTTTAAATACAGGAAGTCACAGGATGATAAGAATGCAATACTTCTCTGCAATTAAAGTCACTTCAGTAAAAAACAGCCCAGTCTGATAAGCATAGCCTATAAGAATGTAAATAAAATGCTTTTCACTCAATATAACAACATTGACACTGATAGACTTACTTATCCACACACTTATGCTGCACTCTCTGGAAGACGGAGACACTATTTTTTTTAGCTTGTTGAACTGCTATTAGGTTTTAAATGTCAAATTGAATACAGGAATCATATGAGATTGAATTCACCATTCATGCCTGCAGAGCACCTGAGGTGCTTAACCTGTAGGTCTGCCCTTTCAGTTTTTACTTTTCAAAGAGCAAATCCACAGATTTTACACATCAAAGTCTGTTTACAGTTCCTAGGGGGACTGATAAATTGCCTAAAGTGATGATGCTTCAGTCAGCATCAGTTGGAAAAGTTTGAAAATGAAATGAATCTGCAGGTGGAGTAAGACAGAAGTGAAGTTAGTAGACTTCTTCAGGGAACCCTCAATGAATCAACGCACCAACAAGGATCCTTCTGGGAGAACTAATCCTCCGTAACAAAACATACATAAACATAGATCATAGTTAAATAGATAACACAGAGAATATAACGCATCAGGAGGTTGGGATGGTGGATGAGCTGCAACAGCATGAGCAT
The DNA here is from genome assembly GCF_039877785.1 of Chaetodon trifascialis. Lineage (NCBI taxonomy): Eukaryota > Metazoa > Chordata > Actinopteri > Chaetodontiformes > Chaetodontidae > Chaetodon > Chaetodon trifascialis. The sequence continues at coordinate 18,660,537 of NC_092072.1, forward strand.
AATAGCAGAGTGATAGTGAGAGGTATCGGGTTGTAACGGCCACACTGTGCACCTGAATGAATGTGATTGGATGTTAGTAGTCAGCTGATTGCCACACAACTGTGAATGACCCTGTGACACTGACAGTTGATGCCAATTAGGTAATCCTAGCTAACTGACTTCTGTTCTCAGCTGAACAACAAAACTAAAAAACGCAATCTAAAATTTGAGTAAGATAACAGTGACAGGTTCAAACAAAAGTCTGCTGGTCTAATCAGTGAAAATCTGTTTTTAAGGCAAGCTTTAAAAGCTGTGACAGTGCCAACTCTATTAACATTTTAGGTGACATTTTATTTGAAGGGTTGTGCTGACATGACTCTGTTATAACCATGATATGGCACCTGTGATGAACATCACGAGCCATTCGGTCAATTATGTCATTTTGTATGGATTTCGATACTGTTTGAGATGTCTTTGTTATTTAACTTGACATTAGCCAAGTGTTTGTTGTGAGAACCTGACATGAACGATATAAACCTGTCATAAACATGTCATAGCGGGACCAATCATTAAACTCTAAGAAACTATTTAGCTTTATGTGTTCACATTACATTAAACTGTCATATGTGGTTGGTTTTGGAAAAATCTAGTTTTAAGTGGAAAGGAACTTTAAGTCTGTCTTGAAACAAATGTCTCATGTTTAAATGTCCAAAGCAAGCTACTAATAGCTCTAATTTAAGTGTTAACATCATTCTGTTGCTGTTTCATGGTAGTTTCTAGTTTCAGTGAAACGACTCAGACATGAGGGCGTCACGGTGGTGCAGCAGGTAGTGCGCGTGCCTCACAGCAAGAAGGTCGCCGGTTCGATCCCTGGGTCGGGCAGGGCCTTTCTGTGTGAATTTTGCATGTTCTTCTCATGCATGCGTGGGTTCTCTCCGGGCACTCCGGCTTCCTCCCACAGACCAAAAACATGCTCATTAGGTTGATTGGTGACTCCAATATTGTCCTTAGGTGTGAGTGTGAATGGTTGTTCCTGCAATCGACTGGCGACCGGTTCAGGATGTACCCCACCTCTCATCAGTTGACAGCTGGGACAGGCTCCAGCTGAAGGGATAGTCGGGTATAGACAATGGATGGATGGATGGATGACTCAGAGACATGCTTTTTGTTATTTTGCGCCCACATGTTATGGTGTGGTGAGGACACTGGGGTAAGGTGGTTATGACATGTTGTCAGGGCGCTCTGTGTGATGTTGGGATTTACAAAGTAGCCTTGCTGCACTGAACAGTGCGTATGTTTAAAAAATGTAGTAAAAGCAATAAAAATTTGATCACAAAAAAGTCATTGCTGCTGCAAGGAGACACAGACCAGTGTAGCTTACAGCCTTTGGCAAGGAGCACAGCTCAAAAAAATCTTCTGGCTTTAGAAAAAATGATGAAAATTATGAGAAAGAAATTTCATGTGAGCTCCTTACTGTGCAGCAGAGTCCTCATTAGTAGGTAAAGCAAGTAAAACAGCAAGAAATGATTATGTCTGTGTTGCAGATTATTTTTTCAAAATGTGTTTTTCAGACAGATTTTTGTATTATTGTAATATAAATAACAAGAGTCAAGCTTAGTTATGTTATGAAAAAAAAGCAGGTAGTTCAAGGACAGAAGAAAAATGACCAACAACTTACTTTACACAGGCAAAACAACAAAAACAATCGATCAAATACAAACAACCACTAGCAAGCCTGTACAGTTTTATTTTTTAGCCTCTGCCATCACAAATATCTCTCGACTTTATTATTATTTTTTTATGAGTTGCGTACATCTCACTGCGCCAATTTAAAAACTAAATCAGCCAAAGGACGCTTTTTCCATCGGAGGACAGAATTGAACCAGCATGTTAAACTCTACAACTCCCTCCTCTCTCCACACATCACAACAACACCTCAAGTTGCAGTTTTGTTCCGCATACGACTAAAACCAGTGTGCTGTGCCTTCGCCTGCTCAGTCCTGCAGGCATCACTATCACAGAAAACTTTTATCACCAAGCTGAGGTGCCCAGGGTCTGTTTTACACATCCCAGTGCACTGCTGCACTCAGCAATAAGCCAAACAAACATCGCACTATGGTGCATTCAAGGACCCGCATCCAGTTTATAAACCATTTCACGGCAATTGCGTTGCTAGGAAACAGCTTGGGTTCATGCTTGTTCGTGGCAGCTATTGAAGTTGAAAAACACAGCAACCGGAAATGAACTTGGACCAATCAGGTTTTTTTATGGTACAAATTATTCAACTAAATTACCTGGCACTCACAGATGGTGATAGTAAAAGAAAAAAAAAAGAAAGAAAAAAACCTTGAATGGATCCTGTCAGAGCATTTTCCACTGCTTCATTTGACCCAAGCTCCATGACATGTGGAAAATCCATGAATGAGCTTGACATGTAACTCGATATTTGTCTTTTCATGAAATACAATGGCAGCAGCGTTGCTTTGAACCTCACCTGCATCTCCAGCGTATGCAGATAGTAGCTCTGCAGGGGCGCTCCTCCTCTGAGAATGGAGCATTCAATAAAGAGCAGATATGATTTCAAGACAGCGAGAGAGATGGTTGTTCACAAACAGCGTTATTATGTCTCTGCATGTGTATGCGTGCTCACCCGACCAACTGACCTGAACGTCAACCCTGACACACGCATCAAACACTGGCTAAAAGTGCTTGACTGGAAGAAAACACCACTCTCTCAGACTCATTTCCACATACATCATTGCCTGTTTTTCTCATTTAAGTCACAAATCTTCTCCTAATCACAAATTCAACTAACTTTGGTGCCTGCTCCCAATCAGTTCAAGCAGGACAACCTACACTACAAATCCTGATCAAGGCCTACAGAACATATTGCTGTGTTCACATTTTGAGAAGAAGTTCCAAGGCCTGGTGAGAAATCACTCAATGTTGTCTCTGTTTATGCCACAGTTTCTGTCAAAGCACAGCTTCTTATAGCTGCAGTGTTAATTTAGATTCATAAATCTGGCCTGGTACCGGCTTGCTGGATGACATGCTGGAGCGACTGTAGAGATAAATCTGTGTGGGTCAGTGTGGTTGTTGGTGGAAATGTGCAGAAGAGGGTGACCAGCCTGACAGAAAGGCTAAATAGTTTCAAAATCATCTAACAAAAGAAATTCCATGACAACAACTCAACTCACCTTTCAGCCGATAAGCCAGTGATGGACGAGCAATCGTTAAAGTGCTCAGGAAGTGAAACAGGAACTAGCATTGATGTTACCACCCAGCTGGCATCTGCAGCAGGGAAAGTGCAGCCACCTCTCCCACCACCTCTGCTCCTCCACCATCACCACTATCTGAACATGGGTCGCCATTCTCGCCTCAGAAGCAGATGTTGAAGAAAATGTGTTCACTGAGCATCGAAGGAGACTGTCACACCCCCAGAAACTCATTTAATTCAACTTGTTTTTGAGAAGGACCTGATCAAGCAATGGAAGATGGAGCTGAAAGAGTTTACTAAGGAGATTCCATTCATCTGGGAAACGCTGGCTGCAGCTTTATTTGGCCCAGCCCGAGCCACCAAAGTGTAGAAAGTAGGCCACCATTGTCATCAGCTTTTAAGCACTTAAAAATGTCTTTTCGCCAGTATTGAATAACAGATACATGACAGAGCTGGATAAAATGTCCCCTGTGCTGCGTGCTGTCGTGGTCTTGTGTAGTGCTGTCCATGGTGCTGCTGTAAGTGAGTGACTTTGTTTTTCATCACTGACTTGAACTGTGAAATGTAAGGTTCAATCGTGAGGTGAGACGACGCCACTTCAACATACTTTGTCATTCTTATAAATAACAGGCTGCACTATCAGGTCACATTGAATTCATATTTTAAGTGTCATCATTAAGATATAGAATAAATAAGTAAATCATCTCTGGTAGTCTTTGAACAAACATATAAATCTACATAATGTTGACCTGTTCAGTATCAAACCACTGTTGCAAAAAAAGAAGAAGAAGAAGAAGTCTGAAAAAACTGACTGCACATAAAAACCAGACACCCTGCCAGTTGCTGTCCTCTGGCACTGACAGCTCCACGTGAACTAAAATTACATTTTTAGGCTATATTAGGCTATATATAAATTTAGGCAACAGGGGGAATGTAATTGGCAGCATGCATTTATGTGCACACCTGGCAAAAAGCTGGTGTGATACGACATTTTATGAATGATTTAAGATTTCAGTGGGAGAACAGGTGCTTCGGTTGGAGCGGTTGTGGCCTGCAGTGACAGCTAATTTATACAATGTAACTCTCTGATCTATTACCTGCAGTCACTACACAGAGCAAGTGGGTTTTTCTGGCTGTGTGTGCGTGTGTACACTCATACAAAACATACATACACTTACTTTAAGTTGGTGACCAGCAGTGAACTCATAAGCAAATTCTCAACCATGTGCAACTGGCAGCTTACACTCACTTATAGTTCAGTTCACGGCCTTGTTACATATGTCATGAAATAATCATGCAGGCTGCTTAGATACATCACAGACTTATGCTGGACCTTCCTCACCATGAGATTAGATGAGACAGATTTATATACGTTTTTTTCTATTTTCCCCACTGCATCAGTTCTGTTGATTTGAAATGCATTTGACATGTTAGAAATTGCTTAATTCAGTGGCGGCATAGTGCATTGCACTGGCTTATTTGACTGCATAAGAATTTGGGTATTATTGCATAATGTAGCTTAGCGTAATGGCTAGTGAATCTTACATTTATAAATGCAACATTTTCCAGTCTAACTAGCTTAGGTTGTTTATCCAGACAAAAGACTTTGTAGTGTTTGCGCAGTGCAAAAAAAAAAAAAAAAAAAAAAAAAAAAAAGATCAAAAAACAAGAAATTGAGGGTTAAAATAAGTCACCAGCCTTCCTTTAAATGAAGGAGGAATGGCTACATGACCTCCCCTAGCCAGCAATGCAGGAACAGCCAGCACACTCCAAGGTAACTGAGCAGGATCCAAGCTGTGCTGCTTGATTGACCCAAAAATGCCAATGTATTTTCATCTTCCTGGTGTAGGACTTTACCTACCTCACCACTGTGGCGGCACTGATATTCTTCAGTATTTTTGTAGATCTTCATTACCGAGCCATGAACACTGCAAAGTAATTAAAAAATGTCCTCAAAAGTGATTCCAGGCTGATGGATGTGCTCCTGTTAAACCTTTTGATCAAGAAGAGACAAAATGGATGGGGCAGCACGAGGTCAGTGGCATCCAGGACCAGCTTCCATAATGACGGTGCTTAATGGCTCTCTATATACATGTAATGATTATTATCAAGATATAGATAAGGATAAAACGCACTCTTCATGGTATGATAAGCAGCACGAAGGACAATATTCTGCTTTACTTTACCGTTACATTATTCAATATATTGCTCAATATACTTAAAAATCTATGCTGTAATATGTAATATGCTAGATCTCAGTCAATGCATGTTGCATAAGGGTATAAGTAAATATTAATATACAATAATTTGTGTATGTGAGGATTAAGTAATGTTGAATTATGTCTCATCGTGCATGAGTGGTATATCACTTTGGGACTCTCAAAAAAGGATGATCTTGAAAACTCACCGACCAGATGATCTGTCAGGGGGAAACCAGGTTTCCCTCAACACCTGTCCGCTGTGTGACAGTTAATCCTGCAGCCACTGAAATCACCTGTGTTCAGGGGGATTATACCAGAGCCATTTCTGAGAGAGGAAGGGGGACTTTCTTTTTGTAATCCCAATGAAAATCATCCCTGGAAGCTATTGCCCACAGCTTGTTTTAAATACAGTACGCAAGCGCTTCCTGTTGCGAGTCGTGACTGTGTGAAACAGAATACTGCTGTAAAAACAGATCCCAGTTGAAATGTAACAGGCAATCAAGAGGAGCAGTGAATACATAATGCCCAGTGGAATGAGTCAGAATCTAAAATGGCCACAGCAGTTCCTATTTCAAGTGATGCATGATTCTTCTGGGCTCAATTTCACAGACTTGAAACACTCACGTCCAGCCAGACTGAGACGGGTGGTTTTAATGCACCTAGCAACTCTCACTAATGCTTTGACTGCACACTGTAATGCTTCCACTTAATCTTCTTTGGCTGTGAGGAGAGGATGTTCTCACCTGTAAGATCAACACACGAGGACTTAATGAATGTGTAGAAGAGGGCAGGGAGCTGTGGCTGAACTGATGATGATGAATTACTGTCCTTAATAAGCTCGTCAGCTACACAGATATGGAATTTGTGCTTAGAAACACAGAGAGATGAGATATTTGACCTCCAGTAATTACAGGAAGAAAATTCTCTCAATTGAAAACAGTGACTGTGGATCTTGAAACACAGGTGAATGTGCACTGTGCTATAGGGAGCTACAGTCTGAGAGAAAGCGGTTATGCTATATGAGAGAGCTTTCCATCCCCATAACAGTCTGTGTCATCATAACCTAATCATGAAATTGGCAGATGGTCCAAGGTCTTTCAGACCAAGGTGAAACTTGTGTTTTTTCCCCCTCGTATGAAGCGGAGAAGCAGACACTTTGGTGCCGAGATGAAGAGCGTCGTCTTTCAGATGAAGGCGAGTGACTGTGCATAAAGCTGCAAATAGGATTGCAAGAGCGTTCATTTGCGAGTGCAGTGCCCATCACCCCCACCCCAATGAAAGTTCCCTGTTATAATGAGGCTTTTCACTGTGAATGTCTTTGGCATTCTGGCTTTGAAAGTTGTCTCCCCATATTGTAGTTGACAACACTTGGCTCAGTTTTAACTTTCAAGATGCTCTAGTTATGAATTTTTAATGTGGAGGACTAAATAAAAATGAGGAAATGCAGAAACAGAGCGATTTCACCATGTAAAGTACATGTATGGTTACTGGAGCCTGTTTTCTTCAGGCATGTTAACATGGTGAATGTCCAGTGATACAACTGGATGTTCAGCTTGTTAAACCCTCCTTTACTCTTGTGAATCTTGTTTACATCCTCCAGTGGTGGAAAGTAATTAACTACATTTACTTTACTGCACTTATGTACAATTTCGAGGTACTTACACTTCACTTGAGTACATTACATTTTTATGCAACCTATGCAGGACTTCTACACCGATACATTTCAAGGAGAAATACTGCTTTTTGTATTTGAAGCTGTAGTGATTAGCTACTTTATGAAATAAGATTTTAAATCTGAAACATATGAATAACTTAAAAAATATATCTGTCCTGCTTTGATATAGGTGAGGCTACTATACATTTAAAAGTTAAAAGCTCAGCCTTAACCTGCTTCAGTATTAAAATGCAGATATTTGTATCACAAAATCAGAATGTGCAAAAAAGAAAATTGAAAATAATATAAGTGGTGTGCAATTTAATGAATCGTGTTCCACTGTTATGCATTACATCGGAGAAAAAAAAGATAATAATACGGATGACAGGAAAGGAACTTCAGATGTTTTGCACTTGCAAAAACAAACAAAAAACCCTGTGCAATTAATATAAAGTAGCTAAAATGATAAATTAATATGAATATGGTCTGTAAGTGCGGAACTATAGGCCAGCCTGGTGCTTGACCTCTCAGCAATTCAAGGATGCACAATGCACAATCAATGTCCAATAACACTGTAACTGTCAAAACCAGAGGAGACCAATGAGGTGAGGCTGAGAGTGACCTTTGTGGTTATTGGAGTGATAAATCCTTCAACGCTGAGGATGCTAATTAACAATACAATACTTTGCCTGCAAGCACACAATTACAGTGTTAAAAAATGTCTGAAATCTAAAGTAAATAAGTAAAATAGTTCAAAGCTCGCATTATCACCTATCGTGCTCAGCTACTCCCTGCTAGAAGATATCGCACATGGCTGTCTCACATGTGAACTCGCTTTTCTTTCCAACAGGCAGTGTGATTGGTACATTAAATCAATAGCTCGACGGCAAGGTTTAGATCTCCTACAGCTTGCAGGGACTATCAGCTCATCACTATGCTCCTTCCAACCTCCTCGACTCAGCAGGCAGAGGTGAGCAGGAAGCGAAAACAGAAAAATAAAAGTTAAATTAGTAATGCAGCCCAGCCTGCTGCCGTGAGGAGGGAGGGTTTTTGTAATATTGATGAGTTGAGTGCAGGGGGAATGACTCATCTGGAGCTGGAGGAAGGAGAGCATAAAACCTACAGTACAAGTCATGACTTGATTTTTTTAACCCCAGATCTCCAAATCATAGCACAGACCAAACAACGAGACACCGGCTTTCCAAGAATCTCGCCCCTCTTTGTGTAGCATACTCAAAAACAGTGTCATAGTTAAACTGAAATTTGAATTCTTCTCTGTAAGAAAATGAAAACTATAACAACACCATTGTGTGTATTTTTCAGTTTTTCAGATGAGGATAAAACCATTTTGGACATATCTATGGAAACAGCATCTGAGCTTCAAACTCCTCAGTGGGCATTTTCCTTGGCAGAAGAAAGAAGCTCTTGGATGCCCCTGCAGGAGTATCTAAGGTGCCTCTGCCAAAGTTATACACTGACATGGTCATGCAAATTCAATACTACACAGATTTATACAGCAAATATCTCCTATGCACAATATAACCCACACATGTAAAATGCTTTAAGAAGTATCAAGTTGTTTCTTCATGACTCTCAGGTGAAACCCTCTGGCAGTAGTTTATCCTCTTAACGCGAAAACTCAGGGCTTAAAAATCATTATATTGAAATTCTTTGGCCAGCGGCAGCACACCAGGTTTAATAGCCCTCAGAAATAAGATCAATATAAAGCTAAAGCTCCACTGGCAGTTATGCACATTTTGAGCACATTCTGAGACAATGAGTACGTCCCAAGACTCGTAAATTGCCTCCATTTTGTCCTCCCTTGTGTCGTAGTCCCTCTGCTGAGGATGCACAGAGAGACACAGAGGAACCATGATGACGGTGGCAGCTGATCACAGCTGGATCAGCTGTCAGACTGTGTACTGAGTCCTGCTAACAGGCACAGGAACCATTTCTACTGGAACAATGCGTTTCTATTATTTATTCATTATTTGCATCTCTAGTTATTGATATTCTGATTGTGAATTCATTATTTAATAACCCAGAGTATGATTATGCTGCACACTGGAAGTCATTTATTAGGCGAGATGTTTCATGGGAAATTAAAACAATGTTATTCATATCGCTCAGGACTTATCAGCCTCACGTGACTGAATGGAAATGGCAGTAAATAATGTATAGTGTTGCTTACTGACTGACATACTCTCCTGCTCTCTCTGACTTAAACTGTATCCATTAAAGTTAATTGTCCAAGCCTTCAGTATATTCTATCACACGCTCTCTGTTGCAGACTCATTATCATAAATTCAAAATGTCTTGGTTTTGGTCCCCACTATGACCTCGACTGGCCAGACAATGGGTATTGTCTGCTCTGACATAGCTGCTTCATCACTGCTGTATATTCAAACTAAGACTAGTGCTTTCAGCTGTGACTAGGCTATGGCCTCTCCTACATGTTGGAGTAAATACCGGTTCCTGGGCAGACTGCCCCCAAATTTGAATAAATATTCAAATCATTATGATTCATTATGAATGTAATGATGATTAAAGCAGCTATACTCAATGTTGTCATATGAACAATATATCAAATTACCATGTGAAAACAATATGACAATGTGAAAGGGGTCACATCTTGTGACAAACCTATGAAGCTCACTTTAGTTGTATGAAGTTATATCACCTCTCAGCTCAGCTTTTTAGCTGGCCAGTCCATAACTCGTCCATTTTGATCCACTGTTTTTAGAGAAAAGGCTCCATAAACCCACTGTACACTTCCTGCTCAGCACCAAACTAGATAGATACAGTTACCAAGTAGCTGGTGAACATAGTGGAGCATTTAGCAGCTGATGAGCTGGATATATCTCTCTGGAGTTAGTAGAGACCAAAAAAGAGCAAAGGAGAGAGAATATCGGACTTACATTCGGCAGGTACTGTAGATAGAACCACGACTCCAAATGAATGATAACATTGGTCCATAACTTTGATATATCGATGTAAAAAGTGATGGCATGTCAATGTTGTGCTCACAGCTTCCTTCTGTTGCCCCCAAGTGGCCAAAAAAGCTCAACAGTTATTGCAGATTTAATTATTAAGAAATCAACAATGGTCTGGTGCTAGTCTGCATTGACATTTTCAGTATTTAACCATCTACGCAAAGCCAGTTTCCCTAAACTTAACACAGTCCCTCAAATTATATAAAATAACCATAAAAATATGCTATGAGTGAACTTTTTGTTTTAGCAGTAAACAGTTTGCTGATATGTTGCAGAAAAGCATTTCCACATTATTGAGATTAAAAAACAGAATCTATTCAGGTTCGTGTTACTCCTCGCTGTGCTTAAGCCTCATATTGACTTTTAGAAGGGGTGCTTTGTTTAGCTTGACAAGAATCTTTAGAGACCCACTTTATGGTCTGTTTTTCTGCACATGGAATCAATTCAGAGAAATCAGAGAAAAAGTTTAAAAGCAACCCGTAGCTTAGACCGTCTGTTCCATTTGTTATGACATTGTGCTAAACAAAGCAGTTGCAGGCGTCTCTGTATACAATGACACACTAGAAATAGTTCTGACAGTTCTGCCAGATGATCTAAACCTCATTTGCAAGGTCAAGCTTCTCTGATCGTCCCTGTTTGAATTATTTTTACTGCTCTAAGTCCTCACTGATTCCTTTGTTGAGTGCAATATTATCATAGCTAATAGAGCAGATTGGCTACAATACAACTACAATAAAATCCAAGTTGTGGGAAACTATAGGTGTTATGTAAAGTAAGTGATATATGTAAAAAAAAAAACTCATTCGCAGTTTTCCCAGCGGCTATGTCATTGAAAATACAGGAAAATCTGATGATCTATCAGTCCATGGACCTGTGGTGCTGATCAGTCATTCCACACACACACACCTCTGGTTTGATGTTCACAGTCCAAGTTAACGAGGTGCAGCCTCCGGAGGCCTCCGCTATGGATCCTGAAATATTGGTTTCTCAGCCCATTAGCATGCTGTAGCACAGCGGCCATTTTGCAGCCTGCTCCGGGACATCAGTGCGCCATGGAAACCAACAGGAAGTGACAGAAGATAAATGGATGTTTATAAATTTGATATCTGATGGTAATTATCCCAACAATTCTGATTTTATGGTTCAGGCTTTTTGAGCTGATGCATTACTTTTCTGCTGAACATTAACTTCATACTTAAAACACACACATACACGTGAAGGTTAGTGTAAGTGCTTTGAGCACCAATGCAAATAAATTTTTGGCAGTGCACCATATATATTTTTAAAGTACATAGGTAGATGATCCTAATACATTATTATGCATGGAAATGACACCATGTGTGCTTTTGTATATTTGACTGAACCTCCATCACACAGAGGGAAAAATGGTCAATTTGTCTGATGCTGTGCACCGCATGATTCAAACCTCCAATCTGAGTGTCCTCCCACGACAAAGGACAGGGAATTATGGCTCTTGTATTTCAGCAGCAGAAGAGGAAGTAGCATTGCTGTTGTTATAGAAACTGATGATGGAATGGCTGGATTTTGACATGGGAGCCTGCTGTTTACTTCCTGTTTCCTACAAAGAATCAACATTGATTTTTAATCATGGTCGCAAAGTAAATGTTTAAACACCAGTCATGATCTCTTCATAGCCCCAATCTCTTTTGTGTCTATGCATAACAAAATGTTAGCCATGTACATCCAATTACAAAATGCCCCAACAAATAATTTTTGCACATGTGATTTGCAACTGTTTTGATTGACACTGACAAATGAAACTGTCGATACAGGTGTTGGATCTTATAAGGGTCATATGGAGCAGTGGTTCCCAATCTTTTTTCCTTGAAGCCCCCCTTGCCTGTGTCCAAGACAAGCCAGGCCCCCCCAGCCCCAACTCGTACCTGCATACATGCACTAAAAGAATAAAGTGATTAATTACAAACTTTTATTTGCAAAAATAAAATAATAAATAGCTTAATGAATTTAAATGTGGACCAAAAATATGTTTTAGTTTGGGTTATACAGAGTTTTGATAATCCAATTGGGTGTGTTATTGGGATTTTATAAATTTAATGTGCACAAATATAATTTTGGTTACCTCACAACCTCAGCGCAGACAAAATTGTGCACACCCCCTCCAACCTCTGGCGCCCCCCATTGAGGGGCATGGGCCCCAGTTTGGGAACCACTGATATGGAGGACTTTATGGTTTAGACACATGTACTCATATAAGTCATGATTTATTGGACTATTGACATACTGACTTTTGGTGTTACATTGTGAAGGACTGTACCAAGGTCCACAATGATCCTGCTGACCCCACAGCCATCCCCACCTGTCCTGCACACACAACACAGAGACTTACTATTTGCTCTTTGTGCTTAATAGAGGAAGGATTACTTTTTGATGGAAGTGGCTGCCAAACTGTACTGTACTAAAAATTGATTTTGACTTTGGGTAAGGTTGATTACTCTGGTGCTGCTTTTGGGGTGAGACTGAGCTCCTGCAAGCAATGGAAAAAGGAAAAAGCATGATGACAACCCTTTGTAATCCAGTACAGCACCAAAAAAGAAAAAAAAAAAAGCATCTGGCATCACTTTTTCATTGCAGTGTATGGGGGGGCTGCATTTTTTGTCAGTGTTTAATTTAACCTTGAATGAGTAATAAACGCTTGGAGTTTAGGCTGAAGACACAAATATACAGGCAGAACAGATTGGGTCTCACCTTTCTGGCCTGCTTGCCTGAGGCAAAGTGATTTTGGGAGTGTATACACACACTCATAAACACTTTTTAGCACAGTTTTTGCAAGAACCTCATACTGACCACATTATTACACCCTCCAAAAAAGAAAAATAGCCTATACACTGAACCTTAAACATGAGCTCTAAAAGAAACCAGATAGTAATTCTAATCCCACCCTACAACCCTAACCAATGTTCTCTTTCTACCCTTGAGAGGACATCTCGAACTACAAACACACACACACACACACACACACACACACACACACACACACACACACACACACACACACACACACACACACACACTCCTGCACACAAACAGATAAGCTGTCATTATACAATATATCTCTATTGTTGTTTTCCTGCCTTTCTCTATCTTAATTCTGTGCTTTTACCAACTCGACAAAACAATGCCCATATCAGCAATAAACACATCAAGCGATGTTGGCTCAGGGTGCTGTAAAGATAGCCACCGGCAAAACAACAATACATTATGTTTGATAAATGTGTCCTATAGTGCATACAAAATAATTCACTGTTGTCTTGTTTTAAGTGTGTCCATTAGCGTAATCTGCCTGTAGCTGTGTCACACAGAGTCAGGGACGCACCGCTCAGCTGCTTCTTACAATAGCAACTCATTAGCACTGCTGTGGACAGTTGATCACACATCAGAGTCCTAAGTGATGTGTTTGGATAAAGGGATTACTTAGTGTTGTTGTGTCACTGTGTGTTTGCGTGCGTGTACAAGACAAAGGTGCATCCCTTGATGAGTTTCCCTCATTTAGAAAGTGTGTGCGTGTCGTTGGATGCGTTGGGTGGATGCGGTTGTCTGTTGCCTTAACAACGCTTGGCCTCACCCATAAGCCCCTGTCAAAATATCCATGAGCTACAGCCACCAGCCCTGAGAGCCATGATGACATTACTCATACTCTCCTGCTGGATTAAAGGTTCCTAGAAATTTTGGGTGAATATGTCTGAGTAAGTAAGTAATTTTATTTATACGGTATAGCACATTTCATACGCCAAGTGTAGACTCAATGTGCTTTGCATGATACAGGAAGACAAAAAACACAATAAAACACATACAACACTGGATCCTGACACAGTACAAAGACAAATAGAATTCAAATAAAAATAATAGGACGTTCCAAAGAGTGGGACCATAATAGCTGAAGGCACCATGAGTTGCTTTGAGGTGTATTCTTAGTACTACTGTATGAGGAGCCCTTTGTTTGATGATCTGAGGGACCTCTCAGGTATGTAATCAGTAAGCATGTCACAAATGTAGGAGGGTGCCAGGCCATTAAAACATTTAAAAATAAAGAGAAGTGTTTTAAAATCAATTCTATATTTTACTGAAAACCAGTGGAGAAGTGACAGGTAAGGAGTAATATGTTCAGACCTTTTAGTTTTTGTTAGCACTCTGGCTGCTGTATTCTGAATGAGTTGAAGTTTATTTAATAGGAAGCTTGGTAAACCAGCATAAAGAGAAAAACAGTAGTCCAGTCTACTGAAAATAAAGGAGTGGACCGGCTTTTCGGAGTCTGACTTGACAGGAGACATCTCAGTTTTGAGATTTTTCTGAGGTGGTAGAATGCTGTTTTGGAGATGTTAGAGATGTGCTTTTGAAAATTAAGGTTGGAGTCTAGAATCACTCCCAAATTTCTGACATGCTTACATGGTGTAATGGACAGGGGAGTTAACAAAGATTGTGTTTGGTGTCTCAAGGCCTTTGGGCCCACCAGCAGTATCTCTGTTTTGTCCTGATTAAGTTTTAAGAAATGTTTTGCCATCCAAAGTTGGATTTCGTTTATACATTGGATGAGGTTGTTCACTGGAGCAAAGTTTCTAGACGAAAGAAATATATATAGCTGTGTGTCATCAGCATACGATAGATAGGAGATGTTATACTGTTGTATTGGGGCCCAAGGGGGAGCATATATAAATTGAACCGTAGGGGGCCTAAAATTGACTCCCTGGGGTAAACCATACGAAAGGCTGAACTGATTTGATTCAAAGTTTCCAATAGTCACAGAAAAGGATCGTCCTGTAAGGTATGAAGCAAACCAGTTAAGCACTGTGCCTTTAAGGCCTACGTGGTGCTCTAGTCGGTTTAGGAGAATGGCATGGTCTACGGTATCAAATGCTGCACTGAGGTCAAGAGGCACCAAGATGGAAAGCTCATGGTTATCATTGGTGATCTTAAGATCATTAATGACTCTGATCAGAGCAGTTTCAGTACTATGGTTTGGTCTGAAACTGGATTGATATGTATCAAGCAAATTATTATAAGACAGGTATTAGTGCAGTTGTTTATAAACAACCTTTTCCCTAGGAAAGGAAGGTTTGATATTGGTCTGTAGTTATCAAAGACCAGTGGATCGAGACTGCTCTTTTTTAACAGTGGTTTTACAATAGCATGTTTTAGGGATGATGGAAAAATTCCTGAATGTAGGGAGGCTTCAACAATCCCAAGAACATCCTCAACCAAACAACTGAAAACATTTTTAAATAACTTTGTGGGCATGGGATCAAGACAGCATGTTGCAGAGCTGAGGTGCTGCACGACATTTAGAAGCACACTAGACTGAGTCTGAGAAAAATTAGACAGAGTGCTAGCAGTATAGTGGTGAGTGGACACAGAGTGCAGACATTCATCAATAGAGGAAGCAACAATGTTGTCTCTGATATGTGAAATCTTTTTCATGAAATAGGTGACAAATTCATTACATTTCTCCAGGGAGTGGAGCTCAGCAGTAATTTGTCTAAGTGGGTTGACCAGCTCATTGATGGTGTTGAACAGCACTTTTGAATTGTTAGAGTGTTTGTTAATAATGTGAGAAAAATAATGTTGTCTAGATCGTCTAACTTCTTTGTTATATTTACTAAGTATGTCCCTATAACTTATGTAATCAGTCTGGGATTTCGACTTGTTCAGGTTTGACAGGTTCTTTTAAGTGCCTTAATATTGTCTTTGTTCCTCCAAGGTGCTTTATTTCTGCCACATATTACTTTGGTTTTTACAGGTGCAATATTGTCCATAATTTGGGTCACTGACATATTAAAACTATTGACCAAATTGTCACAGGTGGACAGGAAAGACACATTACAACCAGACTGTGACGTGTCAGACGTGCCAGAGTTAATATATCTGGCAGCAAACATGTCAGAGGTCGACAGTGATTTTGGATAAAAGTTAACCATACTCGGTTAGGACACCTTTTTTGAGTCATGGTGGACGATACACTATAAGAACTAGGCAGGGCTGCAGGGATCTCATTAAGAAAGCAAGATATTCAAATGTGGAATAACAACCAAATGAGATATGTCTCCATGATAAGGAATCTGAAAAAAACTGCTGCAACACCACCTCCTCTCTTGTTAGTCCTGGTAGAGTGTAGAAATGAGAAGTTGGATGGTGAGGCCTCAATCAACTCTTTGCTTCCAGTTTCATCAAGCCAGGTCTCAGTGAGGAGAAAACAGTCAAGTTGATGAGATGTTATGATATCATTAACAATAAAGGTTTTATTAGAAAGGGATCTGACAGGAGAGCTATTTTCAGGCAGTTTGCCGAGAAACTAGAAAATGCAGATTTTGGCTCACAACACATAGCTTGGCAGGACTCATAATAGCAGGATTACATGTATTGGGGGGAGGTGTAGAAACCTGGATTGAGTCATGCCGTGGCTTGTATCAGAGAGAAAAGGTTATGAACTGGATAAAATTTGAGGTTAACTGCTTTGTTCCCTTCTTTTTGTTGGGATGCACACCATCCATTCTATACAGACTCGAGTTTGTCCAGATGTAGTCAAAGTTAGAAATAAAACTACATCCTGTAGCAGAACTGAAGTTTTTGAGCCAGTGGTGGAGACTGAGGAGCCAGCTAAAGCATTCAGAGTTTGAAGAGGGAGTTGGAATGGGGCCAGACATCACACAGTGTTTCCCCAGATTCTCAATTGTGTTACACAAAGATTCATGTGATGTGCATGATCTTGTACCTTTTATTTTTAGAATAGTCAAATGTCCGGATGACAACGACGAGGACTGAATTAGTCTCCAGGTGTGTGACTGATGGCTCAGTTCTTCACCATTTGATAAGTGTATTATAATAATTAGAGCAAAATTTAGGGTGTTTTTGAAGGATTCACTTTGTATTATTTTTGACTGTTATTGATACTCATATCTCTTGTGTATCACATTTATTTTTCAACTTAACATAATCTACTCTGATATTAAGTAGCACTGTCACTGCATCCTCAGAGCCAAGAGTGGACTGACCATCTGGCATAGCGGGCATTTTCCCGGTGGGCCGATGTGCTATTTGGGCTGACAGTCGGCCACTTTTTTTTATTTTAAATATTGGTCTGACTGGCCCATAATACCAGACAGTTGTTCAGTGGCCCGAATGACACACACACACACACACACACACACACACACACACACACACTGTTAAACACCAACCCCTTTCGCTTTGGTCCTGCCAGCATAATGCATTCGACAAAAAAAAAAGTCAGCACAAGAGTTTGTTCATAACCACCGACCGGCCCTCAACACACACTGGTCTGCAGACCATAGGTTTTTTCTTCACTGACACGTGACGGAGCTCATTTCGCCCAATCATATCATAAAACACTTTCCCTCTTTTGCGTCAGTAACGTAGTCTGTTAGGATCTTCGAAAATGGAGGGAAAACAAAAAGGAGGTGCAGAGAAACTGCAAGACAAGAAGAAGCCGGCTCTTCAAGCCAACGCTGCCAAAAGCACGAAAATTTCTGATATGTTTGCCACAGCAGGGCCTTCATCAGCTCCTGTGGCCGATGACAGTGGTGGTGCTGGTGGCGACATTGAACAGGGACATGCGGTAAAACCTGCGGTAAGCTGAACTGCTTTCAGAACACACCGAACCCCAAACAGGATGACGTCTTCTTTCTTAAGATTTTGCCCAAGTTCACAGGCCTTCTTTATTCAGCACTGCTTTGTCTGGAAAACAGTGATAATCAGATCAATTAACCATGTCTATTATTTCTCTTTCTCTCTCCCTCATTCATGTGTCATCATCCCTCCTAAGTTTTCAGTTTCTACACTGCTATTTTTATCTTGAAGATTGACCAATAGTTAAATCTCTCTCCTTCTCTCTCAAACATACATACACAGAGTTCAAAGTTCATTCAGGAGTTCAGCTACATTCATCCTTTTGGACTGGGTCAGTTCACAATTTACTGAGTACGACTCTTGGAAGAATTAGCATCTGATCCATCATTTCTCTCTTCTTTCTCTTTTCTTCCTCCCTGAAACACATAGGTACACCCGATAAGATGAATTCTGCTTAAAGATCCATTACTGTGATGGAGTGGTGGAGTATACTTTTTCGTATTGTTAATAAATCACACTTTTTGGAAGTATTTAATGTGTCCATTCTCACTGATTCCCGTTAACTCATTGCATGGCTTAAGGTACGCGGTTTTAAAGAGTTGTACAGTTGGTATACACATTCAAGAGACCGAAAAGACCAAAAAGGTGTGTGTCACGTTCTGACCTAGAATGAGGGTAGTCTGGCAAAAAGCTGACTGGAAAAAGTGTAATTTATCCTCCAAACTCAACAAAAGGTAGCAAGACAGAGTCTGTTTGATGAAAACAAATAAAGTGTTTTATTGCCCGTTTGAGACAGTCCATGAAAAATGGGGCAAATAATAGAACAAAATGCAGCAAAAAAGGAAAAAACTACTTACAAAAAATCACTGCCAGGTCTACACAACACCACAGCCCTTCTCTGACTGCCTAGGCAGTGTACATTTAAAGGCTAGGCCCCTCCCACTGGACTAAACCATCTTTAATTGAAATCAATCAATTCAACCCCAGATCATCTTCCATATTAGAACCCATTTCCCACATCTATTTACATTTATTTACCCTACACCAAAGGAGTCAAAGCATCCCCATAATGCCCGATTTAACACTCCCGTCAAGTAGTATGGTGCAGTAAGATGGACTGAGCATTCTCCCTACTTTATACTCAGGCACTATACAAGACAGCCTGAAACTATGCTCAGGTCTTTTGTCCCTGCCAGGAACCAGGAAGCACTGTGGTAAGAAAAGAACATAATTAGCTACCAACAAACTCATAATCCACAATCTTTAAATAATAGAAAGTTAATTCAAATGATAATTATGGTCTTGTGTGTGTTTCTATAGAACTTTATGGGAACAAAAAAATATAGCACAGGAAACTTACTGAGTTGTTAAATAAAGCTCGGTGTGTGCACCCGCCAAACTATTAGTAGCATGTTACCTGCTAACATGTGGCATCTGAAATGAGTGATGGTGTGGTGTGCTGGTGTGATGTGTTATCAGTGGCAGGGAAAACTGCCACAGTGTGCGTTATCAAATGTGGTGGGATGGTCTGGTCCAACATGCCAGGGCCAATTTTTTGTCCCAGTCCACTCCTGCTTAGAGCGTTATCCTTTGCTTCATCCCATCATGCATCACACACATGCTGAGTATTGCTGTTGTGTTTTTCACCAACCTTTGATTCTCTTGGCTGAAATTCTCTTTTACAACGCACGTTAGCTATCTGATTTGCCACTGTCATTAAAAAAAACACTCTTTTGTCTTTCTTTATATCTTTGTTCTATGCAAAGCGAGCAGGAAATGATGGCAATGTGTGTGAAAGCATAAAATCCAAGTTCTACGTGGTTCATATTTTATTTTAAATTCATAAACTGGATATATTAAATTTAAGCAAAAAAAACTTCAGTTGCATTTGTGCCTCTGCTTTTATATGAACTGAATTAAGCTTTATGTGCATGAGCTGGACATTAAGCCATTCAATGGAAGACCTCCTATCCAACTCTGTGAACAGGTATTTGGTGCAAACAACTCGAAAACAATCCAATCCTAGTTTTTTTATGAAGACAAATAGAATTACAGTTCGGAAATGTCACAGAATGGCTTGGGGAAATGTGATGAGAGAGGAGTACACAATAGACAAATTGGACAAACACAGTTTTTGAACTCAATATCTGGAGTTCAAGTGCAGTCTGGCACCTTTCACATTTCAACCATTCTTCTCTTTTCTCAGCCCTTGATGAAATATTTCATGACGTTGTTCACCTCAAGAGTCTGCACCTGAAAGTGAGTTTTGAAAGCAAGAATCTGTAGTAAAAGCCAAGTCATTGGTCACTAGATATGGAGTCGGATCAGTCTAGTATTAATGTATTTTGTGATTTATACATAGATGACTCTCTCTCCGCATGAATATTTGTCAATGCACAGCAACGTTATCGTTACAACATATTTGGGTGTTGTTACATTCATGCGCAGCCTGTTGAACCTGCATATACACACTGCTCATCATGTTCACTGCATTTGTATGTGGGTTTGTTGAGACACCCCTGATAAGGGTCCGTTCACAAATTATCTGAAAACAAATTATTTTTATTATCTTCTTCTTCAGCCATATACGCACAGTTTTGAGGGTATCATTTTAATCCTGTAACATTACATCCAATTATACAACATATATACATATAGATTTATATAATATACACAATTTCGACTTGTTAGTCCTTGTTTGCACTGTTTGTTTGTGCAGTCCTTCCTGTACTACACTTCACCTGCATCTGATCTCCGTCACCAATTAGCCGCGATAGCTGCAGCCAATCCACTTATCATCAACTGCAAGATAAATACCTGCTTCTCCTCACCAGTCTTCACCACATCGTTGTACACACCAGTTTGGTGACACATCACGACCACTGGCTCTTCCCAGTGCTCAGTTCTTTGTTCAGTTCAGAATTATCTTTCCTTGTGTCTCATCCTTCTTTAATCATATCCACCTGAATCTGTGTCCTGCTTTTGGGGTCCAACTCTTTACTCAGTTCCTAACAATTTTTCCCTGTTGTTCAATCCTGCTGCTTAGTTTTGGTATTTCCTTTCATAGAACATCCAAAAATAGCACAAAGTCTGACATTTTCCATAATATGAACTGGTCAGAACACCTCCGTGAAATGGTGGCTACAGAAATGCATCTCGCAAGCCTGAATACAGCATCTACTCTAAAGGGTATATACTATGCAGAAGATGCTGCATTCAGGTGTTAAATCTACTTTGAAGGTCAACCTCAGCTTGGAGTCTGGTAGCTGCTACATCAAAACTCTCCTGTCATCCATCAGTAAATGTTTGAGTTATGAATGCTTGCTACTTTAGTTAACTAGTGATCAGCCTTATATATCTAACTTGTTAGCTTAAGCTAGTGTTAAATGTCAAATCTAATCATGCATGAGATATCTCTTATCTGTGGAGAGCAGCTACCAGAAACCTGGCAGCTGTGTGACATTTGTTCTCTCTTCGTGTTCTAATTCATGATTGCAGATGCTGCAGATGTATTGCTGAAATGTATACTTATACCATGACTGGCTGAAGCAGAAGAAGCCCTCTGATTGGTTATAGATAATTCCCTGTATACTATTTTGACATGTGTGGTTCCAGTGAATCATTTTCAGAGACAGACACACTGTCTCCACTTAGAGACTGTCTCTACAGAGGAGGACAGAGGACTGATAGAGAGCTTCATCACATGGTGCAGCAACAATCACCTGAAGCTCAGTATCAGCAGAACCAATGAGCTTGTGTTGGACTGCAATGCTTCAAATATGAATGTTGCAGCAAAGAAGCTACAAAATGTAAAACGTGCATGCTTCACACACATCTTCAACCTAGCAGCACTGAATCAATCAGCACAGTTTCAAGAATAGCATCATCAATTCAGTATCTGACCAAATGTACATGGTCACAATCTGCCCTTCTGTTTCTGACATGGTGTTGAATAATGGCCAGAAAAGTGTTTCTGCAAAGCATTATGATGCCACAGTGAAGTCGACCTTTGACCTTTTTGATATAAAATGTCATCACTTCATCGCTTTATTGTATGCGACATTTGTGTGAAATGTTAGCAGCTGAATTCCTGAGTCTGTGGTTTGTGTGGTCACAGTGACCTTTGACCAAAAAAACAGTTCAGAAGATCACACATGACAAGCAGTTAGTTTATAAATGGAACAACATCCAAACATGCTTTTAATGAAAATGCTTCTTTTAAATACATATGTGTGAAGATTGCCACCACATTTATTGACAAGAAATACTTGTATGTGCATCAGGAATACATTTGTGAACCTTTTTTTTCAGATGTGGATTTGCTTTACATTTATACACAATGATAAACATTTTACAGACATTGACAAATATTTCTGTAGAGTCATTAATATATAAATCTTGAAATCCTTCTGAGTGCATTAGCTAGTGCTGAGACTGATCTGACTCCCTAATTAGGTGCTGTTATAATATAATATATATATATAATATAATTATGATATACTTATTGCACCTTTCCATTGGAAATCTTGGAAAATTTTAATGAAGTTTAGTTAAGATGAACATTAAGACGCGAGAGGATGCTAAAGTTGGCATTGATTGTTGGGAAATAAAGGTAGTGAATGGAGGAATATACTAATAGAAATATGTGCCTGCTGTGTGTGTGTGTGTGTGTGTGTGTGTGTGTGTGTGTGTGTGTGTGTGTGTGCGTGTGCGTGTGCGTGTGCGTGTGCGTGTGCGTGTGTGTGCGTGCGTGTGCGTGTGCGTGTGTGTGTGTGCGTGTGCGCCTGTGCTCCTGCATGCCTTCGTTTCAATCTGGGGTGTGCGGCATATCCCTTTACACAGTCCTCCCAGAACGTGACACATCAATTATAGATAGGCAGTAATGCACACTTTCCCTGAGTGTGTTCCCGAGTGGCACCATTAAAGATGAGAATATTCTTGGCTGCGCTCGCTGCAACATCAATTAATTACTGTGGTGTTCCCTTAAATTCTGGATACCTCTTCTCAAAGTTTTAGTCTCTTCCAGTGAGTTTTTCGGGGGTAATGAGCAGCGCTATTAGCAATGCTGCCCGGAATATATGTTAGTGTGAGTGTGAGGGCTGAGTTGGATGCTGGAGAGAGTTATCTAATTACTGATTCATCTGCTGACTTCACTGAAGGAGCGATCCGAGCAGAGAGAGAAGCGCCTGTTTGCCCTGCAGCTAATCTGATCACTGGTAATTTCTTTTATGGACTCAATTCTTATCTGAAATTTAAAATCTACATATTTCAATCTAGCGTCATATTCTTCCTTTTTCTGTTCATTCAAATTAAATGTTGATCCCCTCACCCCTGCATAATAACCGTTATTATGTGTATAAACATAATAACAGTTATTTGTCTTGCCTGATGCTAAATTCACACTGTGGATCAAAATTAAAGGGACAGTTTGGATTTTTTTGGAGTAGAAAATAAGCTTTTTTTGGTTGCTCATGTGGTTTTGTTTTTTGTATTGTTTCTTTTGTGCATGTACTTGAACATGAACATTCTCTTCTGTTTCAAACCCACCTCCTCCTGTGTGCCACACAACCCATTGTTGATCTGGGAGGTGCACTCTTGCTCTTCTGCAGCTTGAGGCACAACACCCTAATCTGTGTAGCTCCACAGAAATTCATTTTGAATTATAGTCTTAATCCCAAAGTTTCCAGATATACTGACGCGTCTCCATCGATATCTTACTTGGAAGGACAAACAGTTATTTAGAAGAACTCAATCTGATCATCATGTTTTCTCTGTGGCGTACCTCCAGGGCATGTTTTTGGACACTTGTCATTTCATTGTGCTGGCTCCCTTTGTGCAGTATCATATATGAAATGCAAGTAAATTTCTCCCTTTTTTTTACTCCATTGACACCCAGATTTATACTCCCATCATGTCTGGAGATACTGACTGCTGACTGCTGTTGAGCTACATTCAGATTTTGACTTTTAGAGAACTTTTTCCACCTGAATAAAGACAGAGCAGAAATCAAACCGTTATCAGACCTAAAACATCCCCCTTACTATTGAATTGTTAATTGCTACATTATTATTATTCCCCTCTCTCTGTGTGTCTCCATCCCACCCCCACCCCCATCTCTCTCCAGCTGTCATTGTCTAAATAATAAAGTAGTTTTTTTTGGATTATTGCAATTCAGCTGAAAGCACTTAGTGAAGTTCAGTCTTGTTGCAGACTTGAAGCACAAGAGAGGACATGTTTTCTTTTCTAATATTTAAACCTGCAAGAACTTTTTTTTGGCAGCTATGTTGTGATGATGAGCTGCCAATAGACGCAACTTATAGATATTATCTGTAAGTCGATAGGACAAATGCGTTGGCATACAATACATACTTATTTGCATATCCAGCAGACAAGGAGCAACATCAGTGTTTGTTGAATGGCACATTAATTTAGCACTTTTATCCAAAGTGTTTTCCAAGGTTTTTACCGCTCATTCACACTCGAACACACAGATGGCAGCGAGTTACCATAAAGGGTGCATCAAGAGCAATTTGGGGTTCAGTTTAACTTTGGCATGAGGACAGGTGGAGGTGGGGATCGAACCACCAACCCTGTGATCAGTGAACAACCTGCACTTATCTGGAGGCTGTTTGAGTACAATATTCACTGTCTTTTTAGTTCTGTTTGGTTCTTCACCACTCCTGAGTGAAATATATGGCCTTTAGCCAAATGGTTTTAGATGAATGTTCCACTGTGTCCGTCTGCTGTTTGGTGCTGAGCAGGTGTTCGGTGGGCTCATCAGAGCTTTATGTTAAAACAAGCTGCCTGCTGTTGCTATAGACGCAACATGCAGTGAGGGTTAATCAAAGTAAAGTGCCATAAAATAAAATCAAACAATTTGCTGAAAGACACCAAAATGCTCCATAGATCTTAGAGGAAATGTGAATTTGTAATTATTCTCCATGGGTCTGACACTATTTGATTCATTGTTAATATAAGCATATTGATGAGTGCAACATAAAGAGAAAATAAAGGGACAAAACTGCTTGTTCAGGGCTTAAACCACAAACAACCAATTCAGCATCTTGCCACGTTCATGAACTACATGAACATGCGTTTTTTTTTGTTTTTTTTTGTCTGTTCATCTCTTCTCTGTTCCTCTTCACAGATGCTGTAATAATAGGGTGAGGCAGTGTTTTGTTTTTGCAGCTCATCAGCTCTACTCCTTCTCCTGCCCCTGCTGAGGCACCCAGTGCTCCTTCCTCTCCCTCCTCCCGCTCTCCAACTCAGTTTGTCTCTTCCCCTCATCATCATACCATTCTTGCACTGTCATAAACCACTCGGCCAGACATTTTCCCCTGCTTCACTCTGTCTCGACTCCATCATATGTCTCTCCCCCACCCTTTTGCTTTTGCTCTTTTCCCATTTATCTATATTTCCTCTGCGTCTTTTCAACTTCTTTTGAAATGATGCCATTGATTAGCCATAATTTGATTTTCTTTCCACCCTCTCTCCATTCTAGTAAATAGCCTTTTCGCCTACAGCTTCAATTATGTATTCTTCAAGTGAATAACGAAGATTTTCACAAAGAAAAAATGGACAAGACGTATTGTGACTCATAATGTTCAGCTTTTATAGTTGGTGCAGTCTATGGATGATTTGTTATTGGTGCTCTGTATCTATCTCTTGGTGCTTATGTATAATATGGCCTCAGGTTGGCTGAACACACACACACACACACACACACACACACACACACACACACACACACACACACACACACACACACACACACACACACACACACATATAAGCACCATGGCTTAAGGTCACAGCCTGCCTCTATTACATTCAATGGTGCTGTGCAGAAGCTCATTTTGCCCTTTAGCTGATTGCTATCTGCTCATTTGGTTCATTTAACATGTAATAAAAGGCCGTCTCAGATGAACAGTTGAAAAATACACACACACACACACACACACACACACACACACGTGCACGCACACGCACACACACACACACACACACACACACACACACACACACACACACACACACACACACACACACACACACACACACACACACAAACAGGGTTGGGATCAGACAAAAACCAGAGGATCTCAGCCTTTGCCAGAAGTCAATACTAAGCAGTTTGCTATGGTAACCATTCTCTATCCAGGCCCCTGCATTAGCCCCTGTGGGCCCTAATAGCCTTTAGTTGTGTCTTCCACACATGTACACACACACACACACACACTCATCATGACAAAGCTAAGGGACCTTTTATCATCTGAACGTCGATTATCAAATAAGCCTAACAAGAATAACTGCAATCATAAAGACGAGATGATTTTGAACATTTCTATTTCCAGCACACCAACAAAAACAGAGTACGTTGTAAAGTAAAAGGCAGCTTTGAATATCTATGCTTGGCTCTGACAGACATCTTGATATCTCTGGATATTACCTGAGAATAATTCCTTTGTATTTCTCTCAGGAACCTGCGAGGACACCTACCCTTCCAACAGATGAGGCCCAGATTCGAATTGGATACCAGCAGGGAGACATTTTAATGAATTAATATGCATTGGCCCAATTAGCCTCTGCACTGCAGTAATTATCACTCGCACGCACACATTTATGTGCTGGAAATCGGGACATCCCATTGCGCAGCTCTAACAACCCAAAGGATTGTGGGACTTATTTTTAAGCCAGAGGAGGTCAAATGTTTCCGATTTGTTCTCTCTGCACATTAATTAGCTTGAATTTGCTTGCATGAAGAATGTAATGTGACACATGAGTGGTCTGATATCTAATTCCTCTGATCTTACCTCCAGGGATGTGGGGGAGGGGTAGGAACATTGTTAGAAAGCAAAACACAGTTTGTTTGGAACATGCAGACATCATAATCATCTTATGTTCATGCTCAGCTTAAGCTTTTTCTTTCGTTAAGTGTGCTTTATTTTTATTATCTGGTGAATAAGATTGACTGAGTCAAGTGAAAGCTGCTGAGGGAAGTGGGACAGGAAAAAATACAAGGAGTGCTGAATAGCCTACACTATGTAAGTTGTTAAGGGGAAGATCTTAAGCCAAACGTATATCTTAATCATTAAAAGAACAATGGTTTAGTTGAATCTTCTCTGCTAAGCTGCACAAACCAGCATTTTATATATTAACAAACACAACATATTATCAGATGAGAACATGTGTTGTGAAAGGTGCTCACAAATTTCACTAACTGAATTTAATTCTTAATGATTTATATTCAGAATCACAAAACTCGACATTTATGTACTGTGCTGCAGTCATAAGTGAGGTGCTCTGGGTGGACGGTGGTCGCACACAGTGCTGGACTGTGACAGCAGAATCCAGGGTTCATGTCCAGCCTGTGGCTAGAGAAAGATTGTGATTCTATTTAAATGTAAAGGAAAAATCTCACATCTCAAGTCACTGCTGACTTTTTCTGTATTAAAACAGACCACGATCATTTTCTAACTTTAAACGTTGCCACTCACTATGAGTGGACTTTGGCAGATAGCAAATTAAAATACACTGTCAGCAACCTCAGATTCAGAGTCAAGATTTTTGCAACTTGTCAGGTTCCTTACTAAACAACATTTCCTCAGTATGTTTATAGAATGCATAATTCAGTAGTATTACATTTCCCCATCATAAATTTATAAGGTGATATGTTCAATATTATGGGGGGAGGGGTGGGGTGGGGGGGGGTGGGGGGGGCAATCTTTAAATGTCCCCTTACTGGGCTCTTTGAAATTGTCATGGAGGCTTTTTTCATTATTTTTCTGACATTTCATTGTATCGACTGATGAAATAATAGGTTTTAAAATATATAGGTTTATTAATCACTGCCAGCAAGTTTTCCCAAGACACCAAAATGTAAAATGAAAGGAAGGAGCTGTCTTTTTTATTGGGTTGTCAATGGTAGAGGAGCAAATTATTCAACATCAAGGTTAAGCATTGAATTAAAGTAAGTGTAAAAGAAGGTTGAGTTTCATTTCCATCATTCAACGTAAAGTGATTTTGCAGTGAGTGACCGGCTTGTTATCTGCCAGATGCTGCCAAAATGTAAGCCTGAAGTGTTCTGTGTACAGTCACAGGTGGCACCGGCGGGTACTATTGAAAAATGAATGATTTAGAGGCAGTCAGAGACAAGGCAAACAACGGGAAACGCTGTACACATACTTCATATAGGAGGTGGGGGTGGAGTGATGGAAGGGAAATATCTGTGAGGATCAAAGCAAACACGAGAGGACAGTCAGGGAAGCAACAGCTAGACTCGCTGACTGGCCTTTGGCATCTCTCACGCTTTAATTAAAATAGATTGGAGATGGAAGGAAAGAGGAGGGGACTGTTACCATGGAAACCAAGTTTGGGTGGATTGAGATCTTGAGTCATCTTAAAGGGGGAGAGGGCTGTACAGTATTTTCTGCATTCCCTTACTGTTTGACACCTCTGCAGCTGCTTTCCCAGAGGCTCACACTGAGATATCACCTTTATTTCACTTTAACATTGTTATCGTTTTTCCATCAAAGTGAATGTCTTTGATTAAATGTTTATTTCTCAGTAGTAAAATTAGATTTTCCATTTAATTATACAGACTACATGTGGCAAAAGCATGTGAAGTCAATCCCAGAGAATATTAAAGGGTGTGTGTGATAATGAATGTGCTTACATGAGAGAGTGTGTGTTTACCTGCTCACCTCCGTTCAGGTTTCAGATGATCACATTCACAGCTCAGTGGACCCGTGTGTGTGTGTGTGTGTGTGTGTGTACGCGCGCCTGATTGCAGACGCTGAAGTGATGGTCCGTCTCACTAACATGTCAGCTGATACAGACCACAGTGATGTTTGGCAGAGGCTCCTCCGGCCCCCGTAGAGCCTGGGAGGGAAGCTGGGAGCGGTTCATCACTCACACAGGATGGGGGTGATTACTTGGCTACTGTATTCTGGGTCCTAGATCTAAATATAGAAGCTCCGTTGCACTGGGGGAGGGCCGTGCTGCCGGGAGGATGGTGATGAAGGCATGTGGTCATCATTCATTTAGCAGCAGGGGCAATACAGCTTTTTAGCATGTATGCAGACAACGCTGTGCTTACATTCGCACAGCCACGTACATTCACTCAGTGCTGATTGTAAATGCTTCAGCTGGATTGACGTTTGATTTGAACTTTATTCTTGCCACAAGCAAATCTGATTAGCTTTTTGTTGCTATTCGCGTTGTCCGTATGCGCCGAGCTACAAATGAAACCTTTTGTTCTGCGTTGTATTCCAGTCAAGTGTAGCACTTAGTCGTGGACTAAGTGGACTAAGTGCTACACTTGACTGGAATATTACACAATGTGCAGCACAGGTGCATGGAAGAACGAGATTAAACGGCAGTGGCAAACTCCCACAGACTCAGCATATAATTTAGTAAAGGAGATATATTTTGGTCTGAACCTTACCTGATCGGGGCCATCATCTCTAAAATAATCAGAACTATAAAAACATTATGTGAGATGCAGCACAGTGTCCAGAGCCTTACTTGTAAATATATAGAATAATGCAAATAAAAAAATGCAAGGCAATTTTCCAGTTCATACTGTAAAAGCTGATATAATTCTGCACACTTTGATCTATGCAGTACTTCACTTTCACTTATTTCCAGCACCTTAGCAAGGATTAGGCTGGGTGGAGCAGTGGTCATCCTGCATTTTATACTGTGAAAGAAATCTAAAGGGAAATAAGATTTTTACTCTTCTTTTTTATCCCATTCCATTAGTTTTGGCAGTAGTGTCTCAGCCAGTTTGTACTTTCAGGAAAGGCACTATTAGTGATACAGTACACATTTTGGGATACTAGGAATCAAGTATTGTCATGGTCACAAGGTTGGCATTGTCCTGTTGATTGGTTAATAAGAGCCTGCAGGAGGCAAATGCCAAGAAGGAAGGAAGAAGGGAACACCTGTCCAAGAAAGTTGAACACAACACAGTTAGGCACAGCTTTTGAAAATAAAAAGACAAGTAGTGGGTTGATTATCATTAAGTGTGCGTCAAAGAGAAAAAGCCTTGAAGATTCTTAAGCATGGAGATTATAGCTGTATGGAGTGTTTCCCACTCAGGGCACAGGGCGCGAAGGGTGAAGTGGTACGTGGTGAGCCACTGTCAGTGAAGACCAAGTCATTTCAGGACAGCTCAGGTGGTTGTGAAGTAAGAAGACTGACAAGATTCTGGGAAGATGAGATGGAGGACAGTACTTCAATATGTTTGACTTTTGAAGGGGAGTTGCCAGAGAGCTTTTATCGTGACTACAGTATGTGTGCTACAGGATGAGGCTGTGGGAGAGAGCTCCTCTCAGATGTTTCTGTTGCCAGGAATATACACACATTGCTGCAGTTTGTAGAGGAAGCAGAAGGTGTGGGAGATGTGGGAAGGACAATTGCTGTGCAGAGTGCAAAGAAGATGATGAGCGAGCACAGCGCCTGCACTGTGAGGGAAATCATCATGAGTCAGCAAAGTGTCCAAAAAAACAGAGAGGAAGTAAACATGAATAAGACTAGAGCAGAAAAATGTTTGTCATACACTGAAGCTACTGAGAGGATGAAGAGAGGAAATGGTGGCAGCTTAAAAGAAACCAGAGAAGAAACAGAACGGAGCCGAGATGGTGCTGGACGCTGACAGAAGATTCTTGAATACTGTGCATGTATCAATAAGATCGGATTACTAAATTGATTTTATGGTCTGCCTCTACTATTCTATGGACTATTTATGAACTATTTTTATCTGAACTTTGATCTGCGTTGATTTTATCATCACACCAAGGTGTCCAACTCCTTCCTCCTGGGAAGCTACAACCTTGTCGTGGAGGAACGGGCACTTTCACTTACTTTGCAGAGACATTTTTGACAGTTTTTATGAATGTCACCACTCACCACTTCCCCAGACTGCTCTGGATTAGTAAAAAAAAATCTCTGTTGACATCTGGAGCGAGCGGCAGCTTCAGGAAATGTTTGGCAAGCCAAAGAATTGACAGTTCCAATCAGTAACAAATCCAGGAAGGGCAAGGCAACAAACGTAGTCAGGTACAGAAGGCTGAGGTAATTGACAGGGGGCTGAAGAGCAGACAAAGTCAAAGGCCCGATAACAGGAAAGCAGTCCGCCAGAGGGTCTTGCATGTAAGTGTAAGTATTTCACTAAGTGTAATGAGTCCCAGGTGTGCGGTGAGTATAGGAGAAGTGCTGGCTGGACAGGTAAGCAGATGAGAGAGAACATGGCAGCAGGTGAGGAGCTGGCAGACTGTGACACTGTTCACCTTTCCTGCAGCTTTTAAAGCCGCCATAATTAAACCACTGCTTTAAGAAAGACAGTTTAGATTGGTCTGTCAACGCTAATTACAGACTAATCTCCAACCTGCCTTTTCTGAGTAAGATTCAGTGAAACAGTGTGTTTGAAAAGTTCCAGTCTGGTTTTAGGGCCCAGCACATTACAGAAACAGCTCCAAAAAGCTGTCTGTGCTGGTCCTATGAGAGGTCAGTGCTTCATTCAATACTGTAGATCAGAATATTCTGCTGGACAGACAGCACTGGGTTTGTCCCTCTGACACAGCTCTTAAATGGTCCAGGTCTTATCTCACTGTATCTAATGTGGCCACGGATGATCACTCCTCCAATAGAACAGGGCTCGATCTTAGGTCCAGTTCTTTTATGTTGCCACTTGCCAATATTCTTAGAAATCGTAACATCAATTTCCATAATGACGCAGGTGATGCTCAGCTATATATATATCCATAAGCTCAAACAACTACAGTTCTATCAACAGCCTAATTGCGTGCATCTCTGACATCAGCTTGTGGAGAACTCAGAACTTCCTATAGCTAAAACCAAACAAACTGAGAACCTTGTTAGTGGAGCAAAAGCTGAGAGAGAGAAACTGTCTGAACACCAAATCCTACTCATCTAAATCTGGTGACGCCTTTGAATGAAACATTAAGACACATCTTTTTAATATCGTTTTCTCCTGCTGTTTTATTTGGCATCCGGACCATATATGGCCTGGGAGACATGCCACAAGGCAATTCATAAATAATAAAAAAAAAACTATTCCTTTTGTTTCGCAATAAAATAAATAAATAGACTTGCACATTCTTTTGAGTTCTTCGGATGCATCACGGTGCCTGTCAAGAAAACTGAAGTAGATGCAGAGGGTCATGTTTTCCAAGATATTAGGATAAGCTATTATTTTTTTGGTTGAAGTGAAAGGCAAGCCAGTGTAACTATGTTTGTGGGGAGCTGCAGATGCACACAGATGTGCTTGGATGAAGATAACACTATTCAGCAAAGTTTGGAGACCACATTTAGACGTAGACAGTAATACAGGTAAGTGTGCTTACTGCAAAGTGTTTGTTCGTCTGGAATAAATCATAGAGATGAGGGAAAACCTGACGTGGAAACTCAGTGATTCAAACCTGGAAAACCAGCTGTGAGGATCATCATCATCATCATCATCATCATCACTACCATCTGACATCAGACACCTCACGAAAGAGAAGCAGTTCCCGCCATCACAGAGGTTAGTGTGATATATGTCTTCAATAATTTAATATGGCTCATGAGGGCTGTTATAAAAACTGAAATGGCCCTTGATGGGAAAAAGGTCCCTCCTGATCTAGATGCACCAGTTCACATGCAGAGGCTTGATGCTGGCAGTTATGCTCCATTGTCCTCATCCTTCAACCTTTTTGTGATATCTTCTAAAAGTTAGATTTGTGTGGCTTGACCAGTGTGCAAGATAAGGTGTGTTTGTGTCGGTCTACTGTTAGCTCTGGCTACCTTTCACCTTTAGACTTTTATTATAGCATGAAGCATGGGGGTGAACTGCCATTTTTGGGATTCTGTTTTAATATGCTGGGCCTTCAAGCATCCCAACCAGCCTGAACACAATGCTGCAGAATTTAGCAAGGACACGGCTCGCGGTGAAGGGCTGGGGTGTTCTCATAGGCTAAACTGCCGATAAAACATAGCCTGCTGCCAACAGTAGTGTTTTGAAGAGCGTGTAACAAATGCAGATTTTAAGTACAGATAAGTGGGGTGACATTCTGCTTACCGTGTACAGATACAACTGACACCGACATTTCTTTTCAATGCCTCACAGAACAGCTCTAGCAAAATAAGCTGTGGTATGCAGTTGAGAGCGGCACTTCTCTCAGTTTGAAGGGCTGTTGAGAGAATCGTTCCCACAGGCAGTGGGATGAGTGAGGTTTCCACCACGGTTTGTGTAATCTGTTGTGAGTGGGTGCAGCTGGGAGCAGAAGAGGCCAAACGATCCCGGCTGTTGCCAGGTAGGTTTCGATTAACATGTCTGGTATGTTATCCCGGGGGCCCCGTCAGCATTTCTTGTGGGGACGAGGCTTTGCAAGCTAACTCTGCAGCACAGGTCATCTTGTTTACTTCACCCAGATATCTCACTCCTAAAGATGCTGCGTTCAGGTGCTAAAACCCACTCACACCTTTAGCAACTCACCCCTGTTTAATCTGCTCTACACAATCATCATCACAGGCCATAAAATCTGTTTTGTTCTCTCCTTCAGTCTCTCTTTATTATTATTATTATACACAAACATTACATACTGTTAATGGAGCCATAATTCACTTAAACACACATGATTAGGTGGGTAGAATTTATGAGCAGTTGTTCCAGCAGAACTGTACAGATTGTGGAATCATGTAAACCTTTCACCTTTCACAGACTAGAATAGAAACCATGCTTACAGGGTGACATTAACATAAATCTTCAAATGTTATTGCTGCATATAAATCTGTTGCATTGATGTATTTCTGATTACATCTCCAAAACAGTTGCCTCAGGCAGGCTGTCAAGCTTTTTATTTGTCCACTTGTTGAAGTGGTGTGGACAAAAGCAAAAACACAAGAGTTGAATTACAGGGAATTGAATAAACACTTTACCTTTTTGTACCTGAAACTGCACATATTAGCATGCCCGGCTAAGAAGGTTATTCGTCACAATAATGACCTTCACTACTGTACATCCTTTTGTGTGGTTAAGAGGGCTGCTAGAAAAAGCTCCATTCATGACCTCTTTGAAGACTTCTTGTTGTGCAACTCACAATTCATATGTTAAGTTTTCATGTAATATATATATAATATACAGAGCTTATTCAACCAAATGATAATGAGTTAACATTATTCAGCTACTTACCTGTAGCTAGAGCTGATAAAATCTGCCAATGACAGTCGTTACATGTATATCAGCTGACACAAATAGACTATTGCTGGCTCGAAATTTTACTTTCTATTTTTTACTTTACTTTCTTTCTGCAATCAAGAACCCATTCAAAAGTGACTACAACTTTTGAGTGGTGAATATGGCACAGTTATAGCTGTAAACTGCATCTGTGCTGGAATGGAAGCTTGACAGGCATGGCATTAGCAGTGAGGAGGTTCACGAAGGGTCAGTTCAATTATTTTCTTCTCAGCACATTTGGAAGTATTAGTAACCTTGTAACATTGTAATGTGCATATTCACACAGAAAGGTTTTTGGCAGTGAGGTGGAGAATAGAAGCTGCTGCACTATTTTTCTGTCAGCTGAATGAGAGCCTGGATGGTAAATGCAAAAATAATGACTACTGAAAATAAGAGGTTATCTCAGTCGCTAACATCAACCGGCTGGGGTGGAAATGCTTGATCACCCATGCTCCACTTTGCAAAAGCAGTTTAACTAATTTTCTGACTTTTAAAGAAATGAGAGTCAGAGCTTGAAACAAACCAAAACACGTAATGACCTAAATGACCAGTTGACAGCAATTTTTATTTTGCAGTGTTGCATCAATAAAGCTGTGCTGTGAGATTTGTCTACCATGGTGTTAAGCGTGAATATACGGAGACACTGGGCTGTCACGCAGTGGAAAGTTTAAAGAAGTAGTTTGACACTTTGTGAGATGCACTTGCTGTCTTGAAGCTAAATATGACAGTACTGCAGGGAGCCAGATGTCTTAGCTCAGTGAGCTTCAGAGATGCTAACGGGCCATTTTATCCTTGGACAGAGCCAGGCTAGCTGTTTCCCTCTTTCTCCACACAGCCTCTGTGCTCAGTCAAGCAAGATAGCTGCAAGCTGTAGCTTCTTAAGTGTACATCAGATATGACAGTGGAATCTTTTGACACTTAAGTTAAGAATATATATTCATACGCACATGACAGACTGCATTCTCATGATTTTAAGACTGCGAGGCATCAGACAACAGGATCAGGCTCGAATGAGAACAACCGCCCACATTCATTACCACCTGCTACTACTGTCTGCTGTGGGGAAACTGATCCCTCTGTCATGTCATCTGACAGGATGTTAAAAAAAATTCTCAAAATGCAAACTTTTTGACCTGAAATTCTAATATGACTCACTGAACCAAAAAAAAGTATATTTAACTCTCAAAGCATAATTACCATAAAACCTTAAGTATGAATTTTGTTGAGAAATTCAATTTACAAGCTGCAATTTATAGATCAATTGCAGCAATTGTAATATTTGCAAATGAAGAAAAACAGCTAGGATAATGAAAAGAAAAAAGACAAGATATGATCCAGTATCCATCTGAAATGTCAGGGCTTCTGTGAAAGCACATGCTAATACATGACCAGTACATGCAGCGCAGTACATATGATATGCACAAAAGTATGCAGCTTTTGAATTTGGTAATATGGTAATAAATTAATGCACTACAAAGAAAGGGACAGACAGGCATGAGCAGTGATTTCTATAAAATAAATACAGATGATATAGGAACCGCCGTTCAGTCTCTGACTGTATTGAACCCTTATCCACAGAATTAACCACAAATCAAATAAAACACTTCAAAATCAAACCTGCTCCAGTCTGCTCTTCACCATCACCAGGTTTCTAAAGTGTCAAAGTTCAGTTAACAAATGTTTCATCGCCTCCTCTCACTAGCAGAACCTCCAGCCTCCCCTCCTCCTCTGCACCTCAACCTATAGATAGAACTGTGATTCTACAAGTCTGTGCAGTGCGTTCACCACATATCGAACACCCTACTGATCGATGTGCACATGGGCCTTGAATGAGTGGTAGTGATTATCAAGATGTGCTCCAGTGTGTGTTCAACCACCCAGGTAGAATGAGCAGCAGGGCTGGCTACATAATGTCACAGGGGGTGTTCAATACTAAAGGCCCATGCAGCAAGAAGGGTGGAGGGCACTGCAGTTCATCACTGCCGCGTGCTACTTGACTTCATGTGTTCCAGCCATGGTTAGGAAGGAGGCTGGAGGAGCTACACTCTGACACCAAATTACAAAGTAAAAATCAATTTTCCTCATTCCTGCTCGCATTTCCTGCTGAAGAGCTATGAAGGTTAGACAGATTAAAAAAGGACAGTGTTATCTGAGATGTGACTTTTGCACACACACACACACACACACACACACACACAAAGACAGGGTCACCATGTTGTTCTTTGTCATTAACTGTTGCATGACTCTGACAGCTCAATGGATATTGCAAAGGAGACACCCAGCCGAGGTTTTTTTGGGGGGGGGGGGGGCACATAGCACTGGTTAGCTTAGCGTAGCTGGATATTTCCTTCTCATTCTAAACTGAATGAATACTTCGATATTTCTCCATGTATGAACGTATTGATACAAACACTTAATTCATAAAGGATTGTCGTTAAGTTGAATATATCATTTCAGCCCCTGAAACTGTTGCATGTGGAAGTTATGTTACTTGCTCCTAGTGCTACGCTCAATGGCATTGCTAGGGTCTCTTGGGGCTCCAAGCAAGAAATCCATGGGGCCCCCACCCCACCCGTGCACGCCGCAAAAATTCTGTTTCTGCACACATAAATGCACAATTTCTGGTACATTTGAGATGAATACTGAAAAAAATGGATTAGTGGTTCTCAAAGTGAGGTCCAGGGACCAACAGAGGTCCCTGAAAGCCCAGGCCTATCAACAATCGTTGTTGTAAATAAGTAGTGGCCCCCTAGTGGGCAGGGGGTCCAAGCAACTGCTTGGCTTGCCTGTCCGCAAGCCCCGCCCCTGGCTATGCTAAATTTCTGTTTACATAGTTGCTTTTGAATGGATGGTGCTAAATGCTTTCGAGCAAACGATTACACATGACTTAAGACTTTACTAGCGGAGGAATTTCTCAGGGTATAACTCAATTAATTCAATCCCTACTTTTGAACTAGATAGTAGTCAGTAAGAACTTAGACAGGACTTTACTCAAGCATAGTGAATTTAAGAGCATCTGGTGCAGATATTGCAGGCAAACTAATCCAAGACACTGACAAGAAATCTTCTGCAGACGTATTTAGTTTGAACATTTTGTGCTTGCAGACAGAGAGCTGTAGATACTCTCCTGGTGTACCTGTCCCTGTTGTCTGCAGTCCTCCGTCCATTCGTTCTGAATAACCCACAAACTAAAGCACATTATATCATATGCACCTGTAGATTTTCTACAGCCAAGAGAGAACGCACAGTGTTTACTCTTTACGAACAGTATGATGACTTTCATCTTTTTACAACCAGACAAGTGAAAAAAAAGGATGCAGCACAAAATGTTAGGACTCCTGCGGAAAACAATGGAGTGTTTGTTGGAAAGCGCTGAATGAAACCTGAGAGCTGCTCACAGTGGAAGACCATTTCCAGCTCCACAAACGCGCATTGTGCCGAGACCCTGCTGACCTCAATAAGGTGGGGAATGACTGTGTTTGTGCGTGTACGCTTACAGCACAGCAGTGCATCTGCTTGTTTGCCGTGTGTGTTGTCATGTGTGTGACAGGCCATCAGTCATGATTGGATCCCTGTACTGCGGCGGGTGAGAATGGTCGCTGCCAGGCGGCCCCTCAGGGAGAGAAAGACGCAGTGTGACAGTGATAGAGCGAGGTGCACTCAAGGTTGTGTGTCCGTGTACAGTTTGTGTGTGAGTGTCAATGAATGAACGTGCAGGGCTGGTGGGCTGTGCTGGTTGTTGTTGGAGTGACAGCTGGCTTCTTCATCTGCTCGGCCGGGATAAAACGCCGCCCAGTTCTACAGGACGGAGGAAACACACCCCCACCACCAGATTTAATAATCCACCCGCTCTGCTCTCCTTCTCTTCTCACCTCTTTTCTTATCTTTGACTGCATCTGTAAACCTCCCCTCTTTTCTGTAAATTAACAGTATCTAGATCTATGTGCCCATCTATTTCCATCTTCTTATCTGCCATCTGTCCATTACCCAGCTGATCTGTGCCTCACTCCAGCTGTGTGCGTACATCGCTGTGATCTTGTGCTTTTATCTTTGTGAGAAGCAAATGACTGAAGACAACACTGAACTGAGAATGTATTTGTTGGTGCTCACATAATCTTGTCTATTTCTAGGATGGGGATTATATTTAAGGCTGAACTTTGTCTCAGTATTCGGTGTCTTTTGAGTCTAGGCTGCAGCATGTGTACCAAAATTTAAAGGAATAGTTGAATATTTTTAGAAACTTACTGATTTGCTGTCTTGCAGAGAGTAGGATGAGAAGACACCACTCTCATGTCTGTACTCTAAATTTGAGCTGATTGGCTGAGCATACAGACTGGAAACAGGAAGTGAAAGCTTGTCTAACTATAGAGGTTGAAATTACAGAGCAGTGGCTTGTCTAAATTCAATGATTTGATCACTTTTTTTTCTAAACTGCGCACATCAGCAAGTGAACACTGCCACTTTTACTTTTTTTAATGCTGGACCTGAAAGTAACATACTATGTAACATAGCTGAGCTGACAGCGATGCTCTCAGTCACCCGTGAGGAGCTCTGCTGCTAAAAGCTACTGATGTAGCAGTGACAGCGATGATTGAGTACAGTCAGTTCAGACATGTGAGCACTTCTACCTGGCTCACTGTCATGGTCTTGGGTTTTGTTCTGGCACTTTAATTTACATTTACCCCTTTTTTCCCTTTGCTTCAGCTGGCTCGGTGCGGAGAGGCGAGGCCGTCGGCTCGGGGGCGAGGCACACGAGACGCACCTGCAGCTCATCGGCAATTAGCCGGCTTCTTATGCTCCACTCACACTCATTCCTGTGCCAGACTATTCCTCAGTCCAGCCTCGTACACTCGTGCCTCTCGTCCTCGAGCCTTTCTCTAGTCTGTTGCCTCATTAGTGAGTATTAGGAAGTATTTGTGCTATCCGCCAGTTTTGTTAAGAGTGTGATTTCTGTTACAAGCGTACATAAGTCTTGTCTCTCCCTTTTTGGAGTTTTTCTGTTGGTTTGTATACTTTGAGTTTTCCTTAGAAGTGAAACCTCTGCCAGTTTTGTTTTGGGCGTGTTTTCTGTTACAAGCATCAGTAAGTCTTGTTTCTCCCTTTTGGAGTTTTTCTGTTTGTTTGTAGACTTTGAATTTTCCCCTCGTGGTGATTTTTTTGGTTCTGATTTGTGTCTCTGCATTTTTGGGTTCTGGCCTTGATTTAACACTTGTAACACTCACACCAAAGCTTAAAAATATGCAAACTGGCACCTTTAAAGCTCACTAAAGAACACATTTTCTTTTGTTTGTGAAATGCACAGTGAGTCATTTCTGCTGCTAGAAGCCTCTCATTCAAGAAATTGGATTTTGATGATATCACATTCACCAACTTCCTTTCTGACTCTCTGACGTATCACCTGGTGCATCCCATGTTGCCACTGACAGGTGACCAAATGAAACGCACCCTTCCCCTCAATAAAATTTCTCTGGGTTAACCATTGTTGCAAACATTTGGGATAACTCAACAAAATACACGTTGTAGGTCTAGTTGTTTTGGGAGATTTTCATGCAGAAATGTTGTAGTTTATACCTTTAACTTCACACACAAACCAAAATCTCAGAAACAACAGTTGTGGTTTCACTGTGAGTTGCATACTGGAATTTTTATGCACTGGAGAGTGCATAAAAATTCAAAAAAACAGAGTATACAGTGATTTCCACTTGTTGCCTGTTAACCTCAATGTGAAGACAAGACTTACAGTGACCAGAGGTCCTAGTTTGAGCAGGATTGTCCAGGTTTCAGATGTCCTGAGTCCCGACAGGTATCTGTAAGACACTGAAATGTCCGAGTTTTCAGCATTTACAACTAACCTGTCACGATTGGCACCACAATTAAAATAAGAATCAAATAACTAAACTTATTTTCAGCACTTACATAGACGTTTGCCATGTTTTATCCCCCTCTGAATCCAGCACTTACACTGATTCATCTGTGTGTGTGTGTGTGTGTGTGTGTGTGTGTGTGTGTGTGTGTGTGTGTGTGTGTGTGTGTGTGTGTGTGTGTGTGTGTGTGTCAATCAATCAGCATGTCGTTGTCAAGGCTGTTGCTAGCCTATGAGTCATAGCCAAGCGTCATAGGCTCTGACCAGCAGCACCACCAAAGAGGGGGGGCAGGGGTGGTTGTGGCCACCCTGGTGCAATTGCTGGCCCCCCATTGCTCCCCTCAAGCAAGCAACAGCAATGTAAAACGTTTATTTTATGCACACGGAACTGGATTTGTCTGAAAGTGTTGGTCCTCGCAAGGACAGAAAAGCAAATATGTGTGTAAGTGTGTGTTTGAGTGTGTACATGTGTCACACAGTGCTGAATGACTGTGTCTTCTTATTGCTCAAACAGGAAATCCATTCTGTCAGTCTCCTCCCTAATTGTCAGGCCACACACACACACACACACACACACACACACACACAGTACACAGTACACATGCTCATAAAATCACATAAATGGCCAAAGAAGTCCCCCCCACACACAAAAACTGTGCGCACATACAGCACGTATACGCAGAGATTACTCTGGCTAATCTGTGCACATTAGGGCCATTAGTACAAAACATTATCTCTTTGATCAGTGATTATAGAAGCCATATACCAGAGCAGCGATGAAGCCTTTAGCAAACTCAGAGTGCTTTAGATCATCTGAGGGCAGCCATCCTCTTCCTGCACCATTAGAGACTAAACTCGAGATTTTATTGACAAGACATTCAATGAGCAAAGAAATTCACCTCTCTGTGAAACCCACAGCAGATAGTAAAAAGCACTTAAGCCTAATTAGCCTGAGTTATATGCCGGCGTTTCAGCCAACAGCACCAGATGGTATATTTCTCTTTTTTTTCACAGTTCGGGGAGGTGTTGATTGACTCCATCGTACATTATCCTACTCATTTCTCCAAAGGATTATCAACACTGAGGACTTTCTGCATCACTACAACTTCTGAGATCAAGAGATTCTGTGTGGTTGAAATGACAAATTCTGTTTGGGTGGAGTCAGGGCAGCGTAGTCCCCATACCTGAGGCACTTCAGGTTCATCCAATTTAACCAAATTAATGTGTGGTGTTGCCAGGGTAACTGGAAGGACCTGCTCTCAATGCAAAGAAAATGATGTTGCTTTTGGTGCTCATGTTCGCTTGTCAACAGCAAAACGTAAATCCTGAAAGTTTCAGAGTTCTCAGTTCATGTTTTCCACTCTTCAGGGCTGAAATTAAAGATAAATAATGATATGATTAAATGCTTGAATAAATGAACACATATATAAGATAAAATGCTCTAATAAATGAATAATTATAAAATTTAATGCTCAACAAATATGTAATTCTATAATTTGATAAAAATAATGAAATACATAATTATTTATTACAAAATCAATGATGTCATTTACTGTTTAATTGTCACAATAAATAAAGAAATTGATCACAAATTAAATAAGACATTAAATATATAAATATAAATGTTTATATTTGTATATTTATATATACATATAATCTATTTTTATACCAAATATATCACAGCCAGTAAGCAGCGAGATACGCAATGTTTGATAGAAACTATTTGACTGAAAACACAGATTATCTCCTGCGAACTTTAGATTTCCAATAATACCATCAAGGCTATTGACTGTCAGCTTTCTTATATGAACTAACAGATATAATAACAAAACCTGGGCCAATGTGTTCAAACACCAGTTGGTTTAAAAACCATCAAGGCTGTTGAAAATAGTTATCAGGCTATAAACACTAACAACAATAAATGTGTTCAGTTGAATTTCCACACAGTCCAAGAAAAGATTCTGATTCTGAACTTTCAAGTGATTGTTAGATCCCTTCTCAGGGTTAAGCATGACATGGTTGGTGCCAACTAATGCCTTAGCTCATCTAGCTTCTTATAATACAGAATAAAAGATTCACTCCATCTTTGTGCACCTCTTGGAGCAGCCTAAGACAGTAATGTGTTAATTGCATTGTTAAATATTTCAAATTAATTCAAAAATGAATGTGCTAATTTTTGCAGCACTAAGTAATTAATAAACCTGGCTTGGCCTTTATGATAGCTGATGTTGCACATTAGCTTGCTGGTATCTTGCTGGTCCCCAACGCTACCTTATAAGTAAATGGTTATCCAATTCAACCTTAACTTAACAGATGCCTCACTGCTCCATGCCTCTAAATAGTACGCTCAGACACAGCTTTGGATTTTCAGGCCACACAAAACATAATGTTCACGTAAATCAAAAAAAGTGCAGCCAGGTCAACCATCACCCTGCAGCCTACTACCTCCTTACGGATCGTGAATACAGCTTCATTAATTTCTGCGTCAGTCAGGGTCGATATCGTTCCAATTCAATTCATTCAGCAAATCACTCAATCTGATCTAAAAAAAAAAAAACAACCCCTAGGAATTGGCGTTAGACTCCATCTGATACAGCCAACATATCTACAATTGTAGCACGCAAGATTTCATTAAGATCTGCACCGGGTGCTGCCATCTTGACTTGAGCAAAGTCCACCCCCCCGACTGTTGATGGATATATATATATATATATATATATATATATATATATATATATATATATATATATATATATATATAACAGATATATGTGTGAATAAAAGATTAAGTAAATAAAGAAATATTTGAAGGAAGAAATAAACATGCAAAGTGAGCCTCACTCCAAAGAAAGTTTTACTGAGGGTGAACTAAAGGTTAGAGCCAGTCCTGCTGCCTGTCGTGAGCTGCTTTCAGCTTCAATTAGCGACCCTGTGTCTGTCTGCCTAATTGCCATAGCTGCTGGATGCTGCATCAGAGGCTTTGTCACCTACACATGAAACAAATCACTGGGGTAGCTCTGCACTTGGTACTGATTCACCGAAATCTGGCACAAAATAAAAGCTTCCCAAAACACGTGGGGTCAGTAATGGAGTTCGAAAATCTGTATCAAGGTGTGTGGTTTCTAGAAACCCGACTGAAAAAAATGCCTTATAATAATGACAGCAAACAGCTCAAAGTGTAATGCTCATTCCTACATTACATTCTTATATGAGGCCAACTCTCCCCTAAACTTCAATAAATATTCTTCCACTATTAGTTATGGCTTTGGCTGCTGCTTTGTTGGACAAGTGTTTGAATATAAACGGTCACATTTTCCATCTCCCTGGACTCTCTTCAGCCTCATAGCCCAGCTGTTACTATTACTCTGAGTCTCAGAGCAGACTCTGTTGGAAAACCTGACAAGAACGACAATATTACTGCATTTGGAGTCACATCATCTCACCCTGCTGCCTGCAAAGTGGTTCTGGACATAAGGCTCATTTTGAAAACTTCGCCGAATCAACTTCTTCCAGCTGCTCATATTTTCAATGACTGTAGCTAAATGAAAACATGCGGCAAAACCTGCACAGGTGAGGAGTCCCAGATAATGTTAAATGCTTGTTGTTTAAACACCCGGAAGTATGTAAAGTATATACAGGTATATAAAGAGGAAAAATGTCTGGCACATTTTAGAAATTCTCAGTCATTGTGTCTTTTAAAGATTCAAATTTTCTCCATTAAACTTCAGTCAGAGTTTTCCGACATGACAACAGGTGCGATATGAAAGCCAAATATAAGTCGTGCAATGCCTTCAGCATAGTAATTAAGGAAGTGGCAACTGAGCAAGTGAACAGTGTGTTTTGCGTCAAGTTTTGTCAGGCTCATCCGTGTGTGAAATGTGGAAAATGAAAGGCAAAATCTAACCACAGTTCTGACACTGTGCATGCAGTGCGCTGCTCCTTGCTGTCAGTGGACTTGTTTTCCTGCTGTTGGCAATACCTCTGTGATTCAGCTGTACTCAGTGTGCACACACTAATTAGAAGACAAATTATTTTAAAAGTCTGATATGCATAATTCATGCGTTGAAATGGGTGGTCACATTCGTTTTCCTCCATGTGCATGAGGGAGGAATGACAACTAACATTAAATCAATATGTCTGACGTGATTTATTTTCATGACATCTGCTTTATGAATTAACCTGCAGTTAATGTTATGCTATCCTCGTTGTCAAACTATCCCTTTAACCTACAAATGGACCGCAAAGGAATAGTTTGACAATTTGGGAAATACATTTTGCTTTTTTTTTTTTTTTTTTTTAATTATAAGTGAGTTTTCACAGTTAATACACAGACATGCAGGTAGTACCAATGAATAATTGCAAGTAACTGTATTTCCCAAAGTGTTAAATCATTCAGTTAATCAGTCAAGTTTTTCATTAATTGTAGCGTTTGTGTTAGTTATATTGACTTTCATAAAATCAGTGATTCAAATGGATATCTGAAACGACTTATCTCGCCCAGTTCGTACAGCTGATCTGGCGGAGCTGCATGTGGTTGACACATGGCTTGGCTCATATGTTGCATGAGGAAAAACTCCATCCATGACATGAAGCCCTGTGAAGTCAAACATCTCTGCAAGCCTTCCACTCGCTATCTCTCCCTCCAACTGTCTTCCCTTCCTTCATCCCCTCAGCCACTCCACGCTTCTATCCCCTTTATCTCTAAAGATCAGTCAGCGCTTAGCACCATGCCTCAGCACGCTTTCACTGAAGTGTTTCCTGCTGGATATGTGTGTGTGCGCACACTTCATGTGACACTCCTGGAAGGCTTGTGTTATATGTTTAAATTGCCTCAGGTGTGTGCAGGCACTCATGCATTTCTCAGGAAAAGCCCATAAACACTAAATTTATGCTTATTCTTAATTTCTGCCATTTATCCAGACTCCTTTTTACTGTCCTTCACATCCTGTCTTCCTCTCCTACTTTCTCCTCTATTTTTTCCATTTTCCTCAATTCACACAATCATTTTCCTCTTTCTCCTTCCTTTCCACCCATCATCATCCTGGATAAGGTAGCCATGGCAACACAGTC
This sequence comes from Chaetodon trifascialis, assembly GCF_039877785.1. NCBI lineage: Eukaryota > Metazoa > Chordata > Actinopteri > Chaetodontiformes > Chaetodontidae > Chaetodon > Chaetodon trifascialis. The sequence goes on from NC_092072.1 coordinate 18,705,374, forward strand.
GAACTTTGTTGGTGACAAAAACGATTTTGTAAAGGCCAATCCATGGATTACTTGCCTACCTCTCTCTTTCTCTCTCACACACACACACACACACACACACACACACATACACACACACACAGAGAGAGAAACAAACTTTCTCTCCTTTCATCCCTCTCAAGGGATAGCCTTAATCTGTTGCTATGGATACCAACATGGGGGGGTGAATCCCTCTAGAAGAAACTTTGAAGCACATAAGACATAAGCATGAAAGAATGAGCGTTTTAAGGAGATTGCGGAGCTGTTCAGCTTTTGATACCCATTCACTGATAACACTCAGACTCAGTATTAGCAGTATAAATACTGCGTGAGTGAGATGTGACTCCTGTCAGCTGTACTGCAGGTCTGTGCTCATCCCACTGCTCAACATTATATTACACCCACAGCTCAGAGACACTGCTGCACTGACCAAACGTATTTGAAATAACATGCTGTAGATTTTCTAAGGTTACTGTACAAAGCGGAGGGCAGGGCAGCGGCAATCATATCAAAAGCAGTTCCAGCCTGACAGAGCTGAATGCGAAAAGGTCAATGCACATTTCCAGCCAGAGGTTACTGCATGTAAGTATTATATTTGAAGACAGGTGGAGTTTTGTACCCGTGGTTGATTTTTATCCTCTTGAACCAGGTGTTGTCTCACTGAGATTTTGACTAAAACACCTGAAATAAATTCTGCCACCAGGATGGTAAAATGGCTTCACATTTTCGTTCTGACAAAAAAATGAGTCATCAAAGATCTTATTTGTGGATTTTGGAGCTTTTATGTGTCTCATTAAAAAAGTTACGAGCGTCTGTTTGAGAAAGTCACCCACTGTTTATTGGATTTGTCGCTGAATCACTGCATTATCATTTCTTATAGCCTCTAAACTCTCGCAGAGAAAGCCATTTCAATTTGATAACACTGAATTAAATTACAACTGCAACTCAGTTTGCCAATTTATTGTTTTTCATAGTTGTTGCAGCAGTTTGGCTAAGGTTGTGTTCAGAGTGTTTCAGCTGCATAGTATGTGGATACAGGATGATCAGCAGCATGCTAACACTTAATCCTGAGTGGGATGTGAATCATGGGAATCCATCTAATAGCTAAGGCATTTCACCAAAAATCACAAATTTCAACCTCGTGGTGGCACTAGAGGAAAGCGACAGGGGATCAGTAAAGTCTTCAGCCTCCATCCTCTGCGCTCCATGAACGTCTGTACTGAACATCTTGGCGGTAGATTAAAGAGTTTTGAGATATTTCAGTGTGGACCAAAGTGTTGGACCATCCCTGGAGCCATTCTGCTAGCGTGTGCTTAAAATATACAAGAAAATGCTGGAAAACATTTTAATATCAGGAGCTCTGTTAATCAACAGCAGCTGTTATTTGTTCCTATATATGAGTTACAGTGACAGCTGTTTTCTCACTTGTGACAGGAAGCTATTTTGCTGTCAGGCTACAACACACAACCTGCACGCACAAACATAATCTGGCAGATACACACAGCAGTTCGTGTGGTGAACTTGGTATTTTTGATACCTGACTGGCAACCGCTCGCACACACACTCACACATCCCTGCTACCAGCTGCCTCTCATCCAGGCAGAATCTCTGAAACGCTGTGCTGAGTTAATGAATACTCAGTTACCGAGACCAATGACACACACACAAAGTTCAACCAAATTAGCTTAATGGCTGTGAGTCAGGTTATTAACTCCACAGACTTCATTTCATTTTTATCGTGTGACACTGTACGGAGAGAAAAGCCTCGTGAAAGCCGTTTCAGCTCAATTCCTAATTAAACACATTGCAGCACTTTCAGAGAAGTGTCTATTTTAGGAATTCAAAAAGCTACAGGACTTGAGTGCACAGCAGACAAAAATTGTGTTGGAACAGATCGAAAACATTTTGCGGACTGGTCTCCCACTGCACAGTCCCTCTGAGTCTGACCGCCAAATCTGCCAAGATAGACTGAGTCACCCATCTTTCCCCTCCACGGGTGCCACTCTGCTTTGTAACTGAGCAGAAGGAAAACAACACTCTTGTTATCTGTGTCTTTGGGGCAAGTGCTGCTTTGCTCTCCGTCTGTCTTTATTCTGATCTCTCTTTCTCCTACTGTCCTTCTTGTTGTGTTGTTATCCAGTGCTAACAAAGACCGACCGCATCCCCCACCCCCCACTCAGCCTCTCCTCTGTAGGTCACATCTGGCTGTAAGACTGCTTATATTTGAGCTTATGGTCTGTTACGTAATGTTCCACATTCGGCCCTCAATTGCAGTCAGTCGGACGTATCTGCAATCTATAAAATAACTCTTTACTCTGCTCTATTTCTTTCTGTTGCATGATTGTCCTCCCATCCCATCAATCAATTTTATGATCTTTGCAAGAAGACCATGGGTTGCTTCTAACACCTGAAATGAAAATCTATCCCAATTTATTTTTATCTCTGCTTCACTTGAGCACCTTCCAGCATTTATCTGCTAACTGGGGTATCTGTAAGATGCAAGAGAGTGGGTTGTTATGGTCATTTCTGTCCCCAGGCACCGCCTCAATCTGGCATAGTGAAGCACAAAGTCGTCCTCTCTCACTATTCTTCATTCACGTCGATGGTTATTGTCTGTTTATGGATACAGCTGGTAGCCTGTCATTATTAACTGTGCATAGGCTTTGCAGAGTTCACCAGCTGGCCATATCCTATCTATGCAACTCTGTATGTTGCAGCAACATGAGCTGCTTACTGTTTCAGAGCTTATAAAATCCACACGGATGTCAGTCCATCAGCGTTTACCAGCAGGGCCCGTCCCTGCGGTGTTGTTAGCAATATGGCTCCAGATACACCAGCACTGCACATTGGTGCTTTCTGGATTTTATTACCCAGGCTCTGCTGGGAAGAGCACAATTCAGCTGGGACTGATTGATAACATTAACACATTTTTCACAGATATGTGAATAGGGGAGGGAAGATGCAGGCGCTGATATGATTCTGCTGTAGGAGAAGTTTGAAAAATGGGAGTAAACGGGAAAAGATGAGAGAGGGTGTTAGGAAGAAGAGGAGGTAGAAAGAAATTAGCTAAACTATGTAAAGATGACATTTTACATTATCATCTTTAATTTGTGTGGAGCTGTTGAATCAATGTCAAGTGATAGGTTTTCATCCTAAATAAAATCAACATGTGTTAAATAAAGACCGGTTGCTGCAGCAGGTCATTTATCATTCCAGTGCTGCCACCCCATGGTAGAGTGAAGGAGTGCACATCAGTGAGTTGCAGTATGGGAGTGATGTGCTAATCTTGGATGCTTCATTATAGAAATCAATCAATCTGAGGCTATTTTCATTCATGAGTAAAGCAACTGCTAACATTTTCATCTTTATTATTTCTTCATGTACATTTTTTTATTGCAGTGCCACAGGCTACGTGTATATAAAGTCATCAGAAACTTGCTGAAAGGTCCAAACAATGCTTCATCTGCATTAGTCTGATCCTGAATGCCCAACTGCCCTGATTGATCCTGCTGAAACTTTATCCTCCGATACCTCTGCCATCATTTCAGGGCAACCGTCTGCCAAAAGACACATCTGCTTAATTATCTGTAGAAGATTTCTGAGGACTCGCCAGCAGTGACAGAGAGATGTGAAGTGGATTGACATTTTCAAAAGGCCACTGCGGCCATTTTTTTCAGTGAAAGAAAAATTCATGTTTCTCAATCAAACATAAGTCATACTGTAAGTGAAAAAAGGCATTGATTGCCAGATGCACTTGGACTGGCTAAACTTAGCAGAGCGTGACTTTGCACTAGCTTTGTTGTACAAGAGAGGGCGGTAAAATCAAAGTGGCTGCTGGTGGAACATCTGTTAATGTGATACTTCAGTTGATGAGAAACCTCAACATGTTGCACAGAGGCTGTTTTGCCCTCATATGAGCTATCAGGATGGCTTTTAACAAGAGCAGCCATAGAAGGCCTGCAAAGTGGTAATACTGGAAATTGAAACTGCTGGATGGAATAAACATTGAGATCTTCTTTTTACCGCTTGTGGCGCAAAAACCTTTGGCCTGAGTGAGCAAAGCCGCACTGTTATAAACGTCACAACAAGAAGTCATTTTAAGGACAATTCAGACAAGAATTATCAGAATTTACTCATTTTTAATCAGGCTGCCCAGTGCTTTGCCCCTGTGCTTTAAGACAGTTAACCTTAGCATGCTAACATGGTCAACTTTAGCATGCTAACAGTAGTTTACTGCTGCAAGTAATGGGGACTCAGTTCAATTAGTTTCAAGCATGTTGTGTTATGAACTGAAGAGCTTTGAATGGTTGCTGGTGCTGCATGAAAGGGAATACCTATGATCCATGTTGTCAAGCTATCACTGACCATATAAAGATATCCACTGAAACTAAGACCCCCCTGAAACTTATGGCTGCCTATTTGTTCGGGACCATCGGAATAATGAAATAATATGCCTATATTCAGGCTTATGAAATACATTTCACATGCTCAGACTGGACACCTTTGCATGCTGATGGTACGCCTGTGTCCCACAGCTGTGAGGGTGATGGAGGTTGGTTATTAATTTAATGCTACATGAAAAGTCGCTGACATCAAATTCCCACTTGATATTTTTCTCTGGGTCAAGAACATACTGCTAACATGGCAATAAATCATGTACTCACCAAAACTAAAGGCACCCACTGAAACTTATGGCTGCATATATTCTTTTTTTGTTTTGTTTTGTTTTGTTTTGTTTTGTTTTGTTTTGTTTTTTGGACAGAATAATAAAATAACACTGTTGTCACTGTTGTCACTGTTAACACTGTTTAACATGCTAGATGGAAGAACATTAGCATGCTAATGGTCATGTATGACTGGAGCTAAGGGAAATTTATTAGCTCAAGGTGTTCTGTCATGAGCTCAAACTTTAAGTTTGACCTGTGAGGCAACATTAAAGGTCAGGTGATCTCCATCTTAGGTTTCATTCTGTGTGGCATAAATGCTCATACTGAATTTTATGGCAATTCATTCCACAGATATTTTAGTCTGGACCAAAGCACTGGACCGACCACACTGCTACACGGCTAAAAATAGTGTCTTCATTGAAACTAAGGCACCAACTGAAACTTATGGCTTTCTATACATGTTTCGGACTAACAACAGTAGATATTATAATCAGACAGTGTTCAGAATATACAATACATTTTGTATAGTTGCAAACAAACAATTTTACATTCTTGTAAAGTCAAACTGTAAAATGAGTCAACCATAAACTTTTTAATTAAAATTATGACTCTTGTGCTACAGTACATCACTATAATTTTTGACCTTTTTATACCTCTGCATTGGGCATATGGCTCACCAGGCAGCATACAGTGTAGACTCTGGGCTTCACTTGAACAGGAGGCATGTAAAAATCAGTGAAGCCATTCATTCTATAATCTCCAGCGATCACTGTAGAGGCATCTTCTTTATGAAGTCGAGTAGTAGAGAGAGAAATAGCAGGTCATCATAGCAGTCAAGCACCTCTTGAATTTCCTGCATGAAGCAACATTTGACAGAACGCTTAAGTATTGAGTAGATTGAGGCTTTGAAATGTGAAGCTGAGGGACACTTGACATCATCTCAGCTTCCAGATCTGAACTTTTCCTTTCAGGACCTCTATCTAACTCCTCATATAATAGCATTAAACTAACTTTGTGATAAAACAAGCTTACAGTTGTTACAGTATGGAAATGATGCATTTCCATATACAGTTCAGTTTATCTTTCCAAGCTTTCCAAAACTTCTCAGCCTCATTTTGCTCTGCTCTAAGATGTTTCTTCATCCCATCCTTCTTCTCTTCTTCTTTTTCTGCTTGGATGACCGTGCCATTTGCATCTTCAGTCCTGCTGGCTACTTCCCTGCGCTGGTGTTCTTTTTGGGGTTATGTTTCTGTGCAATGCCATAGGGCACATGGGCAGCGATGGTGCCCATCTCAGCCGCTCCCTCCACATGAAACATCTGATCATCGAAGTAGATGTGAGGCCTGATCTTCTCCAGCATGGGGCCCTTCGGCGCTCCCGCAAGGAACAGGGCCTCGTCAATCTCCAGTCCCCAGGCCCTGAGTGTCTTCAGCGCTCGGATCCCAGAGCTGGCTGCGCTACGGGCTGTGACCAAGTATGTTCGGATGGGACAGTCCAGGCGCTGGCCTTTAGCGTAAAACTTTTTCTGGAGCTTCCCCAGTGCCTCCAGGAAGCCCTTCAGGGGACCCTGCCAGAGAGGAAGACAGATTATGATGAAGCAGAGCTGGTAAGACTGTGTCACTGTCTCGTTTTGTGTATTTTACCTCTGACATTATTAGTTGTTAATCCCTTGGCATATTTTTCTGCACATGCAAACTTTTATTGAATTAGCACCATTTCATTTTAGCGCATCTTGAAGCCTGCAAAGTTTAGAGTTATATTCATAAAGTGCTGTCTGTATCCCAGTGCCATTTGAGACTATTCATCATAGAATTTTGAATTATTAAGTCATAGAATAATCAGTTAATGAAATGGATTTTATATTAAGAACACCATCATCATTTACAGGTGATAAGAGCTGCATGAAAATGGCAATTTGAGGTTCCCAAGGAGAACAGGGATTAAAGCAAAGCTCACCTACATTTTTTTCCCTTAATTTACGCCTTTTAATTACACATGCCAAAAAACCCAAATCTCCCACAGAAACCCATTCTGTGTTAAAATGAAATGCACCAATTCTATCTTTGATTACTTTGTGTAAAGCATGGTGTCAACACTTACGATACTGTTCAAGAGAAAATGTAACCTCCAGTGAGAATTACATACATGATCCAATAGTGTGTCCTCGTGGTCCCTCTCGTGCTCGAAGAACTTGTCCAGGCCGTGGGCCTTGAAGATGCGCTCAGATTCATCAGAGAAGAGGACGGCATCCCCATCAAAGGCCACCCTCAGCTGGGTCTGTGACACCTCTGTCTGCTTCTCTGGCATGAACATGGTGGCTGCAGCGATGCCTAAACACATCAGTTAGAACAGGTCCATCAGTACTCGACTCAAATCATCTGAGGCAGTTAAAGGGAAGTGGACAAGCTCCACTTTACTGCACTTGATGTTACCTCACTTCAAATCATAAAGACTTTGATACCAGCAGACAATCCAACACAGTATCATGGCCGTTTGTGAAACAGTCATGAAATGTATTCATAGGACAGAGTACATACTTTGATACCTGATGACAATCACATGCTGGATAAGATCAAATTCAAGTGAACAGAAACATTTCTTGCTAACCTAAAACCAGCTCTCATTTGATCACTTCATTTCCTGCTAGAAATAGAACAAATCAGGAATGTTTTCAATGACATTGTTACAGCTGCACTCAAAACAGACCCGCAATGGCCTTTAGCTTACAGGAAGTATTAGCAGCTACACAGCTAATTAAGACCTTTCAAGTAAAATGTCAAGGACACTTCCTTTGCTTGACTGTGTGTGTGTGTGTGTGTGTGTGTGTGTGTGTGTGTGTGTGTGTGTGTGTGTGTGTGTGTGTGTGTGTGTGTGCTTGCAGTTGTGTATTACTTATGTTGTGGGGACATAAAGCTGTTCACACATCCACACTGTGTAGACTCGCCTTCCTTAAGGCGGCAAAATACAAGTCCCCATAACGTAAATCAAGAATTTTAGGATGAAGACTTGGGTTTAGTTCAGGGTAAGGGTTAGGTATCCAGGAAATGAATGTAAGTCTATGTAATGACCCCCCCAAAAACGTGAGTGTGTGTGTGTACTTGTGGGAGGGTTGGGGGGTTGTTGGTGGGTGTGCGCTTGCCATAGCGTCACTATATTAGTGACATTAAGTGTGCAAGTCACATGAAGAACATGTGGCCACAATGATCAATCAGCACTCAGGTAATTTCCCCTCAGCCCTCTACACTCAGAGACTGTGACACAGCGGATGCCGTGTGTTGTTTTCTGGTTTTAATAGCCAGGAAATCAAGATTTTGAAAAACTAAAACATTGTGTGTCAACCTAATACACACATCTTTATTTGTTTGTTTGTTTGTTTGTTTGTTTGTTTGTTTGTTTGTTTAAAACTGGTTTTATCCCTCCTTCTGTATTGGCTTTGCAGGATTTTCAGTTCTCCTTTGTTTCAGCCCTATCTCTCTCCACTTGGGCTGCTCCGTTTCAGTATGTGCTCTTCCTTTTTGCCAGCAATAATAATGAAGCGTGAAATATGCTGCACTGAACAGATTTAAACCTTCAGAAGCGGTTGTCACCTCATGTCCCACAAATTTCACGTCAACATATTCTGTTTCCAGTTCTTTGTCAGCTGAGCATATTAACATTTTATATTTCTTTGGGAAAAGGAGCCCATGCTTTCAAATATTGATACACAGTCAGAGCAATGCTGGTATTCCCTTTGGTGCATTTCATGCAGGAATCCATCAACAAAATATAGAGAGAGGAAATAATCAATATGCTGCAGCATCAACAGAGAGAAAAAATAAAGACTGTGTGTAAGAACTTCATTGCATTATACTCTTCATTTAAATTGTAATTTAAAGGCACCATTGAAGTTTTATTCCATTTATCTGAAATTGCACGTATATGAAAAAACTCCTCTTTCCAAAACTTTTTGATCATTCTGCCCCTACAGCTGCACTTAGAATTACAATGATAACAATAATATTAGATAGGCGTGTTGTAAGTAAATGGACAGTCTTTGCGAATAGATTTTCATGCAATAATGAAATGAATGAAAATAAACAGGCCCTACTCTGCCTCTTATTGTTTCACCCTCATGTTCTTACCTTAATCATCACTCCTCATGCCTAGTCCTAACCGAACCAGCCAATAAGGCAACAAGGACAGTGGCAGAGTAGGGCGGGTCATCCTCTTGCTACTGTAGGATTCATCATTTAGCCTTGGTTTTTGTACAGATTAAACAAATGACACAACATGTTAATTAAAGAGACTCAGAGGTGCTACTATAAGGATTTTGTAAGTTTCAACAGAGCCAGGTCAGCTGCTTTCCCCAGTTCCCGGTCTTTATGCTAAGCTAAGCTAACCAGCCACTGACAAATGTATTAATCGTAGCATTGACTCTCATTTCCAAAAAATGGTGAACAACACTGTAAAACAAATTTCCCATTGTCTAACGTCCGCAGAGATTAATTTAATTTCTAATCTATAGAGTTGAAATAATAGGAAATGATCTTAAAGAAATTGTTCAAAAAAAAAATAAATCACATATTCTTTGGCATAACAAGATATCACTGAGAGAGCGGAAGGATTTCTCTTTAAAAAGAATGATCAATGCAGCAGATAGTGGTATGAAGCTTCTGCCTCCTCTTCCTTGTGTCTGAGTTTGTCCCTGTCCCCTCATGTTTTGCGAGTCCTCTCCTTGCGTTTTTCTCTGTGTGTGTGTGTGTGTGTGTGTGTGTGTGTGTGTGTGTGTGTGTGTGTGTGTGTGTGTGTGTGTGTGTGTGTGTGTGTCTGGACTGGGCAGTTCCTCCTCGACCATCACGGCTGCAGCCAATCGATAATCACCAGCCACAGGATAAAACACGGTTCTCTTCACCAGTTTTCACCAGAGTGTTGTCCTCACCAGCCTGTTAACACATCTTGGCCATTTAGCTCTCTAAGTGCCTCGTTCTTTGCTCTTTCTCAGTGATTAAACCGTGCTCTCCTCATGTCTCAGGATCACCTTCCTCATGTGTCTACCTGCCCAGCTCCAGTCCACCACCTGAACTCCTGCTCACTCACCTCGCCTGCCTGCCCACTCTTCGTAAATCTGCACAGATCGTGTCCCAGTGATCAGTTTACCCTTTTGTGACAAATACTTTTTTTAATCCAATTCATCTGAATCTGTATCCCGGCTTTTAAGCATTTATAAGTTTAATTCAAAACAAATGTGATTTGAAAAAAAAAAAAAAATTCTGCCTTTGCTGTACTGCACGTCATCATCTTTCATTCTTAAGTCACAGATACATTGTAAAATTCTACTTGTTCTTCCTCATCTGTGTGTGTGTGCATGCATGTGTGTGCTCACCTTCAGACAGCGCCTCCCTGACCTTGTCAGCGTCAGCAGACAGGTAGAGGTTGGTGTGCCAAGCCTTCAGGTAGCCAATAGGACTGCTTCCCCCCGTCATACAAAACCTCTCAATGAACAAATCTGCAGACAAGAAGAACAAACAGCAACAAGGATTTTAGTTTCAGTATATCGGCCAGTGTTAAATGTCGACATCATATTAGCTGGATTACAGATCCATTACAGTATTGTTAGATGATACAGCCAACATCATGTGACTTTAAAGAGTTGAAACAAAACAGGAAAATCACCCTTTGAGCGGGAAGCTGTGACTCTGAATTTGTCATGGAGTTCACAGTAAGCAATTTCAGGAGGTGAAGTAGAGGGGGGTTGGGGGGGTTAGGACACGTTGAGAGGATAAACTTTCAAGACAGCGGGAGAGGTTCCAAAGAGGGGCTAAAGTAGAAGGGGGAAGAGGGGACTTTGTGGGGGTCAGAGCTTTGCAGGTGAGAGGCAGAAGGAATTAGGACTGGTTGAAAAGTGTCTGTTTGCATTTTGGCTGAGGGAGGCTCGTAATTCGCTGCTGTGGCCTCATCCAAAGAGCAGAGCACAGACGATATGAGGAGAGCGAGGGGAGCATGACATTCTGTAATTAGATCCACGATTACAGGGCTTTGCAGGTAAAGTTGATATTTATGTGGGACCAGGGCGAACAGAAGACAGAGGACCATCAGAAAGGGCACAGGAGTAAAGTAATAGACTAATGTTAGGACGGAGGCATGGTAGAATGAGAATGAGAAAAGCTGAAGGTTATAAAAGGATGAGAATTGGTGGGTGACACCCAAGATGGATGGACATATAGTGAAAGTGAAGGTTAGTGTGGGTGGGAGATTAATATACCGATTATGAAAAGAGAGACAGCAAGGCTATGGCATTTATTTAAAGCTGCAGTAAGCAAGAAACTTCATTCACGCTAAAGGAACATTCCAACCATTTATTACTGCACTTCCATACAGACGAGAGGCTTGGAAGAGACATGCAGCAGAAGTTATCCTGACTTTTTGTCCTTCGTATGAGCCACACACCACAACAGCTGGATCCTACATTTCCCATAATCTTTTATACATTTGTTGTGTCCAAGCCTAAGCCAAGATAACTCTGATGACATCACTGTGACATCACCAGAGTTATTTTCTATGACTTGACAAAGCTCCCAGCCACAGTAGACATCATACAACTGTTGTCACAGCCTGAGTAGCACTAATCATGACGAGTAGAACTGCTCTTTTTATAGAGAACCACTGCAGTGTCCCTTAAAGATGGCTGAAACTTAACACACGTCTTTTCCTTTCATCTTTCTTTGCCTTCATTCCACTCTTACAAGTCAACATTATTTCACACCCAAAAGCTAACACAAAGCAGGAAAGCAGCTTTCTGTCACCTTACTCCCTCTGAGTCCACTCATTTGAAATGTCAGTGAAGCAGAGCACACAATACAAGCTGTCATTAAGATGCACCTACTGCACGCTCATTTTGTCAGACAGCTTCACTGTAATAAAAGTTGTGATGTGATCGACGTATGTCACAGGGTGACATGTGACATGTTACCAAGCGCACCGACTGATTTGCAGTGATTAGCTGCACCTGTCCACAAAACGGCAGCAACTGTGATAGGTGCACGGGGGGTTAGTTTTTTGCCCTTAAGTGACACAGATGTGCTGCATTGGAGGCAGAGAAGAGTCAGGCTGCAGGACGACATGCAGCCACGGAGCCGGGAGGACGTGATCACAGGCGAGGGAGACGGAGCTGAACGGCGGTGACACATTGCAGGCAGAGGAGCCAGCGTATGACCGCTTGGTGGGCCACTTCACTCCCCCTCACAGCTAAGTACCCTCTCCTTACCTTCATGACGTCAGAGACGTGCTAATTTCCAATTAATTCCTTTATTAGTTTGGTTTGGTGTGGATATTTGTTTAAGAGTGTTTTTTTTGTTTGGAATTTCTTTTGATCGATTTTGGAGGGGGAGAAAACACTATGACTGTACCCTGGAATTTGTTTATTGGATGAACATCCTGCTAGGAGTCATCTACAGTTGGTTACAGCTGTCAGACTCTGAAGTAATTTAGTCTTTTTACATGTAGGCTCCCTGCCGCCCTACTTCTGGATGCAGACGGGGCCAGCTGTTTTGCAAGAAGAGGCTCCTCCCTGGACCCTGAACTCCTAGTGGTGTTCTTTTTAGAGACTTTAGTCCTGGACTATTTTAGCAAACATTTCATGTGTTTTAACAAAAATAAATTCTCTTACAAAGACTTTCTCTGCATGCTGATTGACAGACTGCTCCCCAGTGGAACTACTAAGGCAACAACTAGGGGTTTCAACCCCCATTACACGTATCTGTGTGTGATGCTTTGTGAAAGTGGATAAAGAAAAAGAGATGTAGCTCTTTTGTTTGCAGAGGTCTCTCTGAAAGTGTACTTGAAATGCTAATGGTGGACAACAACAAAAGGTTTGACCAAATGTTTTTAACTATTTTGCCTTTATCAGGGTGGTAATTGTTTTTCTCAGCTGACAAAAGGAAGTTTTTCCTCGCCAAGTGCTTGCTCATGGGGGAATTGTTGGTTTTCTGTAGATAAAAGAGCTTGGTCTGTACCAGCTCTATATGGAAAGTGTCCTGAGACAACTTCTGTTGTGATTTGGCGCTATACAAATAAATTGAAACATTTGATGAAACAGAAGAAAATACAGTTTGCAGGTTGCAGCATGAGCCGCCAACAGAAGGTCTGAGGACTTGTAGGACGTAGATCACCAAAGTGTTTGGTACCACTTACACACAGAAACAGCAGTGATCATGTGTTGCGGTTCCCAACCGTTTCAGCTGGTGACCCCACTCAAAATGGACCAATATCCCCTTGCAGCCCCCGGTCGCATGTTCAATACGTCTATTAGTTGTCAGCAGTTTAACGTAAGAGTGGTTTTCTCCTCTAAACCTCGTAAAAACGATTGAATATTTCTTGAGAAAGAGAGCAAACATTGAATAACATTCACAAACAATCTTGTGGACAACTTAAGATGCACACAAACTGTCTCCTGAATGGACAGAGCTCTGCCCAGAAACCCACGAGCTCAGCAGCAGTAAACTCTGATGTTTTTGATGTCAGACTCATTCTGCTGAGATTTGCCACAGTGCAAAATTGTGTTGTGCATTTTTAAAGAAGACTTGCAGGAACAAAGACAGTATGAGTCACAATCAAGCTGAAGGCAGATGGAGACTGAAAAGCAAACAGAGAGACGGTGTGCTCTAAAGCCCATGAGTGATCTCGCCATCATTCAAAGAACCAACTGTCCTGTACTCATTTTCTAAATGGTTTATTTAGCTTTGTAGTCGTGCCCTGGTGAGCTTGACCCTGCACTGCTCTGTGCCTCATCACATCAATTCTCCCATGTGTCCTCTGTCTTTAAGACGGGTGCCGGAGCGTGGGAGTCACTCGAGAGAAAATCTCATCACTGATGTCTTTGTATCTTTTTTTTGGTCTCCTGCAAAAATGTTTTCATATCATCTATCTCTGTATGATTTATTTGCTTATTCAGAAGATCTAAAGCATGGTAATAGGGACGCAGGAAATCAGCAGGACTGCAAAGATGCCGCTGTCACGCGAAAAAATGAGCAGCTGCATTGTGCAGTTTAACACTCCACTCTCATGGTGGCTCGGTGTGTCCATGGAGGACATTATGCATATTGCATGAGCTTGTGTAGTGGCTCCACTTTTGATTTCCATAGGGAATGCACACATTGCAGGACCTTCCAGTGTATAGATGCAAAGCAGGTGCATGAAATTGCAGGGGGCCACCTTGTCATTCACAGCCATGAACTACTGTACTGTATAGCTATCCCCAGTCTTCCACATGCAAGGTGTGAAACTTGATACTGTACTTCATCATGCCACTGCTAAAAATAGCAAGCGTAAGCAGCTGATGAGAGGTAAATGAGTATCGAAGTGTTTCTTGCGGTGCCCAGATTGAATTTCAAATGTGAAAAGCTAAGGAGTCACCCATAGGGACCCATTGCTGCCCAGCACTGCAGGGAGGATGTTCAACAAACCCTTATCTCTGTGACATCAGAGGAGCCGTGTTTTCCTTCAGATCTGTAGGAAAGGTCAGAGGTCAGCCCCGTCATGCTGAGGGCCACCAGAGAGATCTAACATGGAAGCATCTGGAGGGCCGTGTGTTGCCTCAGTGGCTCCGCTCAGACCTGTTTTCATTTCGGGCCTCTCGGATTATTCTTACATCCCGAAGGAGGTCATGTTGAACTCACCCCGACCTGGCACTCCGAGGACATGAAAACATGTGAGGAACCGAACAGGAAGTGGTCTGTGTGGAAGGCGTCATCGCAGGGTCTGAGATTTCCCTGGGAAGGATCCCGTCAGTCAGCTGTTCATACACTTTGTTGTTTGTTTCTCAGCTGAGCTTGCGTCAGCTGCTGGGATTATCTCATTACACCGATGTGCATCTTAACATCTTACAGTCCTCTTTGTGTTACTTAAAGGAGAATAGCTTTAGAGGCTTCAAAGAACGGATACAACAAAGTACACTGAAGAACTCAGAACCACAAACTGACCATGTTTTATTACAGTCACTGCATTGTTTGCTGACTGTTTCCAGATTTCTGATACCCTTGAACATGTCAGATTTATGTTGAAAGTTTCCTCCTTCAGAGTGAACTGAACTTGGCAGAGCTTCTTCACTTAAGTGGGAAATCGTTTCCTTTCTCACTGTTTCTGATTAATGCCCACACGAAGACACTGACCGCATCAGCCTCTGCTCTCATTCACAGTGCAGCTGGCATACAAGCTTGTATTTGCACATTTATTTATTTATTATCTCTTCCAGGTGATTCTGCTGGACTGTGTTTTACAGGATTGATAACCACATTTCTTTTCTCTGGACAACATCCACCTAAATATTCTGTTTTTGCTCTCAATTTTAATCTATTTATTTGTCCTTTTCCTTTTGATGTTGTGTTTTTTCTCTCTTACATCATTGGATGAACATTTATGTGCCGTTTTTGAGTCAATGCCAATGGGGCTCATGTGTTTAGTTCTGCTTGTGTCTGTGTGGGTGATAGAAATCTGATCTCTTACTAATCTATCAATGACAGGAAGCTACAGCATTTAAAGCCACTATTCTGTCAGCCACATTGTATTTTCTATTAGTCCCACTGAGGGCCGCCAAAGTCATAACTTTTCAAATTCTACATATAGAGGCTATAACCTCATGTATCATTGCCACTACGGTCTAACCCTGAAAGAGACGCTGGGTATAAAGCACCACTTTTCTCAGCTTGGAGCTACTTAATTTGATCTCTGTAAGACTTACTGTGATGGTTGATGGTGTTGATGAGCCGGATTCCTACGTGCGCATGGTTGTAAGTCACCAAAACAATGTCAAACAGCTCTTCGCTTTGTGGGTACAGCTCCCGCAGGTGAGCGTTCACAGCCTCCAGAGCCTGTCAGGAAACAGCAACAGCCAACACATTCAGTCTGAAAATCTGTCCTGCTTTCGTCATGTCTGCAAGTGTATGCTTGTGCGACTTTAACCTTGACAAAGGGGAAAGCGGGTCCAGGGGCGAAGGGTTCGTTCTCGTGCTCGATTTGGTACCTCAGATACTCCTCCACCCCTTTCTGCTCGAACACCTTCTGCTCCAGCTCAGTCCGAAACAACACCCGAGAAGAGACGGCAACGGTGACTGCGTTCTCCGGCTTCGGCTGCAGAAAAAGAGAGACGAGATAGAGAAAGGTGTGATGAAGAGGAACAGAAGAGGAGGGAAGATGAGCGAGTGGTAATGACCCATTGAGATGATGATTGGAAAACAGGTGGAGGAGAGATGAAAGGTGTCAGAGGAATGGATGAGCCTATTTTTACCTGTGGGAAAAACTGAGCCGCCAACCAAACCCTGCTAATAATACTTTGACTGTTTCCTCTTAAGAAGTACATGCATAAACAAGCACGGCTGTTACCTTTTACAATGGACCTCTGGGGCGACGCCATTAAACCTTTATTAGAGCTCTTCACATCACAATACGTGCTGGGATACATGCAAACACATGGGCTACATTTCACACATTGCCGTGCCTGTTATCTGCTCTAATAACGTTACAGCTTAATTATCCTGAAGCTGCGACAGACTGCATGAATGGAGATCTGTCATTACTAGAACGTTGTCATCACTAATCGTCGGATAAGAAGACGTCGTGTGTACGGTCACATGACCTTCCGTTTCCCAATTCACAGTATGAATGCAATACAGAACAGCTGCAGCAACAACTACCTGACTGAATGTTGATCCAAGTCTGTGGTGTGTGTGTGTGTGTGTGTGTGTGTGTGTGTGTGTGTGTGTGTGTGTGTGTGTGTGTGTGTGTGTGTGTGTGTGTGTGTGTGTGTGTGTGTGTGTGTGTGTATGTGTGTGTGTTCTTATCAACGACTGCTCCTCCGTGAACTCAAATGAACAATACCAGATGACAGCTCCAGCCTCATGCTGAGCTCATGTTGCCTAATGTGTGTTTATGCTAGGGTGCTAGCGTGTGGAGGGGGAGGGCAGCATTCCTATGGGGGCAGCCAGTATGAGTGCCCACAGCCCGCAGCTGAACGCAGATGATGTCTGGGTGATGGGACAAGAGGGGCGAGGGGGGCAGAGGGGGCTGACAAATTTAAAGTATAATTTATAATAAATCTAATGATAGAGATGATGTTGACGCTATATTGCTCATTTTATCATGTTATTAGTACAAAAACTTGAACTTTATTAGGCAAAGGCAAATGAGTTGCAGCGGGAGACGGAATGTGTGTATTCACACACATGCATGTTTGTGTCCATGCCCCGATGGCTGTGTGCTGGTAAATAGGCCACAGGCTGACGGGGGCACTGAGCCATTGTTCCTCTATTTAGCCTTATTCCATCACAACACCAATGCCTGCTGACATGTCACCTACATACCTGCTAACGCATACACAAACACACACATCACCTTGTCAGGACTAATCCTAACCCACATCTTAATCAGATTAAAAATTCAAATTGATCAAACATAATCCAACTTAAATCACTCCTCCTGTCTGCAGGGCTCTCGTTTTTGTGTCCACTGAAGTGAACTGTAAATCATGTTTTTTACACAGAGAAATGCATGCGTACTGTAGATATCATTTCTTATGCTTTAGAAGCCACATATGCTCTCACAGGTGAAAAAATACACAGATCACCTTTGGGAACATATGGCAATGTATACTGTACACAGATGTATGTAAAGGCAGTGTTTGTATCACACACTGATGAGACTATTTTTGTTTTGTCACCAGAGGGAGGGGGCTCATCCCCATTGTGCATGTGAAGGATGCAATTTGTCAGGACAAAACTAAATGAACACCCATCACCTTCAAAAGTGCAGGAGAGGTATGAAGGCAAAATAACACATGCATGAAAATAGACTAAATGTAGAGCTTTGCCTTCTTTTGCTCATTTAATAATAACACTTTCACTAGAATCAAACTTCAGGAGGGAAGAAAAACACTGGAGTGGAAACACGACAGCAATGACGGTTTTTCCTTCTTTGATGCCAAATTTTAAAGTCACCATAACAGCACCGCTACACAGACCACTTTATTTTTAGCCAAACTGAATTAAAATTCATTTTTGCTGAGGAATCTGGACTGTGCAGTGTATTTGGTGTTTGTTTTTGTCTGACAGGACTTGGTCAAAATTGCAATTACTAAAAAGAAGACTTAAAATTGTATTTATTTGTCTTCTGTGACATTATTTTTGCTCCAGGGAGCATGAATGTTTGGTATCAAATGGTACAGTCAGTACTGTAATGTGATTGGTGCAATACATGTGAGTGGGTCCAGAACACCATAACTGACATTAAGCTTGGTATAAAAACCTTAAATAATATAATACAGCAAACACAATTATGCATGTGTATTGAATGTTTAATTTGCATTCAACTGTGTTTTATACATTGATTACTGGCGCAAAGTATGAAAGTTATCACCAAAGAAAGACGTTCCTGCATCATCATGTAACAAATATGTCATAGGGTCATCTTATGATCTGACTCATAGAGCCAACTGGTTCACAATCAACACGTCACTAGATTTAAGGGCTTCTGTGTTCGTGTGCGACTCCTCTGTGACATGATATGACACACAGGGTAACCCGCTGAGTCACAGCTGCTCCTGTGAGTTCTGACGCTCTGGTCATTTGCCGTCATCAGAACAGGAATCCAGGTGACACTAGCTGGACCATGCTTCTTTGTGAAATGCAGAACAAACGTTTAACGAGTGGACAGAAGCCACCAGTGACTCAGCAGGGGATGTCTAAGAGTAGGAATCAGGCATAACCAAAGCAAATTAGGTTAGCTAGCTTTCACTTTCTGAATGGAAGCCAGCTAGCCTGCTAGCTCCCACTGTGTTCACAAATCAAAGCAGCTCTCTGCGGCTGTCTGGTGTTTAGAACATAGCATGTTGGTTCATTAGCTCAGTCCAGCCGGGGACCGTAGGCTACAGTATGAATCAACATGACAGCACACGTGACGATGCATCAGGTCAGGCTGTTGGTTAGTAGAGCGGGTGTGTCCGTGATCATGCAGGCACATCAACAGCCATCACACAGGAGGTTAAAAGAAGGTGAAAGGGCAGTGGTGATGGTCATTCAGTAGCTATGGAAACAACCTCTGACCTCACGTGATGATGGGACATACTTACGAAGAACACGCCTCCCTCCACCTTCCGGGCTCGTCTCCCTGTCACCTTAGCAAAATGACAGTTTGTTTTTATTCATCGGTCATTCAGAACATTCATTTACAGCTGAGTTTCACTGACAATCCATCCAAAAAATACTCTTTTTCTTGCAGAGAAGCTTTGAATTTTGTGTAAATCAAGGTCTCCCATATGAAGACACATAGCTGCATAGGACACAATGACACCGTGTGCTGTGTAGGCTGCAGTGGATATTATGGGTTCTCTCCAAATGTCAGAGACGGCCTTGCACATGGACGAGACCTTTTGGTGCAGCTTATCCATTAGAGTCATTTTAATCTATGAATAACGTGTCACACAGTCTGGGAGTCATCCCAGAGCTAGAGTCCAGTCCTTTGCTGTGATTTGATACTGGTAGTGTTAACAGCCTGCCCTCTCTCAGTGGGCCTCCTACCCACTGGGAATGCATTGATCACAAGGCTGCTCTGCGCAGGAACCCACAGGAAGCGTAATCACCTCCTACTTATTGATTTGTATGCTGAGGACAAGATAATATAATCAAACCTGCTGGGAAGGAAAACTAAACACTCATTCATGTTTATTCTATGTTGCATGAAGAATTAGAGCACTGTTTATTGTCCAAAAAAGGGGATTGTTGTTGAACTTTACCCCTCCTCTCTTCCCCATCCTCTATAATAATCCTGTCAGAGCTCTGCCAGATCAGCAGCACTGGTATCTTTGCATAACCCATATCCATGACTCATCTGTTATTTACATATCTGAGGCTGTGAGACATCCCCTCCATCCATCTGCGGATGAAAAGAGAAGAGGTGGAAGGGATTTCCAGACAACAGAGGGGGAAAGAACAGAGGTGAGCGAGTGAGCAGAAAGAGACGGGGTGGGGGTGAGGAGCTGTGGGAGGGGGCACTGATATTTATAGATAAGTAAAAGGCCAGTGATGATGCAGTCTGTTCAGGCCTTGGCAGATATGGTAACAGAGGAGTGTGACTGCACACTGTATTAGCAGCAATGTTAATGTTTGTCTAAAATCAGGCCAATATTGGACTTATATGAGACAGAGTTACAGACACTTCTGATGTGATCTATGGTTATATATCTAGTCTAGGCAGTATTTGATCAGGGCTGCTTTGTGTGTCTCATGGGGAAAAAATAAACTGAATGCAGTCATTTTGATCAGATTCGGTGGCTTTTTGGCAACACAATGACTTCAGCCACACAATAAGTGATACATGCAACACTCATAGATTTGTTCAACAAATGAAAACAACAGCTTCAGTCTTTCCCTGAAATGACAACTGTTGCTGGCAGACCTTGTCAGCTGTAGCTTGTCAGCTAATTGAGCTTGCGGTGATCCATTTAGAGGACATGGAAATAAACAAACAGCATTTCTTGTGTTACAGTGTAAAGACTTCCTAGTAAGAACGATACAGAAAAATGGAAGATCCCACTCATACAGTATCCTAGTTGTTGCTTATCCATTAAAAGTTACCTTTATATTTGTATAATTACATGTTCATTATTCTGTTGATTCAACTGTAATTCATTGATTTAACTCCCTTTATATTTGTGGGAGTTTATTGTGGTCCATGGTGTTTATGTGAAGCTATTACATATGTTATTACAATTGCCTCCATACAGTCGCTCCTACACATGGGTTTTTAAGTAATGATATTTTTTTTAAAAAATGGTTACAATCATTCTATTTATTACCTTGTTATTGAAAATAACTTCTAAATATTTAAGATAAGCCAGCTCTATGTCACCTATGACCCCTTAGTCATTTTCCCATCCTGGTCCTCGCCTTCAGACTCACTGTAGTTGAGAAGTTGTTGTAATTTAATATGAATGTTTTTTCATTACACTGACCTGATGAAATGAAAGAAGTACTGAATTAGCACTGCTTTTTCTTATTAATGAGGCCTGCATTGTTGAGTTAAAGCTCCATTATTATCCCCTATTTATCTTTTATATTCATTTTAGGTAGCCAATTATGCCTAAGGCGGACGTCATCCATGAAAATGTATAACTCAAAAAAAGAATCATGGAGTGAAATTTCATCACTTGACTGAGGATTAATGCAGCAATAATTATTTTTTTATATTAATTAATTACACATTTAAATGTGTCTGAGCAGTTTTTAACTCTGTGTCCAATAACATACTACAAAAAAAGAGAAAAGGGGAGAATGTTCAAAATTATTTTTTTGACCTATATTTAGCATCTAGCAAGAGATAAGTGACCAATAAACACATGGTCACAGAATAAAAGCTTGGAAAGTTTTTATTCACTGTCTTTTTTAACCATGTCTTTAAAAATAAAAGATGTACCTTGCAAAGAAACATCAAAATTAATATGATGATATCTCTTGCACATTATGCTATGATAACCACAACACAAAATGATGTGATCATGACCACAACTTTTGTCATAACTGTCATGTTTTCGTGCATTCATTTCAGTAAAAGCTCTATAATCTGCATGGTCCATTTCCTCTATTAGATCAGATGCAGTGTACACTAATGCTGTTATATGGTCTTAAAACTCTCAATGTGATATCTTTACATGTCAGCACAGTTAAACCTCCCAGCGTACAGAGTTTCAGATGAATGCAGACGTGGATCTGTGATGTCCATTAGGCCAGAGTCATATCATTATTACAGTAATATTTAGATTGATAGTTAAGCAGTAATGGATGTTAGCAGTCTGAAAATATACCACTGCCACACTAATCCTCAAACAGCAGAGATTACTCAGCTTTTAGCTACTTTTAGCTCCAGCCTTCAGTTTGCTTTCCTCACCTCCCTTTAGTTTTTTTTATTTTTACCATCCTCTGTCTTCTTTCTTACCCACATGTTCTGTATGCATGTTTAACTTTATGTATATAAACTGAATAATTCCGTTTGAGAGTAACTCAGAGTACTGTAGCTCAGCACCGTGTCACCTGATTCACTGGTGGTGCTGATGTGTCCTGCGCAGTGTGTAAGTCCTGCAGTGCTATAAACAGCACTAAACTCTGCCACTGGGTATGTCTAGTTCTCTTTTACATGTCAGCTTGGATTCATGTTGACCTTTTGCAAACTGGACTTTTACTTCTCAGAAGTTTGTCAGAGGCAAAGTTGCTCTGGAGGCAGGCTGGGGTTGAGTGGAACCTGTTTATAGAACCTAAGGCAAACAACTCAAAGTGAGCTCGACCTACAGTAGCTTCTAATTCACTTTCACTGAAGAACATCTGGAGTACAAATATCCTTTTGTGCCCCTTTCATATCACATCACATATGTGCAGTGTGATTTACTGTTTCATCACCTATTGTATCACATAATCCAGCTATGCTCGCGTACTGTGCAGTCATTTACATGTAAAATATTTTTGATTGCACATGTTCATATTTTTCGTCATATCTTTTATAGTCATGATGAGTGAAAATACTTTAATTCATTGGACAATATCCAATGCAATGAGCCTTTAGACAAAAATCCAGTAAAAACAAAAAAAGATAAGTGATGATGAAATGAAATGTAATGTAGACAATAATTTATGAAAGGTAGTATCAATGATATGGCCGTTGTCTTCTTTCTTTTGCTGGGTTTTAGTGAGATTCCATTCAGAATTTGGAAGAGAAGTTTGACACCAAACTCTGCGGCCTCAAAAACACACACTCTCTCACCTTGTGTAACCCCCACCTATGAGTTACGCTTTAAGTTGCACGTGGGCGAAGTAAACATCTGACTCAAGAGACTAAGCTGACGACAGCAGCAACAGGGCCGATGAGACGACAGGAGGCCTGAGGGATCTTGGGATGAAAGGTGTTGTGCGGTAAATGGAAAGTGTAGCCTCTAATAATCCAGATCCTTAACAAACACAGACACAGACAGATTTACTGACATTCATGGATGATCGGTGACACTTACTGGTTTTGGCTTGGTGGTGAGGCCCAAGTTGTCTTGATCAAACTTTTCTTTCTCTTCCCATGATTCTCTGCTGTCCCCGTTGGACGAAGGGGCAACCTTGAGCTCCTTCACCTGGCCGCTCATCACCTGTACAGGGTCCACACTCATCTTCACCATAGAGAATCCCCCTCTCTGCGCTCCCAAAGGTGCCCCCCAACCTATCCTCACTCCTCTACCTTTGACAAAGACACGACTCTCTTCTTCTGCAAAGTCAAATGAACAAAACGTCCCGCTACAGTCTGCAGCATTTATCGAGATACTCCATTCACGTGCATTGAAAACAGGCTTGCTACAGTAGTCTGCTGGGCTTGCACCTGCCCTGTGGAAGCAGCCGAGGTGTTTGTATCCTTTTTTCCCCAAGAGGATTATTGATTACTGCTTCCAGTTCCAGAGGACATGAAAGACATTCACTCATTCACTGCCATTCTCTTGCACACAGCTTCTCCGCTTGCATACACACACACACACACACACACACTGTCACACACGGTCTATCCTTTGTAAGTGTGTTGCAGGCAGTGCAGCAATCCATCTGCTGCTCTCTCTGTGTCTTTCCCCCCACTCAGTGCCTCCCTCTCTGTCCCATTCAATCACTCCCTCTGCTCCCTGGCTTCGTCCATTCCCCTCTGCCCCCCGTCTGACCAATCACAGCCCTGCTTCCTTATTCAGCATGGCTCCACCCCCGTGGTTGACAGCCCAAGAGGCTCATGGGACGTTCAGGCACACACTAAGTACACAGCAAAAAATAGCCTACATGATGAGGCATTTAATCTGGTGGTGAATCAGATTTTTTTTTATAGCAATATGATTTTTTAATCCTTTTTAAAACCTCACACTGTCTTATTCTAACACTGATTTTCAATTGAATTTTTTTGCAGTGTAGCTCCCTATATGTCTGCTCATTGTCCACACTAATCTAAAGGTTGTAGGTTTAAACTAGAAACATTTTCACGTTAGGTTTTAAGCCACCCAGAATGACTAAACGGAATGCAACAAAGGGGAGATGAGAAACAGGTACATGAAAGTGAAAACAATGGAGAACAGGCAGCTGGCTGAGAGAGTAAGCGTGAGTAAGGGAGGGGTTGATCAGGGAATGGGGAGTTAAATTAGCCTAAAGGTAGCAGATAATGGATGTAACCTTCATTTAAAACCAAGGTTGTCCACCGAGTCAAACACAGGGCCATTAGCATCCTTACTCATGCATGTTGAGTACAGCACAGTGCCAGGGCTTCCAACGACCAAGCGCCTTTGTGGCTTGTTGTCCTGCTTCATACAAAGGGTGGCTTTACACATTCATTTATCTTTCAATCACAAGGAAATGAATACTTTCGTCGCATCATGGCCGGTGTTACTCCCTGATGATATCTACAATATGTTTGTCCAAACTGGTACGACCAGATTCACCGGATATTGGCTTCACTTTATGTCCTACCAGTGCAGTTGAATAATTCATTCCAGAATTCAAAATAATTCACTCAGCGTTGCAGCACATTTTGAATTTATTGCTATAGCTTTAGCTCTGATCTGCCTGCACTCGAGGCTGAAGGCTAATTATATTTGCATTTATATTCTTCATTCACTCTTTTATGTATTGTGCTATTTGGAGGAAATTACAAGTAGTTGTAGTAACCAATAAAGCAGTCGTGTAAGTTGTATTATTATTCATTTCTTAGCAATTACTTAGAAACTCCTTCTTTAAAGATTGTCAGCCATGCTAGCTGAGTGGCACTACAATGGTAATGTAGAGTCCCTCAGCAATATCTGAATGGAACAGTCCAGATCGTCCCGGTGCACAGAGGATGTAGAACCCTGGCTGTGGTGATCCTTTTCATCCAGCTCCACCATGAGGTTAGCATTTGTAGTTTTGAGTGAAATGTCTCAACAACTAGACCCCCCGAGTCCACCGTGTCAGATATAAGATATCGGCTTAGACTGTCAAATAAAGTTTGCTGAGAAACATTTCAGGTCACAGTTTGGTCAGGTTTAGGTATCAAAACTGCTTGATTAGGTGATTAGGAGGATAATGATTTTGGTTAAAATGAGTACGTTAGCTACATAAGTTTAGTTACCTTTCCTTACATTACGTCACATTACTGCACGTACGTCTCCTCCATACAGCAGTCCTGTGTGCTTGTGTGAAAGTCTTATCTTTGACCCATTCCTCCAGCCCGACCGCTCCCCTCACAGACTTGTCCCCTCTTTATATACTACGTCATACTTTGTTTGTCCTTTACTCCCATCATTAATCGACCCTGCTGCTACTTCCCCTTGAGACATGTGTGTACATTTCACGCATGGGCAAGGCCAAACATGACACACTATCCTTTAGTACATCCACAGGTCTATTACACTTCAGCTGAACTACTGGATGAATTGCCATGAAACTTAAAGGTAAAAACATTAATATTCCTCTCGAGGACAATTTGTATGATCCCCATGTCTTTTCAGGTGGCATCATTAACAGAGAAAAGGTTTTTTTCAGATAATTTCTGACCAAATACCTGCAAAACTTATAATATCCCCATCAGTCTCATCTGCAAATGCTAAACTTAGATGGTGAACATTATACCTGCTAGCTATCAGCATGTTAGCATGTTGATTAGCTATTAGTTCAAGGCACCACTGTGTCTCACTGCAGCTTGTCATGGTTTTGGGTGTTAGTTTTGTTATTTCCTGTTTTATGTTGAAAGTTTTCCTCATGTGTCATCTTTTGTTTTCTTCCTGTGTTTTCCCTCCTTTGTGATTGTTGATTTTTTTCACCTGTCCCCATCAGTCTTTCCTCCCCAGTGTCTGTTTTCCCTCAGTCTGTACCAGTTCATCCTTGTACTTTGCATTTCAAGCATTCCTGATGTTTTCTGGTGTTTTTGGACTTTCGCTTTATTTTTCCCTGGTCCTTGCTTATTCTTGGACATTTGGCTTCTGTTCCCTTTTGGGATTTGTTTACCTGTTTGGGCTGTTTTCTTTGATTTGACCTTTGCCTGCCTCACTTTTCCATAAGCCTTTTGTTAGTTGCCTTTTTTTGGAAATAAATAATTTGAGTTGCAGCTCCTCTGACTTTGCTTTGCATTTGGCTCCAGCTTCTTGCTTCTTTGTTTCCCCCGTCTGCAGAAGTGTGAAACAGCCTTACCGTTGATTACATTTTCCAATTAAGTTTTGTGACATCAAATACTGATATTATGAAGAGAATGAGAGTTTAGAAAAAACAGTAGCACTAATGTAGCATTACTGTAGTAATGTACAGTGTACAGTGGCGATAGCAGGATTAGTTGTGGTAGTAATGATAATAGTAGCTGGAGGAGGTTTCCTTTGTCTCCTGCATTACTCCGGGAGCAAGGAGCTGTACAGGAATGTTTACATCACTGGCTATCAGTGATGTAAATACAAGATGTACAAGATGTTGGTCTGTAGCCATACCTCAATCTGCCTGCTTAGGCTTCTGGATCATTAGCTAGTCATAACTTGTGATAACATAGCATCCTATTTGACACTGGTAATGGAGAGCTGTGTGACTCTTATGGCAGTGAGTAGACTGACCCCTATGCCTCCTGCTCCAATGGTGCCCCCTCCAGAATTTTGGCTTGCATGACACCTCTTGACTAGCAAAGTCAACTTCTAGCATGAAACTGATGGAGTTCCCCTTTAATTTTTTTTTTTAGTAGGTGATCTGATCATTGCTCTACATGTATCTGATCTGGTTACAGTGACCTCTACTGAGAATTTTTGTGATGTCAAATCATTGCAAGACTCACAAAGAGTATGGAGCTGAGCAGAAACAGCAGCACTAAGGTGATGGTTTGTGTTTGATGGTGAGTGTCAGCTGGAGTGAGGGGAGGATGCTTATCAGCCACACAGTCTGCCTGATCATGGATCAGTGTGACAGTGCATAGTGTGGGGAAATGCGCTGATTTGTAGATGAATATCTGTCACCTTCTTTTCACCAAATAGCAATGTGAAACTCTTCCTGACAGGTCTTTCTTCTACTCTGTTTTTTAATTTTCTTTTACATGAACACAGGAGTGTTGTCAGGGAATTGGAAAAACTGACCCTCATATGGTTAAGATGGTTGTGATGATGTTAGGGCATTAGAGTTGCATGTGACTGGGCATACAGCGCCATCATGTGGCTGCTCTGCAAACTGCAGCTCCTCAGCGTGACCTCTATTGCTGCAGTGTGATTCACTGTTTCTCTGCTGCTCGGCCTGTGTGCGTGCACTTGTGATGTTTAGTTTTCCACTGAGCTGAAGCCTAATACAGCAAGGCTCAGAATAGATTCATATTGATCTGTGATAGATGGCTGGAGGAGGGGGCAGTGGAAAAATGAGGGTTTAGCCAACACAGTTTAGGAATGAACTGAAACCAGATAGCAGAGACCCTTTGTCACACTGGGAAGAAAACACAAGAACTCCAATGAGAGCTTAAATTTAGCTGTGTTCTCCCTTAACAAAACATTTAAAAGACAGGAAATGTATTGAATTTTTCCACCTCTCATGAGTAGTATGTGTCCATATTGATTTATAAAGTCAAAGCTCAATCTTTCACAGTCATTTAATTGCATTCAATTATTCCTCCATTGCTGTCCAGCTGAGTAAATGAGATTCTGCAGATACAACACAAGATACAAGATTCATTTCCACAGTTAATACATTTCACTTCATGCAGACATGCACACATGCAGAGTTCCATCTCTGCATGTGTGCATGAGTTTTTGTCTAAATATGCGTAGTAATATAGGTGTGAGAGTGTGTTTGTGTGTTCATTCACTGGTCTCCCTGCCTTGTGGCCTCAGCATGGTTACCATGAGAACAGTATGA
This sequence comes from Chaetodon trifascialis, assembly GCF_039877785.1. Lineage (NCBI taxonomy): Eukaryota > Metazoa > Chordata > Actinopteri > Chaetodontiformes > Chaetodontidae > Chaetodon > Chaetodon trifascialis. Next base: position 18,732,927 of record NC_092072.1, read on the forward strand.
CTGGTGACATCACTGCAGCAGTGTGACATCACTGCTAGACAGTGACTCATACTCTTGGCCCAGTGTTGTGAGTGTGTGAGAGAGAGAGAGTGTTTAAATGTGTGAAGATGCTACGGGGAGGAAACTCATGGGCCAAGGCAAGACGACAACAACAGCCACTCTGGACATCCATGTGTTTTATTCTATGTAACAAAAATAATTACATTGTCTTTGATCTAGAAGCCTAACAATATCGGAAAAGAAAGAGAGAAAACAAAAGCAAAATCATCAGACGGGACAAATAGACATTTACAGAAACATCATAGAGAAATGTTGAAGAGTAGAATTCTATTGCACAATCAAGCACAAATGATCCCCTGTCAAAAAAAAATTGAATATCCATGTTGATATTCATGTCACACAGCTCAGAGCGTCTGTCCAGAGCTTTCTGAGGACTGACAGCTGATGAACTGCATCACATGTGATCAATACATCACTTCGTGTTTCACTCCACCTGATAACTCCACAGCAGTGTTCCAGTTTCCTCACGCCGCACAGTCCCATCTTTGGCACATTAAATCTAGAGTGAATATTGAATTCTGCTTAAGTCGCTCTGAATTGGATACTGCATGGAAGAAAGAGGAGAAAGCAATCAAAACAACGAAACAGAAACCATTCGTGTCTGCAATCTCAGGCAGGAAAGTGAAAGTGGCTCTGAACCGGTGCTAATTAGGATGGACAGAGTCTAATAAGCAGAGGAGTGTGGAGATCAGCATATTGTGAAGCCACTTTGTGAGCCAATCTGTTCTCATCAACTGTTTTACTGCAGACCGCTCAACCTAAAGTAGGATGATGAACCAAGCCTGTGACAGTATTATAGTGTAAAGTCAAAACAACAGGCAACAAAAGGAAACACATGCGGCTCTATGGGTGACTATTTTTACACTCCATCAATCTGCAACACCTTCATTCTGGTGGTGTCAAACTTGGTCTTTTGTCTTTGTTTTTCTTAAAATAAGAGCAAAAAATCTGCAAGTGGAGCTCTTTGAAACACTCTGGGAAAAAATGCATTTCAGTTTCTGTGTTATTGATTGTGTATCACATCATTCACTGCTCTCATTTTTGATTCTATTACTGGAAATTTTCAAATCTTACAGGCTGTATAGGACTTTAAAGCTGCATGAATTGTTTTGTTTTTTCATTTTTACCACTTGAGATCTGTGGAAAAAGCCCCAAATAAATATTCACATATCATCACAATAGTTCTCATGGTGAATGTGTTGAATTGTGTGTATTAACACCTGCAGCAGATTACACAGAAACATTGGCATTCATTTTCAGTCATGCTTCTGACACCCAACAAATGTGGGGGGGGGGGGTTTACTCAGATGCTCATCCTCTTCATCAGTAATATAAAGAGGTCAAAGTTACTTGATTCAAGAAAATCCACAAAACAGGTTAATAATAACAATAAAATCCAATTTACTCTGCAAAAAAGGTGAAATTATCTCAGTCCACTTCCAGATTTCTGCAATTCTGTTGAGAAACACAAGACTGTAAAGACTGAAGCAGGACTAATCGAGCTGTTTGCATCACAGATCGTTGTCAGTTTTGATCCGAACGGCTGTTCATTACATAATAAATAAAGGGGGGCCGTGCAGTGGTTGAGCTTTCATGAGGCGTGACATTATACCTCCATCCACTGGGTGACACTGTGACACAGGACAGGATTTTTTTAGGTTTTTTTTTGTTGTTGTTAATCGCTGACATCCCTCCCCTCACACCTCTGGCTTCTCCCACCAACAATTTCTCACCACCTCCATTTCACACAGACCCCCCGCTGGCTAGTGACCCCTCAAAGCCATTCAGTGAAACGTCTATATGTGAGTATTGTGTGTAGAACTGCAACAGGAGGCTACAGCAAACGAAACGACACGTCCCATATCAGAGACAGTACATACAGTATATCAGCAGACCACAAAAGCAAGTGTAGGTGTGGGTAATAATACTCACTGCTTCGGTGTGAGGGTTTACACTCATGATTTTACAAAGTTAAACTAGACTGAGGCATCTCTCGTTACACAAATGATACAAATACAAAACACGTGGACACTCGCAAAAGCGTCCCGACATACAGCACACACAGAGCTTCCACAAGCACTCACAGGTGTTACACAGGCTCTCTCACTCTCTCTCTCCCACGCACACACACATACACACCCACACACACACACACACACACACACACACACACACACACACACACACACACACATACATAGTAGCTGTGTCATCATATGAAATTAGGTCTAAGCTAGTGGTACATTTACATTTACATATTGTATTTGTTTATATTCATAAATACGATTACAGTCGTATCATAATGTACATGTAGTCTTATCATTACATTATCACACAAAGGAAGCTTGTTCTTTAGCTTTAGAGAGGGAGCATGCTCATTGGCTGGGTGAGAAGGAGGAGATGAATCTGATTGGCTGATAGGAGAGAAGTCAATTGTTTTTGCTGCTATGCAGAGATGTGAGAAAGTCTGACTTTTTTTTTTTTTTTTTTTTTTTGAATGATCCACAATGAAATATACAATGGTCTGCCCCAACGAGGCAGAATTCATGACGCAGCTTTCATGAGATGCAAAGTCTTTTCAGAGCTGCTCGGGTCCTCTCTGCGGTACCTGGCCTGGAAGTATCCAGCAACTTGAATTTGATTAACACTAATGGAGGCACTAAATACTCAAGCACAAAAACAAGGTGCGTCACTACCTCCTCTCCTAAATCCATCTCTTCCTGGAGGACAAAGGTCCCCTCTCTCCAAAGGAAACGGAGCCGACAGTTCATCGTTATGTAACGTGTCTTACTGCAACTTTAGCCATACTCTCTGAGCACAGTGACTCTAACTTACAATCTCCCTCAAATAATAACATTTGCCTCCATGTCTGAGAAAGTCAGGTGGACAGATCACTGCATTTCTTTTTCAGCCAGTATTGGATGCATTAGGTGCTTGCTTTGTTAGCGAATAGCTATTAGCACAAGGAGTGGGGAAAGCTAGCTAGTTTTGCTCTGTCCAAAGGTTAAATAATTGACTACCAGCATCTCTAAATCACTAATTAACACATTATATCTTGTTTGTTAAAATAAATACAAAAATAAATAAATAAGCAAGCTAGCTGTCTTCCCCTGCTTTCACAGTCTTTCTGTTAAGCTAATTGGTTCCTTGCTTTAGCTTTAACAGGTAGACAGACGGTCCATTCATCTAACTCTAGAGCTGACATAAAATTAGATGTCAAGATGATCCAAAGGAATGCGTAGATGCTGTGATTTTAAGTGAGGAATCACTGACTCTTATTTTCCTGTGCAGGTCGCATTACACTTTCACACGTGTAGTCACGCAGCGCGCAGGTTTCCTCTTCAACCTTTTCCTCGTTTTTGAATTGATTTTAGATCTGAGCTGAGTTCAGCAAAGTTCCTCTCCCTCCGCCTATTATCAAAGCGCTTCCTCTCTGACATTTAGAGAGGAAGACAAAAGGGGGGGGGGGGGCAGGACAGTCGGGGAGGAAGAGGAGAGATGGCTATTTCGGCTTTTCACGTGAAACAACAATGAATCATGGAGGCAGGTTTGGCCTTTCAGAGAAATACCGTTTCTGTCACACGGCCTGTAATTACTGTCCTGATTATCCCCACTCCACACTCTTTCAGTGGCTCTTTCTTCTGCTCAAACTGATGGTCTTAGAGATGCAAGATCACGTTTCATATTATTTTGTATGCGCTTTAGTCAGTGCACATGTATAAGATGTAATAATGAAATAATGGAGCAGTGTAATAACTTTGAGTCTCCTTCAAAATTCAACCTGTTAATGAAATACCAAAAATGGAAATAGAAATTTCTTAACTCATTAGCTGCAATAATTAGCTCCATTACAGCGAATGGACTTAATCTAACAATTACTAATGAGGAACAACTCATAAGAATGAGTTATTACATTGTTATCCGATATAATTAGACAGGCTGCAGCTCTGAGACGTTGAAAACAGTTTGTTGATCAGCTGCTTTGAACATTTTTGGCAAAGTTACAAAGGTTTTGGTCATTTCATTTGAGAGCATTCTGCCTGTGCTGTTTCACTGTGCTCTTCACAGTGGTTTGACGTGGGTGGCTGGGAAAAAGGTGATGCCACTCATTTCTGTCCACCAATGACAAATTAGCAACAACTGACTCAGAATAAAAGCTCACACAGTCCTGATGAAGCACGCTAGCTGTTGACGATTTTGAAGGTTAAAGATATAATTTACCAAGCTTATATTGCATCTTATTTAGTTATGAATATTAAATGATATAAAGAAATTCTTAAGATCTGAATAATATCACAATGTGTAATATTTATAAGTGTTGGACTTTTGAGTCCCATAGTGTTTAAAAACACAAAAAAAGCACCAACAAAGAGGCTTAAAGCAACACACAGACTGTGCTGCTTTTTCAGCGAGCAGAAGAATTTAAAGATACTGTAATCTCATAAAAATCTGACACGTGGTTGCTTTAATTATGTAAAGCTGTAGTGATTTCTTCTTTTAACAATTATAGCAATTATTACATAGTACTAGTGATGTGAAGTTGAATGCTAAATGTTTCACATCCCACTCAAACTGTAGACGGCGTTCAAATAAACCGAAATCAATCCCAAAGAGATCCATGCAGAGAATATGTTCACCTGCTGGGGAAAGCACAGATTACATCATGCCTTGACTTGCCTGTGTGGAGGACAAGGTTTTATTCTAATTACATGTCCTTTGAATAAAACACTTGCAATTGCTTTGAGATATTGATTTTGTTAGCATGTGTGGAAAAGCTTTGGAGCAGCCTGAAGTCACTGCGCTGCACATCAGTATGCTTCTCCATGCTGCTGAAGGCAGACATTCATCACCTGCCGTACTTTTACTGTTCTGTAAACTATCTGGAATGTGTTCTGCAAGAGCCATATAACTGGTTGTGGATGTGGTTGTTGAGGAGCTGATGAATGCGCCTGCACACACACATACGTATGCAGAGGGGCAGTTCGGGTTCATGAGGTGCATTTTGCTTGTAAATGTCCACATGCACATTCTCACATTCATACTCATGCACATATGGACACTATAACACAAACTCGCGCACAGCTCATGGGATTGTTCATTTAACGTGATTCTCTTTCTATCAGCATGACATTTGCTTCTCTCTCGTCGCTCTAGATGGACACTGTGGACCAAGCAATGGGCCCTTTGCTGGTTTGATGCCATTCCTTTTTTCAAACTATCCCATGCTGCACGGCATCCAAACACTGGATGTGTTTCCAAATCTCAATTTACACTTGAGTAACATGATTGGGAAATATGCTTATTTGTTTTCTTGACAAGATGATGATGAGAAGATCCATATCACTCTATGTGTGTGGTAAATATGAAGCTGGAGCCAGGAGATGATTAGCTTAGCTTAGCACTGAGACTGGAAAAAGGGGGAAACAGCTAGCCTGGCCTTGTGAAAATATAAATAAATAATGAATAAAAATAATATATAACATGTTAATTAATTAGTTTAAGAGGTGCTGGTAGGCTTGAACAGAACCAGGCTAGCTGGTTCCCTGTTTTCAGTCTTTACGATAAGCTATGCTAACTGTCCCCTGGCTGTAGCCTCATATTGAACTGACAGCTATCGGAGTGCTATCAATCTTCTCACATAACTCTCAGAAAGAGAGCGAATGAGCGCATTTTCCAAAACTATTGCTTTAAACAGATAGCTGAAAGTATCATTTGGGACAATAATGAAGAGGTAAAACCAGATGGTGAAGACATCTGGTGATGCTGTCTTGTGATAAACACACTATTACATATTTTCTCATTGGTGTCTGTGTTAGCTTACATAAATTAGAGGCAACCTGCTTTGCAATTATACAGTGTGCAAGTGTACTAAAAACAGAGCAGACCTTCGCACTGAAGTCACCCTGCAGTCTTGTAAACTCACATGCTAAGCACAGAGCCTGTGAGTGACACGTCTACATATCTCCTCTGTAAATCCCTACACTGTCTGTACAGAGGAGCTGGAGGAATTTCCACTTTTCACAGATCATCAGATTGGATTTGTAAAGACACCCAGCTAGACTGAAGCAGAAGTGCTGCAGGATGACACTGCACAGCGGGACAGTCTGGAAGAAACAAATGGCATCAATCAGAGGTCCACTGTGATCCAAACATAGCTCATTCCCAGTCATCTCTGCCTCAAAAAAGGAGAACAGCTTCTCTACCTCCTCCTCCTCCTCCTCCCCAAACTGCATCCCTCCCTTTTTCCCCAGCCCATCTGTTCTCCCATTCTCCTTCCTTCTCTTGTTTCAGTTCAGCTCTTCCCCCCATCCGCCCCTCCCTTCCCTCCCTGTGTTTCTCCACCCATCCCTCCCTCTACTTCTGCATGTCACACTGAAGCAGTAAGACGATGGAGGGGTCGGACTTGGCCGCCTCCTTAAACTCTTCCAGGGTGATCTCATCATTGTGGTCCTTGTCCATCTTGGAGAAGATCTTGTCCACGCGCTGCTGCGGGGTCAGACCATCCTCATTCATACGCATCATTATCACAGTGCCCACCATCTTGTAGATGGCCTGCAGAGGGGGAAAGCAAAACATTTAGATTTTGTCTTAAAATGTATTCCTTTACAGGAACAAGAACCAGTGATATCCCACAATCCAATTCCTAAATAAAACCTTCCAGACACACTCTAACTCATGCCTACTCCCTCCTCACAAACACATACTGTACCTCGATGATCTCCAGCATCTCCATGCGTGTGATCTTTCCATCACCATCCAGATCATACATGTTGAAGGCCCAGTTGAGTTTCTGCTCAAAGCTGCCCCTGGAGGTGATGGACAGGGCGCAGATGAACTCCCTGAAGTCAATGGTCCCGTCACCGTTCTTGTCAAATGTCCGAAAGGCGTGCTGGGCAAACTTGGAGGCATCACCATATGGGAAAAACTAAAGAGTGACAAGTGAGAAAAATAAGGGGACATAAATGAAAGACCTTACTCAGTTGCATTATGGGCAATGTAGGATACAGCATTTTTGGAGTTTGACACCCTAAAAGTCAGGATATCTCAACCTCTGCACCTCTTGATTATTCTTTTTCTTAATTTGTCTCTTGTGAGTCCCCCAACTTTGTGTGATATGAACACTGTTGTGCCTGAACGCGTTCATTGTTCATGAACCCGTTCATATTTTGGGCGAACATGAACTGAACGTACTGTATTACTGGCTGATGAACGTTACCATGAACTCGTTCGCTCTCTCAGTTTACCTTTGTTCAATAGGGTGCCAGATTTCTATAGAGCCTTCCAGGCGAAAACCCGGCTAAAACACACCATAAACAGGCCTTAATATGTAGCGGAAACACACCCAATCTGGCAACACCAGCCACCTGCGTCGCACCGCCACATGCGTCATCAAAACAAAAAGCAGCATGTAGGCGACAAAGCAGCAAGGAGGCGTCATATGATCATTTACCACTGTCCTGTTTTTCAAGCAGCAAGTTTTTCCTCCTGTTTTTGAGAATAAACTGTAGGGGTGAAAGCTGCGGCTGCTACTAGTGTAGACTGAATGGACAGCATCAAAGCGTTAAAGCAACAATGGGGAAATGCTGTCCCCTCAATGCTAATGTAAACCCTGGTTGGATAAGGACTCAAAATTGGATCTTTCATCTTCTGACAGTGTGAAATAGATAAACTAATTGCTGTCTGTGGTTCTATATGGGCTGTGGCAATAATTTTGAAAAATAATAGCTCGCAGCAACATATGGAAAAAAAGAACTAGAACTAGTTTATTTTTTGAACGGTGAACTTAGTTCAAAATTTTGAATTATGAACTATGAACTGAACTAGTTCATTTTAAAATTTATGAACTGAACTTTGAACTAGTTCATGTAGAAAGTGAACTCTCCCAACACTGAATATGGGAGGATTTTGATGACAGTACCATAGAATTGGAGCAGGAGTATTTCAGTGTTAGCTCAGAGGACATTAACTCACCTAACAAATAGAGGATCGCTGTGTGCAGTGCATTCACATTGCATTTAATGAGCAGTGAACAAAAGATGAACTAAGAAGCTAGATTCTGTTTTACATTGTGTCAGGAACTACAAAAAGTGATGACAGACTGAGCCTCCTCCTGTTTGTGGCTGTGGAATCTACACTGGTAAAGACATTAAACATGGACGATCTGCTGACAGACTTTGCCCAGTTAAGGTCCAGATGCTTTCCTCTTGAGGACTCATCCAATAGCAGCCTACAGCACCAGAAGGCAAGAAGATGGGAATGCCTTCCTCCTCTAATCTGCCGACTAACATTTTAGCTGTGCAAAAAGCAAATAATCGCCTACAGCAGCCTGATGCTATAGTCAACCACTGTTGGCTTTGTCAAAGCATATTGACGTTACATTAGACGCAACGATCCAACATGATTTAATATGTTGGATTGTCTGAGGATTAGCAGTGACTGACTGTTTCACTGCATGCTGCTGGATCTGTCAACTGTGTGGCTGCAACACCCCGTAGAGAGGAGAGACCCTTCTGAGAGGGAACCTGGACTTTAGCTAGCACTTAGTGAACCTGAAAGTATTGCACTCTCTGGTCTTTGTATGCACTCGTTCAGCCCTATTTCTCCATGGCAAGAAAATAGACCTCTCATCAGTTAGTTATTATAGTGTCACTGAGTGAACTTGCTCGTTCCTCCATGATTTTCGACGGTGTCTTATGGCCCAACAACAGGCTCTACAAATGAAGTAGGTATTTCCAGGAAACCAATTAATTCAAATATGTTGACTGAAATAAGCCTGCATGCTCAGGCCTTCATACAAGGTTACAATACATTTGCTTAGTTTGTGCCAAATGTGCTTTCTGTTTTGATGTGTCTTGCAGTTTGAAGTTTGAACAAATGACTACTGTAAGACCTCTGCTCTCTGTCCGTGGTGCTGAAACATGCACTCAATAGATATGATGGAAGCTGCACTTTAGATGCAAACATTAGGCACTGTCATATTTTTTCAGTATTCCTGTGATGTCATGTCATGCTGACATACGAGTGGAGACTCCTTACTTACAAAATGCAGCTATACTACTGATGCAACTTATCTGGGGTCAGGTGAACTTTGCAGTTAGTTTCTTAATCGCAGTGACAGATTAATACTTGAATCACAAGCCACAGTTGTTCTCTAGGCACTTTAAAAGTGGGAGACAGTGAGAGGATATGCAAAAGTGATTTAAAAATAACTTTAACCCCTGTGCATCCATGAAAAATCAGGCAGCCTCTCACTGGCGCTGTGCCATCTCAAACGCTCCAGAATGTTCTGAGCGAGCTTCAGCCAGCAACAGTCGTTGGCAGTATTACGACTCCGCCTCCTCTCTGTGGCCCAAACACAGGATGACTAGTCAGTCATGGTAACATAAGGTTTCTATGGAACAACCCAACAGTGAATCATTTAACAGGTAACTTGACTTATTTTATATAACTGTGGGAAAAAAGCCCAGTGTTCGCTGCAGGCAATGCAGAAAAAAGCTATCAAGAACATTGTGCTACCGATTCCTAAAGACCCCAGCCCTGTTTACTGCTGCATAACCAACTGACATGATTTCACCTCGACCTCACCTTGACATAGAGCTGCTGAAACTCCTCCAGGTTGAGGATGCCAGAGGGGCAGTCTTTGAGGAAGCCTTTGTACCACTGCTTGAGCTCTGCCTCATTGAATTCAGTGTTCTTGGTCAGATCATCCAGGACCTCTGGAGCCAGCTTGCTGTTGTGTTTCCCCATGATGCTTCACCTCTCTGGGGGCGGGGGCAGATACAGAGAGAGAGATAGGGTGAGGACACAGGTGAGGAGGTGTTAGACAAACAACAGCAACAGCAGTAATGCCCCTGTGTTGTTGCAACAGCGCAGGTCTCTGAGGACAGATGCAAACAAGGAATCACCTGCACAGGCGTACACTGAGGAAAGCTGCATGCTCTATTTGTGGCTTTGTGTGTCAAAATATTCAGTATAAAACATTCACAGACAAATATACGCTACAAAAAATACTTTTAGCAAGCCATTTAGCCCTAAATATTAATCATTTACAAGTGTTTTCGACAAAGTATTTCAAATAAAATGACTGACATTTAGTCAGTAAGGTTTGCTATTTATCAGTCAAAGTTAGATACTGTGTGGGTTGTGTTGTTGGGGCAGTGTTCCTGGACCTGAAGAAGGCCTTTTATTTTACTGTCGAAGCTTTCTACTTTAGATATCTCAAATGAAACACTCTGCTGGGTGAAATCTTGATTGGGTAAACACAGCTAAAGGGTCTGCCTTGAGGACTGCTTATCTGACGCTGAAGTACAATATTGGTGTGCCCAAAGGTTCCATATTAGGCCCTTTACTGATTGTGTACCGCATGTACTTTCTAAGAGAGACTGTCTCCTGTTCATCGGATGGACTAGAGAGAAAGAACATAAAAATTGTTGATAACCTCAAACATCTTGCAGTCATCTTGTGTAGTTTAAGATTAATGAGACCTTATAAACCATAAGATGCTATAAAACCATACATGCATGCAGTGATTCTCTCAGATATCTAATTTGTTCAGAAGGAGACTTTGAAGCAGTATTAGGTCTTATATTTAAAATTCTGCATGGAATTACACCTCCTGCTTTAAGCCACTTTGTCAAGCTCATGGACAGCACCTCTTGGAAAACAACAGCAGGTCAGAGGCAACTTTATCAAAACCTTCAGTTGCAGCAAAATTGGACAATCATCCATTTCTGTGAAAGCAGCAACTTTGGAACACTTTACTTATGGAATAAGAAACTGCACTACTTTAAAAAAAATCTGTCTCATAATAGGGTTTTAATCTACTCAGGTACGCACTAATCGATCACCTGATGTGTTTAGAGATGAACTCGTGTTTCAGACTTATCTCATTCTGCTGCTGGTTTAAAACTGCTCAAAAGCAGTGGTCACTGATATCTGCACTTCACTTTGTACTGATGGTTTCTATCCTTTGTCTGTTTTTAGTAGTGTTGGGACTCCAGGTGCTCTGGAGCTGACCCCGGCACATTTTCATTGATGTCTGTGTAGATTAATGTATATTGTCCCCTATAAATAACTTGTTTCCAATGCATATTCTATTGTTGCAGGAATGTTCCAGACAAGTGAAAATATCTATATAAGATAAAGCTGGTGCAGAGTACGGCTTATTGAATAAAATCCCTTAAAATAAATAAATCTGCCTCAGACAAGTGGAATTATTTGCTTAAATGATTTGTTGAAGTCGATAGGGTGAGCAGTGCACATACATTACAGGCAAAATATTCATGCCACAAAAGGTCTCTCCATTGCCATCATGACTCATATCATTCTGCCTCTATAATCACCTGCTAGCATCGCTGTTCTTTTGGCCATAAAATGGCCCATTACCCTGGCTCCTCACCACACACATATTGACATGGCTGAGGACCACTGCAGCACCCTCATGACGCCACGCCTGACTCATGGTCCCGTCTGACAGCTTTCGCACTTTGACACCAGGACACAGCCAAGTCAAGCGGTCACAAATCCTCCTCTAAATTGGACATAGTGTGGGGACAGTTTAGGGGCTGAAATATCGTCCTGCTGTGCTTTATGGCGAGTGAGTCATTTAGAAAGAGGCAACATAACCCCAAGTCACTGCAAACTGCACAAATGTTTTTGGACTTTAATACAAGTTGGAGGCACTGAAGGAGAGCCAAGAGCTTAGAGGAAGAGCAATAAAGAATATCAATAGGCCAACAGGCCATTCGAGCATTAACTCATTTTGAAAAGGTCACCTATGATCTTATCACAGTGAAACACAAAATGAATGTTTCTCTCTTCTCAGCAGTCCTCTTACATTTGTTTAAGACAAAAAGAGAGATTTCTGTTCAGGAAGTGCAAAGCCTTAACACCGAATAGGTGTCAAACACTGGCTTTTGAAATAGCTTTCACTTTTAGCATGTTTATAATAGACGTCAGCATGTGTCAGCCACAAAAGAGCCTGTGTTTAAACTGTGCATTGACACAAACGAATCCCTTCAAAGGTGACTCAGGATATTTTAGGTTGGCAAGGCGACCGTTTTGTGTGGCGTCTCACTAGCTTTCCGAACCATTTGTGTCATGCATGACTTGCACAGGCACACAAACCCGCTGAGACACATGAACACACTCAGTTTCACAAGGTTAAATGCAGCAGGATGGATGCAGACAGATGTTGAGGGCGGCAGTGTGGAGAGGGTTCGCATAAGTCGGTTCATGTTGTGGCAGTCACACCTTTTCCCCTGAGAGCCCGTCATTAAATTAGAAGTATTCAATTAATAAATCTGCACTCGCTCTCTTAGATGTATACGACTCCCAGGGCGTTTAGAATGAATTTCAACCATCCCTGAAGCATTGGCAGTGTCCACTCAGGTAGCTCTGTACATCAATGACTGCATCAACAAAGACACACACACCACAAGCATATTAAGCATGCAGGAGGGCTCTTCCCGCCTGTGCTTACACACACACTCCACAGAGTTGCAATGTTCTTTTTAGCCTCTGACTGAGGTAGAAGAGATTTTCTCCCTCTGTTAGGAAAGCAAATGTAGCAGATAATAGAGTTTCCCAGGGAGGACAGCGAGGGGCTTGACTAGCCGGGCGCGCAAACACATAGGAAATTTATCCCATTTGAAAGAATCAAAATAAACACTGCTCGCGCCAGCAAAATAGGCAACCCATAGGGTTCATTCTAATCATTCCCAGGTTGGATGCTGCCTTCCAGTCAGGTGCTCAGGTCTCTGCCAGCTCGTCCTACTGAGGAAGAAATCTATTGTGGGAGAATATTCAGGTGTTGGAGGTTATTTGGAGATAACCCTGGGTGTTTATTTTTCTTGGATTAAGCCGCCTCTCAGAGCAAATAAGTCAAATCCCTGGAGAATTACTGCATTCAGAATACAAATTTACTGGCCTCTTTGCCATTTTGTTTATGTTGCCTGCCTTGGAGAGGGTGACGAGTCTATGCATTAACACGTGCATGTATGTGTGCACATGTATGACAAACTAAGGTATGCGTGTGTTGCAATAGAGATGTGCTTGTTGTGTTGCGAGAAACAAAGGCATGTGAATGCATAAAATATGGACTCCTCATGTTTATGTTGTCTGGTGCCACAGCTACAATGCAATTATTTAAAAAGGTCTGGTGTTATGCTCACTGATGGCTGCTGGCTGATTCAAGCTGCAATCAGAGCTTTGTGGGCAGGGTTAATAATAGGGACATCAACTTTCTGTGCCTGAGCCAGAAAAATAGCCGTGTCCATGAAGAAAAAGCAACAGAGAAATGGCACAAAATGGGAACAATCATGGATGAGATCAACACAACTGTACAGGTTATTGGAAGTTGACTTACAGACAACAACTAAATATCTATGGACAAGCTTTATGTTAAATTCAATAAGATTGTTAATATGCCTAACAACACTGCAGGTCAACAACTACACAGGGTGGACAGTCCTCAGTGATGCATCACACGCTCCATAAGGTGAACACAAGCTGTTATCATCATCACAAAACAACCTGCTAACCTGCTTAGCATAATTTCATTAGCATGGATTTTAAAAGTGTACAGAGTCCAGAGACATTTGCATGCTCTTTCTGAATTTTCCACTGAAAAAATAATGAAAATTAGGAGATAACATCACTATCAGCTTTAGTGCAAAATTGGCAATTTCAGCTTTGGCTTCGATAAACCCTTCACAGCCTGACAAAGGACCAAACCCCAGGGGAAACCTATTTATGCTCTCTGATGCTGCTGCATTCATAATCACTCCTTCTGGTGCTAATATAAATTGCTTCTGCTGCGATTTCCTTGAAATATACTACAACCTATAGAGCCCCGAACATCTGCTCTCCACCTCACACCAAATGGGATCAATTGGCCTGGCAGCATGCTGCTGCTGTGCATGATGTCATCTTTGACAGTCCGTTCACGTCAACACACAGCAGAGGCCCAAACACACACACACCCACACACACACACACACACACACACACACACACACACACACACACACACACACACACATACACACACACACACACACACACACACACAAACGTCCAAGCTTCAGCCAGCGACAACAATGACATATTAGTTCCATCAGTCTCAGGTGGGCTGTGGAATTCTTACACACATGGACACTCATACACCGACATGAAAACTATAATGATGAAGGAGGAGATAGGCAGAGCGAGAAGATGAAGAGGTTGGGTGTGGGAAAAAAAAATGGGGAGGGAGGATGACTCAATCTGGATTCACACCTCTGAGGGAGAAGACAAATAGACAGACAGGCAGAAAGACAGACAGGGAGTGAAAAGGCGATGAAGATGGAAGGAGAAAGATGGGAGGCTGCAGGCAGATGAACGGAGCTTGTAGAAAATTGTCCCAACAGGCGTTCAGAAGAGAAAGACATGTATCTCACTGAGTCTGAAAGCGCCTTAACGCATGTTCATTCCAGCTGTCAGACCGATAGTAAACACAAAGTCTAATCTGAGTTGCAAATGCGTGGGAGACTGTGTGTGTGTGTGTGTCACTGCGGGTATGTGTGCACATTTGCCAGCCCAGCTTGACAGCAATCTAGCTGATTGGATATGCTAGTTAAACATGTTTGCGTGCTAGTGTCAGGAGCAATAAAGTCTTGCGTTTCCTCAAAAAAACGGTCCACACTGACAGGAGGAACGGTCTGACTTCACTCTTATTTTGCTCCCTTGAAATCAGCTGGATGTGCACAAGATGACAGTGCAATGAAATGAATTTCTTAAGGTCTCACTGAGATCAAAAATTCTTTTGCCAGAGAGACCTGAGAGCAAATTACAAGTCACACCACACAAGGCAATTACAGTAATCACAGTAATCATCTGTCACACAAAGAGACACACTAATTAAAACAAGAGTAACTTAACACCCCCTGAAAATCTTGACCCACTGTGGTTTAACTTCTCACTGTGCTGCAGATGTCATGGTGACGGTTTGTCCTATTGTCCTATATGAGATAAAATGACAAAAGATGAAAAAAAAAAAAAAAAAAACAGGCTCTTTGGATAAGGTACCAGTGGTCTAATGTGTTTCCACTCCACTGATATGAAAACACCTGTTCTTATGCATCAAATTATGGTGTTGAAGGTACTGTAGTGGGTCTCCTGTTGAAGGTGTGTGATGGGTCTGTTAATAAAGCAATGCATGCTGGTCCAAGGCTTGATGTTCCAGCGGTGTATGGCAGGTAGTCATGGATGGTACCTGGAGATAGGTCTGGCTATGCAAGACTACTATTTAGTGATACTTTACAGACTAAACAATTAATGAACAATGAACGCAGTCACAAGCCGAAGTCCTAAATAAAAACATAGGTGAGTGTGCCAGAGCTAAAGCATTTAGGCACTGGACAAATGCAAAAGACAAAGTGTCCTGCACAGGCCTTCAGACAGCAACATTAGTTTTCACATTACTGTTCTTCAGGACCAGTTGTTCTAAACAGTAACGGGCTCCAGCACAGCCAGCTTTTCTTAAAGGCTATATTTGGCTACATGACAGACAGAGACAGACGGGCAAAGGTGCAGCCATACTTCACCGTTGGCATTAACTCTCTAATAACAGTGGATTCAAAGGAGAATACAGATGAAGCTGACTTGGCTAATGTGATAAAAACTGTAAACAAATCTAGTTGAGTCAAAGGGGCATTTGGAGTCTGATCTGAAATGAAATCACAGTACAATTATCCTGAACTACTTTTTTAATTATGCTAAACATTTTTTCTCTCTCTGTGCACACACCGAGCGAGAGGCTACAAGAGGAACAAAACAAGCTTGACAGGCAGTGGGCTTACGCTGTCATTACTGTGAGGCTCAGGCACTCTGGCTTTAACTGAACGTAGCCTAAAGCGGAAAATATGTTGGTGTCCCTGTGACTGAAAATGATTAGCTGGCAAACGCTGTAATTGAGTTGGAAACATGGGAAGCTAGGTCTCCCATACAGTAGTCATTTCCTGTGTACGCGCATGTGTTTGCAATGGCAATAACCTTTGGGAGAGTGGAAAAAGTACAATGGACTGTAGCAGCAATAGGGGAGCAATCAATAGGATACCAGTCCAATACCAGCCCTGGCCGTGAAGCACTGTGAAGTGTGTGTGTGTGTGTGTGTGTGTGTGTGTGTGTGTGTGTGTGTGTGTGTGTGTGTGTGTGTGTGTGTGTGTGTGTCAGAGAAATAACAGGATATAGAAATCTGATGAGAGGTAGACGGTCAGCGTATTGATATATGAATTGATAAAGCACAGACTGAGCAGTCTTCATGGCAGCTCATCAAACCATCAAAAGTGAAACACAACAATATGTTGTCTTGACAACAGTTTCCTGGCTCACTGCCAATCAGCCGTCCGACAGCAGATGACGCTTCTGGCCAGTCGAAACAGTCCCTCTGCCAACTGGACCTGACCAATTGGCTGACTGATATACAGTATAGGCTTGATGTGGGGTTTTTATTGAAAATCTAAGCATTGGCCGGTGTCAGTCCTCCACGTCCCACATGATGTCCTGTGTTTGTTTCGATTTCTGTTGTTGAATTGAACAGCAGAGTAATACACTGATGGTTTATCAGAAGCAACCAGAATTAATCTAATGCAACTTCTATATGCAAGCTACTTTTTATTAGTGCTATGGCAGCAAGGCTGAGCAGTTACTTAGTATTAACAGTAACAGTACTGAATTATGCTTTGATCATATTGTGACATTTCATAAAATTCTACTGTCAAATTACAGACAATAATAATAAGTTTTGAATTGTAACAATGACAAAAACATTGAACATCAATTTCAAATTTTACAAATCCTTTGATAATGCTTAACAAGAGACAGATGGAATTTTTCATGTCAGAGATTTTGCCACTGGCAATTAATATAATAGGATAATAGATATTTTCATCATTTTATCTTGACTCTCTTTAAAGAAAGGTTTTGTGGTAAACCCCTACAAATATATATTTATGATCTGCTAAAACATAGTGTAACACTTGGAAAGAAGAGACAAGTTGAGAAAGTCAGCAAAATGGCACAGTCTGCAGGATTCAGCTTTTCACTTCAAAGAGGGATGTGCGAGTGCTTCTTTCTAAAGTTACATGGTCTTATTTTAATCTCTGCTTGCAGAGCTGCAGGTTGGGACTCAGAGTCAGACTTGTGCCATGTGTAAGACACGGCCAGAATTAATTAATTTGAATTAATTTAAATGTTTCATAAAATGGACTAATATTATCAACAGAATGTGAAGAAGTACAGTTGTCAGAACTGTACTTCTTCACATATGTACTGGGTTGCAGAGATATCTACTGAAGTTAGCATGCTATCCAGCTAGCCCAGGCTCATCCTGTCTCATCATACCCCTTTGTACCTCAAGAGGCAATAGTCTGATAGCCTCCTGTTGTTTCTGATGGGAAAGTACAGCTTTTAAGAACTTTTTTAAGAGAACAGAAAAATACAACCATACACTTTCAAACTTCTCTCTCTCTCTTCTCTGTCCCCACCTGCTGTGTCTTCATCGTCCCTGGAGTCCGAGACCTGGTTGGTCTGGCCTGGCGCTGATCACCTCAGCACTGTTTTCCCTGTCAGTATGGCTGTGTTCAGGCCTGACTCGGCTGTGTTCACTTGGTCTAATTTAGGTACAAACTCTTTTGACACTGCCTTGAGAGGATCATTTTCTAATAATTAACTATTATATTGATGCACTTCCAATCTACTTACAAGACTTGTGAAGAATGACTTGACTTTGTCTTACGGCCCAAATTGTGTAGCTGCCATAAGCCTGTGATCAAAGCTGAAAATCAATTACACTAAATTCAGTACAAAGTAGTACAGTACCAAGTATTTTATGCACTAGACTTTAACCAAAAACTAAATATATCATGAAAGTATATGACACATGATTTTATCCACATTACCCTATTTGCTAATTCATGAAGTATAAAAATACTGGAAAAATATATGCAGTAGTATTACTATTATTCAAGCAAGTAGTAATGAGAGCAGTAACTGTTGCTTTATTAGTGAGTATTAGTAATAGTTATAGTACTTCTTGGTTTGAATGCTTGAATTGTGGAAAAGAACAAAGTATCAGCAATTGATACAGCAATCCAAAAATGTCAGTATGGTATTGTTCACCATAAACAGTGAAAGCCTTGTTAGCATAGAGTGAAAACGGCTGGTTATGTAAGTAATTACAGAGTCATGAAAGGAAATGTTGGTGCTGAGGCGCTGCTTCCTATCAGTAACATCTCCATATTATTCTAATCTACATATATTCTCTCTGGTGACTGGAGCAGGAAGGATGCATCACTATAGAAACGCAGCTCACCTCTGTGCAGTTCAAACTCTAATTTAAGACCAGGCAGCATGTCGAGCCTGGGGAGAAACACGGGGGACAAAGCCACTGTGTGCATGAGTCAGTCTCCCAGCTAACCTTTATCTCCCCTATCTCCAAAACGTCATTTATTCACCTCTGTATTTATTTATTGCCACAATTATGAAACATTTACTGAAGTCTGCGTGACTCATGTCTGAGCGCTTCTCTAATTGTCAGCTATTGTTCCTGCCTGTGCCCTATCAAACCTCCACAGCCTTGTAAAGTGTGGCTAATAATATTCCAGCGACACCTTTAAACTCAGAGAGAGGTGGAAACATGCCAGCACACACACACACACACACACAGAGAGAGAGAGAGAGAGAGAGAGAGAGAGAGAGAGAGAGAGAGAGAGAGAGAGAGAGAGAGAGAGAGAGAGAGAGAGAGAGAGTTCATATGCACAAACACAAAAACACACTTTCCTATATTACATAAGCCCTTGTGGAGAGTTGTTTGGTTGTACGGCTCAGGTGTTTCTAGACGAAAACTGTAAGTGCGCGCACACACACACGCACATGCACATCCGGTAGTATCAGTGTATTTATTGTGTAGTGTGTTGAAAGTAGTGTAAAAGAACAGGGGGAACAGAACACTGGACAAACGTCTGCACCACTTCCACCTGCTCCTGTGCTGAAAGCAGACCCATCATCACTATCCTCTGTTGACCTAAACATTCAATGTGCTCTGAAATCAAAGACAGCTTGTAGGTGGCAAATCAACATCCTACAACCTACAGAATAATGTCAGAACATTGCGTTCAAAGCTGCAGCGTGTGCCGTCTTGAGTTAAATTAATCACTCTCGTTTCAGACGTTACCAAACACTCTTCTTAGCACTCTCTGCAAAATATGCATTATACTGCATATAGAATATGTGCACAAAGCAGTAAAGGATGCGGTTTCATAATCTAGTGGAAAGATAGTTTGTTATATAGATGCAGCTTTTTAGTCAAGCCATTCATATGTAAAATAAAGTCTATATAGACACACAAAGAAGCCTAAAGTATACTGTGCATGTCAAACATATTTGCCTTAACCAGTTGAATGTTAAAAGAAGTGCAGCACATAACTCTGCTGTGGGTAGATTTACAGTTTCTTTTCATTGAAAACTCTTTAATCATTATTTCCATATTTGAAAACTCGTCTATTTAGTGTCAACAACCTTGAGATAATTTTGGCAGCGTCTCTGCTTGTTTCTGGTGTCGGCATGGACTCAGACTTATTTTGACTTCCACTTATCTCCTGATAGAAGTTTATTAATTCCGAGCAATGTTTTGATGATAACACCGTCAGTAATTGTTTAGTACAAAAATGTGACACACTTCCCCACAGTAAAACTGCAGTGGCTCACTACCGCTAAGGCTAACATCTTATGCATCAGATGGCAGCTACGCAGGGTTAGGTCATAAATGCTTTGGGGAAAAGGCTTGAGAAGTCTAATGAAGGAAACCCCGGTATAAAGACAAATATTGCACATTTTCCACCAAGGCCAAGGTGTAAGGACGCTTGCTCCCACCCTGACCAGTTGTCAGTCTTTCGCAAGACCGACACATTCACACCAACGGACAGTTTTAGCATCACCAGTTCACCCGACCTGTTCATATGCCTTTGAGTTGTGGCAGGAAACTAGCGTGTATTAGTCCTGAGCTGTTCCGTACAGAACATTCAGCTTCCTCTTTAGTGGCAATGGTCATTTTTGCATTTCATTTTCACTGAAACAAAAACGATAATACAGAGATTTAATACAGAGCTGGGGTCTGTAAGCGAACACATTCCCTGACGTCTGGAGATTATGATTTGTGGGCTGGGGTATCTGAACCACCAAAAAGCTTCATTTAAAATGACACACAGTGGCACATTTTACCTTGGTCACAAAATTGCAGCTCCTGCAATTTGGATATTGCATTGTGATTGATTGTTCTCCCCTATCTGTGACCCAAACACTGATTGTGAAAACATGTCTACGACTCGCCTTCTAGAGTGTGAGTTTTCCCCACTAACTTCTAGCAGTGCACATATTGTATCCAGCTCCCTGCCCTGGGTCATTCCACCACCCTTAGACTGTCCATATACCTCACATTTAAACAAGGCTACTCACAGTGAATCCTGAACTCAGCACAGGCAAACACTTGCTTTAAATGTCAGAGCAAGAATGATTGGATTAACTAGTTCCTACATTCAGTGACTCCAGTCAGGTCGTCAGAATCAGATACCTGGTTGAAAGTGAAATGCTGTGTACATTCCTGTGGGTGTGGATATATAATACGCGTTACTTGCAGAACATGTACACATCACATTATGCTTCAGTTGTAATTTTGAGAGGCGAATGAAACAATTGTTCGGAGACGGTGGTGATGGAAATGGATGGCAGAGATAGTAAAATGCACTAATTGGCAGAGCGTGTTTCTGCACATCTTGGGCCTCCTATGTTTGGCAGATTTGTCACTTTTCCCTCCATGTGACACACAAAAATCTACGTGGCATATTTTACAAAAAGCATGACTTTAACCGACGATGCCCTTCATTAAATGCAGGTAAGCCTCCCCCTACTTGGTGAGATATTTAAACAAACTTTTGGACTTTTTGCCATGTACTCATCCTTCTTCTTCTTCTTCTTCTTCTTCTTCTTCTTCTTCTTCTTCTTCTTCTTCTTTTACTGGCTGATGCTGTTTCAGTGAACGACATCTCCTCACTACCAGCCAATGGTCTACATCCTGCCACTTGCATCACCAGAGAGCAATGCAGCAAATGCATCCAATTAGCCCAGCGATTATATCTCCTGACAACGTTAAAGCCAACCCTTTTTCTTTTTGTTTTGTTCAGCGACGTAAAAAATGTAGATTTACAAGGACAATTTCAAGACAGAGGGAGAGAAAGGTAAACTACGAAAGAATCCTGGGGAAAACGAGATGGTTGACAGGTCTGGGGGGACACTATCAGTTTTATCCACTGGTAACTGTGGCTGTTATTAGTTATCAGCTACTGATGCCAAACTCCGTCACTCAACATTCATTTATTGTTACTCAACCGCCATCAGCCAATCCATGGGCTCACAGGAGCTGGTAGTGTGTGTTGCACACACGCACCCAGTTTTATATTCCAGCATCTGTCTCCCTGGGTAATAAAGCATGTGAAAGGAATGAATGGATGAATCAATCAGTCAAGAGACCTAACATGGAGCAGCTCAAGCGAGCCACCCCCTGCAAACACACATACACACACACGCAAGCACATGCACACAATGAGCCAGTGATGCATGAGACAGATGCAGAGTACACCTGGCCACAGGCTTACGGCGAAATGGAAGTGATACAAAGTGAAGGAAAGAAAGAGATATAAAAAGTGGGGGGTGGGCGTGGGTGTCATGGGATCATTCATCTGCTGCTGTTAACAGAAAAAAAGCAAAAAGATGACACGGGATAAACAAACAGCACACACATGCACAGACGCAGGCAGGAGTCTGTGGCGTA
This sequence comes from Chaetodon trifascialis, assembly GCF_039877785.1. Lineage (NCBI taxonomy): Eukaryota > Metazoa > Chordata > Actinopteri > Chaetodontiformes > Chaetodontidae > Chaetodon > Chaetodon trifascialis. Next base: position 18,754,852 of record NC_092072.1, read on the forward strand.
ACATGTTGCTCCAAGCTGATATTATTGTACTGACATGGATCAATAGATCTTGCCAGAGTAAAGGAAGTAGCTATAATCATGCGTTTTCCCATCCAGCGATCTGTCAGTCAGCTGTTCTGCACAACTGCAGCTTCTTTCCACCTGCTGTGGTGAAAAACAGGGAGTCTAACATCACTGCAAAGACCTCGCAAACGACTGCGCGCCTTTAGGAAACAGCCTGTTGCTCGTCTTATGTGATGAGAACATAGCCGAAATGATCCATGTGTCTCTCTAAAGCTAACAATACACACCACTGAGTAGAATTTGTGTAAATCCTGATAACGTTTATTTAGAAAATGCAATAACAATGTGCTGTTTTAGAACGCCATAAAGGAGAACATAGCAATGGGAGCCTGTGTTTATATGAAGCCTTAAAGCATGGGTCAATAACAAAACTCCCAAACATATTAGCGAAAGCTCTGTCTTCTTTATTTGGATTAACACTTAACTGAGTGCACTTAGAGCATGGAGTGCCGATGAGGCATGATTTTTGCAGTGCATTCTTTCAACAGGCAGACCACAACAGTCATGTTTTTGAAGCTGAGAAACACACAGAATTTCTATTTTACATCGGACCATAAAAGTCAACCTCAACGCAGCACAGTGTGTGAACATTCCTGCAATTTCTACAGGAGACACTCATTGATTGGATGTTTCACAGTATCAAAGCAGATTATAATCTGATGGTTTTGGGGATATTTTGGAGGAGATGGCGGCAATTAATAAGATGGTAATTAACAGCCCCCTCATGGGATGCTATGCATCACTTGAGACAAGCTGACGCTTGAGAACTATGCACTGCTGAGAGCAGAAAAGTGGATCGCAGGAGAAAAAAAGCAACAGAACAGACTGAATTTTCTGGCTTGATTGAAAGACCACAAACACCTCATCATATCTGTGCTGATAATTGTATTTAAAACTAAGTCTATGTCACATCTTTAAGCTCTGTATCCCTTAAAGTTAGCAAAGTGCCAAATGTGTAGCCTTCGGCGCTGAGACCCATCATGCACCAAAGATCTGCACCTCTTCAGCTAAAGGCTGCCAGCAAAAGGGCTCCAGAGCCAAACGGAGCTGTCACTGCCACCAGCTGTCTGTCACGAATGTGCCCATCACGGGTGTGTTTGTGCATTTGTTTGCATCCTCCCGTTCCCATGGGACATTGCGTTGCCGCTTTCCACTGTGTATGAACACAATCAATGAATGCTACATTATGCATAGACCAAACAAGGCATACAAACATGTACACACACACAAGGTTAGCGGCTGTGATGCAATAACTCATCTGACGTGACCCTTCGATGCACAGACACATGAAGGCCACCAGTAATGTGAACAAGCTCACACACAGCACACATCGGAAGCAAAGCGTATTGATTGTGCTGGAGCTGGTGTCACTCACAGAGGACTAGACAGATAAAACTAAAGCACATGTTTGGCCTGCTGTTTCTCTGTCTGTCACACACAGGTCACCTCAAAATGACTTAGAAGGCAGAACAGTCAGACCTCCTGGCTTCTTCACTAAGTCTTCATTTCTATACACTTACTGCAGTTTGTGTAACTACCCTCTGCCTGCAGTATTCAAGCACAGACTTTTGCACAATTAAACGCACACTTGATTCAGTTGGCATGCTTATATCATGCGAAGGGAGAGCAAGAGTCCAGTTGCAGTGGTGCGACACACAGGTAGCCTGATTTCGTTCATCCATTGATTGCTCCCACAGCATGAAGGACATTCTAGGACTGACTTCCCTGGCTGCGTTTTCAGATCCGTGCAGAGGCGAACAGTTTTACGCATCCGTCCAGGACGTGGAGAGAATTCTCTAAAAAATATTCACAAAATTTAACACATGCCAGCACAGCACAAGGTTGTTTCATTATGTTTCTGCCAGCACGGTAGATGTGGTGAAGAAAATGACTTAAAAACAGGAGATCATGGAGCCAGGGTCTACTGACTCTACAGCCCTAAGTGTCCTTGAGCAAGACACTGAACCCTGTGGATAAGACAGCTCAGTACAACTGAAACCTGGACTCATTTGTGGTGCTAAATGAGTGTAACACTGACGGGGGAAAGGGTTCAGCTCCCCACTCTCAGGGGGACACCTTTGATTATAGACCAGTGACATAATGTCACCACTTACTGCTTCTCTTAGTTAGGAATTAAAGGTAAGCAAAGGAATATCTGACACATTTTGACCAGAACTTGCACACACTAACATGATGGCACCAAAAGAACATGTCCAAATAAAAAATGTCCTCCACTTACCCTGTAATGTTTGGAAGAAGAATAAGCTCCTTGCTGCCGTGAAACAAAAGCCTCCTGTCTGCTTTTCGGCTATTCCCACGGCAGTGTTTTGGTCCAATACAGTTCCTCCCTCATGCAAAATAACCTTCGTGTTAACTCACCTCTCTCTCTGGAAGAAGATGAATGAACCGCTGCGTCTCCCTTGCCAACACATTTGCATAAAGGCCGCCTCCCCCTGCGCGACGATTAGCCAGGGCGCCGCTTAAAGGTGGATCCTTTTCATCTGATTCGACGGAGCGCCTTGTCAATAACGATGCCGAGCCGTGACCGCGCGCGCGCGGTCGGAGGCGCTGAAGAGAGGACGCGAGGGCACAGGCGCGCGCGCGAGGGAGAGAGAGAGAGCAAGGCAGAGAGACAGAGAGAGAGAGAGAGGCAATATTGTAAAAAGCTATAAAGGTAAATCAACAGCTGTCAAAACAGCAATGAGAATTGCTCAGTTTAAATTATTTATCTCATCCTAGTAACCTTCAAGTTCGCCTAATTTACATAAAAGGCTGAAGAAGTTTTTTAGTGATAGGCTATGACTTCACTCTTTGGCTCATAAGCTTTGACATGGTGGCCATGTGGGTAACATGATGGCCGGGAAATTCACTTCATGCACCCACAGAGAAAGAAACATCTGTTTAACCACGACTGTAGCGATATCACTTACGGATAGTTTGTGTGCCAGAGCTCTACACTGTAACATGCATGGCTGGATTAACTGCACCCCCCGGGCAAAAATGAGCTGCGTGTCGCCTGTTAACCTCCACTCCTTTATGCATATTCCAAGTTAACTGAGGGATATGATTTATATTATCACCAGACTGAAATAATTTAGGTCTTAAAGCTAGAGTTGACAGGGACCCCCGTCCAGACAGGAACCCTGCATTCTGTTAATTCAGTGTTTCAGTTCAGTGTTTCAGTTGTGCATAGCGACTGCGGTATGGTTGAAGTTTGGGAAATACTGTGCTTCTGACAAATAAACTATGGTTAATGTTTGTACGTATGTCTGTTTGTCAACCTGACCTATGATGGTTAAATGTCCACATTCCACGTGTGAAGTGAGAGACCTCCAGGTGTTACTGAGGGACTGTCTCTCCTTTGTCTCTAAATGGCACAAATGTCAGTTTATCGGAGAGAAACTGTGATGGCAGAGAATTGCTTTGTACGTTCTGTCTTATCATATGACAGCCGAGCATCCAATAATGTCCTACATGGTTACATAATGATTTCGACTGTAGTGCATTATTGATTCCTCTTGTGCTGACATGGTATTATAATCTGTTGTTGTAATTTGCTGTAAAAACCCATTAACTGTTTCATCTGGGTTTACAGCAGGTTAGGTATTTCATCAGTTTGTAATTTATGTGCTGTATCTCTGCTATTTGTGCTCATAAACAACACTGAGATACCACAGCTCCTATTTAACACTGTAGAGTCAAGATAAAACAGCTTAAAACACACATCCTTAAACTTTAATGGGACAGAAAAACAAGACATCCTGCCCAATATTATCTGTCTTTGTAGCTGTCAGACAGAAGTGCATGTATAAGTGTGTATGTGTATGCCTGTGTGTGCTTGTGTTCCCCTCATCCTAGAGCCTGCATTAGAGCGTTTTGGGAATGAAGAAATAGTAGAAAAAGACAGAAAACAGAGACTGAGTTATAACAGAAAGCGAGAAAAATGTGTTACAGCCTGATTAGCCAAGATCAGTCAAGGCCTCCAGTCAGGGAGTGACATAATCTTGTGGAGAACCTGGAGCCTCTGTGCTGTATAGGGCCCATGGGACCATTTGATGTGGCCTGTGAGGCAATTCATAAATACAAAAAGCAATTACTTTTTTTCAGTGAAGAGAAACAACATAAAATGGTAGACAAGCACATTCTTTTTCAAGTGGTCATTGAATGCAACACACATATCTGTTAATGATGGCACGTCAATGCATGAAAAGGACAAACCAGGGTGACTGAATTAAGCAAACCTTGAGCGTAATTACTGCTACAAACATGTTAAACAGGATGAGCTGCAAGGACAAATGTGCTTGGATAAAGTTTTGATGCCCATCAAGCAGCTTTCACAGAGCACATTCTGACATCGTTCTGCAGGCAAGTTTTGTGGTGAGCGAGCTAACAGCTAAGAAGCTGAAACCTCACTCAGAAGGAGAATTTGTGGAGGAGAGCCTCGTTGCTGCTGCAGAGCTGCTAGAAGCAGACAAAGTAAATTGTTCAGAAGTGTCAGTTTGTCTGAAATACTTATGAAATATAAAGTGATAGCAAGTGTGTGTGTGATTTGACCTTCATGGTGGACATTAACAAGTAACTCTCCGAGCTGAACTTTAAGCTCCAGCAGCTTCTCAGCTCTCTGCTTTCAAATGTGAAATCACTGGAAATGAAATTAAAGCTGTGGCAACTGGAAAGAGGAAACACTGAGCGTGTTTCTACTCTGCACCAGCTGATGACAACCGACAACATGAAATCACTGAGCTGCACAGCAACAACCTGCTACTGAGAGCAGATCTTTTCAAACTGACTCCTGCAAACACTCAGCTCTGCTCAAGACTGACTGGCCCAAACCTGAAAAACCAGCTGTGAGGATCATCATCATCTCTACCAACTCACATCAGACGTCTCGCAGAAGAGAAGCATCTCCAGCCATCGCAGAGGTTTGTGTGATATATGTCTTCAGTAATTAGCCGTAACTCTTGAAAAATTGAAATGGCCCTTGACAGGAGTGTGTGTTCTTCAAAGATAAGCACCATTCACTTTGAAAGAGACTCAGATAATCACGACAACCAGCAAAACGGCCAGTTTCAGCCTGAGCATATAGAGCTATATATACAGCTATATGTGAGGCAAAAAGCTGAAATCATGGAAGGTACAATTCACAGAGAATTTGATGATGATTGACATCACTGTTATGTCTGATAAATATGAAGCTAGCTGGCTCATCATAGTTTAGCTTAGCTTAGTTTAGCTTAGCTGAAAGACTGGAAACAGGGGGAAACCTTGAGTCTAGCTCTGCAGGCAACTAAATTCACCAATCAGCACCTCCAAAGCTCGCAGATTAACATGTTTCATATAGCTTGTTTAATGCATATAACTCCTTGGTCTTTTCCCTTGGGTTATGTGAAGGTCTTTGGACAGAGCCAGGCTAGCTGTTTTCAGTCTATGTGCTATGCAGGCTGTTCTCACTCCCAAAATGTGAAATATGGCAAACTATGACACTATAGGTACTGCTCTAGCATTATTTCTGGAGGTGTGTGTCTGACGTAGTATAAGGAGTGAGAAAATTCTGCATTACAGGACGTGGAAGTCAGAGGGTTTATACGCAGAACATCGGGGGTCGTGACCCATGTAAAACCAAAAGCAAATATTGATGTTGTCAACAATCTTTATTTTTGAAAGTCTAGCTGGATGTTGCCAACCAGACGTTGCTTTTTTATTATTGCTCACTTGACCACGGAGCCCTGCATGTGGAAAACTAGCCCTAGAGGGCGACGTAGAGCATGATAGTTTGAAGAGTAAGGCCACTGACCAAGCTAACGAGTTGGAGTGAGAACATGTTGCAGCTAGGCCAAGCTAACCAGCTGCTAGCCGTAGCTTTATATTCACCGTATCAGCATGAGAAGGTCAACCTTTCTTACCTTTCACTCGAAAGCCACTCAGTGTATGTGCCTTATCGTCGAACCGTTCCTTTAGGTATTAACTTGTCTTCCTGTCTGTCCGTCCCTTCTCCCCGCTCTAATTCAAATATGTATTATTGAAACCATATTAATTGATATGAAATGAATCTCTCGCCCTCTAATTGAAATATGCTTTATTGAAAATGGCATGAATATAGTATGAACCTCTATCCCTTTTACTTCTATGAATATTCATGGCAGTGTGTGTGTGTTCAATGGCAACAGAAGGTTGCCACGGGAGACAACCCATCGAGCCTGTCCTCATCCTCTCATTCCTCTCTTCTCTCTTTCATCTTTCCTGTCCTCTGTCGCCGCTCCACCATTAGTCTCCACACTTTGGCACTGTTCGGTGTTCTACTTTCCTCGGCTAGTCTTTTGACTACTTATTCTATTGACATTGCTGTTTTTTTGCAGTTTTTTGTGCTGTTTCATAGCGGTGGCTTTAAAATGACTCAAATATATTCATCTTTCGCTGAAAATGAGTGGAATTGTCACTTCACGGGCTGATTTTTGTGTCACAAGTGAAGGAAAATGATTTGTTCCTGTGGATATTTTCCTTTCACAGTCTATTGTTATTATAATAAGGGCAGGCCTGGAGGATTATGTGTGGCTCACAGCCCATAGGTGTGATTTCAGGCCTATTCCCTCAGCGAGAGGTGATACAATCTTATTCATGCTAATTGATGGGCAAGTTGGCAGCCTGATAATGAAATTCAAACCTCCATTCATGCCCCGGTGTGCGTCTGAGGTTTGCTTGTGTGTGTGTGTGTGTGTGTGTGTGTGTGTGTGTGTGTGTGTGTGTGTGTGTGTGTGTGTGTGTGTGTGTGAGATGTGTAATTCTGTGAGATGGCGGCCTGTAAACTGTCTAATTGACCTTTCCACGCTCCACAAAGGACGGCTCCTCCGCCCGCCTCCTTCCGGCTGCTGTTCCCTCCCTTCTCCCCTTTCTCCCATCCTCCTTTTCCATTGTCCCTTGACACTTCTTCTCCCCCTGTCCTCTAGTTTCTCCTCTACACTTTTACCCTTTTTCACCATTCCCTCATTTCATAGATCATGCATCCAATATATGTGACACTGATGATGTTTCTAAATGTGGCTACTGTAACTACTGCATGGGCAAATGTGTGTCTATTTAAAGACATCTTTTTTTTTGTTTCTGAGCAGAGTGAAGTCAGACATCTTCAAATTCTCCCATAGTGGCTTTTACCCTTAAAAACAGATGCATATTTAAAAACAAAATGAAATAATGATCAGCCCATGGATACTGTATTCAACAACTATTTTTTTTTTCTTATTGGGGAATTGAGTGTAATCCAGGGTTTTGCAGAATTGTCTTTTTTTCTCTCTCTGCCCTCACTGTCCTTCTGTCTCTATACTATCAGCTGTCAAGGACAGGTCAAAAACAAACGCTGCCATCCTGCCAACTGAGGCATTAGATCAGAAAAGCTCACCCGGGCCATTTTGGACGGCAGTGACGAAATGATCTGTTTTGCTGTTTAGGTTGGATGACTTGTCGGCTCCTAAAGGGAGACACAGCATTCAACGGAGATGTTAAAGACATGTTTTTCATAAACTTCTGTAATATCTCTGCAAACCTGTCAGAGTTCATCCTCCAGTCATTCTCTCAGATTACAATATTTGCTGTCTGTTGCTAATGTAATAACGGACTTTAAGGACTTTAAATGTTATGATAGATTTATTTGTTAATTATCTCCATTCTTAGTTCAAGTTAGACTTCTTGTTTCATCTGCTTGCCTCACTTTGTTTCGTTTTGGCTCCAGCTTCCTTTGCAAAAAAGGTTTGTGATCTCAGAGGGACTTGCTGAGTGAAGGCTAAACGAAAGTCCTGTTCTTCTCTCTTCTTCATCCCCACCTTTTCCTTCCTCCTCTCCTTTTTGTTCCTCTTTTCATTGGCTGTAAAGAGTGTGTGAGAGAGATAATGAGTGAGTGTCTAAGAGCCAAGAATGTTGTGGAGACATAAATCTGTTTTCACAGTCACATTATGGGGACTCATCTTCCTTTCGGGGAACAAAACTCAAGTCCCCAGTGTGTAAATCATCAGCGTTTAGGTTGAAGGTAAGGTTGTGTGCTGCATATGTGTGTGCGTGTGTGTGTGTGTGTGTCTGTGTTTCAGCTTTGTCGATCAATCTGACAGAAAGTCTCACAAAAAGTCTACTTCACACAAACCTGTACTGTAGTACAACTTTTTTTCAGTCTTCAAACCTGCCAGCGACCTTTCTCTCATGTTTCTTTTTAATGACCCTTCTTTTCTTTCCTTCACCCTCTCCTCTACTTCCCCTCCTCTCTCCTGTCTCTAGCGATGTAATGAGATTAGTGAAAATGTCTTGTGATGACCTCGCCATCGCAGGTCAGCATCTGCCATTTTGTTTGAGGGTGTAGATAGAAACCCAGAGTCAGGCTGCCTCAGGCCATACGATCACTGCAGCATCATACCAGCAGAAGTTATTACGCATCATGTATGCAGAAATGCTCAAAAGTGACATGAAGTATGTGTTGCTGAGATTCAGGATGTCCTTATCATTCAGACTGAAATTAGCCTCCTCATCCTCACTAATTTTAGATCAGCTGAAATCTTCTGTCTCCTTGAATCTGACGATGGCAGAACTCATTCTAGTCTGTCAGTCTAGCAGTGAAACCTGCTTTTCTGGAGCTCTTAATGTGTCTTAAACTCACAATGCCAACTTGGTGCTCAAATAGCAAAACAGTTGTTTTCCCAACTTGGAATATAAGACAGGGTGCTGTCTATCATGATCCTAATTCTATACACTGTTATTATTTATGCTGTAAGGTATGAAACCTTTCTCGCCCATTGTAGCTGGGATAGGCTCCAGCCCCCCGCAACCCCGAAAGGGATAGGCAGTATAGATAATGGATGGATGGATGGTATGAAACCTTCTCTCATATACACTGCATTATGAAAGAGGTTCCCAGCCTCTGCTGCATCGATTATGACTACTTGTGTCTCTTGGGAACCTCCCGATGCTTTGCAATACTAATATGGCTGGAAATCTTCTTAACAGTCACATCCAGCTCTATCACACTGTATCTCTGAGCCCTGCAATGCGTAAGTCATGATCTGCTGCAGAAGTCTATGAGAGGATGTGCACAGTATAACATCATTTAAAGAGACATTTGAAAAGAAATCTGAAAACATTGTTTTTGCTCACCTCTTGTGCCTTAACTTCTCAACTTGCCACTGTTAGGTGTGGCTACAGGTACTTCCGCTTATTTGCTGCAGAGGGCATTTTAGTCTTTTGGTGAAGATTGTGGGAATGTGCTAAAACGTGCTAAATTGGATGAGCTGCAGGGACAAAGGTGCTTGGATAAAGTTCATGCTCTTCAGCAGAGTTTGGATGCCCGTCAAGCAGCTTTGACATGAACAGAGACAGTGTTCTGCAGGCAGTGTGGTGGGCGAGCTAACAGCTAAGAAGCTGAAACCTCACTCAGAAGGAGAATTTGTGGAGGAGAGCCTTGCTGCTGCTGCAGAGCTGCTAGAAGCAGACAAAGTACAATTGTCAGTTTGTCTGGAAGCCCTGACTTGCAAACTCAGTGACAGCAAGTGTGTGTGTGATTTGACCTTCATGGTGGACATTAACAAGTACCCCTCAGAGCTGAACCTCAAGCTGCAGCAGCTTCTCAGCTCTCTGCTTTCAAATGTGAAATCACTTGAAATGAAATTAAAGCTGTGGCAACTGGAAAGAGGAAACACTGAGCGTGTTTCTACTCTGCAAGATCAAAAGCTGCTGTGACATCTGAACATGCTGCTGAGTGTGAACACTCCTTCAGGCGTTTGGTGAGAGATTTCAGGACATGAAAAGTAAACAAAAGGACAATATTTGCTCTTTAATGTGGAACCAGCTGATGACAATTGAAATGGCCCTCAATCAGATAAAGGTTCCCCACTCCTGCTTTAAGGCATCTTTCACTTAAGACATTTAAACTACGACAGTCTATTGACCCTACCATGCTGGATTAGGAGGGGCTGTGTCCGACCATTTCTGTAACTTTCCAAAAACAATGATCTCACATTCGCAGCCACATCACATTGTGACTGTTTCAGCTGTGGGGAGCTGAGAAAGGAGCCAGGGTTTGAACTTGAGCTCTCTTTTTTCATTAGTCACATAACTATTTCTGTCTCCCTTCAGGTGTACAGCCAAGTGCAACACTATGACTGAGCGCCTGAGAAGACAGCAGGCAGACCAGCTCATATCAGAAATTTACTGGACTGAAATAGTTTTCAGTGGACTCTCCACTGACTACAGGAAGGAAGGAAGAAATAGTTTCACCTTTGTTGTGAAGGTCTCTGTCATGCTGCACACCTTCTTGACTTGTCCCACAAGCAAACATTTTTATCTCATGTGTTTTTAGGTGGATCCGGGGTTTTTGTGTCTCTCTGCCAGATGGAACTGCCATCAACACTGCTCTTAAATATCCAGCATCACCTTAGGCTTTCTTCACAAATATTTCATATTACATGAACTTTTTCTCTTTCCGCTTTTTTTCCAGACAGCAAACGCCGCTCACCTCTCTGTAGATGGAGTTTGCTGGTGTTAATGACCCTGTCTTTTAGCAGACCAATGGATGTACCACCTTGGGCACTGAACCACTTAATCATAAGGGGACGAAAAGGGAACAGACAACAGGAAGAGATGAAGTGTGGTGGTGGTGGTGGTGGTGGTGGCGGGGGGTCGGCAACCATGACGATCACCTCGAATTGGACAATGATTCCACTCTGGTGGCTTCAGAGAGAGAGCAGGGAGAGGAGGAAGAGGTAGTCTGACAGATCCTTAATTAACTGTGGTAATGAGTAAGAGAGGAGAGGGGGAGGAAGAAGGGCGGGAGGAGGTGGGGAAACAGTAGGATCCTAAACACTGTGATGCATCTGAAAGGCCACAAATCAAGCAGGCCATATGCCTCATTTTGTTACTGCTGCTACGCCTGTCAAGCTTTCCATTCACACACATGCAGTTTACAGTGATCATGGCAGATTCACCATCAAAACGCATTGTTGGGTTCTTGATTTCAAACAGAGGTAGACTAAAGCGGGCTTCTCCGTTCTAGTCAACGGCAGTTGATTGTGTTTTCTGAAATGACAGCTGTTGCTGGCAGAGTTTATCAGCTGTAGCTAGCTGGTGAATGAAGCTAATGTTAGCTCCAAGCGTTGGGTGGAAAACGAACTTGTTTTCAAATAAGAAGCCTGTAAAGGGGTCTTGAATACCCACATGATGGCTCCACAGATGACATTCATGTTAAAAGTATGTTCCAGGAAAGAAGTCAGTGTCCTCACCACCTGACGATCCCTTGAGAAGACATGGAAATAAAGAAACAGCACTGTTCTTGTATTCCACTGTAGAGCTTGTTAGTCTCAGTGGGAGGAGGGAAAATTTAGGCTCACACTATTATTTTGTTCTAATATAATCCTCTTTGGCTGCTTATCTTAAATATCTGTGAGTATTGAGAAAAGGATGAACTTAACCTTCCCCTCTCTCTTCATTTGCTAGGGTTGCTGAACTGTAAAAGCTTGGAAGCTAGGACAGTGGGTAATAAGCTATTTAGCCAAGCATGCTACTGATAGCGGCTTACATTAGAGCAGTTAAACACACTGTTGAATCCAGCCCATACAGTTTGGCTCTTGTGTTTTCTGTCTTCGGTACTGCAGCTCTATGCACACCACTTCAGCATGAGGAGAAATCCAAAACTTCACAGGCCTTCCATGCCCAGCTACAATTGCTAAGATATGACTGGGCACTCACTGTTCATGGGAGGGGTTTGGCAAATGGTCAGTTGTAGGTGTTACTGTCAGTGATGGATTATTATTATAATTTCAATCATTTCATCGCAATGCAGAATTTGAGAAGCGTCAATACAGAATGGTTTGCAATAGTTTGTCATTTTGTATAGTGCAAAATCACTCTAACGTCTATATTATTGTAATGAATTGACTGAAATGACCATTATAATTAGAATAATGTGATTCCCATGTGATGTTACTGCAGGGGGCACCAGAGGAGGTGTGACAGGCAGTAATGGCCAGCATGTTAGACCAGCTACCGGTTCATTTACCTGAAATGACTGATATAATGTCACCATAATAATTAGAATAATGTGATTGCCATGTTATTCAATATCCTCATAATTTACATTCTAAGGCAATATGTGCCTTTCATGCAGATTTACACATGAAAACAAACAAACACACATACACACACCTGTTCACACACATGCTTTTCATCCCACTGGCATGTCTATTTCCAGAATGCCCCCAACCTGCACACGCATGTCGCTGCCTCACACGCACACACGAGCACACACAGACACACGCGCAGATGCACGCATACCTGTCGCAGGAGAACACACACATTTCACTGCCATGGCTACCGTGAAGCTGACTCAGTTTCCATGGCGACAGAGACAGGGTCGTTGCTGGCTGCTGATCCCCAGGACACACCCATTTGTCAGTAATACAGAGAGAGGCACGGAGAGATGGGAAATGAGACAGAGAGCTGCAGACAGAGGAATGAAATGATGAAATAGTTGCAGAGAGGCAAATGGAGAAGGATGAGGGATAAAGAGGTAAAAGAGATGGCAGGTTGAGAGGGGAATGGGAAAGCACTTCAAAAAGGGGGAGAGAGGAAGTTGGACATGAGGGCAGAACAGATTGAGAGGAGGGTTTGAAATATAATGATAAAAAAAAAAAACAGGTGAGAAGCCAGAGTAAATAATCACAAATATCAGTAAAATATCAGTAAGATTTAAGTAAAAGTAAAATCATGTAATAATACTCAACTAAAAAGTACATCCTACACCATATACTTGCATTAAAACTCCATCATTTGCATAAACATCCTGTATCCCCACAGAGATGCATATAATCTGCCAGTCCCTGAGTACATTTTCAGTTTGCATGCTTATGCTTGTGACACTGGGCGTTTTTAAGTGTTTAAGTTATTTATGGTTTTGTACAAACCTTACACCCATTAAAATAAAGCAATGTCTACTTGCAAAGTCACTGTTGTGTTTCACTGCTTACAGGACCCCAAAATGCCTTTCTTTTCTAGTCTTTAATTATGACTGAGAACAGAAGCAAACTGATGATTAAATGAGGAGGACTTGATGTGGGAAGTAGGCCAGATGGGTGCAGGCCAGACGCAGACAGACAGGGAATGGCTGGAGACAGGTGAGGGCAAAGCTGAGCACACAGGAGAAAACAAGAGTCAGGAATGCAGGCAAGCAGGCAAGGAACTAGAGCAAGAGTACACGTAGGCATTTCTTCAGTAGTCCCAGTCGTTACCACGAGGATGAACAGATAATTGGACAAATACTGAGTGGAGAGCTGGTGCTTTTACATACTGTGGTGGCAGGTGAGTCTGGATTGAATGATTGAGTGGAGCTGCGCTCAGGGGAGGAGGAGGCTGAGCCCGCAAAACCCGCTAACAGCATGTGAGGAAAACCAACTTAACATAACACAATTAGTGTGTTCACATTAGCTCATAATCATTTGCATTTGCTTGGTTAGCATTAACTAAAAACCATCCATCCAGCTAAAATTGATTGGTCCCACTTGATTATTGCTTTGCTAACCTGCTATTTGTGCTCGATTTTGGATAGACAGATGTGTGCATGTGTTTATACTGTACTGTACATGACTGAATAAAGCTTCTGTTCAAAGGAAAAATTTGAATTTGACACCTTGGGAGACACACTTATTTGCTTTCTTGCAGAGTTGATGTCACTCAGTGTCTGTACGCCAAATATGAAGCTGCATCCACCAGGCCGCTAACTTACCATAAAGACTGGGAACTGGGAGAAACAGCTAGCCTGGCCCTCTTCAAAGGAAAGAAAATGTGCCTACCAGCACTTCTGAAGCTCACTAATTAAACCGTTATATTTCAGCTGTTTAATCCGTGCAGGGGGTTGTGTGCTCAACCGTCTCTCTTTCATCTAACTCTCAGCAAGAAAGCAAATAAATGTCTTTCCCAAGATGTTGAATTTTTCCCATAGGTTTCTTTTTCTTAGGTCTTGTGACAAAATCCTTCCAAATATATATTTCTCTCCTGTGTGTAATTCATGAGAGGTTGTAATGGTTAAAATACGAAATAAAAATGCATTGCCATTTCTCCCTTGCTCCTCTGCAGACCCTTTCTGTTGGAGATCAGTTTCTATTCCTGTAGATATAAATGTTTTACAGCAGACAGACGGTGATGTATGTTACAAAGGCCCTAAAATAACTGCTGGGGTAAATTTAGGCACGGCTCGCCTCAGGCACAGCATAATAGAATAGAATATATGAATGAGAGCTGGGCCCCTCGGATGAGCTGCGACTGTGCATTTACTATGACAAAGATAACAGGTGGTGGTCATTTGTGATTTGTTTGTGTGTGTGGAGAGAGTGAATGAGAGAGAGCGAGAGGCGAAGGTGACAGGGATTTTCATTTCAAAGGCAGGCAGGAGCACAGCACAGATTAAAGCACACCAGGAATCAAAGGGCCTCAGGTGGTCTGCAACACACAGGTGTCCCCCATATGTTTGTGTTTTGCAGAAGAGAAAATCCATCTATTTTTACCTTATCTCTCCCAGCACCTTTCTTGGTCCTTTCTCTCTCTGGTTTGCCTGTCAGGACTTTCAACATGGAAGTGCTGTTGTCAGAGATGAAGGACAGTCTCCCACAGACGAGAGGTGCTACCTATGCATGGCCCCTTCGACGTCCACAGAAGATACAACGTTTGAGGACCTTTTGTGGTGAGCAGCACAATTGCCACTATTGGTGGTGCTTGTGCAACTGTGTTACTGCTTCTGAAGTGGTGGGAGGCAAATTCAGACCTCTACTTAAGTAAAAGACCCATTAAAAGACCATCTTACAGACAGTAAGTATAAGAACAGAAGTATTATAAATAACATATGCTTAGATATTAAACTCATGCAGACTGTTTTTGTACTTTTTCCATGAGGTTTCATTAGGTCTCTTCATTGCTTTAAATATGAACACATTTACACTCTCAGTATAATAAGGATTATTTTAAATATGGGTTAACAACAGCACCATAACCAATAAATAACATCTGCAACAACAAACCTTCACTCAAAGGAAACTTGAGGAAGTCAAACTGTGTCACCAGCCAACCTTTCTGACTGTGCAAGGGTCAAGGGTCACCCATGAATTTGAAATATGTACAAATTACAGCCAAGCATTATACTTAATTTAGCAGACAAGGGACACTGAGGACCACCATCAACAATGACACCAACAGAGTTACAAATATAATAATAATAATGTTCTACCTGGCTGAAGAGGAATTTGATCTGCTTTATACACCAGTGGTCATCTATTATAATAATACATCATATTTTATAAGATGATTTTTTGAAAGAAAATGAATGGATGTAATATGCAGAAGTAGAAAATAGCATAAAATAAAGTATTAAGTACAAGTCACAATATACTGAACTGCCAATAACCACCACATCAGATCGAGGAGTGGAAGCGGTCCTTGGATAATACCTGGTGTTGTTCATTGTTTCTCATTGTCCTGTTTCATGGGAACACTGTCTCCCGGGTTCAGCGAGGGTAGATTTCACACTGTTCCTGTGGCTGTAGTGGTGTGCTTGTCTCTGCTTGGCGGCTGTATCGTTTCTTCCACGTCTGACCAGGCTGGGTCAAAGTTCTCACACAGGGTCGGCAAAACTGTCAGAATTTTCTGACCTAACAGCAGCTCTGATAGACTGACTGCGGTAGCGGAACAAGGCGTGGGCCTATGTATCATCAGAATCCCTTTTGCTGCCTGTCCAGCACTCTCAGTATAATACAGACTAGATGTTACACGAAAAAATTCTGTAGTCTCTAGGGTAGCCTGACCCCACCACATAGGACTTTCTCTTGTGCCCACACAGATTTACGCCTACCTTTTGCCATCTGTCTGGACGGTACCTTCCAGACAGTGCGCATGCATGTTCATTTCACACAGCTGTGAGCTTCTGTTCTCTCTGATTTGCTCTTGTTATTATGTCCTGTGAAATTCTTGGCCATAGCCCTGACTGGTTGGCTCTTTCTCTGCAGTTCACTGACCCTTGGTGACCATCGTGAATCCTTCTTTTATCTCTGCTCTCACCCGCCTCTGTCAACATTCCTCTTATCTTGAAGATGTCCCTGACCCTGACCCTTTTTTCCTGGCCAGCCTGATTGGGTGAGTTGCCTCACTACCTGGATCCAGGGGGCTGCATGATCTTTCATCACTTACATTTTCTCTTGTGCAGCCGGGGGGTGGTTTAGGACTGACTGAGTCCTGAATCGATGGACATCTCATCCCCAAAGCACTGGGCCCTTTAAGTATCAGCTTCTACGAATGTCTTTCCTGGTGCATACACAGGCGAAAAGCACAGTCTCATCAGCAGCCTGTGGCACCTTATCAGAACACTGTCATGGTCTTTACTGCTCATTATGGGTACCAGGGGTTTGTGGTCAGTGATCAGTTTAAAGCTATCAAGTCCACACAGGTACAAATCCTCAAACTCCTCACATGCACAAACACTAGCTAAGTATTCTTTTTTCTTCGATCAAACCTGCTCTCTGCAGCAGGACCTCTCAGAGCCCTTAACTACCAGCATCAGTCAGCACCACAGCGGGTCTGGTAGCATCATAGAAGGGGCAGATGTTTGGGCAGACTTCAGTCTTTGGAAGACGGTCTGTTGTTTGCAGCAGAGCATCCATGTAGACTTCTGTTCTTTCCAGCCACTGTAAGGTTTCTGACATGTTCTCCTTGAAGATTTCTGGCGTACTTGTTCTCCCAAATGGGAATCGGAAGAAATCATACCTCCCAATCCTTGTGCAGAGGAATCTGGTAAAATCTACTGGAAGCATCTGATAATGTGAACACTTAAGACGCTGAGAACCATGGCATGATTTCATCTATTGATATCACAAACTTAACCAGTTTCACTGCACAAATTAGGCTCATTTAGTCTGCACAGCACTGGACCTCTTTTTTGTTTAGGACCAGAACCAGAGCAGCACACCAATCTAGTAGACAGTAGTACCTCTGAAACAGCCTTGACATCTGAGCTTGGCCCCTGGAACAACAAAAGGTGTTTCTGCGAGACCCAGTCTGTCGGCTTTAGAGAGTGTCAGGAATCACATCTGCCCCTGAATCTGTCTTAAAGGTTAGGTGTGCTTTTCCACCATCAAAGTAACAGTCAGTTTATCCAGGCTTGCTTCCTCACTGACTACCCCAATAAACTGAAACTGTCCCACCCTCACTGTGAACTTGTTCAGTATTTTGGAATAATGCACTCCGTGCCATTTTTCACACTCCTTACCTGGACATTAAAGAGAGTCACTATATGGCTTTCACCAAAGCCAACCGGCTTGACATGTCGGTAATCAAAAAAAGCCACTATACATGCTACATCGTCTTACACTGTGTCTTTACACAGGAGTGTGTGATCATAATGCAGGACAGCAAACAGTTTTTGGAATATGCCCTCCGCCATGCACATACAAATAGAAGCAACCTGTACACAGTGCACTCTCTGCCATCAGGCTGGGTCGGTAATGTCCAGCAGATCGTTTAATAGCAGGAGAAGAATGGAGGCCAAAGGAGTGTGAGTACTGGGAGACAAGAGTGTAAAGAGAGCTGAGAGGAGGATAACTACAGACAGGCAAAGTGAGAAGTGTGAATGGATGAAGTAGGGGCTGAGTTAGTACATGTCCTTAAACAACGCACCTTTTAAATCTATACTTTTCTCAGCTCGTCCCTGACAGAGCTGACGCATCTCCTGCTCTGATGCATAGCTGTTTGCTTTAAATACCAGCCTGATAGATTGACATTCTCAGCCGCCCGAGGAAGAGTTCCTCTTCTATTTTTCCTTACATACTGCACTAATGTACAAGCATCATCATCATCAAATGTGCACTGTCCACTGCAATTTCCAGCCATATTTACTGATGTCTTTCCCATAGATCTAAATGCAAATGTCAGTTTCATCACTGTTTCTTGATACAATGGCCAGTGGCCATCTTAATGCCATCAACTGGCCCTGCAAAGATATTAGTTTTCCTTCAATTTGCAATTAGATAGATAGATAGATAGATAGATAGATAGATAGATAGATAGATAGATAGATAGATAGATAGATAGATAGATAGATAGATAGATAGATAGATAGATGGTGCAAGGATCCATAGATAATGAGAGAGGAGAGGAAGCCACTTTAGACTATTGACATTTACTTTGTGTTTCACCTCGTAAGTGAAGTGTGCAAAAGCAGCATTAGGGAGAGGGAGAAATAGGGCGGACAAGTGTACACACCCACATGCAGTCACACACACACACACATGCAAATTCATCCATACTCCCTGAAGTGCTTCCCCCTATCCAGCGCAGAGTGCTAACCATGCAGACAGCCATTAGAGCCTCTCTGTCCCTCCCTCCCTCCCAGAGGAGAGCACCCGGCGTGGGCCACAGGGCTGAACCTCTCAGCCTCCCCTCTCTGCCAGTCATGGCTCTCCACACACCCACTCAGCACTCCACCATGGGGAGAAGAGTGTGTGATCTCCATTTACCGCCCCAACTGCTTGAGTAGTGTTGTGCAATGCTAAAAGAGTCTCCGTCGCTCGCACCCACACTGTTCAAGAATGGAAAATACCAGCTTGACACTTTTTTCCTTCTCCTCTCTCCCCAGTCTTGGCCGCCTCTCAAGTACACAGGGCCATGGGTAAACACATAAATACACACACACACACACACACACACACACACACACACACACACACACACACACACACACACACACACATACAAATACACTTAAATGTACACAAGCTGACAAGTGTGTGCTTCAGCACAGGTTGCCATAGCAACACGGTCATCAGCATTCTTGCTCTTTGGCTTCACCGTGCATGACAGTGAGGCAAGTCAGTAACTGAAGTACACGCACACATGCACACATGTAAACACCTCTTTATATGCAGCATGCGTGTTCATTTCACACAGATCCGAGCACGCATGAGCTGTATTCTCGTTAGGACATGTATGACAATGTTAGTTTTATTCATTTGTCTTACTTCCGCTGGTCTTAAATTGTTTTAAAATGTGAAGAGAGCAGCAGCGTCAACATTAACAAACACTGCCATCTGCAGCACAAACACTGCGAATGCATCACCAACCACAGTGACCTCCTAACATGTTCGTTATTTGACCAAAAGTATGTGAACACCTAAACTTAACGTCAAAAAAATGTGAATGTATAATATCTCATTCCACAGTATTGAGTAATAATGAGCTGCTATAACCGCCTCCACTCTTCTGCTTTCAGGCTTTTCCTCCACATGTTGGAGCTGCAGAGATTTCATGCACAGGAGTATTAGAGAGATCCATCACTGATGTTTGGTTGGGTGATAAGGTCTGCCACACAGTTAATGGTCCAGCTCCCCAAACTGTCACCACAAAGTATACTATTTATCACTG
Organism: Chaetodon trifascialis; assembly: GCF_039877785.1. Lineage (NCBI taxonomy): Eukaryota > Metazoa > Chordata > Actinopteri > Chaetodontiformes > Chaetodontidae > Chaetodon > Chaetodon trifascialis. The sequence continues at coordinate 18,774,337 of NC_092072.1, forward strand.
TATGCAGTAGCTTTAAGATTTCCTTTCACTGGAACAAAGGCGCTTAACCCCAAGCAATGAAAAGAAGTGGAGTGATACAATTACACAAAAATATGAGGTTTGTCCAAATACTTTTGGCCATATGCTGTATTATTAGTATTGTTGTTATTGCTGTTGCTATGAATACTACATCCAGTTGAATAAAACTACTGTTTAATGAATACTGATTCACAAATATACTGGGCGCAGAAACTTCAGGACCATGGTCAGTGACACAAACTCAAGGCAGTGAGTACATGTGACCACTAGAGGGAGATACAGCTTCAGATGAGTCGCACTTCGATCACCAGTGTGTCCTGTGTGCATTTTCTCGTTGGCACTAGAATTTTAATCCTGTTTAAGCGTCTTTGAGGAAGACACTGAACCCCAGTTCTCTCCAGGGAGGCTGACTGTGACCCTTGACCTTTCTGAGAAGTGGAGCAAGAGAAAAGGAAAGTTGGGCTTATCTATAATGGTAAAAGATACATGACAAAAATGCATTTACATGATCACATGAATAGAGAAATGTTCTCTTCACTAAAGCTGTTAAATTTACTCTGGCATGCTCTCAGTGCAGATGTCTTTGTGATTAGTGTCTCAATCAACTGTTCTATGAAATGTCAAAAAATAGTGAATAATGTCAGCTAACATTTCCTAAAGGCCAAGATGATGCTATGAAATAGCTTGTTTTCTTCTATTATCAGTCCAAAACCCAAGGACACTCAGTTTTCCATCATATAGAACAAATAAAATCAGATAATCCTCAGTCCAATGTAATTTCTAACAGACAACTCAGCATTGTTTGAAAAACCCTTTATTTGGCTGTTGCATGTTAAGTTTGGTGCACAGTGATCAACAGTGATACACTCCAGTATCTACGAACCATGAAGTCAATCTGAAGGCTAATCTGAGTGTACACAATGTGCATTAAACAGTGGTTACACAGGTAAGAGGACAAAGGAAGACAATGACATACAGCTGTATGTTACATGCTATAATATGGCCAGAAATTGCATAGATGTGATAAACAACAAATTCTCCCAGATATCCAGATAAGTTTAAGTTATCAAACTATACTACATCATTGTTTGCAGCGTGTCCACTCGAGAGAACACTACTATTCAGACCACTGTAGTGCAAATGACACAAAACCAGATATGAATTTGACGAAAACATTGAATTTTGTTGAGTGTTTGACCACTAGAGGCACTGTAGAGCACCAATGCATCGTTTGCATGAGGACACACATCCACATGGTGTGCAACTATGCACATATGCATGGCAGTTTGGGGCAGTAAAAGGTGGAAATGTGCCATTAAAATAGGAGAAGACCACAACATGTGCACAGTGCCAGTTTCAAGACATTAAAAAAGGCTTTGAAAATATTAAATGAGGTAGTAAATTGTGTGAATTTTGTGAATAAATGTGTTCGCTACACCTCAAGGGTGCAAACAAGATTTTTTTGGTTAGAAAACATTGAATGTAAAGAAAGCAATGTTTGTTTACTTCACTACTTGATTATGCACCTTGGTCAGCTGCAATCTGATTGGACATGTTTTGGAAAAAAAAATGTTACAAAAATAAATAATTTGTTGACATGGGATTCCAAGACTTTAAAGCAATATGTCAACTCAGAAGTCCCATTTCAAGATATCTGATCAATGTGTGGAAGCTTACAGTCACCACTGAAGTGACATCACCGTTGGCACAACAGCTGGAGCGGGCAGTCTTTGGATGTTACACGACGAGAGCTCAGCCGACAGATGAACTGCAGGCCGGCTGTCACTTTGAAATGGCCTGCTCCTCCATGCCAGCCTGTGTCATGAGCTCAGCCACGTTCTTCTCAAGGTCATCGATGCGGGTTCCCATCTCGTCTAGTGCGACAGTGAAGGAAAAATCTGCCACGAACTGGATATTTTTAGATTGACATTATATCAGTGATCAACAGCAATGTGTATTATACCACATCAAGAGATGTCATCCTAAGAAAAAGACAAGGAACTGTGCCTTTTAAACTCTTTACTTTTCCCATAAGTGTATTGTGGACAACATATAAATTAAAGGGTCACACAGAGAATGGGAGAGCACATCAGCTGTATTTGAAACAGCCGACTACACTAGCAATACATACTGGTTTGGCCAATTTATGCTTTAACATGCAAAATTAGAGAAGCACATGAACATATTAATATCTTCACTTGGCATGGAGCTCCGCTGTAGTGGACTAAGATACTTATTTCATCTGGACAGGTGATGTTTATTCACCCGCATTCAGGCCTGTGTGATGGCACCCTTAGCCTTAGCACTGTTGTAACTGTTGTAACAATGGAGTCTTGTCCTTATAAAAAGTCTTATCTTTTGATTTTTTCACTCACTTTTTTCATATAAGCTGAATTTGATAAACGAATGTCTCATTTACAGAATATACAGACAGAATGAAGACCCCTTAGGTTTACAGAAGTTGAAATGTAGCGCGGATGCTCATTAAACTAAATTTGAACGCCCCCCAGTGGCCGTGCATATTACCACAGGTGAGTGTTTAACGGCTTTGATTAGCAGGCGCTCTCAGGTGGCATGACAGCTTCCGGTCTCGACCGCAGACCGCTCATTAAGCTTCCAGAAAAGGATATTTTTGGACTCCAGCTGTTCAGACACAGCCTGGAATCTGCCTTGAAGTCGCTGCATCGTTTTCTCCATCTAAAGAGAAAGAAAGACGACTGAAAAAAGTATTTTACGAGACAGAGTATTTCACAAGACACATCGAACAAACTTACCGCCTCTGTCATGTCTGCCGCTGCTTTGCTGTCTGTTTTTGACATCGCTGGAATCTAAATGTCGGCCATATAACCTGACCACGTTTGTTTATTTGCTTCCACTGGGATGAGACGACGAAGATAAGAATACCAATTTAGCTTCCCCTCTGAAATGTTAGCTGTGACTCCCATAACTTTGCGGTAAGTTGAGTCGTCAGAGTGAAAACAATGTAACTTCCGCTGAGGGAGTGTTCATCATTTCAAAATAAAGGTCACTTGACGAAAAGCTTGCTCCAGCAAAAGAATAGTTTTGATGTTACCTGTTGTTACTTGTAACTTTTGTTGATATCAAATGTAATTATTCTAATATAACCTTAAGACTGGGAAATGGGTTTACAATAATGCAATAATTATATAAAAGCGTCAATGCCTATTTGATTAGTCTTCTGCAACACGCGACGTTTTAGCATTTTATTATGAAGGTAAATGTTATTAAATATCCGGTTTCGTGCTGACTTGCTTTGACTACCTTGACTTTGGCATCCGTAGTAATATGTATGCATGGTTGCATATGGGCAGAGCATTTTTGTTAACTCTTTGTAAACCGGTTTGTCCTGTCACACAGGTCACTGTGTGTATTGTGTGATGAGATTTGAAGGAACAACGCTCTGACCCCAAACTGAAGCTCTGGTGTTTATATAATAGATTATCCTGGATAATAGTGGCAGATGAGAGATGAGAGGTTGTCTGCCATGACGGTTGCGTAACAGCCATTAAGCCTATATAAATCTTTATAATCTGGATTTTGTGTCAGTGACAGTCTGTGTTCCCTCCTGCTGAATATGTTCAGATTTTACTGTGTAACATAATTAGAAAGGCCCGTTAGTCTGAACTGCAGCACTGGGTGTAATTTGCATGGCACTGATGTGATGTGCAAAGCAATAACACAACTGAAATAAACCTGGTTGCATGAAATATTTAAAATGTAGCTCTACTGTCAGAGCAAAGACCGGGGAGAGTGAGATTCTTCTGTTCCTTAAGGCCCCTTCTGGAGTGGATGTTACTCTTCTATCTATCTATCTATCTAGATAGATAGATAGATAGATAGATAGATAGATAGATAGATAGATAGATAGATAGATAGATAGATAGATAGATAGATAGATAGCTGCCATGCAGCTAGAGTTAGTGAGCCAGTCAGCTGCTAGTCAGCTGACTCTGCCAAGAGTTGGGACTCCTACTAAATAAGACCAATAACTTACCAAGCACCAAGCCTGAGAGACCGATTAAATAGAGTACAGAGGTGGTTTTCTTGCCAGGTTTGGCTCCTGACACCCAGAGTTAGCTAATAGGACTGTTAATGTTAGCAGCACAGCTAACCAAGCTAACTAGCAAATGGAAATGACAAACTCTAAAATACCATTAATGATGACAATCAGTGACAACTTTTGTGGCGTTGTCGGCGGACAGAGTGCAAGATGTGTCATTAATGAAAAACCATAATCATTGTTCATGGGAACTTTAAAGTGTTTTGGTGCATAAAGATATAGGAATTCAGCCATCATTCATTTTATTATTAACCTTATGCTTTTCCTCCCGTGAAGTGTCGAAATGTCTTGCATTAACAGGGTCTTTTGCGCAAATGAAAGCAAGAGCTGGCTGACAATATTTAAGCATATATTCAGTGATATATGATGATATAATAATTTTTCAAAGGTAAAGCTTTACTTTTCAACTTTAGAAATCAGACGTGTCGACCACTCGCACGCTTGTTTAAGGAAGTGTGTGAAATATCTTGAGTCGAATATCTTTGTCGTGACGTGTGGCGTGTGACGTTCCAGGAAGTGTGGGCTCGACCATAGAACAGAAATACACTGAATATCGGCCAGTTACTGAAGAAACTACTGAAATGTAGGGAGTGTGTACGACAAAAGCTATTTTGTTTCAGGCGAATTTCAAGGGCATTTATACTATTTCAGCAACGTTGGGAGTTTCCTCTTCTCAGTCAAGAGCAGCCTTTCGAAACAACGCCAGCTAGCATCAACAGGAGTGGAGTATCAGAGAAATGAGACGTATGGAGCAGATCAGTAGCTAACAGCTACAGCAGCCTCCTCCAGAGCAAACATTCCGGCTCCCTGTGTTGAACGCTGCTGTCCTGCCGGTACAGTAACTAGTAACTCAGCTGTTATTGTAACGTGAGCCCCTAATCGTCGTTTCTGGCTTGTGATGGCGTGGCATTAGCCGCTTCTTTGTGTCATCCGTGTCAGAGCTATGCACGACAAACACGGATGTTCCTCTTGTTACGCTGTCAAAGTTGCGAGGAATCCACGGAGGAGAAACACCTTATTATAGTCTGCATTGAGCCAGTGGCTGCTAGCTGATATCACTTCACAACTTTTCGCCCAGGTGTTGACTGGTGAGCGGATGAAGATGGAAGATGAGGTGTTTGACCAGATCGTGACCGTGTTTAACAGCCTGGTGTCGTGGGTCGCTGCCGGGGCTATGGTGTTTGGTGGGGTGGTGCCCTACATACCCCAGTACAGAGATATCCGCCGGACCCAGAATGCAGAGGGCTTCTCCACCTACGTGTGCCTGGTCCTCCTGGTGGCGAACATCCTACGGATACTCTTCAGGTAGTACACCATTCCCTGCCTGTTGCTGCTCTTGAATGGTGACGAAGCCCCATTCAAAAATCTGTCAATTTAAGACTCCTTTGTTTATCAGCCATAGTGTATACCTCACTGAACAAGACTGAGGATGTTTTAAGAATCAGTAGGATATACTTCAAAATTTGGCTTTAAAGAGATCATCTCAGGAGCTCCTGTCGCTTTGCAGTTTTAAATCATGTTTTTGTTTGTTGCTGCCACCTGATAAAGTGAAGGACACAAATTATGAGCAGCAGATGACCCATGCAGACAACTTACCTCTGAATAACAGCTGCTGCTGGACTGAATGAATGCTCAGTCAGCCACATATGCAATGGCACAGGCCTGACAAACAAAGGGCTAGAAGAAAACAGTCGCTGAAGAGTACATTTTCTTACCCACCAAACTGCATTATGCTGCAGCTATTGTTAAGACACGCCATTGAGCAGCTTTCACGTATGTTTGTGCTGCTAATCTAATGTAACAGGTCCTCGGTGGGTCTTTGAGACAGAGGAAAGACACATGGGAGACTGCATGTGTGGTATTCCTGGTGCTGAAGCTTCCCTCAGTTTTTCGCCTGCCACATGTTACACAGTAAATTCACACATTCTTCTGTTTTTCACCATCAGATTTGGCCGTTACTTCGAGACCCTGCTGCTGTGGCAGAGCATCATCATGATCGCCACCATGCTCATCATGCTGAACCTGTGCACCAACGTCCGCATGGCCACTGAACTCAACACCAAAAGACGCTCCTTCATAGGTCAGAAACCCTCTGCGGGGCCTCATTACAATGCAGATAGAGCTTGTTTACATTAATACTGTGTGTGTGTGTGTGTGTGTGTGTGTGTGTGTGTGTGTGTGTGTGTGTGTGTGTGTGTGTGTGTGTGTGTGTGTGTGTGTGTGTGTGTGTGTGTGTGTGTGTGTGTTGCGTGCACTTTTGAGTGCAGCTTCAAATGTTCTGTGCCTGAAAGAGCGAGTGTGTGTGTGTGGGAGTGAATGGTGAGACAATGTGTGATGGAGATGTGTTTGTGTGTGAGAGTATAAAAATATCTTGAGTGCAAGCGGGAGTGTGTGTGTGTGTGTGTGTGTGTGTGTAGGCAGGTATGTGTGTTGAGCGTTTGAGAGAAATGTAAGTGTGTGTGAATGAATGTGCATGTGAGTGTGTGAGCGTGGTGTTAGCAGGGCTCCTTATCTCTCAGTGTGAGTGACCACCAGGTCACTCTTTAAGTGAAAACCTGCTGCCATGCTTTGCACAAGTGTTGCAAACGATGATCACACGTGAACTTGGCTCCTGATTGTTGCCTGTGACGTGATGTGTGCGACATGTTTGTTAATGGATGAATCCAAAACGAATTCTCAAAAATCAGCCTCTTAAGGGAAAACACTGGCACCTCAAACCTGTAAATGAAGTAGTTTTCTTACTAGAGCTGTACCGAATGTCATACTTTAGAGCTCTCTGTGAGAATCTCAGGCGAGGTACGAGATCCACGAGTGTCCACACTGAAGGCTGCTGAGCCACAGAACACATGCACACACTGGAGCCGCTCCAGTCTGCTGTGTTTCGAAGGTGCGGCAGCAGATTCAGCTGAAGATGCAATAACAACACAGTCTTGTGATCCGTTGAATGTTGATTTAGAATTTGAATGTCAACGTTATGAACAAAGCTGCAAACTTTATTCAGTTCAGCCCTCTTCCTTACTGCTACCATTTTAATGAGTAGGCAGGTGCCAGTTTCAAAGAGTTCATAGATGCCTCATTTGTTCGTCCTGCACTAATCTTGAAGATCAGACATCTTCTAATAATACAGGTGGTTTAGTAGGGAATATATAGATTGAAATATTTGGAGGGCACATTTTTTGTTGATACAAATACTTAGTTAGCAGTATAAATAACGGATCCACATCTATGGGATTGTTATGTGCCCTTAAGAAGCAGCTGAGATGTAGAGAACTAGTCCAAAATGTCCACAGTCCAAAGCCTGCTGCCATTTGCAATAAAGTCAACAGAAACTGAGATGCCGCTGTTCCTGGAAACAGAGCGTGCCTTTCATAACAGCCCCCATCACGTCAAGCCAGATTTAGTTATAAAAGGCCAGAATCGCAAATCACATGTTTCCTGAAGGGGCTTTACAGTCTGCACAACATACAACACCCTCTGTCCCTATTAATGTCCTGTGAAGATATGCAGCGCCGTACATGCTGAAGCATTTCATGTGCATCTTTTTGTACGTGAACAGACAAGACGAGGCCCTCTGTGCTTTTATATGTCACGTGTTGTATGCGGTGTGGGACTTTTCCACCCAGGCACACTGTATCCTCCTGCTGCTGGACTGCTCCGCTCTGCCTCCCGTCCCTGTGGCGCTCTGAAGACAGGGGACGGGAGGACACTTGAATAATGAGTGCTAATGTCCTCAGGCTCAGCGTCACATGAGAAGATACAGAGGGACAGTGAAAACTCTGGAAGCCAGTAGAGAAAGCACTAAAACTGCAGTCTGCTTTCAAAGAGCAAAACCTGGATCCTCAGGCCAGTCGGCCATGTTGGCAGCCAGGGATTCAGGAACAGTCCAGTACTGAAAAATTCATTTTCCAGACAGCTTCAAGACACACTGTTGCATTGAATGCTATGCCGTGGAGGGTCTTTCTTTGTGTTTGTTGTTGTATCCACTGTGTACAAACCAGCTCTGATGCCTTACAGTTTAGTTGGTGGAGAAATGACACAGTGCCGGTCAGACATTTCAAAACTTCTGTTACGGCTGAATTTAAAGGAATAGTTTGACATTTTGAGAAATGTAGAGAGTAGAGAGTTAGACAAGAAGACAGTTATCAGGTTTATACAGCCAGAGCTAGCAGCTGGTTATCTTATCTTAGCATAAGCAAAGCGTTAGCCTGTCTTTGAGAACAAAATCTGCCCACCAGCACCTCTCAAGCTCGCTCACTGTCACATTATATCCTGTTTGTTTCATCCAGACAAAATCTCAGGACAAATATGTTGAATTTGTAGTCTCACAAGGTTTATGTGTAGGTCTGTTTCATGGCTGTGAGCAGTAATCTCATGAAGTCAGTGTGAGGCTATTCCCAAAATGTCAAACTATTGCTCTGAAAACTTGGTTTCGAATCATACTTTTTTTTTTAATACCATCTGTATGATTAAGAATTTACCATTCAAAAACCGAAGCTGATCTGCTTCGTCAGGACTGTGTGGGCGTGCTTTGACTAAGCTGCAGTGACCTGGCCGCGGACCAAACCACAGATACACAAATCTGTCATCTGAAATACCCAAAACCCTTCAGACCTGGCAGAAAATTTGTCCGATTCCAAAAAAGAAGGGACGTTGTATAAAACGTGGATAAAAACAGAACGCAGTCACCAAACAAGCTGTTACTGACAGCAGTTTTACAAAGTGTTCCTGAGTCCATGTAGTAATACTCTTCATACACTCATGTGTTCACAAAGTGGTGAACCTCTCTCCATCCTCGCTTGTGAACGACTGAGCCTTTCCAGGATGCCCCTTTCATACCCAGTCATGATACTATCACCTGTTATCGATCAACCTGTTTACCTGTGGAATGAACCAAACAGGTGTTTTTGGAGCATTCATCAACTTTCCCAGTCTTTAGTTGCTCCTGTCCAACTTGTTTGAAACATATTGATGCATCAGATTCAGAATAAGAATATATCTACAAAAATCTATGAAGCCCGTGAGGTCAAACATTCAGTATGTTGTCTTTGTACTGGATTAACAAGTTATCACATTCTGTTTTGTTTAGGTTTTACACAGCGTCCATCACTCATAGCAAGAAGCTGATTGGGAAAATATGTTTTCAGCCTTACCAAGAATACTTGATACTTAATCAGTGATATAACTTATGAGGGGATCAGACACTCAGTCGTTCTGCAGCGTCTCAGATTACTCGCGATGACCTGAAATGTCTGACCGACTGTCGCACAGTATTACAAAGTCATGGCCAACAGCAGAAACCTGAGATATTATGGGTCACCTCTAGCTTTGCTGAAAAAAATGAAGAAAACCAAGCTCTTTTTTTTTCTTTCCCTTCCTGTCCCTGTTTTTCTTTTCTTTCTTTTTTTCTTTTTATTGTTTTGTCTGTAGCGACAGACAGTAAGGACGAGGAGATCAGAATCCCTAAGAGGCTCTTTCTGGGTATGTACAGAACGTTCTGTGTCTGCCATGAAACACCAGTCGTAGCTCATCTGCCTCTCCATCTCTGTGTGTCATGCATGATGCCCCCCCCATGGCTCCCCCTGCAGCCCAGCCAGCCTAACCGATGACTAACTCCACCTGCCACATGCGCAGATGAAGCATGATGAGCTCATTTCACCCGCATGTTGTTGCATTCACGTGTGATTCATGGAACGTATTTACTGTCCGTCCGTTGTTGATGTGATGCCATCATGCATGTTACGCTTCACCCTCACTGCAAATGAAGGGTCAGCTTTCATTTCACAGGAAACCTGTGTGGATGAGATTTTGCATGTGTTATTTAGATGCAATGACAAAAGCTCATGTATTGTGAGGTCGCATAGACTTTACTGTAGACTTAGCTTGTTGATAGCACTGACTGACATCTCATAGTTCAGGTTTTTCTAACTGTATGCTTTTGTTTCTGCAGTTTGAAGTGATTGATGTGTTTTTGTGTGTTCATTGGCCATTAAACCGGTGCATGCTGATTTGATCCCACCCCGGAATGTGAATGCACAGCATCCTTTAAATGGCTGATTTATGCAAAGTCAAATGCTAATGACGTTTAATTGATGTTGTCTTCTAACCAGCTCAAATCCTACTTTGAACACTGGTAGCCGCAATTTCAACAGGAGAAACATTGTCTGCTTAACACACACATTGTTATCTGTCTTTGTGTGTGTATATGTGTGTGCGTGCAGCTGTGCGTTGAGGCAGATCTTGTCTTTTCACCATCAGCAGTTTGATGTTGTTGAAAGGGTTCATCAGTATGATTTTTAACTATCGATGTAGTTACAGTTCTTAGTTTGAAATAATAACCCAAATTGGGATCAATAAAGAAACTGTCCAAGTCCAAGAAGCTTCCTGAGAGGATAATGACAATAAATTGATCCTTCTAAGAAGTATTGTGTGTATCCAAAGCCCAGTATATCTTATCCATCTGTGCCATAGAGCTTCTTTGTTGGTCAAAACTATTAAACCTTATTATACTTATATTATACCTTCAGACAGACCAATGCATTTGTTGGTTTTGACCTTTTTAATGAATTCGTTGACAGATCCGGCTCACTGTGAGTGCAAACTGTCATGCTGTGGTCAGTGATGTCACAGCATGAATTGCTCAGCCGCTCACAGGCCTTTTTCACAGCACATATTTTGACTCGTCACTGTTGGCAAAGCATAGGTGTAATAACGACGTGATGTAAAAACATTAACGACAGCGCTGCTTGATTCATACGTCCTAGTAAATACGCACTCGCTTATGGCAACAGTCGTAATCAGGATTATTTTGATCAATCCTGGCATCACAAGCATTTATCACAAATACTCATTGACTTTGGAAACATCATGCATTTGTTGAACAAAAGAGAAACACCACACTGAACTCAAAGGATAGATTGAAAGCTTAGCTGGTTGACCCAGTTCTCAACAACACACAGCACTTACTTCATCCAAGCAGGTTTTTATTATGGAGTGAGTTCACACTGGAAAAGTGACAAAATAAGTGTGCTTAACAAACGTCAGTGTGGGCTGTGAGCTGTTTGTGTGCACTGCTGTCACACAATGCAATGCACAAAGGAAATCTAGGGACGACTAACCACTGCAAAAAATATTAAATCATTACTTTTTTTTGTTGAAGTTTAACTGACGGTACCATTCTAAGATTGAAGTTGATGTTTGATGATGTGCATGTTGTATTATTCCCTTTTTGTATAAAGTTGTTAAGTATGTTGATACTGATTCTAAAACACAGAGTTTCTAATAAGTATGCACTGTGGAAGTAGGACACAGTGTTAGTGAAGAAGGGGCTGTTGTTCCTGGTGTGTCCACTAGATGGCAGTAGGAAACAAATATTTGCATGATGTGAGATGGCACATGTATTCTTGGCTCAGTGTGTTGTAATATATAAAAAAAATCTTCTTCTTGGGACTGACTAATGGACACTAGGTGGCTTGGTATTGAAGTGCTGTTTTGTATCCTTTTATTGGATGTTTTCAATCATTTTAGGGAAAGCAGGAGCAGAAAATCAGAGCCAGTTTTCACAGCCTTCTGTGGTTCAGCCTGCTTGTCTGTTTCTGACATCTGGCATCAGCTGTTTTTGCCCACATGTTGACGCCTGCTTGTCTGCGCCGGGGGCTCGAGCCTCTATGAACGGCCATCGATCAGTGAGCTCTGCCAAGCGTCATTAGAACTGACAGAAAGCGATGTTCTTTCATCGCAGCTTTGCTGGTCTGCGCTGCTTATTGATCCGCTAGTGGAAATATCAAGCATAAGCATGTCAGTTAACGATAGAAGGATGAAAACACCCAGGTAGAGGAGGGAGAGATGAAAAAGTGCTTTGCGGTGGTTAGACACGCGGCATCACTTAGAGGCCTGGAGCTACTGTGGTAGGTGTCAGGGCGGATGCAGCAACGGAAAAGCAAATGATAGAGTTAACAGAATAACATACAGCACCAAACTGGTGTCAGCGTGCAGCTGTCGGGTGGAACAGCTTCACATGGTAGCTTTCTGCAGTGACTCAACATAGTGTTTAGTCAGCAGGACAATTCTCAACCTATGCATTTCTTTGATTATTCAGCCTGTTCCCTTTTATGTCTAAGCCTTCATCATATGTATGCGTTGTGTTGTCATAGGAGCACAGCGTCATTATCTCACCAGGTGCTTCCATCAAACAGCTGGCCTTTTGTACCCAGAAAGAAAAACACAGTGTAGCCGACTTTTAAAAGAACTTCCTTGTGCAGCTGAAAATATGTGACCGACTGTGAACATTATATGTGGAGAAGCTGTACTTCATAATGTGTAATTCGCTGATAACATCGTGGACTTGAGAGTATGCAGAGGCTCAAAGACCGCCTGTGGCGCCTCAATCACATTCACAACTGGGGCAGCTGTGGCTCCAGAGCGGTCGTCCACTAATCAGAAGGTCGCTGGTTCGATCCCTGTCCTCTGGCAAGATACTGAATCCCAGTTTGCTCCCGATGCTGTGCCACCATTATGTGAGTGGTTACTGCTCCTAGCATTGTCGCCTCTGCCACCAGTCTGAATGTGTGTGTGAACGCTGGCTTGTGTTGTACAGCGCATTGAGCGGTCAGGAAGGTTAGAAAAGGATAAATGCAGTCTTATTACAGTGTGTCCTTTGTTGTCAGCTGTGTAGTTTTACTATCCGGACGGGAGAAATCGTGGCGTTACAGCAGCTCGGTGTGATTTATGTAGAAGACTGCCTGCTGCAATCCTTTAAGGAGATTAAAAGATCGGATCATTTGACTGTGTCACAATCTGAAATGCTTGCGATCACTCAGGTGGAGGTAAAAGGGTTTGGAAGGAAAAAGTAAGATGGAATATTTGTAGAAAAAGTTCTGTCGGTGGCGGTGGGGAAAGTTTCACTTTGTCTGATGTGTGCATGAGGCAAACTTTACTGTTAGTTATTTTGAGGACCTGAAAGAGGAAGCCATGATTGGATTTTTCAAAAATCTCCAGCAGCATTTAAATGAGAGCCATCAAGCAGGGCTCTGCTCTGTGATTGAAAATCCTGTATGCAAACTTTCAGGCTGCGGTTTCAGACTCTGGGCGAGCTCGCCTGTTTGCTTCGGAGAGGCAGCAGCTCTTTCTGTCACAACCACATTCTCATTCACCTTATCTCACAAGTAGTTTTTGGCATTTCAGCTGTAAGGAGCCTGTGGATGGAAGTCTGGGAAGGGACACAGGAGACAGTATTCTCAAAAAGGTCCACCATATCTGCTTATCCTTCATGGTCCTGGAGCCAGTCTCAGCTGACCCTGGACAAGTTGCCAGTCAGTCACAGGGCTGGCACCTAGAGACAGACAACCATTCACTCTCACATTCACACCTATGGGCTGTTTAGAGTTCCAGATAACCTACCCAGCTCGTCTTTGTGCACACTACCTTGTTGTTGTGAGGTGAAAGAGCGAACCTCTGCACTGCACTGCAAAGCAAGTCAGCTACCTTCCTTTAATACCTCATATCTCTGCATGTGGATGATGTACTCTTCTGAGACCTCTCCTGGCCTCGGTAACCGTTGCAGATTCTCCTCCGTGGCAAGTCTTGGATGGAGCTGAACGCTGGCATTCTGTTCTGTCATTAATGATAGACGCCAAGCTCAAAATAAAATTCTGTGAAATGTTCCATTGCTTTATTTCCAGTCCATTGCTTTTTTTTTTTTTCCAAAATCGCTAAGCAACCAGGGAAGTAAATTTGCCAAATCATTAAAGTTTTGCATTTTCAATCAATCAGAACTTTTGTGGTGGAATGCAGACGTAAGTGTTTTTTTATCGCTCCCATTAAAACTGTTGCCTCCCTGATCTAAATGACTGACTCTGAAGATAGAAAATCACAGTTGAAACTTTTGGACAACTGGCTTATTGGAAAAGCATCCACAAATTGATTAGCTTTCCCACATAAAGTCAAGTCCACCCCTGCACTCGTTGTGGCTCGCTCAAAGACGGATCAGGTGGATTTCATCAAACCTGCAGATATCTTGATTATGTCACAATGATTGAGTGATACCGCAGAGATGTCGGCCTAACAGCGCTACATGGCAATACAACAGATTTCACTTTCTTTCTGATGTTTGGTTATGGCTCATTGCTCTTTCTGGTCCCATGAGGGTCTGTACCTGTGCCTTCATTGGGTTTGTCAGCTCGGAATAAATCACCTTATGCTGTAGGTGCAGTTATCTGCCCCCTCAGGGCGGGTAGAGACCTGGCTTTTAGCCTCAGTCCTTCAAGAGAAGAAACATAGCATGGCGTCAAGGTGGCAGGTCAGAAAAGTTGCACTGTTTTGGCAGTGAAAGCCTATTAGTCATTGTGAAGTACCTCCCTGTCTTAGACTTCAGAAAATGAAGCTCGTTGGAGTCTGAGGTTCAATTTTCCGGGTTGTTATAACCGCCTTTCACAATAATGTCCCTGCTTCTCCCACGGGTGCTTTTGAGTGACAGCAAGTCATTGTTTCAACTGCCCCCATAGACAATTCCAGGACCCAGCTGAAGTTTGCAGGGAGCAGCTGGTAAACAAGAGACTGAAATCTCTAACTCTGACCTGTCTCTTCCTACACATGTACCACAACTCTGCGGGACTTCAAACCGAGCCGTGCACAAGACGTTTGGCCACCACAGGGAATCTATTGTATGCAGCTCCAGCCTGTTCCCACACAGCGCTGCCGCGGCTGCCACACAGCACAGGCATTGAAGAGGGGGAGCAGAATGCCCCGGGATACACGAGTGACCCAGCAAGTCAGAATGTACAGCTGACGTTCAGTACTGTGATAAACATCCCATCATGGTCAGCGTGAAATGATTTGACACGCCGCAAAATGTTGTTTTTTGCATTTTGCTGCAGAGTTGAAAGCAGATTAGCGTGCATCTTCAAAGCCTGCGCACACAGGATTAAGAGATGATGACACTACAGTGCTGGCGTGAAGGAACGTAATTACTAAAACATGAGGCTGAGACGAGGCCTGCACAAATAATTGAAACGCATGTCAGCAGCACAACCTTTTTTTAGTCACAGCCAAAGGTGTTCATCAGAACGGCGTTCTGTTCTTTGCAGAGTCCCTGGCCACCGAGTGAAGTTGCAAGACCGAAAAAAAAAAACAACATCTTAAATTTCAGCACAGAAGAAATTTCATGCATTATCTCTCCTCCTCCACTCCCCACGTTCTAACAGCAGAGACTGGGGGGGGGGGAGAAGTGAAGAAGTAGGGCTTAATCTTTTTAGTTTAAGAACTGAAAATGGAATCTTGTAGATGATCGTGCTGCGTGAATGTGTCGCAGAATGATTGTTCAATACTGGCCAGTTTTAGAACAAATAAAAGTCGTAACTCAAGAAGTTTGAGGCGAGGTGTTGTTGAATATGATTTAGGAAGGTAAGAAATGATCTACATTTACTAATTCAGTACAGTTTTTAGGGGCAAACTACTGTTTAATAAGACTTATCCCAATGTGGAGTTAGCAAACATATGCTTGTGTACTGATTCAGTGGGCGCAGACCAACACTGTTTTTGGCCACCTGACAAGTCCAGTACTCGCTCCTCTTTTAGCTGTGTTTTCGGTGCTGTTTCATGTGTTAAAGCTAACACGCTAACACTGTTTCATCTAGCCTTGGTCTGTACTCCATCTTCTAGGTCTGCTGAGGTAGAGCTAACAGTATGTAACCCTGTGAATGTTTCCTGATATCTACGACTGTGTGTGTCTGTTCTATAGCCAAGCTGGAGCCCAGTGGAATCATCACTCGAGCCATACGTTACACGTGTCATATGTTCAGTTTTGTGGGGGGGTTTATTGATGATTTCAACGTTTATATATAAAATCAACAGATGGACGTGTTAACAAATGAACAGTCATGCTGAAAAACTAAAATAACGCAAAAAAAAGAAGAAGAAAAGGTTTGTTGGGTAGTTACCTTCTTAGTAGTGCATCCATTCTCACCGTTTCACCCAGATCCATTGTCCTTTCTGTGGTCTTTATCAGTGGTACGCATCCTGAAAATTGTCCATTTCTCCCACTTGTCTTCATCTGTGCTTCTTCAGTCTCAAACGATGTATCAGTTTCTCCATTATGTAGATTTCCTTTACTACCTCGATCCATCGGTCCGGGGTGAATGGATCCACTTTACCCCATGTCCTTGAGGCGCAAGCTATTAACAGTATTTTGACCAGATACCTGTCCCCTACTGCCACATGTTCTTCAGAAGAATTAGAATTACACAGATGGAGCGCCATGTAGCTCATAGGGAGATCATATCCTCGTAGTATCTTGCAAAATGTTGTATACCCATGCTCCACTCTCTGCAGCGTGGTGTATTTATGTGTAAATGTTTGCTCTTGGCCTGCACCACATTTTTTCCTAGGTTGTTTGCACGATATTGCGTCTTTCTGTTGTTGTGGCGTGAACTGCAAATGGAGGACCAGAAGTGATTTTCGGCATAGAAAGCACTATGACACACACTCACAATGCTGATGTTTTGCGTCATTTACGGTGGCTCAGATCGAGACAGTTGAACATAAATAACGCACCCTGTCTTGTTTTGAGACGATCCACGTCTTTAGTGAAGTTTCAGCAGACCTTTGCAAGTGGTTAACCAACCGTAACGCAAACGTTAACATTCAGCACCGCGGCGCTGAAAGTTATCTGCTCGACAGTCATCCCAGAGCATTTCGGTACCGAGAGCGTCGATTGAACAGTTTCTGAATGAAGAGGTAGTTGTTATATCTGCTGCATCAATAGCAGTTGAACAATCACCGCTCTTCATAACGTAAGGCTCACATCAACATATGTTCAGACTTTCTGTTTATACCTTTCGTTATTTCATCTAAACTTGCCATCCATTGCAGTTTTCACTTCCGGCCCTCCGTCTGAATTTTGTCACGTGACTGTGAACAACCTGTTCCCTCCACACGTTTGAAGTTTGTCAATTCTTATCTGAAATTCTTATGGTGAACTTTATATATATATATATATATATTTAGATTTAGCTGAATGCTTATTTGTCATCGATTTGTGACACAGTGTCGATATAATTCAATTTTTTCTTCTTTTGTACGACCAGATTATAATCTGGATCACACTTCTGTTTTGATTTCCTTCTCATCGTAGTCCCCGAGTTGTAGCTACCTACTGAATTCATGCTTACTCAAGTCATATTCATATTTTATATTGTTGAAATTCTCCAGCCCACCATCCTTCTCTAAAGAGGATGGGGAGCGAACCCCGAGGAGTAGTTAAGTGTTAGTATCTGTGTCTGTGAATATTCATTTTGTATCCCAAAAGGTGTCCACAGGATGTGATTTATTCAGTTGTTCAAGGAAGGTTATGACATCACCAGCAAAGAGCCATGTTTTATGTTCCATGTCTTTTACCGTAACTCCTTTCATTTCTTTGTTTTATGTTCTGTTTTGTGTGAAATATGGAGCTGCGCATGCCTTGAGCAGGCAGGTTGGTGTTGAACGCTGCTCTGTTGCCCCTGATTGCTTCCCGCTGTGTTTGGCTGTTATCAGGCAGCGCCAGCCTGGTGCTAGTTGGCCCAGATTCACAGTCCTCTGGCTCTGTTGCCAGCAGGGCTCCACAACCACACCAGGCATCTGCAGCCACAACACCCACAGAATAATAGACTGCTGTACAGTCCACATAACAGCTCTCAGAGGATATTCTTATCGTTGATTATACTCAGATCACAAATACATGCCCTGTCGTGCCTTTTAAGAGCAGTTTGCTTGTCTGTTGTTGGACGCTGTAAGGCTGTAAGGCATGGTAAATTTAGGTGTATGGAGTGTGTGGTGGGCTGTCACAAGGCTGTGACCTGGTTTGAATTGCTCTTTGAGATTTATGCGGTTACATTTATGGGATTTGTTTAACTTGTCTGTGAGAAAGGAAAGATTAGATTGCCGTGCACATATACGTGCCTGCCATGCATATTCATGGAGAAATGCCATCTAAATGTCAGAATCGGCCACCATTAATTCCTCTAATGAAACAATATTTCATGACATCATGAGCTAAACGCCCGCTTTCTTTCACTTCTGATTTTATCAAGTCTTGAAAAACAGCAGATTTGCTCATTTTGGGATGGTATTTAGTGGTGAAATAATTCCAAGCAGTGCTTTTTTCCCTTTTTTGTTTCGCTTTATCTACTGTGCAGGCCCTTCTCTGGAGGCCTATGCAAGCCTATACAGAAGGCCTAGATGTGCCTCTCAGATAAAGAGAGCCTCATTTAAACGTGATTAAACGAATCGGCTCTATCGCATTTGAGGCTTGTAGAAATCCCATTTAAGATACAGCAGTGCGGCAACATCTTTCACTCACAGCCATGATTAGATTCCCATGATAAACTCTCGCACATTAAACCAGCAGCTGCTGTTCATGCGTGCTTTTTCACTGCCGTCGTACCGTAAAGATATGTGGCTTGTGTAGAGGAAGTCAGAGGTAAAGATCAGGTGTAGTCAGGTATAGAGTACAGGCATCAGGTATAGTTAAACCAGTGCCTGAGGCAACGCTGCAGCCTCGAGAACATTAACACAGTATGATTAGTGTTGGCTCTGTTGTTTCTTACAGGAAGCCAGTGTTGCTGTAATCACATTCATCTAATCATTTCCTTGGGGAAAGGGCGCACAGGAGAGGTGTTAGGGCAGAAAACAGGGCTTAAATCATTCATCAGTGTCCAGATTCCCACCCAGCCCATTACAGCTGTGTGGAAGATGCTGTAACCTTGGCTGTCACCCTCCCTCAGGGGCTTTTCAGCACCTTCACTCTTCCTCACAAAGCCTCCTCCCACAAGACCCTGAAGTTAGATGCTTCTGTTTTGGTGAGAATCTGAATGAGTACGAGTCCAAATCACGTGCAGTTCAGACAGCCTATTTGCGGCAGTGACATATAGTTTTTTTTTTTTTTTCTGACTACGCGAAGGGGATTGTGGGAGTCGTGTGAGGATTTGCAGCTCGGGTGTGAAGTTTGTTAAAGGTGTTCACAATTATAGAGTTTTTGCTTGCTTTTATCAACTAGATAAAGCTCCAAAAAGAACAGACGGGATTGGTAGATAATTATTTCCCACAGTGCTGGAAAGTGAGACCGGAGGAGAGCGGGAAAGTATGAAGAAGACATCTCACAGCAGACGAGCTATCCTGAAACTGAAACCAGAGTTTCATACACTATCAAATTAAAAGTCCAACATTTCAATACTGATGACCTTTTCCTCCACGCCTTTCCCAACATTTCCTAATATCAAAAATATTTTTAATATTGACAGGCAATATAAAATGCATATTATAGTTCCACTTGTTTATGTAAATTCTGACATTTCTACAGATTAGAAATCTTATTGGGCACATCCATGCTCTGGACAGGATTAATTGCCATGATGCAATCAAATGCATCATTTTTCATCCTTTGCGCCTGGTAAAAGTCCATGTCAGTAGCCACAGACGACAACTGACCACACAATTATACTGTCAAATGGATGGACTGCCCCTTTCAGAAACACAATCATTGCCATGTTTGTTTTTGGCACAACAGCTCTACTTCAGTTTTTTTGTATGGATTGAATATTGCGTCCTCCAGGGACCACAAACTAGACTTTGGACAAGTTTGTTTGTCCCCAAAATTCACTTTGGAATGAAACTCTTTCACTGTGAAGTGTCTGAAAAAGTAGTCTCCTGTCTTTTTTTTAGAAGCGCTTTGCTTTTACTGCTTTTAATTCCACAGGATCAGTGCTCATCAAGTCCTGTTTGTGTTGCTGCGCCAGAACTGGCCAGCTGGTTTGGAAAAGTTCTCCCTTGAGTGGCTAGCTGTTAAAAAAACGTCCATTTCCATTTTGTCATGCACCTTTAGACTTTGACTGGAATCACTTCTGGTCGTGGAGTCACTTCGTGGACTACTTGCAGTGCGTGCTGGCCTTCACGCTGGTGGCGGCCTACATCACCTACCTCCTCCTGGACTCCGCGCTGTTTGTGGAGACCCTGGGCTTCCTGGCCGTCTTCATAGAAGCGATGCTTGGCACACCGCAGCTCCACTGCAATTATCAGAACAAGTCCACAGAGGGCATGAGGTATGGCATTCATCATTTCATTTTTGTTTTTCATCATCTGCCCCACTCTTTATCAGAAATAACCAGTCAAACGATCAGTGGAGAGGAGAGTGGTTTGATTATTGGTCCCTCACACTCATTAGACTCGGTCACCGGATGTCAAACAGGCAGGTAAGCATTTTTAACCCAGCTGTGTTTCTCCATGTGCAAACAGCCGGCGTCACAGTGTGTTTCAGGTGCTCACGTATATCCATTAAGAGCCATAAAACTGAGTGCGATGGAAAACAAGAGGGGTGATGGAAACGGAGGGTGGTGCAACAATGAGCACCTCTGCAATTTTAGAACTGAGCTACTAGCAGGACGCACGGTTTTGCTCTCTCTGACTGTGTGCACATCACATTTTCAACATCACAAAACATTCAAACAAAGTCTTGCAGGTAACACGTGAGGCTCATGTAGGCTGATGTAGGAGGTGAGTGTGGTGCAGCGGCTCTGCAGGTTTGCTGGACTGACACTGACCAGGCAGAAGAGCCAATAATGCATCGCTCACATTCGCAGGTGAGACGTAATGAAGGAAAGACATCAGTGATGATAACGTTGAGTGTTTAGAGAAACATCTATAAAGCAAGGAAAAGCATGAAACACATGACAAATTCATATCGCTCTCCACCCTAGTTGTGCTTTCTGATTGGTTGGTTTGTAGATGTGGGTCATAGCAGCAGTCACATTGTGAGAATTTGCTCCTAAATTCCTGACGCTGTCAGAATTAAGCCGCAGGCTGTCTTTGGTCTCCAGACCTCCAAATGGGCCATTTGGTAGACGTGTGTCTCCTGCTGTATACACACTTTGAATGCTGAGAGGTTATTTACACTCACTCCTTCTCTCTTCTCAACTATTTGGGCCTCATAATTTAGCAACAGTCAATCAGATGCAATCAAAGCAAAGCTGGTTGCGTCCTTCATTAATGATGATATCTTTATCCTGATGAGTGCTGTTTTATTTATGAGTGCCACTTCCATCGCGGGCAGCTCTGAGGGTGTGTTGTCCTGTAGTGCGCACTTGTGAGTAATGGCTTGTCTCACATATGATCATTAACACTGACACATGCTCATTAAGTATTTCTGACACCTGTCGAACAGGAAGTAGGGACGGGGCTCCTGGTGACTATTGATTATGCTAACATGACGGTTTGCTCTCTGAAGCTGAAAATGAAAATCACTGTGGTAATGAGGGATTCTGTATCTGTTGCTAATGTATCATTTTGGCTCATTAATGGTGATTGCATCAAGTCTGAGGCTGTAATTATAGGCTTTGACGTAAAATGGTTTTTTGAGCCATGGAAACTGCTTTTCAGAACAGCATACACAACCTCAATTGTGTAAAACCTGCAAAGACCCCAACAGCACCACGTGATTCAGAGTGGATGTGAGGTGAAAGAAATAAGATAAAAAGAAATGTTCAAGTTGAAAAAGTCATTGAAAAGATGAAAGTGATAACGTATGTCCTAAAAGACTGTCCACAGAACACACAGGCCTGATAAAAAGCTCTCACAGTGTGTGTCCAGCACCAGAGCAGTGTGTGTGTGCGCCCCCCACACCTCTCTGCTGGTTGGCTTCCTGCAGCCGACAGATAACAGGACTCCAGCAGGGCTGCCTGTCCACTTAACCGGCCATGACAGCTCCCACACTGGGCTTTGCCATGCCCTCTCTGTCCCATGCCTTACAGGCTTTTATTTTGTTTTCGTGCTTCCCAACCCTCCGACACTTGCTCTGCTCCCTCATTGTCCACCCAGCTGTCTAAATGATGTGCTTACATGTCGCGTCCACCCTCAGGCACTGCTGCATCGATAAGTCTGGTGGATTTCATCATTTACTGTGTGATTAACTAGTGTATCTGACTTTTCGGTGGCCCCCAATTTCCATGACAGCTTTGTGGTTTCTGTGGTTTCCCAGAATGCATTTCAGCAAACCCCCAGGCAATGGTTGGACACATGTTTTCAGTCAGGGTGGACATATGAGTATATATAGATATGGATAGTAGCATGGGAGAATGTCAAGGATCACAGCTGTACCTTACAGGCAAAATGCAACATTTCTTGTGGTCGCAGTGCATTCTGGTCAATTTCGGCTACAGTAGAGGCATCGGTGTGTTTGCCACATCCATGATGGACTTCTTCCTGTATGATTATTTGAAGCACTTTTATTCTGCAGTCCTGACCATAAAGCCCAAGGATTGCCATTGATGTTTTAGGAAGAGCCAAACAATTTTCTGCTCAGCAGCAGCAGCAGCAGCAGCAGCAGCAGCAGAAAGTGTCAACTCTGCGGTCTACCTTTGACCAATTACCCATGGGGATATAGCGCACCTACAAGCAGCACAACGATGCAGGAATCCAAGACACACTGGCCAATCGTGGTTTTGAATCACATACAGTATTTTTGTGTGGATTTGGTCATAAATGCTTTCCAGGATTTTACACTTGAAGTTTCAATGTGCATAACTTGCTAAATTCTTATCGTAAACATAGCTGGTTTGGCAACATTCTTACTTTTGCATACATTTTTAAATAATTTTCTCTCATTTCTACCTTTACAAAGGGATTTGGTTCTAACCATTTTATATTAAAATGCAGCAGTCATTAAGATTCAGTGATAAACATATACAATGCTGTGCTGCTTTGGTAAAGGCATCACAGTATGGGCGGTGAAAAAAATCTAAATGTCGAGGGACATCACAGGTTGTGCTGAGAGTTTTGCAAATCAAAATTCCAAAACAGCAAATTGTAAAACACATTGCAATACCCAGACAGCATGAGACATGAAGTTTCGTGTCGGCTGTGCCTGTCAGGTTCTTTGTCTTACCGTGCGTCGCGTTCAGCCATCAGCCGGTGCAGATTGAGCTGCCACAGAAGGCAGAGGACATTGTCATTTCCAGTTCTGTTTATTGTTTGTGTCCTCTCCTCCCTCTGTACAAAACCTGTTGAGTCTGGCAGGCTGTTGCTAGGTTACTTTACCTCAGCGCTCAGTTCAAGGTTTCTGTGTGTGTGTGTGTGTGTGTGTGTGTGTGTGTGTGTGTGTGTGTGTGTGTGTGTGTGTGTGTGTGTGTGTGTGTGTGTGTGTGTGTGTGTGTGTGTGTGTGTGTGTGTGTGTGTGTGTGTGTGTGTGTGTGTGTGTGTGTGTGTGTGTGTGTGTGTGTGCGCGCGCAGGGATAGGAAGCAAAATCCTATAAAGTGAGACTATTTTGAAAGCTGTGCAGTTTTTTTGTAATGGAAAATATTTTCTTTTAAAATATATTAGCCCCAGACTTTGGTGCAGAGTGACATGTTGACGGTATTTTTAAGCAGAATGAATGAATTTGTGTTCGTGAATGAGTAAGCGCACGCATGCATTTTGCAGAGACAAAAACAAACAGGAGAAGTAAAGCAGAGGGTCCTGTCGTGTTTGTGCATGGAAGAAGAAATAATCAGATTCCACGCAGCTCGTCTGTGGGCGAAAACATCACGCAGACTTCCTCCCGGTTAATGACCCAGCCGGTGTGACCCCACTCCAGTGTCAAGACAACTTCCAGTGCTTGCATACAGTAGGAAGCTTCGCCACCTTGTACACCCTCCCCAGCAGGCCGGGGATGGAGTCAGGGGAATGAATCATACTGGCTGTCGTCAGTGTGTGTGCACACCAGTACTGCACCATGACACACTGTCAGACAGGCAGCAGCAGAGCTGTTTTTAATAATTCAATATGGATGGACTTCAGGGGGAGGTGATGAGTCCTGCGTTGGAGGTGTTTGTCCCACGAGGATGTAGCTGAAGGTATTTGGTATTTGTCTGGTGTAAATCACCCCCAGGTTCTCTGTTAACCTCACTGATGCTGCTTGACACCACTAACTGCTCTATTACCATAACAGGTCTTTCGAGGGTTGCTTCAGTGCCACCCATACATTGTGCATGTTTTGATAGTAGTATTCCCACTCTTTGGCTCCTATTTATTTTCTCTGGCTTAAGATAGCCATGTTTGATTTTGTTTATTGCCTTTCAACTTGTTTCACCTGTGGCTAAGAACCACAGGCAGAAACAAACTATCCCCCATATTTAGACTGAATTAGTGACACCCACTTCCTATTTTGTGCCACATGGCAGTCCAGTTCTTGAGCTTTGTGCTCAGGGACCCAGGGGCCCTGGCCTTTTTGCAGACTCTGATTATTACACTGCACTCTGATGCAGTTATCAAGCCCAAACAGCGAATATACAGTGACTGGCAGCCCAGACCTCTCATTTTCCAGCTCATTTGAACCTTTGAGGAACGGAGAAAAGACAGAGCAGAACCTTTAAAAGGACAAGAGTCCTGATTCATTGAATTGAAAACAGATATCCAGCAATAATAAATGGAATTATATGAAATCTGCTGTGGAAGGCCAGAGAGACTTCCTGTGTTGTCTGGAATTAGCTTGTTTGCATGCCATAATTAGTCACCGCAATTTGTCTCAGACATTCATTTGAATTTTAATTGGTTTTCTTGCTTTTAGTTTAAAAAAAAAAACTAAGGGCTGGCTGTGTTATTATGGTCCAATTCTCAATTCCTATTATTTTTATGTTGTTGGTTTTTTTGTTTTTCATTGACTTAATTTAGAAATCATCTTGAATCTTTTGAACGAGTTGAAAGTGGATTTTGGACCAAGTGAGACCATCTCAGCCAGTGCTTCTGTAAATACAGATATTTTATGAGGGACATTAGGCAGATGAAAGGTGTGTGCGCAGTGCGTGGGTGGTGAAAGGGGGTTTTGAAGTTAATAGTTTTCAGGCTGCTGCTATTATTAGATGGTCCGGAGCTCGGACAGCCAGTGTTACATGCTGATACTGACCAGCCTGCCATAAAACAAATAAAATACAACACGCAGACGAACACAAAACAGGGAGATGGGACGTCCAGACAGCCAACTGCAGCCTTTTAAGGCTGAGCAGCATCCCAGTATGCTAGATAAGAGTGCCAGAGCCTTATTTAGCCTGCAGACTGCTGTCCACACACACACACACACACACACACACACACACACACACACACACACACACACACACACACACACACACACACACAGCCACGTGCTGGGATGGATCTGTATTGACTGCTGATGCGGCCGGGCCGTCACCCCTGTGGCCGAGTGCACAGTGCTGCTGTGTGTGACATGGCTGCAGAACAGAGCAGCTCTGGCTCCCTGCAGCTGGAGAACCTTGGGAGCATCTGTCCCACCCATCCTCCCTTCATGTGCTCACATTCCTCAGGGGGCTGATTTCTCCTCATCAGGGCAGATGGAAATAATCTGTTTGTTTCTCGTCCTCCAGGGGGAAAATCCTGTTGAGATTTAGCAAAGGATGTGAATCTTATTTTGTGAGTGCAGCGTATCTCCATTTTTTTGTATGCTGTGTGTCTTCTCATAAAACAAATTACACAGAATTAAGGGAAGGCAACAGACAATACTGATGATGTAGGCTGAGGACACAAAGAACTGCAAAATGAATTTCAAAAAAGAGGCATCTACTCCATGAAACAAAAGAAAAACTAATCTAAAAATTCTGTGTTTATAAGAAACCTATTGCAAGTGCTTCATCCACAAAATGATTATGTTACGTGCACAGACCCTCAATATTTGAACAAAACTGAATGAGTTCGAGCAAAGGCACACTGAGAGTTTCAAGTCCTTGCCAATATTTGAACAATGATGCATACTTTTCCATCAGTATTTCCAGGTCTATGTGAAATGAGACATTAAAAGACCGTCAGGGTCACCCCTCACAATCCAGTTTTCCCTTCCACCCCTCTTTAAAGGACACGTTCACTTTTTTCAAGTGTCTTAAAACATACACACATGTCCATATGTACATGGAGTGTTTCGCATTTTCAATTTTTGCACTTAAAAACTTGAATGGAAAATCAAAAATAGCAGCAGATGAAAACATCAGGTCTGTGTGGAGCGATGAGGAGACTACAACCTTCTTTCACAAGGAAGGATGAGGCGAGGGTCACCACTTCGTGAAGCTCATGATTGCATAAAGGATGGGGTTATGCAAACAGTGCAGAGCTTTATTCTTCTTATCCCATCAACAGCGTTCCTCCCATATACCTCTCCTCTGAGCTCCATATTAATTCCCCTGGTGATACCTCCCAGTTTAAGTCCAAGTCTAGAAGCAAACCGAGCCACAGCTAAGTTAAGATTAAGAAAAACAATAGTCTGGACTGCAGAATTCACTGAGTCTGTTATACATATATGTGTGTGTGTGTGTGTGTGCGTGCGTGCGTGCGTGCGTGCGTGCGTGCGTGCGTGCGTGCGTGCGTGCGTGCGTGCGTGCGTGTAGATATAGATATAGATGTAGATATAGATATAGATATAGATATATTTAGATTAGCTAAAAAGTGTGTGTATAGATATACTGTTAACACTCTTTCTGAACTGCACACATGCTAACAAACACAAATCTCAAAATGAAGTAATACCAGCCTTTATAACTTTATTAACATCAGCTCATTAACACACAACAATGGTAAGGTGATGACATGAAGTATGAATTTCACTTTGGTATTTAATGTAACTTAGATGTTGTATAAACATAAACACAGGACTGAAGAAAAGAAAGAAAAAACAATTTTATCCAAAAATAGTTCCATACAGATAAACAGCAGTTTTGTTACAGGTTGTGATGCCACAGTGTTTACATAGTTGATTGCTTTGATTGGACAATGCTACAGATATTTGCTGGCTCGTAGTTGCTGAGAATTAAATGCACAAACTTAGTAATGGATTTAGGAATAGCCCGTACGGCTCAATCCTGTCCAGCACTTGCGCTGTAGAAATGTATCATCCACAGCAGCTCCACTTCCCTCTCGTCAATATTATTCTGTCAAAGTGTTTTTTGTTTTTTTTTACTCTGAAACCCATCCAAAATGCCTATAGATGCCACTTAATTCATCTCGTCTCATAATAGCCCATACTATAAATAAACCAGTCTGCTTTAACCTTCAATATGTCTTTTCTGTACTCAAAGCAATACAGAAACAAAGCCGGTGCTGCCGTACAGCACATCTGCAGTGTCTGCTCCACCAGCATCACTTCATTCCGGAGCGCACCGTGCTTTCTCCCTCTGTATGTGTCTCTCAGGAGACAACAAATAAGTAGCCAGACATGTTTGCACCTTGTTCCCAGTCCCCCCTGTGTTACCTCTTATTAGGGAACCAACACAGGACTTGATCAAACACTAATCCTGCCTCTCTCATCATTACCTACAGGTTCATATCATCATAAGTCAGACAGCAGCAGCTGAGGGGGCAGCGGGAAGAAAGGGAGAGAGGAGTGTGGAGGGAGGGTCTCTTCCCACAGAGCTAACAAGCTCCTTACTGAGAAAAAGAGTGTGAGGGTGGTAGGCAGGGGGGAGGCGAAAGCACAGGTATAAGAGAGGCAAAGGCGCCGGTGGAAGGAGGTGGGAAGATGAATGGACAGGCAGGAAGAGAGAAGCGCTGGAGAGAGTGGGCTTATGAAAAAGAAGAAGTATGCGAAAATGGAAGCCTGAAGGGACACTCCAAGATGCTGCAGGGAAAGAGCCGGAAAAAGTCAGAAGAGAGTACGAGGAAAATAGCAAGTTTGCACAGATTGGCCTTCCAAATGAAAAGGGTGGAGGTGAAGCTGGAGGCATGAATAATGCATGAGGAGATTTGGCTGTGAGGCTTTTCCCCTGACGTGGTGCGACATGTTGGGGTTACACTCAGCTCTGCTGGGGGGGGGGCACTGGATTACCTCTCATCCATCCTTTACATCTGTTAAGAGGCTTACAGAAACGCAGTGAATCTGCTAACACAAAGACTCATCCTCGTTCCTCCACCATGTTTCACCTGCTGCAGGAATCCAAGCTCTGCTCTGTTTCAGCACGTTCCTTCACGCGACACAATTCAGCTCTGCATTTATGGGCGGCACTTGACCCCGCCATGGATTAATGATTGTGACCCTGTTATGAGATTACAGCTGTGATTGATCTCTCTTACATCAGAGGAATATTAAATTGAATGCATACCAAATGTGGTGAAATAGCCTCCGGTCAGCTGTTGAGCTGTCGAGAGAGAAAAAGCATCAAACCAGCTAGACTGATCTCTCCATTACTTCACCACACAACTGTAAATTCTCATGCTTCAATTGAAGGCTCATTTCATTTGAATTACAAAACAAACAATTACACCAATATGTGATTGTTGAACACCTCAATGCAAAAGCATGAGCATTAATCTGCTGCTACCACAGCCTCCACTCAGCTCCCATTCTGTCCATGAATTCCAGGCATATTGAACACTTGTCAACTTCACAATTTGCATCCAGCGCCAGTGTTAAGTGCCAGTGCAGGAAGTAGTGCGGCCTGTATGCAGTCTGGGTGAAGAGCTGTGTGGTGGACGAAAGTTTTTGCTACATCGGTCGTGACATGAGATGTATCAGGGTCTGTGACATTGATTGATCAATCTCATTGTATAGTTCCTTGATCGTTATCAATGGCAGCATGTTTACAAGTTGGAAAAAGTGGAGACGAACAGTCCAGTCAGTCACAATTAAGAGCGGAGAGTCACTGCCGCAAGACACCCAGCTGAAGTGGGTTTGATAGGGTGGTGACAGGTATCTCAAAACCGGGACAAATAAAACCAAAACCATCTTGCTGTACGGTAACAGTGGGGATAAAGCAACCCTTTAAATCCAGTACGACTTGGCTCGGTGACAAAAAGCATCTCCTGCGAAGCTTATTCAAATAGTGCTGACCAACCAAAGCGACACGCTTGAGTGAAAGGATTTCAAATGTCTCAGCATGTGTTTGTATTGTTGTAGGCAGCTTGCTTTCAGAAGCACTTCTGAAGGGTTCTGTGTGTTTATGTGCGCACACGGGTGCATTGTAGACACAGTGCTGGCTCAGTCCTTTCTTTGCCAGCGTTGCCTACACATATCTCTGCCTCAAGCAAAAAAAAACAACAAAAAAAACAGTCAGATACAAGTGAGCTCTGCAGAAGCAAAGCAAGCAGCAGCAGTTTTAATGGGACCTGAAAGGACTTTTAAAGGCGATGTCCCCACCTTTCCACAGTGCAGTAGTGCCCTGTTTCTTTTTTGTTTTTTGTGAGTCTGACCGGTACATAAAGTTGTGTGGTTGGAGCTCAGGGCTTAGTCCTTTCTTTCTTTCTTCTACTCTCATTAGACTCTCTTTTCCATCTCATTACTTCAGTTCACAGTGCTTCCCAGTGCATCGAGAGGACAAAGCTTGTGCCTAAAGTAACTCATCCATCTCAAATCACACGGGCGCTTTTCTTCAGTCGGCCCTGAAACAATAACTTTGTTATTTAACTGTAACTCATTCCCCGGATTGTCTCATGAGCACCTCTGAACAGCCAGCTCAGTGTGTACCGGAGACGCTAGCATGTGTTTCATAGTTAGAAATGTGCCACAGGATGTAACGCTGATGAGACGCCTGCACCCTGAGCACATTCATTATTTCAGTTTCCCATGGCTGCTATTGTGGCAAATTTGCTATTTCCTTCTTGACTGAACTGATTACATTTCTCTGACTCCTCCGAATGTCATTAACATGAGCTCTCGGTGGCCAAATTGAATTTAGACAAAAATGTGTCAAAACTAGGTGAAAAATGTATTTAAGGCGCATTGAAAGGTCTGGTCAAGCAAGATGTGTTGACAAGATGCTTATGCCAAATATATGGAAAGTATTTAATATGAAACCAATAAATAGTAATTATAAAATAAATAATCTCACAAGTGAAGTGATTTTAATTATTAGAACTCTACTATAAAATGTTATTACATCATTCTTATTATGATTTTGTATATTGAGTTTTACTTTTGGACATGTTTTATTTCAAGAATGCTGCCAGTTAGCTTCAGTAATGCCGAAGTAATACTGATTCAACCAAGTGGAGGCTAATTAAACACAGTGCATGCAGTAGCTCTAATCAGTTGTTTTATGTAGCTTAACAAGACTATGCATGCTATCTACCTAACCGCTAACTGGCAGCGCTAGGTTATTAGCTAGTGGAGAGTAAGTGTTTATGGCAGCGGTTAATGTTTGCTAACACAATATGAATAAAACGTGTCGTGAATTAAAAGTGTCTTTGGGAAAAATGAAATAAAAAGATGCTTGAAAGTAACATCCATTTTCTATACCGCGTATCCCTTTCGGGGTTGCGGGGGGTGCTGGAGCCTATCCCAGCCGTCAACGGGCGAGAGGCGTGGTACACCCTGGACCGGTCGCCAGTCGATCGCAGGGCACAAACAACAACCATTCACACGCACACTCACATCTATGGGCAATTTAGAGTCACCAATTAACCTAATGAGCATGTTTTTGGTCTGTGGGAGGAAGCCGGAGTGCCCGGAGAGAACCCACGCATGCACGGGAAGAACATGCAAACGTCGCACAGAAAGGCCCGACCCGGGAATTAAACCGGCAACCTTGTTGCTGTTAGGCACGCACACTACCTGCTGCGCCACTGTGCAGCCCTGAAAGTAACATTTTAGGAAAAAAAAATCTGCCATAAAATGAACTCCATCAAAACTGTTATTTCATGGTTGTTTTCTTAATAAGGTTTCCATGATATAATGAATAGAGTTTGTACAATTTCTGTTTTCATAATGAGTTCGAATAAAATTGCATCAGTCTCCTTTCCTCATCATCCCTCCTCTTTCTCTTTCCTTCCAGTGTCAAGATGGTGCTGATGTGGACCAGCGGTGACACCTTTAAAACGGGCTACTTCCTGCTCACCCAGGCTCCTGTGCAGTTCTGGACATGTGGCCTGCTGCAGGTGTTCGTCGACTTCGCCATCCTGTTCCAGGTCTACTACTACAGCCGCTACCCACAGAAACCCGTTTCCCACACCGTCTCCCACACCACCAGTGCCAAAGCCCTCTGAAAGCCTCTGCAAGTTCCCAGAGGACATGTATACACTCAAACACACCAGTGAGGAAGCACTTGTAGAGGCGCTGTGGGCATGTATAAACATACACGAGTACCAAAGCACCTTGAGATGATGCAGGCTGCTCACCCTCACTCCAGAGTATACATAAAGACACATACACCCCCATAAATAACTCATGAACATGCACAGACACTCTGTGGTGTTGGTGTCTGCAGCGATACCTGAAGCACACTTGTTCCAAACAAACTCAACATTTTTTGCTTTATTTATCCCACTGACTCCTCAATGCGACAGTATGCTTTTGTCTTGGAATGCAGACTTCTAAAAGAATATATACTTCAATCAGCTTGTGCACGTGGAGAGCATTATGCACATGAATATATACAGTCTATAAACTGCAGATGTACACACTGAAAATCCTCAAGGATATGGTGACAAGCTTGTATTGTCCACATTAACTGATGATTGTTGCATGGACCCTCTGCCTTAAAACACATATTCAAACATGGCTTACCAGCAATACACAGTAAATGTATGACTTCATCAAAATCTTATATACGTCACTGAATGTACAATTTTTTATTTTTTTTTTTTTGTAGTTTTTCCCAACTCAGTGGAGAAATGCTGGTCAGTCTACCACTTGTTGGACACATGGTTGCTATGTGCTGTGCCGCAGAGGCTCAATCTTGCGGGATAATACAGGAATCAAGCTCTAAGACAGTAGAGGCAATCAGACTTTACCAAAAGAAGACAAAACTCCAGAGGCTTGGCGATGCAGTGCGCTGGCGTTAAAACTCATGGAGTGATGAGGAAATTGATGTATGTTAAAGATATAAGGGCTGTCTAATGTCTGAAGTGTGTATCACTGGAAGTAAAGTGCTGGAAACATCATCACCATCAAGACCAGTGTTCAGGTGTCATGGGCCATCAAAAGGAGAGTTGCCAAGAGTTTTGGACTGAAGCTCTTGATGACATTTTGTATATAATTTTAATCATTGCTAGCTAGCTACAGCTAACATCTGCACACTCTGTACATTAACTGTTCGGGGCAAATAAGCACAGTCTGCAAAAACACTCCAGTAGTAAACTTTGCACAAATCATCCCAGGCAAATGTTTGCTTCACCGTCAGTCTGAACACAGTTTAAGGACGAAAGCAGGATTATCATGGAATAGATGTAGCTCGCTCAGCAGGTCCTTAAGCGATCATTTTGGTTTATTGTGTTTATTATTACCAATAGAAATTACCGGAATGATCCTTCAAGAGGCGTTCACTTTAAGTTCTGAATACACTTCGCAAAATCATATCTGCACTTCCCATCATATCATTTCTCATAAGAAATGAATTTCCTGGTCAGAGGGAGGAGCAGCCCCACAATACAGTGAACATTTTCTTTGTTATTTTTGTTGTTTTGTAATTTTTCTCTGGGGAGGGAAGAAATGCCAAACCAGGAGGTGTACGACTGTCAGCCCTTCAGTGAACTGTGTACCAGAGCAGACCTGATTCTGTCCTCTCCCTCTCAGCCTCAAGAAATGGAAAGTTCCCTTTTGTTCCAGTGGGACGTAACAGGAGTTTTCTATGAATATTTCTTTCCTTGCTGTTAAATATACAAAAAAAAGGATATGGTGGAATGACTTAGTCGTGGATGTGCACTTTTTTGTGTAGCCACCAGTTTAATCACCCTATTTTTTTTATTATGCTTTTCATAATCTTCAAATGCCAGTGTAAGATAGCGGATGCCTGTACTTTATTCAGACAGTGGTGAGTGTGACAGTTTTATATGGATAATGTGATGCCTGACAGGTACTGTTAAATTCCATGTATTCAATTTAACTTTTTTTACTTTGTGTTTTGTATCACTTGGTTAATTCATTTTAACCAGCAAAGGTATTTTCCCACAGAAACTGCCAACTTTTTTTTGTTGTCTTATTTGTGAAATCCACACAATTAGTTTGTTGATGTACCAAAAATATTATTTCCACTGTTTCTTATGCCATTTTTACTATATTTAATTTTTCTATTAAACTACCAATTGTCCACCTCAGTTACTAAAGACATCCATCAACACTTGAGGCTGTTTAAAGTTTTGTTGTGGATGTAATGTGGCATTGTCATACAATAAAGAGGACACGGAGAGCGCCATGTTTTGCTTGACAGAGATGTTTATGTCAGTTGTCCAGACATCCAGCATTGCTCCCATCAGCGGTGCAGCTCTGGCAGACATCAGTTGTCAAAGGAAGCATAAGCCCCACTGGCTGTGGTCCTTCTTTGGGCTTTGAGCTTATCTAAATAATAAGCTCATAAATTGTATTGTGCTGAGATTTCCCATCATGCTGTCCACTGGGACAGAGAGGAGACAGTACACAGATAATAGCTGTAGATAATAGATGTACCAGCCAAGGGATGAAATTTATATGAATATATACATATACAGTATATATATAAAGCGGTAAACCACATAGCCCCCTAAGTGACAGACATGCATTTAAACTTTATCTCCATTGTAAAGTCAAGGTCAGGAAATCATAAACAAAACCCTCTAAGTAAAAGTCTGTCTTGTGCTCAGTGGCTCAGGAGTTTGAGTGGGCGTGAAAGAGCTTCCCTGCGTGATCAACACAGTAAAATGGCTGGAACTGCCTTTCCCCCTGGTGCCTTGCGCTGTTCACGTATTAGCAGGTGCACCTCAAATCTCTTCAGATGTGCATCTTATCGTCAGCTTTAGCGTCAGATCACATTAACTTGCAAGAACTTCATATATTAAGCTCAGTGACTGCAGTGCTACCTGGAGAGACCCTCTGCAGCTGCTCCATTTTAGTATCTGAGCTTGTGTACTTAAAGCTGCACTATTACTTTTAAATGAACAACAGATTATATGACTATAATTAGGTTAGTTTTATTCAAATGTTTCACTTTTAAAGGTACAAGTTAGATTAGGATAAGGACTAACCAATGTGTTTGGCAAACATAACACTATCTGAGGCAATGAGTTTGGCCCCGAGTTACTGAAGTGTAAACTTTCTCAAATCCAAAAAAGAACAGACGCTAACATCACCCTAAAATTTGACATACAGTTGTAGCATCAGTAGATTTGCTGGCTGTGAACAGTATCAATAACCCTGCAAAAAAATGTACTGTATTTGCTGCAGGTAGTAAGCTTGTTAGCTGGACATGTTAACATTTGCAGAATATATTTGAGTAGATAAACTGCTTAATCAATCCCTACATTTTTGCTGTAGTGCATTTGGTTTAGCTCTAGACTAAAAAAAGAGGCCTCATTCTCTACACTCGTAAGAGACTGTACAGAGTATCACCTAACTACAACCTCAAGAATATCACTTCTGTATGTGGAAAAATGTGAAGCTTACATAAGCTAAATTAGCAACTAGCTTGTGAACATAGTGCAGCATTTAGCAGCTAAAGAGCCAGATATTTTGTTTGGCATTTACAACTAAACCAGAGCTAACAGTTGAATAAATATTGGAGTTACTTTCATGAGGTGGTCAGAAACACGACACCAAATTAAAGCTAATGTTGCTCAATGTCTGCTGGATATGGACATAAGCAACTGAAAGCTAACACCTGTATCCTTGGACAATCACTCTGGAGCATGAATCTGATTGTGTCCTGTCTCTAAAACGTTCAAAATGTCCTCTCACTGTGTTGTTACTGAAACTTTTGGCACTGGAAACGTATTCTGAAGCCATTATAGTCTGTATGAACTGCTGAAGATCACGGCCATAAAGTGAACTCAGACCAGGCTCTAGATTTCCCTGTAGTAGCGCAATCATTAGCTCAACGTCGCAGTGCTAACAGTGTGAACAGGAGAAGCCACTGCACAGGCTCCCTGCAGTCTAAGTCGAACATTTCACTGAAGCACTGACAGTATTTATTAGAGTTACAGTGCATGGAGCCAACATCACTACTGGAAACAGGATTAATTTATTATTTATAACAGATGTGGGGAAAAAAAAACATGAACCAACCAGCAGACAAACTAATCTAGGATGTTCAAGTGCAGAAGTACAACACGCACTCTTGCAAATTTCAGACCGTCCTTGTGTGCAATAAATTGTTAAGTCAAAGCCTCTCCACATGGGACTGTGTTCATTACAGTCTTTATTCCATTTTTCAAAAGAGGCTGTTCCTCAGGCTATGGATTCATGATGCAAAACACAAATCCATTTAAGTTGGGTTTCTCTTCAAATGATGCTTCATTGCACCACCCGTTCCTCATCAAAACAATATTTTCATTTCTTAAAGCCTAAATATTGTAGATATAATAGTGTTCTGTGTAATGTTTCCATGCTTTTTCTCAGTTAATCCAATGACTGCGATTCAGAGCTGGCTGACAAAACATCACCTTATGGCATATTAAAAATATCTAGACCTAATTTGCACTCTCCAAGCCGTTGCACTGCTTTGATGTGTTCCAACTTGACAACAATTTGGGGAAATGGTTTTTAATGTGTCACTTCAAAGTACAAGGCTCTCAAGTCAAAGAAAATGAAGTGCTGTATTTTCAATTATGGAGGAAATCCCAGACTGTGAAAATTATTTGCAATATCTGAAATGGTTTTCGACTCGAGCATTTGGGGTCTATTGCTTTCACTGCCTGAAGGAGGATGCATAACATTTGCCTGTTTGAAGAGAATCAAACAGTAATTACACCTCTCCATAAATGCCTCTCTGACTGGTTTCATTTACATGAAAGAGTTACTTCCAATTTTTCGGTTCATTGGTCACTTTACCCCAATCTGTGAGAGGATTAGCACCGACTTCACCTTCATTTCTCAAACAGATAACTGCTCATTACACCTTTACCATCAAGATTGCTGAGAAATCACAGATAACACCTGAAAAGAAAATGAGTGCAGTAATTGTAACTTTGGCTGGTTGTTCACTATGATGACACATATCCTGCCAGAATTGTGTAAAGGCTAAAAGACAAAAAATTAAGCAACAATTACATTTTCACAGGGAAACTGCACATCGTAAGCATTTGCTTCCATGGCCCCTGATTACTCACAGCCAATTTTATGGAAATCTGGCCATTAGTATTTACAATACAGGACAAATTGTGACCTGGTGTTGGTGCTACACAAAGGTTCGGGAGGTCACCACAATCAACAGGAGATACCCTTTTGAAAGTATGAGTAGCCATGGCAGGTACTCTTGACCAAAGTTTTTGGACAAGCAGATATACATCGATCAGCCACAACATTAAGTACCTGTGTAATATTGTTTAGGCCTCCATCATGCTGCCAAAACAGCTGAGACCCATCAAGACATGCATGCAAGAACTCTGAAGGTATCCAAGACATTAGCAGCAAATTCTTTCATTCCTGTTTCGGTAAGTGGTTCATTGTCAAAGTAATATCCACATGAATGCCAGGACGCAAGTAACACGATGACTAATGTTATTCACTTCACCTGTCAGTGGTTTTAATGTTGTGGCTGATTGTTGGAAATAAACCAACATCGCCATTTTTAACAAGGCAACAACCAAAACCAAGTTTGTTGTCTTACCTCAAGACCCACTAGCTTTTAGTATTACTGGGGTGTTTTAGATTTACATCCACTGTTCCAGTGTTGGTGCAAAGTTACGCTAACTCTTGGCTGTAGGTCATATTTCATTTACAGATCTGAGATTGGTATCCATCCCCTCCCTACCCCTCTCCCCTAATTCGTTGCATAAAAGTGAATAATTCTATTTCCCAGAATGGCTGATTATTCTTTATAAAGCATCAGCATGTGTACCAGACAGTGCTATGTTGTGGAGCCACATGAGTGTGGTACCCATTGCCATCATTTGCCACTGAACAAAACGTCCCAACCGACTGTGCAGCCCTTTGACAGATAAATTAGTTTTGTGTTATTATGCTGAAGATTAATTAGCTCTGCTTCAATCCAAATAAATGTGCTGACATCATCATATACACATGTGAACCTTATATAACACAGCCTCAGGTACAGTAAGTTATTTGATTTGGCCAGATACAATACAGAGTGAATGGAGATGATATTGCACATCAGTAATAAACTACATCATCTGACATCTCAGCAAACAGCTTTATTTTAGACAATCCTCTCAAATGCAGCTACATCAAGAACATTAATTATTAGTCTGTGGTCTGAATAACGTGTGATGTTTTGGTATTATATTTCCCTTTTGCACAGACTTATCTCAAGTCTGAATCGCAGTCAGTGAGACTACTGTCACAGTCACTTTTTTCATCTCGTGTGATTTCAGTTGTTTAATCATGAATACTGTACTGTTACCCGTCTTTTAAAGTCCAATTTGTGAAAAAGAAAAAGATCCCTGCAGCTTCTCTGTAAAACTTAAGAAACTCAGATACACTCTGGTGTGCGAGCGCTGCACACGATCAAAGCAGAGACCTCAAGCTCCAGAGAGGAAAATCTCCTCCCTGCTGGCAATCCTGCAGCTTGTCAACTTTGAAGTCCCAGCTCTGGGTGTCGCGGCTTCCTGGGCTGCTGTTTGAACGCAGGCAGACGGAGCAGCTAAGTTCGCATGGACGCCCTAATCCCAGCAGCCCTCTGAAGAGCCATGGACCTCCTCTGCTGCGCGGACAACCCTGCAGCCTCCGTGATGCCGTGGTAGCTGTCTGTCTCTTGAGAGTCTTCACTGTTCTGGGACTTGGTGCTGTCCTGCGAGTCCGGCTTCTGCCTCATTGCCCGGCTCTGTTCCTCCTTCAGTTCCAAGTAGGAGCGAGAGAAGGTGTGAAAGATGGACGTGACGGGGAAGGCCATGAGGAGGATGCCACTCAGGATGCTGCTGAGCGCCACCACCTGACCGGGGATGCTTCTGGGCACCATGTCTCCGTAGCCGACTGTGGTCATGGAGATGACAGCCCACCAGTAGCTACCAGGGATGCTAGTGAACTCCTGCTTGGCGCCCATCTCACTCTCAGCTAGGAACACCAGTGGGGAGAAAAGAGCCATGGCCACACAAAGGAACAGCAGCAACAGGCCGAACTCACGTGTACACCTCCTGACCGTCAGACCGAGTGTCTGCAAGCCTAAGGAATGGCGGGCCAACCTCATCACGTAAAAGATCCGTAGAGCTCGCAGGACTCGGAGGACTAACCCCACCTTCTCCAGGTAGTTGTTCCCTGAGCCAGCAGGTTTTCCTCCCACTGACAGAGAGTCCACAATGAGGGTGATGTAGTAGGGAAGGATGGCCACCACGTCGATGACATTTAGAGGCGTACGTAGGAACATACACTTGCTCTGCGTCTGAATGAAGCGGAGCAGGAACTCCAGGGAGAACCAGGCAACACACACCGTCTCCAGCACAAAGATGTTATAGCACCTCTGGGAGCACTCACCCTGCGCAGACAAAAAAAAAAACACACACATAAAGACAGACATTAAGGCTTGTGTTACATTATGCACCAGCAATAACACCCTTCAGTGTGCAAGATATGTGAACTCCAAAAGTGCTTTGGATAAGCGTGACATGACGACGCAGCGTGAAGTCAGTAATTAAGAATCTATTTCAAAGCCTGCAGTTTGATTCGGGGGTTCATCACTGACAGAGGAGGTGGACGCATTTGATCTCACAACAAAAAGGTGATTCTGTTCTTTCACAGAACAAAACACAGCAGAGAAGACGCTGAGCGATTCGTGAAGTGTAAAACAAAGGCTTTGATTATCTCACAAACCTCACTGACTTCTACATCAAACTGGAGTGATCAAAAGGTGAAAGCTGTCAGAGGTGTAACAGTGTTGCGTAAGAAACAGTTTTACCAGAGCCAGTCGTAGATAAGCCTGGACCGAGGATTCTTAAAGCTACCACAGATGAAATATTCTCTGTTGTAATGATAATCTATTTTTTCAAGACTGCTGAAATGGCGTTCATAAATATTTGAAAATATAATTATAAGAGATTACTTGGTTATTAAGTCAAAGTCACCCCTGCAGGAGATTTCGAAAATGCTTTTCATTTTTCTACACTTACTTGAGTCTTATTAATGAACACAAATTATTCTTTGCTTTATTTGTGTCAGTTAATTATGTGTGGATTAATTAAAATATGAGGAAATGACGCAATCAAGCAGAGGAAACTTTCCTCAGACTTTTAAAACTTTCAAATCTTTCCTCTTTGGGATCTCCTGTAATACAGCCAAACAGGTATTTTTGAAACATGCCGAGTCTTTTCAGACTCAGTCAGCTGTTGTGTTGCGTGGCTCAGACTGTTGAGGTTGTGCAGAAATATACAGCGACATTAGCAAGTCATGAGGATAACAATTACATACACTGTGGTTGAGCAGGTTGTCTCCAAGTGTGAATGTATAAGCAAACCCTTTGCTCAGTCAACAGCTCTGCTCCATAGAGACGTCATTCCAACTGACCGCCCTCAGAAAAAAGTCCTCCTCTCAGATTGAGCCTCATCCATTTTTCAGAGTATACACTTAGTTTTGCATGTAGCATGGTTTTTTGCCCTTGAGCCATCAAACTAAGCCCATCAAGGACCATATAAGTCACTGATCAGCGAAGCTGGAGCTTTTCACGCAGCAGTTAGTTAAGCTAAGGCTGACAAATAAAATGAGATAGAATAACAGAAAATAGTGATTATATTGAGTATATGGACTGATTGGTGTGCTCTGTTCTTTACTAATGTCATCACTGGCCATTAAGTTTTTTCACTGCCAGTTAAAGCAGAGATGCTGTGGTTGATCATGCTCAGGAATTGCACCCTTTGACGGATGAAGGTAGCTGTTTTGAGCATACCCTGACCTTAACTGAAGGTAAAGTATCAAACACCGGTTTGAAATGGGTTTCGTCCCAGGCTTTGGGAAAAATGACGACAGCGCTTCTGCCCAACCTCCACCGTGTGAAGGTAGCTAGTTGTGATTAATCTTGGCATTATACATCATCTAACTTCCAATCCATGATTTCATACATTGTAATGAGATAAAATGCATAATTCAATAAAAAAAAAATGAAACACAACATTTTAAGTGGCCCAGAAACATATCCATAGAGTACCTAGCAAGCAAGGAATCTGCAGGTGTGACACCAGCTTTAGGGCTAAACATCAACCCTCATCATTATCTGATGATAAGATGAATTGCAGTGACATTGTGAACAGACATTCATGGTTCCCAGACTATGTATTCCAAAGGCTTTGCTAATCCCCTGACTTCTCCTCTGGCATCATCATACCATCAACTTTTAACTTCTTTCCTGAAATATCTTGACAACTATCAGATGGATTGCTGTGTGAGCTGGTACACACATTCATGGTCCCCAGAGGATGAACTGCAATAACTCCTGGTGATCTTGATGTCCTGACCTTTCATGTATTATCTGGTTGAAATTTCATTTTCATTTCACCTGTACCTGAAAAACTCATATCATTCGAACCAGGTTCAGCTCTGCTTCACACTAACTAGCAAAATTTGCAAAAATTTAATGTTTGCAGGTTAACACATGAAACCATCACTGTGAAAGTGGAAAAGCTTTATACATGCCAAACATCAACACGCTCGCATTATAACTGTCAGCTTGGTACATGCTGATGTGAGCTTTTAGCTCAAGGACCGCCTCGATGAAGCATGGCTGCAGATTCTTAGTATTGTTGAAAGTGTGTTTCAGTGACTATACACAACAGCTGGTCAAAAGCGCTCGCCAAGTCAAATCCTTT
This sequence comes from Chaetodon trifascialis, assembly GCF_039877785.1. Lineage (NCBI taxonomy): Eukaryota > Metazoa > Chordata > Actinopteri > Chaetodontiformes > Chaetodontidae > Chaetodon > Chaetodon trifascialis. The sequence continues at coordinate 18,815,085 of NC_092072.1, forward strand.
ACATATATCTCAATGTTATCGCACAGGTATACAAGCGAGGTGTCACTGCAGTAATGGAGGCTTCCACCTATGACCCAGATGAACTGTATCCACAATGTACAGACTAGTTTAATTACACAACACTGAGGAGTAAACACAGAGCACAAGGACATGTGGAATCTTATTTTCACGCATGAGAAAGCCTCCTTTGACTGACGTCCACAGTGAAATTGAAATTAACAATAGGGAGTCAGTTATCTGCCTCAGCGCAGCTCCATATGCTAACAGGCAATAATAGTGGTATTTTGAAACATGAAATGATAAAATAACTGAGGTTAGGAGCACAGATTGTCAGCTTGGCTTTGGGGGGATTTAAGCCAAATTGGATCAGAAATTTCAAAACAAAACCACTTTTTGTTCATCTTCTCCCTTTAAGGAATGCCAAAAACATTTGGACAGATTATAGAGGCAACAGTGCTTTGCTGAGTATTATTATTTTCAGTGAAACAGCCTCTGTTCAGTCTGGGGTAAAATATCTATCTGCTCTTTTGCACAGTCTAGATCTCATTTCGTCAGTATCATATTTTCTGTGCCGTCTCTAGCCTCTCACATGCTTGGTGTCTGGATTATCAGTTCACCTCCACCTTCAAAGTGTCTACAAACATGCTTCTCTTTAAAACGCTGAAGCTCTGCTGTTGCAGCGTGGCGATTCAGATTTGAGCTGAAATCCACCCTCTAACCACATGCTGTCGTTTCACATCCAAAGCAATACGAGTCTGAAGCCAAAACAAATAAACGTGCTGCTGTCCAAATCTGGAAGGAGCTCACTCATCCTCACAGGCTAACCAGTATGTATCACACTGTCTGTCTTTCTGCTCTCCTGCGTCCACATGGGAGCCTGTCTGCTCGTGACACACTTGCAACTGATAGCGTCCCTTTCCTTGAATTTGACCAGCGTATTTAGATTGTTCTCTGTGACAGGCTTTATGGCTCACTGCATTTTCCACTCCCTCCCCCCTTCATTCTCTACGCTGAAAAGCCTCTGGTCTATGCGCACAGGATCAAATTAAAAGCACACAATTATGCCTCTCAGCGATCAGGGGACTCTGACCCCGTCACAGCTGAAGACAAGCATGTAAACCAAACAATGCAAGAAGCGACGGCTCACCTCTGATCTCCACTGAGATCTCGGAGTGGGTGTGATTCACACACAGGTGGACATGGAGTGCTCCTGTCTTTGGCACACCGATGCTTTTAATGGACTTGTTAACCGCTCTTATTTGTTCACCTCACTGGGTTCTGCTGCGTCCACTGAGTGTGTTTGTTCTGGATTGAGTTTCAGTTCAGTTTCATCTTAAAATGCTTCTTCACAAAACAGTAATGTTATTACAGAGCAATGATGTGATTGTGTGTGACAGGATTTTCAGGTCAAGCAACTTACTCTTTCCATCCATGGGAAGAGGAGGCAGGTTAATGAAGTCTCAGCTGCACTTTTAGCTTTTTTTGTGTTTGTAATATTTGAATTTAACGTGCAAAAGCAAGGAAAAAGCTGCACATGTTTTAAAAAAGTGCGTTTTCTTTCGTGGTTGGCACAATAATTGGATGTTCTCACACATGAAGCAGTCAGCTGCTGGGCAAGTTATGCCATAAATATTTAAATAGACTGAAACCAGTTACATACAGGATGATAAGAGCTCTATTAGCAACAGCTGGTGCTGCAGATAAAGTAAATGCATATACAAACAAAAAGGCTGCCGTTACCTCACCTCATTTCTGTTTCTTTCTTTACACAGAGACATCTAAGTCATCTATGTGTGGGTCATTAGCTGTGATGCTCCATGCTAATACTGCATAAATGATAAGCAGGGCACAAGCATTATTGTCAATGAGACAAATGAGAAAGTGTCTCAGCTCCAAAACAAAATACTAAAACAAAATGGTTATCTTGTATGTTGACCCCAGTTTGTGCCTCTCACACAGCTGCTGGTAGCAAGCCTCATAAGGGCCAGCAGAAAGATGAAGTTTCACATGAATGAGAGATTTATTCCTCCTCTACAGCAGTAAACATGACACATGCAGCTGCTGCTAACTGTGCCGTTTTCAGGGCTTAACAGGATATTGAAGGCCAACGAGCAGCAGACAGAGAAACAGCATGGCTACAGCTATGTACGGACACTCCCCCACAGATACAGACACTGACACTGAAAAGCCTCACGTAGTAGAGCTGCTAGCCCGAATACTCAGCACACAGTATACTGTCTCCCACACAGTACATGAGAGATGCTGGCTGGAGCAGACACTGCTGTGGGCTAAATACAGATGGCAGCATGCTAACAATGACAGTGTTAAAATATAGTTTAGCAGCTAATGTTGAACATTTCCAGTTAGTGTGTTAGCATTTGCTAATTAGCAGTGCACAAAGTCATTACAAGTCATCCTCTGGTGAGCATGGCTGTCTGTACATCATTTCATCACCATCCATCCATTATTCTTTGAGATATTCCACTTTGGAGCAAAATGGTAAACCAGCAGAAAAACAGGAACTCTGTCTGAAAAAAGTCACTATGAGAGCGAATTCTTTTATTTCCATATAAAATCATTGTAGTGTGTAAGACGATAATGGTGCACAGCTACAAAATAATTGCAATGGATATGTACAATTCACACACTTTAACAGTGTTTGAATTCTGGTTGCAGTTTTTTTTCTCAAAGAGAAAACTGTTTGTCTGACTATTTATAGCCCTTTAAAAGACTGATGACCTGTCCGTGGTGTACCCTGCCACTCACCCAGTGCATGCTGGGATGGCCTCCTGTCCCGCACAGTTAACGATGTATTCAATAACCATTAGTGCTTATTTAACGTCCTCCATTTTGCCGTCAGCACAGGACTTCGTGCCTGCCTCCTGCGTGCTTCAACGCTGTCAGTCAATTCTATTTTTCTATCCTCGTCCAAATCCGTCTCCCGCAACCTCAAAATGACTTTCAATTTCAAATCTGTGACACTGAATGTTGGAGTTGTGATTATTGCAAGTAAGTAGGATGCGTGGGAAAGTGGCGACAGCAAATCTGAATGGCAGGATGGAAGAGAGAAACCTGCCTCAGGGAGAAATGTGAGCAGAAGCCTCCTCCAGCAACCATACACAAATTATAACAAATAAGACCAATGTACGCACTAAGTTCACGTCTCAGTGACCTGCTGGGCTCTAATCATTTCTGAAAATGACCAAATAACAAGATCTTATCAGCCATTCTGCCACTTTGTCTGTACAGAACAGGCTGTCTTAGCATAACTTCCTCAGTATTTCTGTGTGTGTGATTAGGATGCAGAATCTTGATTAGCAGGAAAGTCAAAGCCAGGTTGAATAATTACATAATCACGATAACTTTGTCTGGAACTTTTTAAAGATTTGAACAAATATCATCCTTGGCAAGGAAAAGAGGTCTAATCCACCTCCATCATGGAGATTAATCAAATGTTTTAATCATTTAGGACATGTATTCATTATATCAATACCCTGAAAACACTGCTATAACTCTCTCACATGGGGCACTGGCCTCAACCCGAGCACCTCTGTTGCTTGTCAATATGTTTTTATTACAGTGGGCTCTTTGGGGAGGCCAGTGGAACTTTACAACCCATGCTTTCTCTTCTCCGACGGACAAAAGCATGTTTTTATTCCTTTCAACCTGCATTCTGCAAGCTTTAGCAGCTTTGAGAATACAGATGCTGTTTAAAAACCACTTACGCAGGTTCACACACCTGAGTGCATGCATGTTGCCTGTGACCAGTGCTCTGCTAAAAGCTGGTGCTGTGTGTTTGCACTTTTGGACACATTAATGCTTTGTTCCACCTGATAATGGTATAGCTGAATAGCTTGCCATCCACTTCAGCCTGCAACAATAGGAACACTGTGTCTATACGCACACACTGTTATTTATAACATGTTCTCTGCTGCTGTGACAAGCCAAATTCCCCATGGGGGTCATTACAGTTTCATCTGATCTAGCCTAATCTAAAGTACCACTGATATTGATGGCTGCTGCCTGACAAACGTATGCTCTCACTCTCTCCCTGCCCTCCTATGTTAAAATACACCTCTATAACTGATAGGCAAAAGTCATCATAGAGGGAGTAACCAAGTAAAAGTGGTCTAGTTAACATCTAGTTCTGCTTCTTTACTGCTAAAGTTGTTTTTGGTTTATTGTGATTTGCAAATCTGATTCCAAAAAAGATGGGACACCGTGTTAAATAAAACAGGGAACACGACATTAAACTGCTGTCAGTGAACGCAGCTCGTTTGCAAATGATTGCCTTCTGTTTTAATTTCTGTTTCACACAGAATCAGGTTTGTAGCAAGAAGTCAACTCATTTGTTCCAAACAGCTCTTACACCCCAGTTTCAACACAAAGCCATTATTACAGGCAGAGTTTTTGCATTAACATTTATGAGCAAAGCTCATGCGTCTCAGTTGGGTTGGAAATGATTACCTTGAAAAAATAAAGAAATATATATAAAGAGCAGCACTCTTAAGCAGAACATTTGGACACAACTTTCCTGGGACTTCAAGTCCTCTTGGTTTTCTGATGAGACTTGGCACAACCATACCCTCATATCCCAGCAGAATCATCCTTCAATATCCTTCATCTAATCCACACAGCAAAGTGCCTCCTTTGTGGTTACGCCGGAGGAAATATTTTTAAAATACTGGGTATTACTGGCCACTGTTCCACATGGCAAACAGACAACTCTACTGTAGCTGTGAATGTTGACTAATGCAAACGGTAACAGGAGAAGGATTTTTTTCTAATACTAAGTCAGTGGTGTTCCCTCTTCATGTGCTGAGAGGCTGTTCAGCCGGGTGTGCTTGCAGCTCCACAGGGAGAAGTAATTAGAGCAAGTACAACTGAAGCATTTTTCTGTTAGCAGTATGTAACCTCAGGCATGGACGAACACATTATTTAACCTCTTTTACTCTCTGTTTCTCAAATAATCCTGAATCCAAATAAGAATAACTGAACTGTGTTTACCAACAACAGTTTTAAAAAGTGTCCCTCAGTCCATGTAGTAATATCCTTCATACAATCATGTGTTCACAAAGTGGTGAACACTTGTGTTTGTGAACGTCTGAGCCTTTCATACCCAATCATGATACTATCACCTGCTACCACTCAACCTGTTTACCTGTGGAATGTTCCAAACAGGTGTTTTTGGAGCATTCATCATCTTTGCCAGTCTTTAGTTGCTCCTGTCCCCACTTGTTTGAACCGTGTTGTTGCATCACATTCAAAATACGCAGATATTTATAAAAATCAATGAAGCTGATGAGGTGAAACATTAAATATAATGTCTTTGTGCTGTTTTCACTTGAAGATAACTCAAAAAGGACGAGCAAATTATCGTGATTAGCAATAATTATGTTTTACAAAGCATCCCAACTCTTTGGAATCAGGGACGCATAAAGGCAGGAGTGGGGTTATGTAATCAGCTGAGGAACATTAGCCTTCAACCCTTTAACCTTATTTTTACAGGCTGAGTACTTCCACACTAAAAAAATACTCCAAAACTAACCCGCTACAACCCACACTGAAGTCCACAAACCTTTGCCATCTCCAAATCTTAAAATCTTAAACCTGACTTGTGTTGCATCATGTCCTTGCCCTTGTAGTCTGATACAAACTACTGTAGACACTAAGCTCTCCCGTCAGTTTTGGCTACCGAAGTCCTTTATTAATAATTACCTGTTGCTGCATTAAACGCTGACCACAAGGGGGCAAATCAAGTAAAAGAAAACCTCATACACAGCCCTCAAAAACCTGGGGACTTGTGACGGCCCACTGCAGCTTGGAACACTTAGGCTAGCACTGCCTATACATACATGCAGATGTCTGAACAAGCACTACAACAGTATTGAGTCATTGATCCATTTGGACAGAGGAAGACAAAGTGGGCACGTCTGCTGATCGATTCATCTTAACTCATCAAGATATCAGGAACACTATCTGTCCCCGAAGAGATGCAGCCGTGTTGTGCCCATACGTGCTGGTCTGGTCTATCAGTCACTTGTTAATTAAAAAAAACTATTGCCATTGCCATATGCAAGTCGAAATCATAAAAACAAGGCTCCAAATAGCTGCTGATTGCAGCTTTATGTTAGTTCAGTCGTTGCCAAGCTAATTTAGCTTCAGACAGCTCAGGACAGAAGACGAATGTAGGGTTTCATGGTTTTGTTTTTGTTATGGCACAAATTTGAGAATCAACAAGAAGAAACTTATATTTCTGAATAATTAAAATATTCTGATGAATTAATGGTGCTGTGCAGTTGGGGAACTTTGAGTGAACCTGTTTGAATTGACATTACCTGCTCATTTGCTTCTGTTAAAGTGGTGCACTAAGATTTAGAACATCTTAAAGACCCATTTTATACTGCATTCAATTTCCATACAGATATGTTGGCACTCATTCTATCTCTGTACCTCTCGTATTTAGAAACTGTCAGTAAAGAAGGTTTGCTAAAATCTTTGCATAAAACACCACAATATTCCCATGTGGATTTACAGTTTGTACTTGGAAAGAAACCACTCCTCGACTCACCTGAAATGACTCACTGAACATTAGATGAGATACACAAATCATCACCACCATGATGGATTGCTCTGTGCATGAACAGCAGTAGCTCACAGTCTGGAGGAATGAGTGATGTGCGCCTCCTATTTTCAGCACTGACTATGACAAAATTCTTTCTATTTTGCTCCGGCATTTGCACACATTTCTCTTTCACCCATCCTCAGCCTCTGAGCTCTGGCTCCCTGTTCCGCTGCAATAGTATATAGCTGGGTGAGAGGTGTGCTTTTAAGTGGCTGGGATTTACATCAGAACTGAGTATACAGGGCTCAGAGGCATGAGCAGAGTCACTGAAAGGTTAGAGCCACAGCCGGGGCTTTCGCATGAGATAAATGGGACAAGAACGCAGTTTTCAAAGATGCTTACATGAACAGAGTAAGCAATACTGAGGGAAGAAACTGACAAAACACTTGAGATGTTTAATCCCCTATTCATCCAGAGAGAGTAGAAGAGGGACCATAAAATGTGAAATGCAATATAGCTTCTTTTGTGTTGTTTGTTTGTGTGTGTGTGTGTGAGAGAGAGAGAGGGGGAGTGGGGAGGAGGTCTCCAAGCCACTGAATGCTTCTCAAGAGCCACATTAGATTAGACAGCCAAGCTAAGTGCTTTCCATTGCAGGCGGCTGCTTAAAAACTTCTGCCTGCTGCCCAAAATCGCTGCAGCTCAAGTGACTGAGTGCATAAAGATGTCTGCTTCCTGGGTTTAGGTTGCATTGCCCTCCTCTTTCACAGTGCAATTTAATTTAGGCCGGAATCCACATCACATATGGCTGACGGCTTCACAACATGACTTCATTTACTGGCAAATAAAAATGTGGAGATGCTTTGAGCATCTGACATGATGTCTGACCTAAAGAGAATTACCACCGACTCTGCTCTTCCCCTCAGCTCTGCCAATCATTTTAGCATCTTTCAGTCCATGTTTTTGGTTTTCTGGCTCACAACTTTGCTGTTTTTGTTCAGTTTCACCTCCCTCATACGATTGCTTTCACCTAAAGTAGCACAATTGAATAGGAGGGTTGCACCATTTGCATAGACTTCTTTTGTAAATGGAGAATGCAGAAGTGACACATTGTGGGGCAACTGACAGATCAAATATCTGAGCAGTTCCAGCACTGAACCCCGTTCATTTTCAGTCTTTCCCAAACACACTCAGGCTTGTATCCAACAAGGTTGTTTCTTAGTTAATTCAGTCAGCTCACACATCATTTGTTAGTCAGTGCGTCAGTGACAGGTGATAAGATCAGCAGCATGAATGTGGATGATCACAGAGAGAGTGTAACTGCAGACAGCTAATTACTTCATATATTTTTCTGTAGAGGAGCTGACATGTGAAACCATGGGAGACTGCCTTTGACCTCGCAAGCCAGTTATCTACAAAGGATCCAAAAAGCAGCAAGGTATGTAACTGTCAGAAACAGCTCTCTGTACCCTCCAAAATAAGTTGAATCAATGCCTCCGAACAACAAAAACTGAACATTAGGACCTTCGTGAAGGAAGGATTTACTACAGGACTGTTAGACCACATTAGTTTTAGCTCTGTGTACCGAAGAAACTCACAACTGCATATATGCTCATAGGCTACACAGAAACATGCCAATATTGTATATTTTAAGAGCAGTGGAGTGCAAACACCATACCCTAGACAGGCTCTCCTCCACATTTAAGATAATATGTAAATATTGTATATATGCCAGACAATTAAGGTGAGCTACACACACCCTTCCTTTCAGCCAATGGACTACACGGCCTTGTGCTCCAGGGACAGAAGACCTCTTAATGAAAACAGCCAGGGCATGTGGAATTGCACTCACACTCTCTTGCACTCAAAACAGTTTTTTAGGCCAGTTGCTTGTGCATAACAGTTGTTTGATAGAACACAGTGATGGATTTCAGGCCACACCACAACTCCTCATGTTTATGGTTCCCTGAGACTAATAATGGTGAAAATGTTCATTTTATTTTCCAGAGATCATGGATTGTAGAATAATGAGAACGTCACAGAAATGAGTGAAAGGCCTCATACTGGTGATTCGAGTTTCCTCCGAAAGAAGCACATGTGCACTGTTGCTTAGGAGACACTGTGATTGTTCAAAGTGTCCTCGAAGAGAGTTGAAATCGCCAGTATTTAATTTCCTCTTTGAGGAGATGATGAAGTGTTCAGCTCAGTCATGAATCCTATTTTTATGAAGTTTATAGTGTTGCGTTTTTTGACGGCCGGAAATGTGTGAATTATTACTGAGGTCATAGTTAAAGGTGGGTTTGTACTGAACTACATTATATTGAGAGGTGTTTCTAATTTGTCCGTCCTATTTGCATACATGAGGGGGGCAGAAAATTAGAATCACCTCTGAATATGATGCAGCTCATCGACAGCGATGTCCTCCATGTTAAAACATATAAATGCTATAGGCAACATAAAGCAGAATTTATGGCTCAACTGGCATACTGCATTACATTAAGTTGTACAGGTGCACTGAATATATATATATGAATATATATATATATATATATATATATAGAGAGAGAGAGAGAGAGAGAGAGAGAGAGAGAGAGAGAGAGAGAGAGCGAGAGAGAGAGAGAGAGAGAGAGAGAGAGAGAGAGAGAGAGAGAGAGAAGGATTCCCCTGTGTGCTAGGATGTGTGGTTGAGAGTGTGGTCACTGAGCTAACCTGCCAACTTAATTACAACAAATCTCCACAGTGACAGAGTCACACCATGCAGAATGGATAGTTTCTGTGTTGTTTCTTTGTTATTAGGGAGATTGTTTGTCACCAGACCCATCTGCCTGGGGTTGCTTTGTGGTAACTGCTGAAATGTTGCCAGGGATTAACGCCTAATTCCTGAGGGTGAGGCACACACCTCATGTGCACAATGTGTCAAGTTTGGGAGTTCAAATTCTTGGTTATTTTCAGCTCTGACGTTCATTGGATTTGAAATGAAACAATGATTAGGAGTTGAAGTGCAGACTTTCAGCTTTAGTATCATAATATATAATTGAATTATTATTCATATTGAGTCATTATATGTAATGTAATTTGGTCATCAAATTCAAAAAATCTCCAACCCAGCACTAATGTGACCATTTTATTTAAGTTTCAGGAACTTGTCCAATGACTTGTGGGCTTGTGATACTGGCAGTCTGCCAAATGGTTATAATGACTTCACGGTTCACTTGATGCATCTGAGAATACCCACAACCATAAAATGAGATTTTGCTCTTGAAGTCCATCACCATTACTTAATTTCAGAATCTGTACTGGAGCACAGAGCCAAAATAAGTCATGAAAAATCCCAAATTCTGTAGGTGTGTACTCTGATTTCTGTCATCTCAACCTCAATCAAAAACACAACAAAAATACTTCCAATACAAAGAGTAATAGTTCTCATCACACAGAATGGCCCATTTTAGAATGATGTATTATATTATGCTATTATTTGCTATATTAATATACATTACTTTAATGTTCTTTTTAACAATTTATATGGCTGGGTAGCTTCGTTATCTTACCCATAATATAACATTATAATCTATTTGGCATTTATATTTTGTGTTATTAATCTGCATCTGCAAAGTAACTTCAGTTATCAAATAATTATTGGAGAGTAAAAAGTACAATACTTGCCTCTAAAATGTAGTTGAGTAGAAAGTGGAAATACTCAAGTAATGCACATTAAGTTGCTGCACTTGATCAGAATCAGAAAGCCTTTATCTATTAGTTCCTTTCCACTACAGTAAATGTATTCTTCAATATGGGAGCAGCCACCCTTACCTCCAAAATTAAACACAGAAAAACTGATTAATTCCTCTCTCCACAACTCCTCCTATATTAAATATAAGTGTAGTCAATGACAAACAGTAATTAATGTACATTATGAGCTAATATTGACTGAAAAATGCTGCAAATATCAGCTCTCTCATTTCCCCCCATAGCAGGCAGCGGTTTCCAGCAAATAAGCTCTTCAAACCCACTGTGCACCATCAGCTGCCCAGCACCAAGCAGCAAAGTTAGCAACCAGCTGGTGAATGTAGTGGAGCATTTAGCATTTTAAGAGTGAGACGTTTCTCTCTGGAGATGTTGGACACCAAAACCACTGTTTGATGACAAATTAGCTAGAAAAATTAAATTATACATTTTTAAGTATGTGTTGTGTTCAAATCTCATTTCTGCATCCCCAAACTTGCCAAAAGAACAGTTATTGCAGGTTTAATTTACAGTCTTGAAGCTTCAGAAAGGCAAATGCAATGGTATCATTTCAAAGCTAATAAGTCACTGCAGATTTAGGCAGGTTAAGCATTAAGGCAGTGTATCTAACATAGAGAGCTGCTGCCTTTATACTGCCAGCACTGGAGCGATAACTGAAGCCCCAAAAACATTATACATAACACACCAACAATATATTACAAAATGGGTATCTGAAGAAATGATCATTTCATTAGTTTCATCAGCACAGGGAGGATCTGTGCAGATGCAAAGGGCCGGCTATCCAAGCTAATGGATATTAGGAAGCTGTGTAATGGAGGAGGATGAGTGGGCGGACTCCACTGACTGTGGTAATTAGCCAAGGCAATTCACCAAGTTGAGCTGGATTCATGAAAGTGTTTCTTTGCTTGACATTTAGCATGAATGAGGACAATACATGAGGCAAAGCCTGTTCACAGAGCACATCCAGAGGTTTTCAGAGTACGGCCAGACACTCCACAGCCACTTCTGCCAACAGCTGCTCACCATATATCAGCAAGGAATCACAGTCAAGTTTTCTTCTTGAAGCATTGGGATGAACCATGTCTTTTTTGTGTTCGATATTCATTTCTGTGCACCCTGATCAATTAGCAGCTAACCAGAGGTTGTAAACAAAAGTGCAGTACTTTCAGAATGACGTCATGTTTTTAGTAATGTGTCACTTCATATTAACAGATTCTGATGGTACATTTTGTTTTAATTAGCTGTCTCGAGCATCTGTGGCAGTTAAAGGACAGTGTCAGATTGCGGTTTACCTCCCTTTGTTGTCTATTGTTAGCTTTTCAAGGAATGTCAGCCACCTTGTTATACCCATACCCATAAACCCTTGTGTTTTCAAGGTTGCCTCCCATAACTGTTTCAGGTTAGGTTTTCCTAATGAACTCCTCACTCACAGAGGAGGAGCGAGACTCAATTATGCAGGCATCTCTGGGTGGTTAATTGGTGCTACAATGACACTCTTTTCAGCTGTCCGGAGTTTGAAGCTCTCACCTGTTGCTCCTCTGATTCTAATAATTGAAGCTGCAGATTCATCCATGCATGTAATAACGGTTGACACTTAATTAAAGATAAGATAGGACTATGTTTAAGCTCGTCTTCGTTCAGCTTTCACTCGCTTTATTTTCCTGATTGATTTTGCCTTTGAAACTCATGTATTTCATGCCAACATCCCCCGCCCAGCTCGTTGATGAAGACATATCTTTGACACAGGGAGAAGCTGCGGGGCTCTTGTTTAATCATACTATGGTCGGCTGATGTCATTCAAGGGGTGAATTAGTGCGACACAAGGGCGCTCTGGAGACAGGTCTCCAAAGCTCTGTGAAGTCTCTGAGGCAAAGGCGGACATGAAAAGGCTCTGGAGGAAGACGTCGTCAGCTTTAATATGCTTTTTTGCTCCACTCGTCACGCGCTGTGACAACATGTGTAGTTAGCGGGAACAAAAGCCTGAGGTAGAAATCTTTCTCTTCTTGCAAGATGAAAGCTAAACGCAGCAACAAGTGAATGTCCTCTGCTCTCACTTTCAGACCTAATTAGAGACAAGAGACTGTAATTTTGAGGATCATCATTTAATGGAAAAATTTCGCAGGTCCAGCTTTGCCATATTAAGAGCTGTATTTTTTTTTAAAATTGCCAATACAATGCTTGGTATGATCATATTCCGTGCTATAATTAGAAATTGCTGTGAGTGAAATGCAAAGACTGATACCAATTTCATGTGTGTGGCTGGAGTCAGCCTTTAGCCTTTGGCTGGTCAGGTCACTAAGTTACATAATGTATTTATTTTCATGGATTATGTACATAAACAGAAATGTTTTATGATTTTTAAGGGGAGTTCTGTGGTCTAACTATTCCTTGATCAACAACAGTTTATCCACGATCCAGCATCTGCAGGTACGCCGTGGGTTGCCAGATCCTGTTGGTGAGGGCACACAGCCACAACAGTGCCAAACCTGGGGACATCACTATGGGAATTCCTCCATCTGTTGCCAACTTGGCCATTTTCATGATTTAATAACCTTAAAGACCTTTTTTCAAAAACACAGTTTAGCAATAAATCTAACAACTTTATGGACAGACATTAGCAAGTCTTGAAGTAATCAGCCAGAGACATGAATTAGCTGTCAAGTCAATCAGTCAATAATCACCACTGTTTACCCACTGAGCAGCATCCCAGTATGCTAGATAAGAGTGCCAGAGCCTTATTTAGCCTGCAGACTGCTGTCCACACACACACACACACACACACACACACACACACACACACACACACACACACACACACACACACACACACACACACACACACACACAGATTATAGCTACTTTCCATTGAAACTAGTTGACTGGTTTGCTGCACTATTCTGTAGCACAAAACTAAAACTACAATTTTATATTTTTACATGACTGTTCATGTGAATTAAATACATAGAGCTTTAGAGTTGTTGTTAGCCTTTTCTTTTTTTTCACTGGACAGCATCAGGCGAGCTGCTTCCTCTTGTTTCCAGTGTTTTGTTAGGCTAAGCTAACCATGCCCTGGCTCCATTAATGCAAAGACATGACATATTGATCTTCTCATCTCTGAGAAAGAAAGTGAATATATGTATTTCCCAAAATGTTGAATTAGCCCCAGTTTTCCCTTCAGCAGTAACACATTTTCAGTGGTACAATGTTGGTGCATGGTGCAAAGAGTCTATACCCTGTCACATCGAAGTTGTTATGATGATGCTCAATATGAATCAATATTTTTTCAATTTAAGGCTCCCCATTGTTTACTGGTCAGCTGGTCCAGATAAGGTTTGGGTAAACAAGCCTTTAACTGTACAGATTATAGCTTCATGGCTGCAATTTGCATAATCATCATGTTATATAACAATAATGAGCTTATTTCACATTCATTTGAGCTTATTTCATATTCATTTTTGGAAGCAGGTCAAGTAAAAGCAACTGCATGGTTAGAGTATCTGTGGCATACAGAGCTGAAGCTCAAACCCTTAAAAGACTACTCATTTAAAGATGTATGAATGTATAGCCTTCCTTCTCATTTTCATGTTGTATATGCACTGTCAATTATCGCATACATTTGGGAGAACATGAATCTCATGAGGCTATGAAGGAATGCATGCTGCAGAAACAGTGAGGGGCTACACAATAATCTGGTATTCCAGTGAATGTAGAGGAAGCCTCGTTGTCCCTGAGCCTTCGCCTCTGTCTCTGTCACGATGATTTACAATAAAGCCCAGGAAGACTCTGCATGTGGGCTGCTGCATCAACATAATCTGAATTCTACTGTAGCAGCTGTACAGCATTCACATCCCCAAGGCTGTTGTGAAAAAGAAAAGGAATCCTGAGACTGGAGTTCCTTCACTTTAGAGTTATGTGTCTTATATAATGCCATAATCATGAAAATCTGCTCAGCGTGTGATGGTTTTAACATTTGTTGTGTGGAGAGAGAGAGTGAGATCGTGCTATTTTACTCCACAGGAGCCATAACATTTGATATTACATCACTGTCTTTATTTCATTTTTCTAAAATTGTAATTTGATCGTGTCTTACCTCCAAAATTCAGAGATGACTTGTGTAACCTCTGTGTGAATGGCCATGGTTGCTAAATGATTCTGACGCTGACTGCTGCTGCTTTCACTGCATAAGATGAATCCAATCCAATAAGTGTCAGGACATCTTTCAACAAACTAAATATGAGGAACCAGATATGAGTTTGGACTTTCTGGACCATTTAAATTAAAAGTAAGTCTGTGAATAAGAAAGGCAAACAAAGTTATTATTGATCAGTGCGTGAACTCACCCTCTCCTCCTCCTCCCTGAGGTCTGGCATGGTGCTGACACACAGCGTCACAGCAGTAATGGCTACAAATAACACTGACAGACAGGCGAAGATCTTCCCTGGCAGGCCAGAGTGGGGGTTCTCCACCATGTCCCTCAGTCTTCGCATGCAGCCCCCTGTATGGGTCTCTTCCTGTGGCCCCACTCCAGGAGGCTGCTGGCTGTCATCACAGGACTGTGGCGAGGTGAGCTCAGCATCCTCCTCCTCGAGCCTCTGCTGCTCCTTGTACTCCTCCTGCCTGAGCCGCAGCTTCCTGAGGCAGCACCAGTCCAGGTTGTTCTCCTCCACCCCCCAGTACAGCAGCTCCTCCTGGAAGGACAAGGCGCACATCTCCCTCAGCAGCCGCAGCTTCCCTGCTGCCAAGAAAGTGACAATTGTGCGGAAAGCCAGCGGACTTCGGTCAAAGAAATACTCGTTGCGGCTGCCGTCATAGTCATCACATAGGTCCATGATCTCGGCTTCGTTGCTGCAGCTGCGCAGCTTGCCCAGCCGTGTCAGGGGGAACTCCTCCAGCGTGGACCAGGGGATGCGGTATTTGATCCCCCCCACGTTAATAATGGCTGCCCCGTCAGACAGACCGATCTCATCTCCATCCTGTTGGCGGGGCTGAGGCTGGAGCAGGAGCTGGGCTCGCTTGTAGAACAAACCCTTGTTGGAGGTGACCTCGTGTGGGTTCTCCACACGGTTGAAGCGGAAGGTGGTGAACTGGTGTTCAGAGCTGCCTGCCAGGAAGGCCACCTCCTGGTACATCACTGCCACTCTGCTGGGGGACCCTGTCCTGCACAATGCGATGGGAGAGAGGCTTCACAGGATGTGTGAGGTGACTTGGAGTTTGTCACCCATTCAGCAATACGGCATGTCTCTGTGGGACAAAAAAGACAAGCCACTAATGAACCAGTGTCTTTAGAGACATTTCACTATGACAAGGCTCCTACCTCTCTATCAAACAATCCAGACAATCAGTCCATGAAAGGTCTAAAGACATCAGTATACCTCAGACAACGTGTTTGTTGGATGGCTGAACAATGTCTGATACCCGGAATTGAGGCTGCATCCAACAATTTTTGTAACTTTAAGAAACCAAACATTTGACATTCCTGCCTACTTTACATATTGTGTGGAGGTGAGGAAGTAAGCAGGGTTTGAGCCTCTCTTTCAAGCTCTACTTTCTGGTTACTGTATCTCATCCCTCTCTCATGGCCTGGTCACAATGTTGGTCAGCATTTAAAACACATAAATTCATCCCAAGTAATACCAATACCAATACCAATCAGCTTGATTGGTGCATTTGCCGATGAAGGTGATAACTCTGACCGTTGTAAATACTTTTGCCTTCAGATGTGGTCGTACGAACTAGTTCATTTTGAGCATATGCCAGCCTTAACTGTGACTTCAGTTTCTTATTTTCAGGCTGTGTAAGGAAACGTATTGTCTTCACACAGGAAAAATAGATAAACTGCGTTAAAGTGATCCAAAGCATCCAAACATCTTAGCTTAAACTACGTTTTTTGTTTGGCTGAAAACAGAACACCGTTCCCACAAGCCAAGACAGTCAACTTCTCAGGAGTCTAATGACAGTGGGAGCTCAAAGAAAAAACAACTCAGTGCGAAGCTGCGGCCTGAACCCAATGCAGAGAGACTAATAATGCTGTTTTTCTATTTACTGCATCACCAGGCTCCAGAGTGAGACAATTTAAAGCACTGTGTCACAAACTGTGGGAAACACCAAAATATTGACCTAATTACAGCACAATGAGCCAGATATAGTGTGAACACATTTGAAGTAAACATACTCCATGTTCCGTGTTTAACATATGTGGTAATGGTTTATTTATTTTTCAGTTCATATGAACACACAGCTTCTGTAAAGATGGACTGCTCAAACCAGGCTTGCCTGTCAACATGAAAAACGTAATTTATTCTGACGATCAAACAACTACTGTCAGCTCTTCTTAGAGTGAGGCTGTCCACTTTCCAAAATGAATGTCATAACATGCGTAGCTATCAACCGAATGCACATGGTTACATTTCACATACATGCTGAATGAAGTATTTATGTGATAAAGGACGAGGAGTTTGAAGGAGTTTCTGTGTGATTGATGTTCTTTGGCTGTTAGTGGTGAAAACATTTCAGCCATGTTGATGGCAACTACAGAAAATTTATAAAAGACACAAGGAGGTAACACAGGGAGAAAAGGAGAAACTTCAGAGAGAAAAACGATTTCCCCTTGGATGCACTTAATGGTACTGCCAGAAGAAAATGAAGGAGAGAGAATAATATAGAACAGCTGATCACACGCTCAATGCTCATGTATTTACTTTATTTATGGATGATATTCTGCTTTTCCCGTTCCAAAAGTCTGTCCAGTTTTGTGATTTTAAGATGGGTTTACATGCTAATGCTCACATGAATAAATCATTTACACAAATTATACTTTATGTTATGTTCTCAAACATTCAGAACCTGGGCCTTAAATATAACAATATCAAATCTAAAATGGTTAAAACCAATTAGCATCTATACACATACATGCATGTTGTGTTGGGGTCGGGTGGTTCTGGGTGCCATTGAAGGGATGCCGTGGTTGATAAAAGAGGCTAAGCAAACATTGCTTTTTAACCTTAGAGTCTTTCCAAATGAGGTTGGACTGAATCTAAAAAAGCTTGATCAAAAAAGCTGCTGATTAAGCAAAAAAAGGCTAATGTAATTTACAAGATTTTGACTTAGAGGCAGTGACGTCCAACTGCCTGCTGTTTTTGCTTAATCAGAGCACTGTCATCACTCCCTGATCATAAAAATGTCAATAAAAATGTCAAAATGTCAAAAATGTGTATATATATGTGTGTGTGTGTGTGTGTGTGTGTGTGTGTGTGTGTGTGTGTGTGTGTATAATGTCACACCTAAAAGATATTCAGATTCAGTTACACATATTTGAAGCCATGCTGTCTTAACAAGCTGAGACATTTCTTGTTTTATTTAACATGGGCATCTGGATGCACAATCCAGAGAACTCAGGCTGCAAGTATAGCAACATGCCAGGGTTGCTTTGCCCACTAAGGATGGTTGTAGTGGACCTGAGGCAGTGGAGCCGATGTAGGGAGGCCAGGCACATCATCACAACAAATTAAGAGTGAGACCCCTCCAGCTATCCTCAGAGTTTGCTCCTCTATTGTGAGGCCAATCATTTTGAAACAGGCCACTCTCTGAGGGAGGGGGTCAAAGAGCAGCACCTCTACAGCGACTCAGCAAAGTGCCTCTGACAGGAGCAGTTTATTGAGTGTGACACTGCATCCCGCGGCTTCAGGAGCACACAGAGAATGAATTCAAGTTATAGTGGAGGAGCTCCACATAGGGGCGACATGTCAAATAAGGCTCATTGCATCATGGAAATCTATATAATCTGAAATCTTATGATCAAATCAATGCAAGATTAAGCCTTTAACATCAGGACTGTGGGCTACAAAAGTGTGTTTGGTTTAGTATGTTTATTCTTCCTTGAGGGAATTGTTTGACATTGTGGGAAATTTGCATATTTACTTTCTTGATGAAAATTCAATAAGAATATCTACAGCCAGTAGATGGTTAGCTTAGTTTAGCATTAAGACTGGAAACAAGGGTTGCACCGCATTATCAGGTAGACTATTTCTAGGCCTAACAGAAAGCTTGTTTTAACCTTTGGATACAGCCAGGCTAGTTTTTTATGCTAAGCTAAACTACCATCTGCTGGCTGTAGCTTCATATTTACAATACAGCCTTTCTTACAAATGTTAATTGAAAATCAGGATCTTTGTTTTTAAGGAGTTTGCACTTAAAGGGACACTCAAGGTTGCAACCAAAGTCCGATATATTGCTTTATTGTCGTCACTCAAGTCAGTGTCGGCCTGGGCAAAGAGTTTGAAAATGAAAGAAATCTGGGGGTGTGGAGTTACCAGCCTGCTGTAGCCCGCTCCTTATTTCTGCTTGAGGCTAGCGGCTTCAGGCTACAATCAGTGCTGCTAACATAGCACATCCGCATATCCAAACGAACTGTCGGTGGTTGAGTTGCATGTTGAGTAATGTAGGTACCAGATTTTGACAAAGAGTCCAAGCTGGCCAATAACTGGAAACACATGAGGTTGGGCCGTGGGGGTGTAGAATCTTAAAATCTCAACTTAAGTTTTACATCGGTACACACAATTTTGTAAAATAAGAGGGCTACATTATGCATATATTACTTCGTCCTGTTCCTACAGTTATTTAGGAAAATACTGAATGTCGCATCTAAAATGATCTTTTCACGTCCTCAGATCTAGCGTCAGACAGCATATGCAGAAGGGGGGAGGTTGGAGCAAGTCAGTAAAATACAAGCAGGGCTTTGATACACAAAAACAAATCTCCTAATGTATCAAACCAGGCCTTTAATGCAACAATTTACCAATTACATGTGATTCTGAGTGAAAAATTGCTTTCATTTTCATACTTCACATCCCTCTCATCCTCATTACGCAGTGAGTACAACATATGAGGTCATGTTCTTTCCTTTCATCCTCAACACAAGATGTTTTTGTGACCTCTGTGTGCTTGTGTTTCACATGCTGAATCTGGATCTGCAACAAAAGCATCAATTAAAAACATTCCCTAATCCCTGCTTCCTTTTCATAAAGCTGGAGGTTACAGGATGCTTCCAAGGTGGATTTGGAGTCACCTCTCTCTCTTTCCCTCTTCAGGAATATTGGGCTACCTCAAGAATATGAAGTACTGTTGGACTCTGCGTTGCTCTTTTGCCACCAGTTGCTCATGCAAATATAATTTACATGCCGCTTTGCATAAATCTGCAGCTAATGCATCACTGATATGTCTGCAACCCACATCTACTCAATCTTCATCTGCGTAAAAGGCCTGAAGCAGAAGTGTAATTTGGGTCACCGAGATCTTGAATGACACTAAACTATCACCTGACCTGCTGCTAAATCAGACTGATTGGCTCTCCTCAGAGCGACTTTTGTCAGTGACAGCCTGCACTCAAAAATATGAGGACAATTAAGTTTCTTGCAAGCAGCACAGCAATCAGCAGCGAGAGAATGATTTTTATAATCCAGAGTGACGCAAAATGTCTCTCTTGAACTGCAATAATCATGGAAGGAGTACTTCACAGAACATAATCACATACATAATAGTCAGAGGGACAGAGATGGAGAGCACATTTTAGATTGTGAATCACAGGAACTGATGATTTTGTAGTCCAGCCGGGTTTCTGTCTCACTGAAAAGACCCTTTATTATTGATTCTGGTGAAATGTGCTAAATCAAAATGAGCCATGTTGCCATCAACTATTCCTTTTTTCAGAGGAGTGTGCAATTCACCTCTTGCGTTAACTCCTTCAGTGCTTTCTGTTTGTATGTTTAATTGCTGCTTAGAGCAGTAAAATGTTTAGGTTATAATAGTGTGATGTGCTGGAGGTTCCAGTCCTGATTTTGATTGAGACTGAATGTCACCACATTACAAGACTCATGAAACTGGCTCACCTGCTGCTGTTGCAGATGTTTAGCGATTAAGGCTGGGTAAGCTATAAAGGAAGGGTCAGAGCTGGGCACAAAAACAGCTTCATTAGGTTCTAGGAAGCATGGTTTGGGTTAAAATTAGTACTTTGTTACAGTTAGGGCCCTTTAATTGTCACAGTTACAATACAGGGTGCTGTGACTTGATCGTAACAGCTGTTCTTTTGGGGAATTTACTCAAATCACCGATGCCGTGTTTCTTAGGTTTCTCTGGACGTACTAAGAATGCATGAAGTCAGCTTGTTGCATGGACCCACCCAAAACTGCTGGAGATTTCACAACTCAATGCTCAGTCAGTCTATCACACTTGACATCAGCACTGCTCTTCAGAAGTTTCAGAAGTACCGTGACAATCTCTAATTGAAAATAAAATCTGAACGCTGAGCCTGACAGTCAGTG
Source organism: Chaetodon trifascialis (assembly GCF_039877785.1). Classification (NCBI taxonomy): domain Eukaryota; kingdom Metazoa; phylum Chordata; class Actinopteri; order Chaetodontiformes; family Chaetodontidae; genus Chaetodon; species Chaetodon trifascialis. Next base: position 18,835,707 of record NC_092072.1, read on the forward strand.
TCAGTTAAATCAAAGGCGTGGATTTAACATTGTGTGAAACAGGGACAGGGAGATAATGGGCTGAATAAATTGCTGGAAGGGATAGGAGCTATTTGACGGAGATGCTGAAAGCGGAGAATGTGATGGTTTGCATGGAAGCAGTTATTAGGACGAAGAGTTTAGAGATCACAGCAGAACACAAAGAAGTAGAACAACAGACGCCTACTTGCAAACACATGAAGAGTGTGGCACGTCTCCCCTCTCTCTTCTCTTTTCTCTGTTTTACGCTCTCATTATGTTCCAATGAATAAACAAAAAGTAGAGCACCAGCTTCATATCTTAGGCCTGCAGGTTCTCTACCCAGCAAACACTTTGCTCCCATTAGCTCACCTTCAGCTACAGAGGAGAATAATGTGTGAAATAAGCTGCTGTAGTATTTGGTTGCAAGGCAAAGCTGATGCACAGCATGCTGAAAACCACGGCGATACAGAAAAAGGCTGCCATATTCGCCGCAATCTGTTCTCATTAGTTTGTTCTCTGTGGTTTCAAGGGCCCACCAGTGTGTGCTAAGATATTTGAATTCACTGCGCAAGAGATACACGAGCATTCGTCTCCACACATCAACAGGTTAATGATCCCAGCACAGGGAGGCAGTGACATGTACATATGGACAATCCATACAAGAGAGCAAGAGGGAGGTTATGGTGGAAAAGCACCATAGCTGTTAATAAAGCTCATTTAGTTAAGATGAAACACCTTCTCTCAAATATTGACAGACAAATCTAACTCTCTAGCGTTCCAGAAAGGTATGCTCTGTCTGATGAGGGGAAGCGGCTCTGACACTGCTCTCCCGCAGACTGGACCATATTTAAAGTAGAACAGTGTTGGGAGTCAAAAAACTGAACATAGAGCAAAGATGATGACAGGAGCTCATTCAAGAGACATTCCGGAATGAAAGGAACAACCTATAGTAAAACAGTAATGCTCCCCATAGTACAAGTGCAATGCAATATGGGGTGGAAATAACATTAAATACCACAAGGACACCTCTGGAAGCACTCAGAGTCCATTCAGGAACATCATAGTACTGTTACAGTAAGAGGGAAACCCATCAGGAGCTAATAGTAATGAATAAAAAATACCGCGAGGACATTATAAAAACATTAATGGAGAGCCATTAGCCTCTGCTGGTTTCCCCTGTAGGGAAATCAATGGGATATTACAAAGAAATTGAAGAAGTTCGTCCCATGTATGAAGCAGAAATAGACCGAGCTTCTCTTAGAAAAGACTTGGATCCACTGTGCGTAATGTTTTCCTCATGGCTCCGAGCGTATTTGGTCATTTCGACCTCTGTGTGGCTTTACTAAAGCACCAAAAACAAGGAGTGGTGATAGAAATCTACAGTTTCCAGACTTACCCAGAGTGATGTTGAGCTCGTGTCCATCTGTCTCAGCACGCTCGCGCGCTCGCAGCCCTCAACATGCAGCATGCCTTTAAGTTTTCCACGCAGACAGTCCGGGACATAGTGGTTCAATTAAGACTGAGCTCAGTTTCTGCAGCGCTCACATGTCGCACGGAGTTTGAATTGTTCCTCTTCAACATTTAAGCGCGTTCAAACGTCCGGCAAGCGCCAAAAGAATCATTTTGTCCATGAGACACGCCGAGGAGGCAGACGTGTTACTCCACATCAACACAGACTCCGTCAGACTGGTCCTCTCTCCTCCCGAGGCGACGTCGCAGATGTTGGAGGTGTGTGTGTGTGTGTGTGTGTGTGTGTGTGTGTGTGTGTGTGTGTGTGTGTGTGTGTGTGTGTGGCTCAGAGCAGGTGAAAGGCTGTTTCCAGCTCACTGGTGGTCACAGCGCTCAGACTCCTCAGGTGCGTCCGGAGCTGCGCGCTCCGCGTTGCGCTGCGCTCTGCCAAATTGCGTTTGTGGGAAACCACGAACTGCTTCAGTGCGATCTCACAGCATCAGGGGGAGCGTGTCTTATATATGTCTTCCCACTGCTGACAGACTCTTCACTATTTCCTCCCCTCGTGATTTATTTGGACTGTGTTTTCCTCATCGCGTTCATCATCTGGCACCAAAATCTGCTTGTAAAAGTATGTTGTAAAGTTTATCAGTGGCATATGGCTGATGTTTATGTAGGTCATTATAGCTCAGTTTAATGTTCATATAGAGTCATTTTAATAAAATGTAGACAACAAATCCATTTACTTTGATGATTTTTGCTCTTCAAGATGGATTTTTGAGAGATTCACAGCTTTCCAGAGAGAGTAACTGTCTAGCAGACTGGGTCATGCACAGTGTGTCAGAGGGGTTAACACTGTGGCTGAGGCATGTGCCACACTGGACACAGATCCACAGGCACAGCTGAAACAGTAGGTGTGGCGTTGCAGGCCAACAGCAGGCTGCAGCTGAAAGCCTGTCTTACTGACTGGAGCTTCTCTTTAATTTCAGCCCGGTCTGTCAACACGACGTCAGCTCGTATTGAAAAAGAGAGACAGCAGAGTGAATAATAGCAGGAGTCTGATTGATGCCAAAGTAAACAGTGGTGATGGCAGTACAAGCATCCATTTGCAGGGTATCTGGTTTGTTAAATGACTGCTAACAGCTTGGGGTGAAAGCTGCAAATGTGGTGATATAAAAAATGGCTAATGCAGATTTTAAATCCAATTCTAACAACGATTTTTAAAAGTAGAAAAAAAAATAGAATCAAGGACAAGTTGTTGTTTTTAGGGACTGCATGTTTCTTCCAGAAAACCACCTGTCAGCAGCATGATATGATGTGAAATTCATTCATAATTGATGCTTCCCCATTCATCATACTGAAATGTCCTTGAACAAAAAAAACGAACACCCTCCAGCTCCAGAGGTGCTGCTGTGTGGCTGTGAGGTTGACCTCTGACCTTCCCATAAAAAAAGCAATGGAAAAAAAAGGATTTCCCTTTGGAGAAAAAATCAAACTTTTATTGACTGAACTCAATTTTTAACAAAATCAGTCAGCATTTAAAGTGCAGACTCACCATGCAGCATGGCCCCAATGCCATAATGTTGTTACCATAGGTTAAAGCATACAGCAGACAATACCACAACAATAATAATCCATCCATCCATCCTTTGTCTATACCCAGCTATCCCTTTCCGGGGTTGCAGGGGGGCTGGAGCCTATCCAAGCTGTCGATGGGTGAGGGGTGGGGTACACCCTGAGCCAGGCGCCAGCTGATCGCAGGGCAACATATACAAACAAACAACAATTCACGCTCACACTCACACCTAAGGACATTTTTAGAGTCACCAATTAACCTAATGAGCATGTTTTTGGTCTGTGGGAGGAAGCCGGAGTACCCGGAGAGAACCCACGAATGCATGGGAAAAACATGCAAGCTTCACACAGAAAGGCCCCGCCCAACCCGGGGATCGAACCAGCGACCTTCTTGCTGTGAGGCATGCGCACTACCTGCTGCCCTACCGTGCCGCCCAGCAATAATAATTACAAATTAAAATAAAACTGCCATATTAAAAAAAAATCATTGTTAAGGGGATGTTTGAATATAATAAGAATAAAGATTAAATAAAACTACCATAAAATGTCAGTGTTAAAGGGGTGCAGTAGATAATAAAATGCTCTGAAGCCCACTGATTTTTCTGTTAAATGAAGGATTGACTAGGAGACCAGCATCTAAAGGAGTGTGCTGGTGTAGTATATGGTGTAATTAGCTCAGATAAGTAAGGTGGTGCAAGTTTTTGTGAATAGAAATGCTAACCAGTGAAGAGAGGCCAGAGTGGGTGTAGTTTGATCAATTGCTTTAGATTCTAGCTGCAGCTGAGAACCTCTAGCACAACTATGAATACCAGAGAAAAGGGCATCACATTAATTAAAACTGGAAGATACGAATGCATGGATTATGGCTTCAGCATTACACAGCATTACGTGTTAAAATAGCTTGGCTTTTAGCAATATTACTAAGACAGGAAATGCTGTCTTATTATGTGCCTACGCATGAGACTGGAAGGTCAGACAAGAATCCAAAATCACTCCAAGGTTTTTGATGGTCGAGCTGTCTCAAATAATACAGCCATCAGTGCTGACACTCAAATTTGTGGGAAAAGTCATTTGTATTTGCAAATAATGTCAAGGGGAAGCATAAAGACAGAAAAAAGTAAGGGCCAGGGACAGAGCCCTGGGGTGCACCAAACTTCAGAAAATTCTGTAATTGTATTATTGTAAGATGTACATGTTGAGCTCTATTTGATAAATATGAATAAAACTATGAAAGCACCATCAGCTGGATGCCAATGTGTTTTTAAGAGCAGCTCAGAAGTCTGCTGTCTTCCATGGTGTCAAAAGCTGCACTCAGGTCAAGAAGCAGCAACAATGACACTGAGTCAGGGTCAACAGTAATTAGTAGATCATTGACTGCTCTGGTGAAGGCTGTCTCAGTTGAATGACATTTATGAAACAAATGCCTGTTAAAGTGATTCTCTGGTACTCTAGTATTAACCTTCCATGAATTTAGGGGTTTTAAAGAGACCAATTAACAAAAGAATGGACAAAATCAAAGCCGCAGAGGCAGAGATACACAAACCTTTAGTCACTAGAGTGGATCAAGCACCAAAAATACCTACATTTCCCATAATGCAATGCAATGCAATGCAATGCAATGCAACATAAACTGATCAAATCTTTCCCTGTTGAGTATGCACCTGCCCTTCAAACTTGATGCCAGTACTTTGTAAAGTGTCTTCTGTTAAAAATGATTTGTCTTTTAGTCCAAACTGACATAACTTCGGATTACAACGGAAGTTATTTTCTCACACTTGACAAAATTCCAACGACAGAGTTCAGAGGACATTATACAAGTATTTTTAAAGACTGAGTAGCACTTTCAGTGACTGGTGAACTGATATATGTTCATTCAACGGAGAACCCCATTAAACTCAGAAAACTTCCAGCATGCCCTAAATCTGAGCACATCTGCCTCAACTGTATCATTACGTCAAGGCCTATAGCACAATTGGACACAATGATGTATGTGTCATTAGTATACTTCAAGTAAAGCACCTGCAGCAACCTGTGTGGAGTGTAACTTGGGTAGTGGGAGTTGGCCAGCTGCATTTCCCATTAGCTTACATTCATCATATGTTAATCATCATCACGAGAAGTGAACTTATAGAACTTTTACTGTGGCAATTACGGGAAAATGACAAAAGCTACAGTATAACAGTAACACAAGTAGAGAAGAGTCATCAACAAAGTCAACAAATCAACGATGTCTGTTATGCAGCAATGTCCTATCCAAATTTTGCTAACAGTACTGTAGCCATCACAAGATAATGGTCATACCAGTCCAAGTAGGACTGTAGCAGCAAAAATACTGAGTGTACTGATTTAACCAAGGGTGTGCTTTATTAGTTATGAAACCAACTTTTCAAGTACTTTTTTAACGTGAAATATTGTACTTCTTACATTTCATTTGATAAATTGAGTAACAAGTTACTTTACAGATTCAGTTTATTAATACAAAATGTTATCACCCAATAAAATATATTATTATTATTATTAGTAGTAGTAGTAGTAGTAGTAGTAGTAGTATTAGATGTTGTATATTACATACAGAGGATATAAAGCAAATGAAATTAGACGACTGGCTCCAGCAATAAAATTATATGTGCATTAATCCATCAAATTATAGATTATGATCGAATAACAAATATACATTATTCTCAATGGGTCATTCTGCACAATGAGTGTATTTACTTTGGTACTTTAAGTACATTTTTACTTTTGCACATTTACTTCAGTTAAGTTTTGAATACAGGACTCTGAGTGCTTCTGCTCACACACAATTTAAACTCATACACTGTTTTTTTAATTTCAATATGGATATTCCTGGTAAAATATAGATTAAACAAATAAAGAACCACAGAAAGTATCAAGTCTGGAGCTGTAAAGTACTGTTAAGTATGTAAAGTAATCGTGAGTTGAAATATCCTCATACAAGTGAGAATTAACCCAATGAAGAGACTCTGGGGAGATAAGACCATAAAGATTTGTTAGTAAGAGATCCTTTAAATTTGAGGAAAGTTAATTGGATTTTTTAATGGAGAGGGGATACTCACACTGTCAGCGAAAAAGAAACCCTTTAGAAGTCCCCTCTAGGAGTTACGAACTCTGCAAGTATATTCATCTCTTTGTTTGTGTCTCTGGGTGTTTCTACAGTTAATTCTTGCTAACATTAAGGTAAGAGATCCTCCCAGGCTGCTTTTGTTGGCCGACAGACATTATTAATTTGCCATCCGTTCCCTTGTACTCATCGCTCTCACAAGCCAGACTCCAGACTCTTCCTGTCCCAGTGTGTGAACTGATTATTCTCAGTGTCACGGGTTCGCTGAATGCACTGGATAAAAATGATGGCACAGCCGCAAAAGTCCCGATTTTTATTGTCACCAAAATGCAACCAGTGGAGAACTATTTACAGTGAGGATTTAAAAAAAACTCCCAGGAACCAAAATCAGCAACAACAGAAATGCTCCCTTTATATATCCCATAGCCCCTCCCCCGGGCAGACCAACAATAATTAAATGGTTTCACAATTTCGGTAAAAAACACACAGGAAAAATTACACAATTACTTCCACCATATAGTACAAACAGAACAGAACAGAATAGAACATAAATGCCCATCAGCTGGCTTCTCAAATAATTAACAAAACCCTGCAAATAAGAAAACATCCCAATATCAAACAAATGGATTAGTCCAGCTATTGTGCTGGCCTAACAGCGCGCCCCAATGCGCTATTTAAGCCGCACCCAGCTAGCGCCTCGGTTTGGCCCCTGAACCAGAGGCGGACCAACTCAGCTTCAGCAGGAGAGCGTTCTTGTACTGTTCTGTCTGGGGGATGTGGGGAAACGCGTAGGCGCCGAGTGTGCACCCTCGAACGCACTACCGCGACAGTGTGTATAACCAGGAATATGTGAGCAGGACCACGTGAGTGCGGACCTGCCGGAGATTGTGTGGGGAAACAGTCTGAGCAGGACCGCACTCCTGTGGTCCTGCCGGGGAAGAATGAGCGCGCTCCCGCGGCCTCTCTCTTGGGCAAGGGAGAGAGGCCCGTGGGAACGGAGATGGACGGAGCGGTCTCTACCGCTCCATCACACTCAGTTCACCTCACTTGACAAAATGAAACCAGAAGTTTGTTATGTAAAATCATATTTAATTTAACCATTGTGAGTCAGGCCATGGTGGTGCAGCAGGTAGTGCGCGTGCCTCACAGCAAGAAGGTCGCAGGTTTGATTCCCGGGTCGGGCCTTTCTGTGTGAAGTTTGCATGTTCTTCCCGTGCATGCGTGGGTTCTCTCTGGGCACTCCGGCTTCCTCCCACAGACCAAAAACATGCTCATTAGGTTGATTGGTGACTCTAAATTGCCCCTAGGTGTGAGTGTGAGTGTGAATGGTTCGACTGGCGACCGGTCCAGGGTGTACCCTGCCTCTCGCCTGTTGACAGCTGAGATAGGCTATGGCCCCCCGCGAGCCCGAAAGGGATAAGCGGCATAGAAAATGGATGGATGGATGGATGGAGTCAGGCCACTACAATAGCTTTTTATCCATTACATGAAACGCTTACTCATAGTATATTGTATATATTCAAGGTGGGCAAAAAAACATCAGCACAATGAGATAGTCTGAGGTTTAAGCAACTGTAAGTTACACTGATGCAGCTTTTAGCCACTCTCCAGAAGCTCCTGACATTGATTAATTACCATGCTCCAAATATGCTGCATCAGCCACCTGGGTACATATTTGACTTCCTCAGCTTGCTCCCCCCCCCCCCCCCCACCCACCCACCCCCAACACCCCCACACCCCCACACCCCACACTCTCTATGGGGGAGTGAAATGAAAGGCCATGAGTAACGACCTGCTAAGCCATTATGGTCACATGCTTCCAGCCTTGCATCCTTCAGGCCTGAAGCTGAACTGGAGCAAGAGCACCCCCCCCCCCCCCCCAAAAAAAACAAGGCTTTGTTTTCCCCACAAAGCAGAACTAAGAAGTCTTTACAGTGGGTTAATGAGGCTTGTTCCTACTATGTGCACAAAAACTTTTCTTGCTCTTTAAGGATCATTAGCTGTTTTTGTTTAAGGGCCGTAGAGGGCTGCTCACGCTAGAGTCATTAAATGGTCAATGTCAGTGGTCCTCAACCTTTTTTGTATCCCTACAGCCCTGTCAGACTAACTCAATGCCACCTTTCATGGTCCAAATGTGTTATTTGAATTTTAGATTAATTACATAAGTTATTACAATATTGTTTTCCTACAGCAGAACTGTCACTTTATTTGCAATGTGTCATCGTCTTGACGTTCATCAGGCAAAAGGAAAAGATGGTCTAGAACTGATGTGTTGCTACTAAATGTTTTAGTTGTGTGCAAAGGTGTGTTTTAACCATTTTCCCATTATTTTTGCCTTTTAGCTTCTAGCTAAATGTTAGCTATCTTCCATTCATATCTATCAAATTCTTTGAATTATTTCAGAATTTATTCTTTACTTTTAAGCTATTTACTTTAACCATTTACTGTTTATTTTTAGCTAACTATATCAACTGTTAGCTGTTGACTTTAACCATTTATGCTTTTAGCCATCTATTTCAATCATTTATCCATTATTTGCTAATTTAACTGTTAGTTCTGTTAGTTTTATCCATTACTTTTAGCTACTGTCACTATTTCAACAACTGAATCTAATTATAGCGTTCAGATTCTCCAGATGAAATTGTAATGCCTGTACGTAAAAAAAAAGTGGTAAAAGTACACCTGGCTGGGAATCACTATGACCCAAAATGCTACTAATGAAAACTCATGAACTTTATGGTTTGTTGTTGCCGTCCAAACTGCTGAAAGCAGGTTAGTGTTTTTAATAATAGTGCGGTTTTCCCTCACAGGAATTGATTAAATATTGTTTGTGAAGGCTTTCATTAGGTCCTGCTGGGAATATTGATCCACTTTCTCTGCACAGTAGGTTCTTTTTCAAGGGCACAGCAGATCCACCTGAGTGAACACGTGCAGTCTCCATGCACAATGTAAATTATGAATCAGTTAATACCAGGTTTGGCCTCATGATTATGACCTGCAGTAATAATGAGATGCTCACCTTGTGGAAGATCTCATCATGACCTGAGGCCAGCAGAGAGAGCTTCAATATTAATGACACAAGCTGTTGATGTGTCTGCCTGTCAGTCCTCTGGGGCTCATCTCACAGCTTGTTGATCAGGTGGAGCACAGACCTTGAAAGACAAAGAATGAGCTCAAAGTCTGAAGACAGACATGTCCTGGTATATTGTCAGTAAAGTTGCTGATGTTGTCAAAATTCACAGATTAAGTGAATCTGGTTTAAGGTTTGTTTCTGGGGTCATTTGGTCCCTTAGCTTGGTGTGTTTGGGTCCAATGAAATCAACTAAATTGGACTATGATGGAACCAGAAAACAAAAATAATTCAAGAGCCACAGTGAGATGTCTAAAACATCTTCTTCCTCCAGGAGAACCGCTGAGTTGTTTGCAAGGAGTGGGAGGCACTAACAGTGGAAGTGACCCCAAAACACATTTATGGGTATAAAAACATCTGACTGTGTTCTGTCTTTGGAAAGTCGATGACAAAGAGTTATATACTGTGTGGTCAGAGTTAGACTGCAGTCTGAGTTCTTTCACCTGAGTCTATTGTAGCTGGATGACTTCTTGATATTGTTGTTGTATAAAATATGTTGAAAAAAATGTGGAACAGTGGTGGGCCACGTTCTAATGAAGGGGATTAATTTGAAATCTGGAAAGAATCATTTGATACCTGGCTCGAATGATGATTTTCTTAATACACCAAGGTGTTAAACAATGTTTTTACACATTTATTTAAATCTATGTTTATTGCCCAGTAGTGCCAAAACCTTCTCGATTTGACCCAAACTGTTTTTATTTACATTTCATTACTCTGCCATGTAGCCTAATGAAAGTTAGAGCACATCAACTTTCTGAAGCGTAAAAAACACACTAAGGTTGGTAAAAACACTAAAAACTCTTTTTTTCACTTTTCCGTCTCAGAATGTGACTGGATGAAACGATCATGACTCTAATAAGGTTTAGTTTGAAAGTTGAACTAAATCATGACAAACATTTTGAGAAACACACAAATTTGCTGAGAAGATTGACAAGATCAGACTTTATTAATCCCACACCAGAGAATTAAGTCGTTAAAGCCAGCAAGCGTTAAAAAAAGCATAGTATAAAGGAAACAGAATAAAAAAAACACTACGTATGTGTGCATTATGTACAGATTATAAAAATACTAAGATTCTTATGAGAAAAACTGTGAGAGTTATGAGAGTTCGTTTGTTTTGATACCACTCTGTTACGTGTACTCAAAAACAAGCCTCAGCGAGCAGCCAGCTAGCTTAGCTCAACATAGATCCTGAAGTCTCCACTTGTTGCCTGGCAACCACACACTGACTAGACTCCAGGAAGTTAGTGTGCTCAGCCAAGCAACAGACAGGCATGGAACTGCCAGTAAAACTGCAACACATTGATTTTATGGCTCTTTTTTGTAGAGATAAGAAATATAATGTATTAATAAGTGTGTTGACAAGGTGATGGAAGGCAGATATTGATAGCTTTGGACAGAGCCAGGCAAGCTGTTTCTCTATGTTCCAGTCTTTGAGCTAAGTTAAGCTAAGCTAACTGGTTGCTGGCAGTAGCTTCATATTTAAGGGTCAGTCATGTCAACCTAAGCATTAATTCATTATTATTTCCCAGAATAATGAATGAATGCATTTATCTTTCTTTCTGTTAATCCTTGTTGGTGCAACTTACCTTCAAACAGCATTATAACTGCTAATGTAATGTGACTCAGGTAACTGATGCAAAGTGACAGGACATTATCACTGCAAGTGCAGTTTGCATTGCCATGCTGCCACAGGGGAAAGAAGCAGATTCAGTAGACAGTACAATGCAGCGCAGCAGAAACAGAGATCTAAATACAAATAAACATGCAGAAATCATTTGTCAAACATAATGGAATAGAGTGGTTCAATTACTTTTCACTCTGAAGACCATGGTGAGACAAGTAGTCACTGGGGCAACAGCTAATGGGGATCTGAGCAGAAATGAAGCTGTGAAATAAACGCTTATACAGAGTGGAAAAAAGCCAAATGTCATCTCGGAATGGCATTCATTCCCACATCAGCCTCGCGGCCATTTACCTTTCTGACTGCGTTCTCCTTTAAGTGAAAAGATATATTCCTCCTCCTGCTGAAAGTCTGCCTCTCCAACATCAAGTAATCATTATGGGAGAAGTCTAATGGTCAAATCGTTTCAGAAGAAAAGCACTTTAGAGTTGAATAAATGACATAAATGCATTCCACTGTGAGCACATTTTCCCCTTTTTATAGACTCTCTTGTGAATGTCATTTGACTTTGAACAGAAGATGTGTTCAGGAGGTACCAATCAGGGCCAGACCATGTTAATAACAGGCAGCACAATGAAAAAGGAGCTGGATCCTGCTCTGATCTTGTGCATGGTGATTGATGTGCTTTTATTAATCCATATGCAACATTTAAAGATATACTAGTCAATAAGCTTTTTAGCAACTTTTTAGCTCATTGTTTTGGTTTGAAATTACCAAAATTTTAGTAATGCAGTAAACCCTTATTATCATCATATATATATTATATCCTTGATATCCAACTGCAGCAAGCAGCTGTTTTCAGCCAAAAATACTGAAACCCACTGTATGCTACATGCTCAGCACCTAGCTGGTAAACAACTAACTGAAATCAGGAATGCAGCCTTTGTCAAGTACTCCCCAAACCTCTGAAACACAGTATCTATAGATATCAGGGAAGCCAGCTTACTGAATATTTTAAAAGAAAGCTAAAAACTTATCTCTTCACTTAAGCCTTTAACTAGCCATGGCGTTCTGCTCCAGGTCTGAAACCTTTGCGCTTTTTTCTTGCACTTATGCTCTGTTGCACTGGTGGTAGCTCTCCACAGTCTCAGCCTTTTTTATAATGCATTTATGTTATTCAAGACGAGTGTCTTTACTGAAAAGAAGGTGCAAAGTGATAAGGATGTGGACTTTTTATTTGCTCTTGTCGTAGGATTTGAAGGGGATAGAAGTGTAGTCCAGTTTATAGTAAAATCAGTATTGTAGAGTGTTTCATCTGGAGTGTCACAGATAAGGGTGTTGAAGAAAGTAAATAATGTAGAATCTCCCGGTGAGCTTTCTTCATGGTATCACATCCCATCAGAGAACAGGCCTTTCTCTCTCTTCATTCGCCCAATCAGGTTGACAAGTGCTCTGCTGCTGATGTGCAATATTGAAGAGAAGGGAGTGGAACAGAGGGAAGAAAATCCCACACCACCCGCCATCCTACAATGCTGTGACATTTTTTTTCCCTTTATGTCAATATCATGTCTTCTTCAAATGGAAATACATCATCTTTACAAAGCCTAGAGGATGAATCAATTCCTCTGTCCACAGCAGACAGAGCTGCAGCAGTGGAACTTCTCAAGGCTGTCTTAATGGTACCTGAATGCACATTGGTGTGCATATTGTGCACATATGCATTAATATGTGTGTAATCTGATTTGCAGGGAAGAAGAGGGGATTTTGAATTCGATTTGAGCGTGTTTTGATTCAATTTGGAAAGAAACAGGCAGGAGAGTAAAATGTCACGGTCCACCAGGAAACACAACAGCTCCAGCAACTAAAGAACAGGGAAACACGGCACTCACTGCACACTTTACATCAGCTGTTCTACCAGCCCGTCTTCAACTGCAGCAGTCCCACGGGTCAGAGATGAAAAAGGAACTGCGTGCAGAATCTGACATCCCTTGTCAAACAGTGCGCACAAAGAGGAGGCCTGCCAGCAGCAGAGAGCAGCCTCAGCAGCAGCTGGATCTGTGGATGAACCTCTCACTGCTGACAACCTGGACAGCTTTGTTTAGCGCACTTCCCTGGCAGCAAAACAAGCTTAATGAGAAAAAAATCTATCCACTGCCAAAACATCTGTCTGAACAATGCTCACACGGAGCTTTTTTCTTGAAACAAAAATGGCTTTCCAGTGAGATAATTCCCCTTTCTGCCAGTGCAGCAGTATCAGGAATTTTGTGGGTTTGAGCACCAACACCAACATGCAAAGAGGTACACGGATTTCACCATAATAGCAGATTCTCTTTACCTTTTTGAGGAGATTGTGGGACTCATGGGAGACTAAATGACTGGACAGGCTGGAGATATTAGCAGCGTAATGACATGATAAAAAACAAAATAAGAATAATAAAACAGAAAGGTAATCTAAAAAATATTCACCAGAGTGGTTTAATGGAGCGGAGCGGAGCGTCAGCTCAGGCAGCTTACTGAGGTTGTGTTTGTATCAGCTAATTAGCACAGCCTTTTCATTCATGTTTTACCACCAGTGGCTAATTCATAAGCTGCTTGGCTCCCGGCTGACTAGTCACATCTAATCACATTACTATCGGTTTATACAGCAACATTCATAACTCAACACTTCTCAGTAATCATTCAGCGGATACCGTCATGTGCAGCTGCACCTCCATGGAGCGCCTCAACCTCCACTTCATATGCTGAGGTTTTGGTGCTGTTGCTTTAACTAAGACCTAATGTTCATGCATGCGCTTGTTAAGTGGGACTCACTTCTCCAACAGAATCCTTGTTTCTGCTTGGATTCCATGAGAGCACCATCAAATCTTCCAGTAAATCGAACTGTGTAACTATTCATTATAAATGGTACATTCCTGACACATATAGATCAAAGTGAACACAAGCTGTGGTGCAATCAAACCGCAATCATATGGAAGCAAATCCAGTCATATTTTCAGCTTGTGAAATAGCATTCACAAATAAGTTCTCAGCCTGCAGTTGTGCGTCGCCTTTTGTGGTCATGCGTGAATGTTGTAGAAATATTTTCTGCTTGGGCAATTAAAATTTGTGCAGGAATATTTTGAACAGTGAGGTGTCACAAAGTCTGAGAGGCAGATACACAAATTTCCTATCTGTCTATGTGACACTGAAGTATGCAAGCTACAAGCGAGAAGTTACAAGCACAAATCTTGAACCTGTTTTTACACCTGAGCTGACAAACCAATTAGCATGTTGCCCACTAATCATCGAATCAGAGGAAGCCAAACTGTCCAATCAGGGGGCAAAAGTTTGTTCTGGTTATGTTTTCCTTCTGGAGTACACTGGAGTCAACATGGGAAACTTTGCGCCCTGATTGGACAGTGATTGGACAGACAATCACTTCCTCTCCACCCAAAAGGTTGATAAAGCAAGTGTTAGCATGCAAGCTAAGATAGAAACTGTGGTAAACCTTACCAGCTGAATATTAACGTGTTAGCATGACGCACTTAGCTCTAAGTAGCATTGTGCAGCCTCACAAAGTCACTTGCATGGCTGCAGACTCCTGATCTAATGATGTAATAGAAAATTAGACTGAGCACAGATAGTCTACCACTACATAAGAATGATTTTGGTGTCATATACTATGTTGACTCTATGCACTCAGTGTTATTTTAGAACATACAATGTACTCTGAAGATCACAGTGGACAAGAGTGAACACTGATTTAGAGATTTTAGGTCAAAGTTCTGTTTATCTCAAAGTCACATGGAGGGATGGTTTTGTCCAGCCCAGCCTGTCAGAGCATCTGTGTTCCATGCCCTTCATCATCAGCGTGGCTCCGGTGTCACAGACAATCAGCACCCAGCAGCAGAGAGGCGTGTAGGGCGGATCCTTGGGAAGGCACCAACTATCACATCTGTCACCAGCTGCAGGAAACGCCTCATAAATGGAGTGGGCGTCAGAGGACGTCAGTCTCCTCACAGAGCAACGTTCAGGTTTACCTACACCTCCCTTCGCCATCCGTCTCTGGATGACACTGAAGGACGGTCAGAGCTGCACAGAATACAGCACGGTGATTTGCAAACTGACTGCTGAAAAGAAGCAAACCAATCTTGAATGTACATGTACCAAAGTTATCACATCAATCATTTTCATGTTGTTTGTTTTCATGTTGTTTTTTAATTCATTTTTCATTCATTCATTCATTTTTAAATGTTTCTACAGCAAATTTGAAGATTTTATTCCCTTTCATTGACTTTTCAGCCAGGCTGAAATATCTCAACAACTATGGGATGGAATTTGATGCAATTGTTGAATTTGCTGCTTGGCTCAAGAGCAGTCCAAATGCCAAGCCAAGCAACCTGTTGGTCATTGGTCAGAATTATAACTGGCTTCACCTCAGCATGTCCTCCTCTTCCTTTCTTTCTATTTAAATATGGTGCACCAGCAGTATTGCAAATTGTTTTCATTGTGTCGATGCGGTTAATGAACAAGTGTTCATTAAATGAAGAAAACATTCAGTTCCAGAGAGCATCTAGACCATGACTAGAAAACAACCTCATGATGCATGAGATGGTCTACCGCCTGCACACACTTGCACAACAGTTTTCAGACAGTGCGTCAGGTAAATTTAATTAGACTATCTTTAATCATCAGGCAGTATGTTTCAGGGTCGATAGTGTTCTGACTGCAAACAAACTCCTCCAGAGTTCAAGTGGAGGCAAGCTGAGACCACCCTGTTTAGCCCAGCTCTGTTTTGCCCGTCAGCTGAGTGCGACTGCAATGTTCACATACACCCAAGCAAACCAAATGTGGGGTGAAACAGTCCAAACGAGCTAGGTACACCCAAAGAACATAGTACACATCACACCTAAACATTAGCATGTTAGCATTGTCATCATAGGATGTTGATATTCAACTTTAGCTTCACTTTAGCTTTGAGCATTTAGCTCAAAGCACCACAGCATGCCTGCAGACTCTTCGTCTTGTTATTTAACTTCTCCAGTTCTGTCGTGTCGAATGACCTTGAGCTTCCTGTGCTTTCAAGAAGACACAGAGCAACAACTGAAATAGAAAATATGAAGTTATTCTCAGGTGCACAAACAGCAGAAATTCTTCCTTTCATTGTGCGTCTACTTCAATGCCGCAGTCTTAAAAGGCCTGAACTCAGATGAATGGAAAAAGGCCAGTAATGCAGCTTATTTTCATGAGGGTAATTGATACTGAACTATGTAATAAACCTGCAGTTACAGTAACAAGATGGTTTGCAGCTGTTGCATTTAAGAGTCATAAAGTGGTTTCTTAGAGCAAACCAATAACCCCTGCAGAGATCATGGCAATCAGGCCTGAGCACTAAGCATGACTTGAATTGCTGGGGTAATAATAACGTGGTAAAGTCCAACTTCTGCTGCAGTAAAGCTACTTCCTGATTAATTAACCCTGGACGCACGCTTTTCCATCTCTGGCTGAGACATGAGAGAGCACACAGTGGCTCCCACTGAAGCCCGGGGCCACTTGTATTATGAGGCCTGTAAATCAAAGAGGCACAGATATGTAATTTTTTACTAAGTCACCAAGTTTTGTTTTTTTATTGGAGAATTGTTCCGGTTGGGTTCCTGCTGACCTGCTGCTCCTTTTCGTGAGAATGCAGTGATAAATCTGAATTAGCAACATATATATATATACTCACTCATGAAATATAGGAATAGTAGGAAAGCAAAAGTGGATCGTACATCGATGTAGGCATGATTGGAATATGTATGAGCCATGATATTGCTGATCTCGCTATCTTAAGATCCAGGATCTGGAAACCCTCACTTACTGATCCCTTGCTGAGCCTCATATCCCACCAACAGAGAGGGCCAGAAGATACAATTGGCTCATCATAAAGCTGTCAAGTGACCCAGTTATCAACATCGGTGCAAGCAGCCACATTTCACTGCCACAAATAACACACTCGCCATTAATAAATCCAACACACTCTGAAGGAGGTACAGTAACCAGGGATCAGCTTTTTATTTGCCGTGAGACTGTGGCAAGAATGTTTCCTCTGGAAACAAGTCTGGTGTGTCTTTCAACAGAAGGCTTTCTTTGAACAGTTGATAAGAAGCATGTTCTTGGCATTGTGCTTTTTTTGTCTTGCCTCCTACGTCCTGCTCCTCAAAATCTGTTTATTTGGTTATTAAACATCATGTTCGGCTCCGTCTGTTGCAGAAAATGTCATCTTCTCAGAAATTACATGCAACATGAATGAAAATGAGCTTTGTCAACTGGATTTAAATGATCTCAGCAGTTTTCAGTGCAGTTTCACCTGTTTTGCAAATACTGATCTGCAGTGACGTCCTGTAGCTGCATTGGGATAAGGGAGGAAATCTTTTGAAAAAAGTTGATTTGCATCATAAGCAGCTGAAATAATCCACCCAATTATGACCGTCTTTCATGCATTTTGAGAAAAAACAACTTTAAGACTCTTTACTGGACACACTGACATGCTAAGAAGGATATATTTGCTCTATAGGAAGCTCAGTCGAGCTTTGTTCCTTTGCAAAGCTCCAGCTCCAATCCCTCTTACATAAACTGCGCATAATGACACACAGAGACATGCAGAAAGCTGCAGCACAATCAAGTGTAGATGTCTTTGGTGTTTTCAGAAAAGAAGCTGGAAAAATCAACAGAACATGGCAATGGACAGAAATACCCAGGGTATTAGTGAGTGCTGTATTTCTGGAGGAACGGAAATTAGCTGAGGTGTGAGATTTTGATTAATATTCCCAGTCACTAATGACTCAGGACCAGAGTCTGATAAGAGCTAGATCACCCCGTGAGATGCATACGATGTGAATATATGAAGAAATGTTCAGTCAGTATGATTTGTTGCAATCTACCAGTGTCTTCCCTTTTTTATGACACTAATTTATTGAAGCAGTGAAAAAATGACAGCAGGAGGAAATATGTTCATTTCTTGCTGACACTTAGATGATTTATACCACTCTCATGTCTGTACACTAAAAGTGAGGCTCGCGCCAAGAGCTGATAGGCTTAGCTTGGCGTAAAGACTGGAAGCTGGGGGAAAAAGCGAGGCTCTCTCCAAAGTTCAAAAATAGGTCTACCAGCACCTCGAAAGCTAAAATGAACATGCTGCAGCTTCTCTTACAGTACGTTTGGACAGAGCCAAGCTAGCTCCAGTCTTTATGCTAAGCTAAGATACACAGTTTGTCTAATCGTCCACTGGTTTTAGCTTCACATGGAGTGTACAGACGTAGGAGTGGTGTCGATCTTCTTGTCTAACTCTTGGCACAAAAGTAAAAAAGGGTATTTCCCAAAATGCCACACTGTTCCTTTAAAGCATCAGACCATAAAAAGGCTCAATTTAATGCCACCACTGAACAATAGGACACTGTTAGCAGTGGGTGGTGGTTAGCATTGACCTGGCCCAATTATCAGCTCTACATTTCTTACATTTACACATTTTATTAAAACAGTGTCACTCATTATTTCTGGAACCTATTAAAAATCAAGTTTATTCGTAACTTTATTGACCTGTTTTAAAAGTGGGCTTCAGTCTGCCAGTCTGTCTCCGCCTTGGCTTAAAGTTACTCAGAAAAGGGACATATCTGTTATTCTGAACATGCCCTCGAGCACTGAAATCACAAGTCTGACTTGATTTATCATGCTCCATTATGCAGCTTTGAGCTCATGCTGTTATCTATCTTGGTAACTTGCACAGGGGATGATTGATTGTCACGCTCGTGGACCTTGTGTAAGGACTTTCCAGTAAAACCATTTCAAAGATTTTGAAGGATGGCATGGCTGGAAACAATCCAGTCAAGTTACCTATGCTCGTTTGTCGCTGCTCTTGAAGCTCACAGTAACCTATAACGTAAAATGGGATTAACTGGATTTATTGGTAATTCAAAATGAAATAAATGATGCTCTAATCTCAAGTGCACGAGCAGGTTTGCCCCATTTGTTTTCATGATAAGTCACGCGTATTTAACAGAGTCAATAGCTGTGCATGCTGGGTCCTGTAATGACTTGCTAAAATCAGTCCTTCATTCACTTATTAATGGAAGCTCTCACTGATTTACAGCCACTGTCACCTCCGCCTGCTGCCCTACATACTGTACTCTAACAGCTGCTGCATGTCTGCACTCTGGTAATGAAAGGTGTGAAAGGTTTGGCCAACCTTTGATCTCAGCCCTGTTATTATTCTTCACCTTGTTTCGCATTTAAGATGCACTTGCATGACTCATGATGTGGAAATCCACTATAAAACACATGAATGCTCCACAGTCTTGCGACAGGTAAAGCAATGGTCACACCTACTGACAGACCCCATAAATAAGGAAAATCTACCTGCATCATACGTATGTTTCCATCCACTTTATGTGCAGCTTCTCTAAAATATTGCAAAAACATTTGATGTTTGGCTGAGGTGGAAAAGTCGGTGTATCGATACTAAACTAAATGTGACAAAGTGCGATGGAAGCAAATGGATCATGACATGACGAAACATGTGACTTAAATGTCCACTGAAGCTTCCGCTCTGCAGTGGGTGATGAAAAGTAGCATAAGAGCTGTGAAGAGTGATGAAGAGCATGCAGTCCCTCACAGTGACGCATGAAACTAACAGAAATCTCACATGTATGAAAATCATATATATCATATATTCTACATGGTTTGACTGGCGTTCTTTAATTACATCACATCGTTGCGCCCTCTCTCTTAATATTATAAACATCATAAGAGGAGCTCTTTTTTGTTTTGCTTTTTTTTGAAGTGGGGTGAAATGACATTAGATTATAAAAGGCCTTGGCTTGGTTGCATTTAGGCATCATTTCACTTAATAACAATATAACATGCAAGTCAAACCCGAAACCACAATTCCAGTAATGAGAAATTATCTCCACCAGTTTTTTTTGAAAATGTTACACTAAACAGAACAAGTCTTTATTTATTTTATTAAACAGATGTAAAAAATCTAAAAGGTGTTTGGGATAGAAAGTAGCCCAAATGATCACAAACCACCCTAAACTATGTTTACCTTGCCGATGTAGCCACCAAGTCTGGCAACACTGCACTGATCCGGACACACTCAGGGAAGGTAAGCCGAGGACTCTTCTCTCTGTGTCCTCCACACACACCCTTTTTCTTACACCCATTTTTCTCAGTTGTCACTAATAACTTGGCAACGGGGCTGATGATAATGGCAGATGTTAATTATCATGATGGCAGTCATAATGATAATGATGATCGGGACGATGAATATCATTATTACTCAGCTCTTATTTATTATCCGTCAGTGTATAGAGGTGCATATTGTGTGGAAGTATGGATGATCATGAAAATGATGATTATTATATCCTCCTGTTTCTACACAGTAAAACTGCTACTTTTGATGCGCTAGAATATTCATTATGCTCTGCTCAAATTGATCCTTATGTATAACGGAAGATGATCAGTTGATTTCTGTTGCAACCAAGAAAGACATATGGTTCACCATGGCAACAGTATGTTTGGTGTTTTGAGAGTATGCGCGACACACTAACTTCAGAGTGGATGAATACAACACCTAAACATCCTGTTTTCATAGCTGCTTATAAGCTCTGTGTAATTTGTTGTCTTCACGTGCACGCTCACCTCTAAGGACCACAAAAACAAGCATATCATGGAGGGTAACGCTGTGGTACAGCCGTCACATCGCACCTCTGTTAAAGTGGGTAGCCAGCAGAAGGTCATAGAAATGGCTAACAGACCCTGAGGCTTCCTTTCTGTTTCTTCAAAGACGACATTCATCAGGACTGGATCCTCTCTTCGGACTCAGTCTCTTCCTACTGTATCAGCCCTGAGTACAACCACTCACACACACACACTGCAAGTAGAGCAGAGATCTGACCACATGTGCCATTCATACCAAAGCTTCTCATTGGCTTCATGGACAAAAGAGAAATATCAGGCTCAGCAGAGTTAAGATCAGAGATATGAAGGTTTATCCTTGGGAAGGTACCAGCGGGAGCAGCTGTCACTCAGCAGAGAAGAAAGCATTCTTCATGTCGGTCGACCTTTAGCACAGGACGTCTGGAGGAAAGTGATGAAAGATCCGCAGCCTCATCTACATCCTGCTAAACCGCTGCAGGAGCGTGGATTCATTCAAAATAAAGCACACGATTTCTTTCGTCTCAAAGTCCACAAACAAGCTTTTCCCGAAGCTTACTGATAGACTTTGGCAAACTTAGACATGCAAATTTGCAGTATTGATGAATAACATGTTGCCCTGACAGTGCTGACATTAGACAGAATGGAGAGCCTAGCTGCTTGCTTTAAAATGGTGGTATGCCAGCGGATTATGATGGAGCCTCCTGTCTGATTTTGAACTCAAATGTAACTAAGGAAAGGAAATTGCCATTTGAGTCTCTATATTAAAACCAAAAATCAAAGCACAGCTTCATTTTCTTCCTTAACACCAGCGGTCAGTCACTCAGAGATTCCACACACCCACGTTTTGCTTCCCTTTGATTATTTTGGAAGATTGCTTTGAGCTCATTTTGTGCATTTTAGATTCGCTGCAGCACGGACATCGCAGTGCACTTCCAGTACAGCTGACAGCGCTTTCAACACTCTGATGCATCCATGTCGGATTATCAGCTGGAAGCAGCCCGTGGAAGTGTTTGTAGGTGGTGCTTTTATCTTTTTGTGTTCAGCCACTAGTTGTCATTATCGCTGCTCATGACAGCCGCCCAGGTGTCACAGCATTTATTCCCAGCACGCCGCAGCTGATGCTCCCCCCCATGACACCCATAAAAATGACTGCCGATAAAAATGTGTTCAACTGGCCTCACACCAGGTAGGAAAAATAACATCATTTTAGGTTTGTGGGCTGTTGAGTTTCTGATTGAACAGAGGTCACGCTTGTTTTAGATCATGACTTCTCATGTAAGTTATTTTACTGGCCTATGCTGAAGCACCTGTGCATCATAAACAAAACAGCTGCAAAACTGACTCAAAGCACTCTATGATGAGAACTCACCCTGGAGGAAAGCACTGCTCTGTTCAGCGATGTTTGTTTTAGCTTTTAAGACAGCGGATCATCAGGCGTTCTGGGAAAGAAACGCATCGAGCGACGCAACAGAGCCGCTTGAGTCGCGCCTTTAAAAACTTTATGACTGTGATTTATTGCGCTCTGTCCTGTGTAACCAACATCACACTGGAAGATGATTCACTTTGACTGAATGACAAGATGAGCGATGTCTTTTGGATGCATTTGGTTTAGGTTACACCTGACTTTCAATACAAAATCCCATTGTTTTTGTTTCTATAGAAAAGACAGTTCAGATCAAAATGGTATGCTTTTCCCCAGCAGATATTATTCTTTCAGTCTCTTCCTTCCTGCATCTAAAAAAATAAAAATAAAAAATTGCAAACTGATGACTCGTCCTATCTCCAATAATGAGGCTGCTTGCCTCAGTGTAATAACAAGGAAATACAACAATAGAGGTTCTTTGCAGGTTGCAACACATTCGCTACACATGGATCAACCCAAGCGGCAAGATGGAACAAGGCCTAATGGTTCTGGTATGGTTTTCATGACACACAGCCCATTAACTGAGTAGCGTGTCCTGCTGGGAGTCTCGTAGCGGCACACACATTATGATTCTGATGTTTAAAACCCAGCAATGAGGAAGCAGCAAGAGGCTGACGGGCTGAGTATGATTTCGTGATCAGGGAGTAGTGGATACCGAGAAGTTTTCATGCATGCCGTCCTCTTTGGGATGTACAAAAGAACGACACTAAATCCAGCCGTGTTACTTAGAAACATCTTTATTTAATGAAAGTATCTTTTCCCTCAGGGCGAAGTAGGAAATGGACTTTACAAATACTTGACATGTCAGATGTGGGGTTGAAACGCACAATAAAACCATCAACACAAACAAAAGGGCATGAGTGCCACGGGGAAAGGAGCATCGTGATGCTCTGTCGGGTGTGGTAGGTGAAGGTGAGGGTAAACCATTTAGTGGGCAGAGATTCAAACAGACATCTGCTGTCCTGCCTTCGGGCAGCTATTAC
Source organism: Chaetodon trifascialis (assembly GCF_039877785.1). NCBI lineage: Eukaryota > Metazoa > Chordata > Actinopteri > Chaetodontiformes > Chaetodontidae > Chaetodon > Chaetodon trifascialis. Next base: position 18,858,651 of record NC_092072.1, read on the forward strand.
TTGTGTAGCAGACGAATCTTTCACTGTTCAGAATTCTTTTGAGTGAGTCAAACACAGACTCAGAGCCGTGGGTTTGACTCCAGATAGACACCAACATTAACAATGAACGTATGCAACCTTGGTACAACATATTCTGTATGCTCCATTAGAGTGTCACGAGGCAACTCTGCATGGTGGTGGTGTGAAAAGACAGTGAGATGGAGGCGTTTGATCTTCAATACACAGACATCCTGTAATGTGTGATGTCAGTAAAACACACAAGGCTGGTTTAAAGCAAAGAACAGCAAAGGGATGAGATGCTGGTGAGTCCTGCTCTCTGTGCCAGTCACTGAGGTTATTGCCTCCTCTGGACAGATGATGTTTCATTTGGGCTAATTTCAGACATTTTATACTGTATAAGCATCTTGCCTCATGCAGATTTAAAGGGTCTGTTCTCCCAACTTACCAAAAAACTATTTTCTCACTTTCCTCTAGTGGTATCTAACATGCAGATATTTGAATACAAGAGTCCCATTACTCTGGATAACCCTTGTCAAAGCTTTTCACTGGAGCTACTGCAGAGCTAGTTCCAATGAAAACACTAAAGAGACTTTATTGGATCATGGATCAACAGGGACGATGATTCCAGAGAGAGATGTTAGGTTTGAATCTTTTAAATCTAGCTTTTCGGACACACCTGGTGGTCAAGTGCTAGAATAGATTTTTACTCGAGGACTCTGACAGAAGAGCTGAATCCAGCTGAACTTCAGAGATGCAGAAGTCAAAATCTGGGCAGAAAAAAAGCTAAATCTGCATAATTAGATAACACTATAGGTAAAATATGTTCCTTTTTTTAGTAATTTGGGTGAACTTACCCTTTGAGGCAACATGGCTTCACAAGGTATAAGCTCCAGTGTAAATAAGCAGAGGCCGAGTGAGTGTCTGCCGTTCTGAACTGTACAGTATGGACAGAAGAAGCGAGTGGATAGGGGTGACAAGGTGAGACGACACTTATGAACCACATGAAAACGAACACAAACTGGGAGTTCAGCTGGATTTGGTTCACGGTGGTAGCTCACCCAGGGGCTGGTTACCACAAAGACTTACGAGCATCATGTTATCAAAAGTATGAACACCATGAGGAGGAAGAAGTGACTCCAGAAAACACATTCAAACGTCTAGATCGGCTGGTAGCATTTACGACCCTAAAAACCTGTTGATGCCAAAAGAAAGTCCAGAGTAAAATATTTAGCTGCACGCCGTGGCAAACCAATTCCAAACTCTTTGGCATGTACGACCAGCGAAGTGTACGGAATTTCACTTCTCTTGTTTTTTTTCTTCATTGATATAAAAATTGAAATAGAAAAAAGTAAAACAAAAACCTGTATCAAACGTCATGTCTCCTATGGTTTGTTATCTTACAATAAAATGTTAACATCAAAGTGTTTTATGCCAAAAAGGCCATATATCAATGCTACAAAAAAAATCTAAGCCTTTATTTACACAGCAAGTCATTTCTGTACAGGACATTCATCTTTATTACAGCACACACTCATGGCTCATACATCCTACACACTGATTCCAAAGCAGAAAAATAGGATTTGTAGGTACCACTTATGGGGGGGTGGGGGGCTGCGGCTGATTCGTTTCTGTCCTTTTCCTGTGACTGAGTCCCTTCATTTGTCACGTCACATAAAGTCATTGAGTTCTGCCTCCAAGGCAGCCGCCATCTCGTCCGCCTCTGAGCTGCTGCCACCCTCCTCCTCGTTGGAGTCCTTAGAAGACTCATCAGCGGATTCCTCTGCCTCCTCCTTCTTCTCGTCGTCGTCCTCCTCCTCCTTGGCTTCATCATGCTTACGTTTGTGGCCCCTACGGAGATAATACGAGAGATGATTCAGAAAGAGAGCTGGAAACCTTGAACCTGTGGGACTCCTCTGCCTCACTGCAGCTGTCTGAAAGACGATTTATATCATCAACATGAACTTTTGTTTTGTTTTGTGACAAAACAGAATGAAACCAGAGAAAAAGCTGAAAGTCAAATGTGAAAATATTAAAAAAAAACATTGACTACACTCCTTTACCTGCTCTGTTATGTAAAGGAATAGTTCAACATTTTGTGAAGTACGCTAGAGGAGCTGGTGGATTTTGTCACCCGGACAGAGCCAGGCTACCTGTCTCCAGTCTTTGTGCTTCGCTAAGCTAACCATTGCTGGCTGTCGCTTCATATTTAGGATACACACATGGAACGATTATTAACCATCACATCTAAGCAAGGAAATTAATACGTACACTTCCAAAAATGTGTCAAACTATTGTCAAACAATTTTTGGCTTTGATCGTTGCTGTCTGGGTACGTCTTGAAAGAATAAGATAACGAATCCGTCGTTTGCTAGCTGGCTAACCAATCCCTGTGTAGTTAGCTGCAGTTGCTAATCCGGTATTCTGCTTTTGTCTGGACTCTTATTTGAGCTCTTATTTAAGCTTATTTGAAAAGCTTTCGGAAGCTTGTCCAGCTTGTGCCAGAATCATGTTTCAACAAAAGACAAGGTGGGTGCAGCGTTAACATGGCCCATTAGTCAGAACAGACACAATTATGAGAGATCAAGGTTGGCAAATACCAAATTTTCCTTGCAGACAGACATGAACTCTCCCCACAACTGATTGATAAATCAGAATCTGTCTTTGCCTTCAATGTTCTGACTGAAAAGGCATGTTGGCTGTTCTGGAAATCAATGTTTTGTCTAAATGTCGATCAATGTCTAAACATACACCCATTGATCTGAATCAAATCTCAAGCAGATGTTTTCCAGCGAGGAGTGGACAGTGAGCTTGAGATGTAATCAGTAAATAGTGTTTAAAAATTAATAAAATACATAAATAAAAGACCAGCTGTTTATCTGGAATATGAAAGCAGACTCTCCCATTAAAAAAGAAAACATGAAAAGAAAGGGAATGATTTGCTTTAATGCTTGTTCAGCACAGCATGCTCCCTTGAGCAATGAAATTAACAAGGGCTTGTTCTCCATACAGACTGTATCCAACGTGAAGCTGCGCTCCTCCCAAGCTGAAGACATTCACAAAGCAAGGAGATGTGAAGGCCCTCCAAAGTTAAAGAACAAAGCAGTGCTGTGGTGACGAGGGATTCAGAACAATCGAGAAACCAGGGACACAGAGATGGAGGAGACATGAATATAGAGACAGAGGGAGGACTGAGGTAAAGACGCTTAGGAAGAGAAAAGAGGACGAGATGAGACATCTTTGGAAAGAAAGTGAATTTAATCTCATAAAATTTAAGTGCAAATGAGGCTCAGGGTGCACTAAAGCTCCAGCCACTCTGGAGATGGTCACATTAAAATCCAAATGCTGTGTCTCAGTAACTAAGTTATTACAGAAACAAGCATAACCTCCCAAAAAAGAGGCCTTTGAAAATCAAACAGGCCACTGACATCTGTGATTGTAAAGGGACCGTGGGGCTGGGGACTGTTTGAAATGTTTCCACACCAGTGACGGTATGCTGCGATGCCTGAGTTTCGACACACATCCCAAACAACACCTTTCTTTGAAGAGTATGAATGAGAAGCTCTGAAACGTTGCCAAATGTTAAAGGAACAGTAAACATTTTTAGGGAAACATACTTATGCTTTCTTTCTGAAAGTGACTTGAAAAGATTTAGATCACCCTCATGTCTGTGTGTTCAGTATGCGGTCTGGACGTGGTTAGCATAGCGTAGCATAGAGCCTGGAGCCATGAAGAAACAGGCAGCCAGCCTGACTGTGTTCAGTAAGCGGTGGAAGGCAGCAGCACATTTGAGCAGCTTTTAGCTATTTCCAATGGTAGAGTGGTAACTACTCCCTGCTAACAACAGCTGAGCGCAGCTTTGTGAGGTCACAGTGAGGTGGTTTGTCAATTTTAGATTCAAGATGAACCCAAAAAAATGAAAGCACACATTCCTAAGAGGCTAAAGAATTCTTTGCTATGGCTGCAAAGATGCCATTTCTCCTTCCACTCCATTCTAGTGTCTCCATGACTGCCTCAGCAGAGTGGCTTATTAGCATGATGCTAATGAGGTGTGTAGGGGTTTTGCGTGGTTAATGTGGAGGACTGACATCGGCTCTGCTGAGAGGGCCCCTCTCATTAGACCAAACTGCTGTCAGACAGCCTCGCCAACCTCCCACAGCAGCGGGGCTCTGGTTGTGTGTTCATGAAAGGTCAGATGTCGGCTAATATCAGCTGAGAGGCTCTCTGACATGCCAGTTACAGTGGACCCCTGCAGACTGTGTGGTACGTGTGGGAGGAAGAGCAGTGTGCTGATGTCACAACAGCATGGCTCTGACAATACGTTTAATTTTCAGAGCCGCACGATCAAGGCTCAGCGGTCAGAGGTTAATGTGAGGCTGAACTATAATGAAGAAAGGCGAGATGAGCGACAAATGATTATTTATTTGGCACCGATGTGAGAAAATGAGCAGATATACCACCATCAGTGATATTGTTGCTGCCACCTGGGCTGGTTGGTGACATTGTGCGAGTCACTGCAGTTGAGTGTGTGTGTTTATACACATGGAGAGGCTGAGTAAAAACTTGGTGTGCGATTTTTTTAACTCATAGCCCGGCATCCCTCTCCCATTTTCAAATATTAACAGGTGACACAGTGGTGTGGTGTGACACACACACACACACACACACACACACACACACACACACACACACACACACACACACACACACACACACACACACACACACACACACACACACACACACACACACACACACACACACACTGGAGACACTCCCACCATGTTCACTCATGTCAGCTCCAAAATGGGCTTCAGTTGTAACCCACTTTAAGTGGTTTCACATGATACTGAATTGCACTGCCACAAAGGGAGCGTAAAAAGCCTTTTCAACTTCATTATTGGATTTTGTTTTTTGCGTGAGCACCAAAGTTTTGGCTGTGGACCATGTCCTGAATTGTGACACAGGTATTAGGGTCAGTCACTTTGTACTGGAAAACCAGCAGGGCTTCAAGTAGAAGAATGGTGGTGCGAGAGGAAAAGTAGAAGGAATTACCAGTGTTGGTAGGCTTCATCCTCGGGGACCATGAATGAATGAATCCATCCAACAGTGACTCAGATACTGTATTTCAGTCTGGACTGAAGTGGTGAACTGATCGACCGATACTGCCGTCCCTGGAGCCACCCTGCTAGTGTAGCTAAAAATGATTTCTAAAGAGTAAACAGTGCAGGACAAACAACACATGGACATGTTCTCTTTGATGACAATCCTACTTGAATCCAAATGTTCCTGTGAAAACTGTATGCATGGAGTTCTCAGTACGCAGCCACTCTTTCTTCTCTAATATAACAGAACACAATCAACATCACCATTGCTGAATCTGAACTCGAAAGCAGTCATTACCATTTCACCTTTCCAAAGGCCCGAGGGGTTTGTGGGTTTGACATATTTGCCCTTCAAAGCTCTCAGTATAGTCCAATAGCCCATTCTCTTTTAAGGGAGTGCAGGCCTATTGTTTTGTGTGTGTGTGTGTGTGTGTGTGTGTGTGTGTGTGTGTGTGTGTGTAGCAGGGAGGCAATTGGGAAACCAACTGGAGAAAGACGAAACTGAGAAGGTTCAGCAGCTTGAGAGCTAAAACAGGTGAAAGATTAAGACATCCAAAAGCCGTTTGCTCAGCAACTGAATGTTTCCACATTATTTTCTTTCATATATTTACTGGAATGATAAGATCTGTCCTCATTACTAACTCTCTTATTGGCCAGTAAGGTTGCAGATGTGGCTTTCAAGGCCAATCTACTATCACAACTTCAAGGGACAGTTGCTAACAATGCACTTTTAGGCATTGGGGATGAACTATTGACTATTGGTTGTATTTTTCAGAGAGAGGATATACAACAGAGGAACACTGGCTCGTCCAGCAGTTGTAAAATGCTGACAGTTGAATGGATGTAGCCAAGAGTGAGGCAGGCCCTATGTCCTGAGAGAGGGTGAGGGTTAGGGTGGCACTGTTGTTACTTATGTAACTATTAAGACTTTGATTGGAGTGAAAACTGGTACCAAATCAACAGAATTAATGGTGAAAGCTCACATTTCTAGCTCTATCCAGATGGTTTGAAATCATACTAAGGCATGGAGCAAATTTCTGTCCCCCGCAAAATGCAACAAATGTCAGTTATGAGGGCACGAAAGGTAATAATGGTAATATTATTGTAGACACAGATGTCGAGGTCATTACTTTGAGATGTTATCTCCATGTACTGTGGGAATATGATTGCATTAGGGTTGTCAAGAGGACACGCTGCAGAGTGCCTGCTGGTGCAAAAACAGCCTGCAGCTACACCTGCCTCAACACATCATTAGAGTTACAATAGTGATACATAATGACGTATAAGTTGGGAAAACTGCACCTGCCCCAAGTGGAGACACATTTTTATGAGGCTGTGTGTTTAATGGTGCCTGAGGGAGAATTCAGAAGGCTGAGCTAGGAATGGACTTTACAGAATGGTAGAGACTACAGTTTAATCTTGTGATGAAGCTTTCGCCACTGATAAAGAAGTAAGCGCTGACTGAAGTCCAGGACTGTGAACTCCACCCAAGGAATCCCAGTCTAGGCCTGGTGAGGAGAGAGGCAGAGAAAGTCCTTTAAAAAGCAGGGACTTCAAATGCCTCTGACATCTCCGCTCACAGAGAGAAGGAAGGAGGGGTTGAGGGAAAGATGGAGTAAAAAAGGCAAATGGAGGAAATTAAGTGTGAAAGAGGAGGAAGCGGAGCATGGAATACAGAAGAGTGAGGTAATGAACTAAATAATGAACTCAGCTTCTAGGACCCAGGCCAACTCTTCTTGGTTTCTTTAGGTTTCCTCAGGTGTTGGGAGGGTCAACATCCACAGGTATCGTCACAAGAGATTGTGCTTCAACAATGATGCAAATAACTGACCATGAAGAATCCTTCCACACCACATTCTCCATCCCATCCTCTCTAATTAGCTACTGTCTCTGAGCCATTTCCAAATGGGCTCGATTTTTACTGTTGACAAGTTATTGCTTAGAAAATGTCAGGAGCAGGAGCAGAAAGGATATGACTCACCAACGCTTGTAACCTCCGTCGTGTATCACATCACTCCCTTTCCTCCACAATCCCATATCATTTACAGCAGATGTGCCAAATGCAGATGGTGAGATATATTCACTCCCGTCCCTCATGCATTCAACAGCTCCATATACAGAGAGACGATAAGCAGCACATTTAAATGATTGTTTTTATGTCGACGTTATCTTTCCCTGCCCCTCATTTTATGAGTCTCACTATGAAAACTGACAAACAGGAGGAAAATAGAGATAGTTGTGGGGGAGGGGTGGGTTTTATGAGGGACGTGTCCGTTTTGCTTTGCTTTGTTTCAAACAGTCTGACTTTAAACAGTGTTGCAAGGAAATGAGGACAGACGTGCAACAACAACAACGACTGAATAGTTTTTTGAGCCCATGTGCTTTTAAGTCCCACTTGTGACAAATACATGTTGACAAAGACTCTGTATGCTGTTCAAAGATTCAATGTGAAAGGAAGCAGCATTCTGCACAACTGTAGTTAACTGATCTTAAGCTCCTCTGGCCGTGTGGAAGAGCTGGTTCATTGCTGCTTTGCATTACAGGAGTACAGTATAGGTCCAAGTCTTAAGTCTAAAACAATACTCACACATTATCATCATTATCCTTTAAAGTGGGTATGGTGAATGTGTTTGAAAACATTTGCCACTCAACAAAAGCCAGTCCGATTTTCATCTCCTATTTGCTCTGTTTTAGTCTCCACCAACTCCTGAGGGAAATATGTGGCACAGTGGCATCGAAATGTACTTATTTTTATGTGAGTAGACGAGAAACAGATCTCTCCTATTTTAAAGTGGGGAAAAAAAGGAAAAGCACTGTGCAAAAGCTTGGACACCATTAGAGATTTGAACTCTCACATAACTTTTACCAAGGTCTCAGCTTGTTAGTGCTATGGCTCGTTCCAACAATCAGCAGCCATGGGCTCCTCTAAGTTGAGGTCTGGAGGACCAAGAAAAAAAAGGACCTTCTAGAAGACGTAGCAGACTCTGGGGTGGTGGTGCACTGTTCTACTGTGCAGCAACACCTGCACAAATATGACCTTCATCAGTAGAAAACCTCCCTGTGCCCTCACCACAAAATTCATGGTCAGTAAAATTCAGCAAAGTTTGCAAAGGCACATCCAAGCAAGCATTTTGGAAACAAGTCCTGTGGACTGATGAGGTAAAAAAATAGAACTTTCTGGCCTCAATGAGCAAAGGTATGTTTGGAGAATAAAGGGTGGAGAGTTTCATAAAAGAACACCTCTCCAACTGTCAAGCACGGGGGTGGATCGATTATGCTTGGGGCTTGTGTTGCAGCCTGTTGCACTGGGAACATTTCACTGGTAGAGGAAAGAATGGATTCAATAAAATACAAGCAAATCCTGCGATCTGGCATCACACAGTCTGTAAAAAAAAGGCTGAAGATGAAAAGAGGATGGCTTCTACAACAGAATAATGACCGTAGACACAAATCCACAACAGACTAGCACAAGAGGTGCAAGGTGAAGGCTCTGCCATGGTTCCCACAGTCCCCCGACCTAAACATCAATGAAAATCTGTGGATAGACCTCGAAAGAGCAGTGCACGCAAGCATCAAATATCAAAGAAATGTGTCATCTTTAACTTAACACTGTTTAGAAATCAGGTCATCTCTTACTCACTTAGCTATGAGCTACTTTTGCATGCCACTGGCCTTAAGCTGCTAAATGCTCCACTGTGTTCACCACACACTCGCTAACTTTGTCTGCTGTTTGGTGCTGGGCTGGAAGTATGTGGTCGGTTTATTAGAGGGTTTTTTTTTTTCTTGCTTTTTTTTTGCTGCCTGCTGTGTCTCGTAATGAGGTGGATGAGAGAAGTGAGAATGAACCAAAACAGTACAGCTGGATGCCTCAAAACCAAAACAAAGATCATTGAAACACTCAGAAGCATGTTAGAACTGTCAAAGACATTACGTTGGAGGACACAAGAAATGACAATGCTTTGGTTGTACCATACAGGCAAACTGCAGTCTTTTTATTCCTGTGGCCACTAACCTCTATTTGATATTGGCTGCATCATAAGGAATAATAGGAAAGTCTATCCCATGCAACTTTAATGGGTCATGGCTATTATTCATATGTGAGGCTTTAACCATTATGGCTTATATTTAATTCAATGGCGGGAACTTTATATATATATATATATATATGTACACACACACACACACACACACACACACACACACACACACACACACACACACACACACACACACACACACACACACACACACACACACACACACACACACACACACACAAATGGCTTTCTGTTTTTTGGAGCAAAGTGTGTGTTGCAGTGAGCTGTAATATGGTTGTCATACATTACTAGATTTACTGTTCCACTAAAACTAGTTGCTGTGTGTACCTAGAGATTTGGTTTTTGCCTGCAGTGTTGCTTTGACATAATTACTATAAACAGCAAATGTAAAATTGATTTAGAATACTTTGGTTTGATACTTGCAGGGTGTCACAGATAAAACAGCCAACAGACCTTCCCATAAAATAGAGGTAAATTAAGGTGACAGTTTCACTAGACCGCAGACTACACGCATATACAGAAAAAAAACCTTGCTAACAGTCAAGTCCCAGAGCAATGAGTGTGACAAAAGTATGATGCAGTATGTCAACTGTGTGATTCACTGTCAGTGTCATTTATATCTCCCCTGTCAGCCATGTCTGCATCAAACCAACCCCATCTCTGGCTCAGCCACAGGCAGCGGAATCAGATTAAAGCCCCCCGGCGTCCTTTCATATAAGTTACTTCTTTTCTCTGTCTGTTCACTGGCAGCACCAGTTTTGACAAGGCTATAGGGATCTTTTTACAGGCACTTGAGATGAATTTGGACCCGGAGCTCTGGACCCTGCAGCTGGTTCAAAGAGTAGAGGAAAAAAAAAATATCTGCGTCTTTTTACAGGTTGGCAAGGTGAGGCAAGACACTATCCCATAAAGAAGAGGTCAATAAACAGCCATAAAATGTCCAACTGTACTTGGAAAAAGGACAGAAAACTCTTGAAAGACAAAATGTTTGACTCCAAGTATTTTTTATTTTTTTTAATTTTTTTTTAAAAAAGGAAGTTCTGCTTGGACCTGTTCCAAAGCTCCTTAATTCATTTATAACCTCTGTGTCCCTGCTCATAAAATATTAGAGATGAGTTTTTGCTTTGGGGTTTTCCGTCTGTACACTCTGCCAAAGCTATGCAAACAACCCTGTTGCCACTGCTGTCTGCTTTACCTCTCATATCTCCCACATATTAAAGTCTACTCAGGAAAGATGAAATGACAGGCGACACATAAGAGCTGGGCTGAAGAATGAGATTCAAAACAGAAGTGTGAAAATGTGATGCCTCTATCTGAAGCTCAGACAGCTCTGTGGATTTTCCTGCACGTGTGCCCTTGATGGCAATAGAAACTCTGACAGTGTGAATGTCACACAAAAAATCAATGTGTATCAGCAGAAACAGCACGCATCACTTGATTCATATGTTTGTTCTTTCATTGGGGTGTCTCGTGTTCGTATGTTCAGTCCAGTCAAATGGAAAAATGCAGTTAATAGTTAATCTATGTGCAGGCAAGGAGTCAAGAATCCAGTCACCAAGAAAATGGGAAGCGTGCCTTAGAGAGGAAGGACGGATGATTTGGAAATTTGGAAAGCTCCTCCCAAAGCCAGGGAAGACATACAACTGTTTTCACAGGCTGACAGTACTCACTTTGATTGGTTGGCCTAAATCCGCAGAGCACCCCCTTTAAACAAATAGTTTGACATTTCAAGATAGACGTCTGAGTGATACAAGGGTGTAAATTTAATCCACTACAGAGTGCCTTAACAAATTCCACAATGGAATGAAAGAAGTACACAAACTCTGAAGCTGGAGCCAGCAGGCAGTTAGCTTAACATAAAGACTTAAGAATGCTGTGTGAGCAAACATACTAAAATAGAGATGATGGACTGTAGAACATCCACTTTCAATGCTGCTTACTCTGTGATTTAAAAGATAAAAGTCAGAAAAATATTACGATGCACTATGACAAATGACAACAACCAGAGAACATGTGAAAAACGTAGCTTTAAAATCCAGAAATCAACACTGGGGGTGAATTGATGGAGAACCCAATCAGCTCACTACAGAAACTGATATTACGGGAGCGTCATGCAGACTTATCGTCTCATTGAAATTTCCCTGTAGTTTACACAGTAGGTCTGAGGTAATTACGATACTGATTGACACCATTAATACGAATATGTACCACTGTCTGAAGCAGGATACCTGCTGGGGCTTAAAGCCCAGATGGGTGTTGTTTGATTGGACATGAAACAGAATTTGAATCCTCTCATCTAAGAGTTGAAGCAAGAGAGGCAGAGATGACAAAAGGAATGGTCTTGAATCAGCTTCACATTACTTGGGCTCATCAAAATGAGGCATATTCTCCACTATGAACACTGGCAGCTTAGATATCTGCGTTCAAATAAAACTCAGAGATGAAACTGTGGTTGAAGTGAAATAGTTTTTTGAACGTTAACATGAAGGCTTTACAAAAAAGCAGCAGAGCAGCCTTAAAACCATGATTACATTGATACTCCCACCTTCCCACTGCACATGTTCTCCACATCAGTCCATGCAGTGGGTGGAGAGCACTGAGCAGTGTCTGAGCTCAAAGCACTTTCTCCCAAGCTGACTAATTGCCCCACTATGACGAGGTGGCTCCTAATGAGGTACTCTTCCCTTCACACCTCCATTGTTAGCAGCTGTCCACTGACGAACTTAATAGTCATCTATTTCTATTGCTGAGCCCTTTGCAGAGACCGCACCGCCCTTCAGTCAGCGGTGGTTGAAGCGTGGAGGCATATGTAATTTGATAAAGTTGTGAAAACAGGTTTGAGCTTTAGATTTGATTTCAGGAAGAGACCATTTTTTGTTCAATTATGTAGCTTTGGCTGGTCCTGTTTTAAAGAGCAGAAGTTACTGAGGGAGTATACACTAAATGAAAGTGAATGGAGCAGCACAGCTAATAACCTACGGCAGCTTCCCCCCAAAGGTCAGCACTGTCAAGACGGCTTGCGATTGTCAACACTGCAAATTCATGGGTTGAAGTTCACCACATTTGAACTGGTGTGGATTTATGTTTCACCTGTGAACAAATCCAATAATCTGATCATTTGTTTCTCTTTGAACAAATTACGGTTTTCAATCCTGGTGTGACCAGCCAACCTTAAACTCCTAGATATATTCCTCAGCGTGCTACCTGTATCGCATTTCATATCCTCTTGGTACCTGAAGCTACAGGCTCACACCAACGCAGCCCCCCTGTGTTGCTTTAACACAATTCTATTTCCAGTCTGAACGCCCACTGACATTAAACCTCAGCCCCTTTTCTTTCTGGACTTAAGATCACACAGTGCAGGATTACTAAGAATTTGGGGTCGGCATGTAAAAGCTTCGGCATCCAAGCCATGGTGTATCTGGGCCAGAGACCAGGTCAGTCAGCAGCCTATTGACTGACCTGACACCTTCAAGAACCTAAAGCAAATAGACATTTCTCACAAAGTAGTCCTTCATACGCACTATACGCCTAAACCTGTAAAAACAGTCAAAAGAGATATAAGGTGGTGATTGAAGTTGAGAAATGAACATATAAAACCTAAAATAGCAAAAGCGACTGTTCCTCCTGCAGAAAAACATATAGAATACACTTTTCTGTGTGAGTAAAAAATAGCTTATGTATGTGTGCATGGGTGGTGATAAACAATGGCTATTAACAGGCCAGGCTTCCCCTGAGATGCATCTCTTTACTTGATAGTGAGATCAATCTAAACCCAAGAGCAGAAATAGAAAAACTGCTTGCATCACCAGCTCGGAGCCGCAAGCCAGGAGGGAAAAACTGGGTCAGATTACTTGCAGTTTTAGTTTTTCCTACTTTTGTATTCCTCCTCTTTTCATATACTGTATGTGAAGAGCCTGAGTAAGCATTCCTATTGCTCACAGCCTGCCCTCTCTGGCACTGCTGGGCTGTGCTGATCAGGGACAAGGAGCTTCGGCTTCACTGCGCCGTTCCTCCGTTGCTCCGCTGACAAACACATACTGCTGGATTCAGTGCGCTCACAAGGGGCAGCCGAGCAAGGCGGAGGGCTGCCAGTGTCTTTTAAACCTGCGTCACATTCATAATCCTCCCTTCCTGCATGTGGCATCTATCAAAGCACCTCTGGGATTCAGGTGTCAGGCTTTGTGGTCAGACTAACAGGACAGCTGGGTGTCACTGGACAAAACATCCAGTGGGCCAGATTGATGGATCTGACTCCATGAGGCGAGACAAGGCTTTCAAATTATCCCTCACAGTCACACAGTGAGGTGTATCTGTACTTGTGAATACCTGGATTCTGGTTTTGGTGCCACTGAATAAACATTACAACTCGTGCCAAACACTGACTGATGGTCAAACTACGCAATGGAGCACTAATATGGTCAACTATGTGAATGGACTGTCACTTATTGTCATGGTTTAACAGCTCTGGAAAACAGGAAATACCACCAATACTTTTGGTCCAAAAACATTAAAGCATGAACCTCCCCGACAGATACTTGTCTGGAGTACACTTCTTGAGATGTCATAAGATTCCACAAAATTTATGATTATTTCTGTAACTATGAGAGAACTAATGGAACAAGAACATCCTTTAAGGATTTCTACCATACAGTCTCTTCTCATTTCAATGGATGTCTTATTAAAATGACACATTACAGTTGGTATGATCAGGGTACAGTGTGTCACTATTAAGCATTTAACAGTACTGCAGTAGTACTGCAGGAAAGTAGTTCATGCATGCTTTAATTGGAGCATTAAGGAATTTAAGATGTGTCACTTATGGCATTTTTTTTTTTCACTTTATTTTTCTGGGAGGGTTCACTAAAACTTTGTTTTTACAGGAATTTCTGGTCACACTCACTCAGTTGCATGCATTGCCACCTATGAGCTGCCCAACCAGTCTCATCTATATTTACCTTACTGTAAACCACTTTATTGTGAACAGCTCCACTTGAGCACTTGGGGTTAAGAGTCTTCCTCAGTGGCATCTCAGTGGAGATGACAAAGGGGGCGCAGGTGCTCCTCCATCACTATTGACATTAAATGGTGAACAGACCACAAATTGCCTTAATCCCAGTGCCCACTTGCCAACAATTACGTAATGCGACCCCCACACTAATTGCAAACCCCCTCTGTTATCACTGCTATTAATCTAAAAATTAAACTGAAGCCATGATACTGAGCCTTGATAAAAATAACTAGGCTGAGCCTGACTGAAACTGGATTTTTGAAGCTACTACTATCAGTATTTGAGAGTTCATACGGTCCAATAACAATATAAAGGCCAATGGTTTCAGCCTGGATTCAAATATGGACCATTCAACAGCCAACATTCCTGTACAATCCTGTAAGAGTACATGTGTAGAGGAACCACTGTTCATACACTCACACTCTCTCGCACATTCCCTCCTCAATTCATCTGACAGCTGACCTTATAGTGACTCCAACAAACTTCAACTCACCTTTCCAGCAGCAGTTTGTCTGCAATACAATCTCTGCGCAGCATGCCAGAAGGAAACAGAGGCTTTGTTCACAGAGAGGACTGTGCTGGCTACAGCTCCTGATGAGTGTTTGTACCTGACAAATCATATAATCACAGAGGCCGGTCTAACGGACGCGGCTCTGACTGCGTGTCATAAGAAACAGAGTCAACGCAGCCAGCTGTGTTTGGATATAAATCAAGTGGCTAGGAAAAACTGTTCGAGGTGGCAAGCTAAATTCAATTAGGCTGTTTGTTTCCACCTGAATAATTTTCAGCTATAATGGTAGACATTTAATTAATCTACGCAAGCGTCAGCGTGCCCTGCAGCAGAGGACAGATCTGAAAGCTGTGACTTCAGAGAAAAAAGCAGACAACAAACAATGACACGTTTATCTATGAGCTGAAGACAACAGCTTCCATAAATGTAAACAGAATAATCTGAGCACATACTGGAGAGATTCAGTGCCATTACAGCAGTCTTCAGGGTATCAGCCGATCCTTAAAAACAATTACCCACAACAGGGCCCTTGGGTACAGACGTTCTAATTGGAAAGCTCATGAAGTCGAACTTACAATACAGGCACGGAGATAACAGCCTTGTTTTCCCCATTTATACCCCATCATCTTCTCCAGTTGAAAATGCAGACTGAACCAAACTTAAACACTTAAATGTAACGAACACCATGATGAACCTCTCAGTAATTCCTTCACATTTAACCACGTTAATGAGCTTTATGCTGCATGCCTAAACAGTGCTCTCAGCTTTAGAAAGAAATGCAGCTACAAACATGCATTTCTTGACTTTGCCCTCACATACAGTATGAAAAATGAAAATGGAAAGTAGACTTTGAACATAAATGTGCTTCTTTGCACAACTGTAACTTCTCATTGTTGCCAGTACAAAAGGTAAATCTAATTCACAGGAGAAAACTTTATGCCACAACAACATTACCACAGAGAACAATTAGGCAAAAAAAACAAACCCTGGTTGATAGTTTGGGAAAACCACGGTTCAATCAAAAGACACATGCTGCAACGGAAAATGTTCCTGTTGTCTTTCGTTCCCAGTCTGCCCAGTCTTTTTGACATGAATTCCAGATGCGATCTAGACCTGAGTCTGAAGTTGTGTGTTGAGGACCAATAAATCCAAAGGTGTAGATGTGGTTTCAGAAATAGAGGGACGCAATTCAGTCAGAAAAGTACTACAGAAGAAAAAAAACAAAAACAAAATGTGTTACTTCTTTGCAAAGATGCACATAAATATATTGTGCTGTCCTTAACGGTAGCAAAAAAAGAGAGGAGGCCACATGCATGTAATATTAGAGCATTATTAAAGCGCTGATGCCACTTAAAATCCCCAAATACCCCGTGGACCTCTTAAAACACTTTGAGAAACAGAGGAAAACAGTCACAGAAAGCCAAGCAAAGATGCATATGAGCTGTGTGTCTCAGTCAACGGGCTTTCAGCTGCAATGTTAACTGGAAGACGCCCTCATTGTTTATCTGCATGCACTGTTAGTTTAAATGGAGCAGTCACTGTTGGGAGAAGGTTTTAGAAAATTGCATCTCTTACTCATTCGTCACAAAACACATAAGACTAGATGTGGAGGCTGCCACACGTTTTATCCAATGGTTTTGTTAAATCAACTCAGTGGGAAAAAAAGAAATGACAGCTTGCAAAGAAAGCCAACAACTGGACAGCAGAATTCGCTTGACTGTAGATGGATGATTGGTGTTACACTGCTTAAAGTACAATGGCCACAAATAACCTGAGGAGGAATAATTAAGACGAGCAATAATTACATAACAGGCTCTGTGAAGCAATTGAGATTTCACACTGAATGATTAAAAGCAGTGGAACAAGGACAGACATTTTATGAGAACATGGAGTCCATACACCAGGCTTTCTGTTCATCCCCAGTATCAGAGCACAGCAGACTAGATAGCCAGCTCCCCACAGAACCATAGCCTGCAGAGGAAGAATAAAAATGTACTGGGGTGGGAGAAAAGAGCAAGGCAAGACAGAGTGAGAGGAAGAAAGCGAGAGAGTGCAATTCACAGCTCACCAAGATGGGCTATATTTTTATTTTTCCCTTTCATCTCGGTCGAAACACACACTGAACAAAAGGCTGCACATGCTGATGAGAGCAACCGGCCCGATGATGTTGTTTGTGCTCTGCTGTTTGGTGAGGAGGAAGATGAGCAGTGGGATTTAGATAATCAGGTTTTTCAGCAGTTCTACAGTATTTTATCCGGCCACAAAGGCAGTGCGCTTTAAGATCAAGGTGAAGTTTAATCAATATGCTGATTAGGTGATCAGAAATATGCTCTGCCTCATGAATGTTTACTGACAGATGTGGAGTGGAAACATTTCTCAAGTTATGTAACAATGCCAAAGCTGAGATTTTCTCAAGGCACGGCAGCTGTGAACACCATGAATGCATCACCAGCCGTCACGGCGCATGTGTTTATGTGTGTGCGTCTGTCTCATTTGTCGAGCAAACACAACGTTTCCAAATTAATTCTCAACAATAAATCTTGCACCGAAAGTGTAAAGCACCACTTATGCTCAGACCACAGTGAAATCAGCTGAAGTCGGACTGGCTGAGCCGTGAGGGGGCCGCTGCAATGCAATTTGATGACGTGATGAACATCAAGTATGGCAATTTAGTGTAGCTGAACAAAGTGTTTATTGAGGAAAGTTGACACCGGGGAACTTCCACAGTGTGAAAGCATCTATTATTCAATTTGGGAAATTTGAGCTCTGGTGGGTGGTCAGGCTCCACTGCAAACAAACAAGCCATGGCTGACAGACAGCTTACAGGCAGCAAGATGGCAGTGAGATACAGGGTGGGTTTCAAGACCGCGAGACTGCCTTCCACTGTGTGCTGACCTTTAGCTTTAAGGCATCAAAAAAGGCATTTAGACATATTACAATGTTTGGTGAGTGTTCTATCAGCTGCAGCGAAGCAAGTTAAAACAAGCTGACTTAAAGTAAAGCATGCCCCAGCATTTCAGGTGCCACAAATTGACTTCTGATTAAATCCATTTTGCAAAATGCCAGTACTCTAGGCAGTACTCTAATAACTCATTATTGTAGTCTGAAAAAGGCTTTGAAGTGGCCTTTCTAACAGCCCATTATACTACTGATTACACTTTATATACATCTTTAAATATTGGCCCTACTTGAATGACAAAAATGAGAAGGAATCAACTGTTTCTGCAACAATGTGTTGGTGTTGTATGTACTGCAATATAGTGTAAATGTAAATGTTAAATACATTTGTTTCAGCGTCCTATGTTTGCGCACAATTAGCCTCAGAAGCCTCTTCATGAATACTTAAGACAGCATTGGCCGTCAGCTGTGACGGTCACATCCAGCCAGATCCACACATGTCATAAAATCTCCTCCAACCCCGAATAAAGTTTTGAAAATCCTGCCTGTCTCCCTCACTAAGCTTGCTATGCCAGACGTCCTTAATGTAGTAGACAGCAATTCACCACCCAAACAGTCTCCCATTGGTTAATAACTCTCTTTATGGGCACTTCTAGCGTGTGTGTTATGAGCCTCGGTTACATCGTTTACAGGATAACTAACAACAACAGGTAACTTCAAGTTTTGTGAAAGTGTAGCTGATAAGGGAAACAGCTGAAACAGCATTTTTATAAGGCTGATTAAGACCAGAATGCCATATATTTGATGTGAGACCATCTTCTTTTAAATGTATTTTAAACGTCTTTTCATCATACCTGAGATCCTGCACATTTACCTTATTTGTCCAGATATCACTCTACGTCCACATACAGAGACTAACAGTCTAGTCCAGAGTGAAGCGCAAACTGTCCCCTGAACAGAAAAGCAGAAAGAGCTCTGTCCAATTAGACTGTTAGATCTCTTGCCTCTCTTCTCCCTGTGGTTCCCTTGCATGAAGCATCAGAGTGGCTGGGATGGCAGACATGAGCATGCTGGATCCAGCTCACTGACGTCATAATGGATGGTTTCTAGAAATGCAGTTGAACTTTTTCAAAGAGTTCTCGGTGACGCCACTTTAAAACTCTGCAAATCGATTTTGTGGGTCCTGTGCTGAAATGACCAGATGAGACATTGGTGCAATCAGACAGAATAGCTTCACCAGCCCAGGTCTAAATCTTCACCAAGCCAGAGGTGTATAGACTGAATATCCTGAGCTCTCAAGACAATATTGGGGTCCAGCATTTTCCGCTGGAAGAAAATCTGCACTTTATCAAAGAAAGAAGAAAAAAGGTGGTGCCAAGTGATGCCTGGAGAATGAATTGGCCTTCCTTTGGAACCAGGGGGGATCTGAAAGCAGTGCTGAAACGGGAAGATAAAGAGGATTTGGTTCTAAATGAGTTTCAGTGTGTGGATGGGGAGGCAGGTTTTCAGTTTGTCTCAAGGACTTTGATTTGACTGCTTCGCTTTTAGTTTATGACCATGAGAAAGACAGATGCTCTAACATCAGGTCTCATCCTCCAGGCAGGCAAACTACAGTATGAACAGATTCTTCAACCAACTAAGGCCTCTTCTGTCAGTGAGCAACAGTGGCTAACATGTAATACAAGGGAAATAAATGATTTCTGGAGTAATCTGTGTAATTCTCTTGATCCTCCTGACAAACTGCCCAATGTTACAAGCACTTTTACTCTAATGAATCTTGGGTGCCAAGAACAACAGGCTGCTGGTTAATACACCCTGCCCAAGAAATGTAGTAATGATGCCAGCCATAAGAGAGATGACAAATGAAACTGGCGGGAGAGAACAGAAAAATTACCCTCACACCATGGGCCACATTCATCAAAGTGTACTGCATTACACTGCCTGCAGTATATCCTCACCACCCGACGTACGCGCCAGTTGCAATGAGGTATGGACTCTACTTATATAACTTAAGAGACCGGGAGGAGTAGAAAACCTGACCACCAATTTACATCTGAAGCGGAGCCAACATAGGGTGAAATTCACATGAGTGGTGGCCTTGGTTTGTATATGTGGTGTAGCAGCCTTCCTTGAGCCGACAGCACACTTTGAGAAGAGCCTACAACTGTGTCAAGACCAACCGACACACCAATTTCCCTTGCATTTCATAGTTGTGTAATGTCTCCAGACAGGTAGCAACCACATTTTTAATAAGTAATGTCACTGTGTGTGGTTGGTGAGAAAGAATGCGTGCAACCTTTGCAATGCAGTGTTGGTTAAATGCACAGGAACTTGGTAATTACACCATTTAACTTACTTCTGGTGAGCTAAAGGATAAAATGAATTTCTAATAACTTTGCAGAGTTGTACAATGCTGCTTTATAGCATTAAACACTGCTGTCGTGTTTTGCCGTCTGATAAGCCTTTAAATTCATCAATGTTGTCCCAGAAACTGGTCTTTCAGGATCATATTCAATCTTTTCATTAGCTGCAGAAATAGTTTTGTTTTTTCTTTTTAATTTAATTGAGTGCCATTTTCAGTCTGAACGCCTGCTCGTGACTGCTGCCATCATTTTTGTGGCAGAAATCCTTTCCGTGTTCTGACCAAAGTCCAACTGCTCTGAAAAGTGAGCAAAAACACACAGGCCTAAGCTTTCTACACATAGTATGGGCACAATGTTATTTTTGAGAGTAATGCATTCATCTTATACACAAGCCTGTCTGATGACACATAAGCAAACCTTTAAACCGAGAGCTTTGTTCTCATTTCCAAGCAGGTGTCTGCTGCAGGTAATTTGAACGAAACAACAGCACACAAGAGCGTGACGGGCCATGAGAAATGCCATGACTGTGTGTGAATGCATAAGGGAGCCCCTTATGTAGAAACATTGATGTGGAAGCTTTGATAAACCATTGAAATTTACCATATAACAAATACTGCAAAATCAGCACAAACAGTACATACAGGAGCGCTGCTCAGAATCCATTATGGTGCCGGAGGCAGAATACCGCACACCCCACGCTGTGTTGTGTTCCCTGTATTTTACAGCAGTGGCACATCTATTTGAAGTCAGTTCTAAAATGTGCCTCAAGTTTATTGCTGGGGCACCAAGAACGTCCACTGAGAAAAAGTGGACATGCACATTATGTGAAACATTTCCCGGGGCACCTATTACTCACAACAACTGCAACATCTACCTGCAGAGGCATGAGCTGACGAAGCACCTGCTGTACAGCGACATTTACAAGAGCAGCCGGTACGCGCTGTAAGGTCACTCAGGACTGTGGTCTCGTGGCTTTTCTTTTCCTTTTATGATGCAGAAATCTTGCTCTGAATCAGATTCATGAGAATGAAATATTTAATGGATAGTTGGGGTTTTTTGAAGTGGGTTTGTACGAGGTACTTATGCGTAGTCAGCGCTTTACCTGTTACAGCCACCGTTGAAAAAGGCCCACCTAACACAATCAGTTGAAGTGACCACTATATTTGGATTTTTATTTTAAGCACTTTACTTTTCCATCAGACAGCGGTTTGATGGTTTCTCAACCAAATACCTTCCTTGCACAGTTCCCAGTGGTTAGGACTTGCTGTTTTTCTCTGTTTTATGACCTTGTAAATGAAGCATCTTTGGGATTTTGGGCTGTCAGAGAGTCTGACCAGTTCAGAGATGAAAAACGTGAGTAGCATGAACAATTAATCAACTGTTAAATGGACAAAAAATATAATTTGTTAACAAAAATTGATTGTTGGTTGTAGCCCAACCCCCCCAAAAACAAAATCTTTACTCGTGATTGGGCCAATTCTAATGCAGAAGAATTTGAGAGAATACTTTGGCCAAAATTAACTTTATTGATCCCTCAGTGGAATCTGGGGCACTGCAGCAGCAAACAGAGAACGACAGAGATATTACAACAGGCAGCAAATTGCTGGGTGTCATCGTGGTTGAAGTATGGAGGAGGAGGCTTGCTTCATTATCAGTAGCCTTGAAAAAGGCTTACCTGACAGCCTCCAGGTCTGTGACTGTGCTCTTAATGATTAAAGGATAAAATAGTCCAGAATAAAATCCTCTAATCAACATCTTACCATCCATACCCTCGCTCCCATCGGGACTACTGGCAGACAGCCCTCCCAAGGCTTTCCCAAAAACTTTACACTATACACAGAAATGAGAGCATCATCTGTGTTTAGCCTTCACTGGAGTCAAAAATCAATTGAACAGCTTTATGCTACAGTCCAGCGTGTAACATGAAAATGAGTGGCTGAGGGTGAGAGGGCAGGGAGGTGGGCAAGTGACAGTGTGAGAAAAAAAATAACTGTGTCAGTGTCTTGGTTGGTCCAGGGCGTTTTGCTGCTCCGTGTTTCATTCATGTTTAATCGACTCTCAGACTGAAGCACCTCT
This sequence comes from Chaetodon trifascialis, assembly GCF_039877785.1. NCBI lineage: Eukaryota > Metazoa > Chordata > Actinopteri > Chaetodontiformes > Chaetodontidae > Chaetodon > Chaetodon trifascialis. The sequence goes on from NC_092072.1 coordinate 18,880,670, forward strand.
TTGATATCACACAGCGGGTGCAGTCAAAAAGAGGACATGACTTCACGCTCTGCTGCCCTGCTGTACGTCTCTGCTTTGATTAATGAGAGGGCACAATGTGATCACTGGAATTTCTAAAAGACCCGTTCTCAGACGTAGCTGAGGCATTGACTGTCTGTGGAGGAGCACTGTGAATGCTGCTGTTTGAAAAAAGTAAGAACACTCAGAACACCAGTGTGTGTGCTAACATGGATGTGTGGCTGTTGCACAAGCAGGGCTGACAATGCATGAAGTGCAGAAATCAGGAAATCAGGCACCCTCGGGTTCAGGAGAGAGCCAACAAAGGGGGTCAAAGAAGATGAAATGCATTCTGAATTCCACACTTTGCTGTCTGACATCCTGAATGGAAAAACCTTCCAACTAAACTCATCTGCCTCCTCCATCACCTTCGCTCCGGTGATGTTATCGTAACACGCTCACTCGAGCCGACCAATTTCACACTTTCATTTTCCGTCTGAAATAAATACACCCTGGGGGTACAGGGTGCATGAAAGGCTGGGCGATGGGGCATCTGAATGAATGCATATCACCCAGAGACACAGGAAATTAAAAGTGAGCAGTGCACAGCAGACGTGTTAGAGCAGTGAATGGGCTGAATCGCTGTAAGAGCCATGGCCGAAAAATGGGTGATGTAGAGCATTTAACAAAGGAGAACGTATTGAATGGGGGAACAAAATAATGGTGAGAGACGGAAAGATGATAATTAATGAGGGCTTTACAAACTTAGGAAAAGAAACTTCCCTGATATGACATGCAATACATCCCAAACCATCCAATCCCAAAGAACGAGATACATAATGGGCTTTTTCTTGAACGTCATTTCAACTCTCTGGCTATCTCGTTAATCAGCTGCCTTAATTTTCTTCAAAAGACTAGATGGCAGATAACTGGTTCAAGTGGTTTCTGTCTTTCCTGTCCTTGTTTAAGCAGAATCTTTATCAACGAGGAAACGAAAGAAATCACTCAATCAACTGAATCTGCTGACGATGACACTGACTTCTACTACATACACTACAGGGGCGGTCATGGACACAGTTTATTGTGATAATCTTGGTAGTAAGGCGCAGCAGTACTTCAATGTAAATCCCAGAGCCGTGCCTCAGATGGGCACAAAAGTTCTACACACTAATCTTCAACTGGAAGCCTGTGTTTGTTGTTTGGCTTCAGCTCCATAATCTGCAGTATTCAGTCTCAGAGCCTCCTCCTAATAAACTGAGCGCAGTGCTGTACAATCCTACATAACGTGGAACTCGTTTTTATAAACCATACCTAAAGACAAATGGCAGCAAACACAGTAAAAGCCAATGCTATAAATCCATAAACTTAACCACTCCATAAAGGACACAAGTGATCCACCCTGGCTGAGAGCTCATATAGAGTGACATTTTAAACCACTTGACAAAGACTTCATAAGCAGTGTTTGAGCCAGGACTGACTGGAAGGGGGCCAAATGAGCCCATTAGTACTTTTTCTAGGGGTCACTTCTCCATCCAAGAGGGACAATAAATAATACTGTGAAAATTGTGCTAAAACATGGTACTCAGATTACATGAGAATTGATATTGAGCATATCATTTAAAGGCAGGATGTAGTGGCAGGACATTTTTTGTATTAAGGACGTTGCTGTCGACTGGCTTGCTCTGGCTCAAACCCTGCATATGATTTGAGGCTGTTAAGTGAAAGCCCTTAAACATTCTGTGTGGCGACAAGTATATTTCTATCTTTGGCCATTGCACTGCTTCTTCATTTCCTCACTGCCAGATGAACTGTCTGGTAGTCACCATAATCCAGTGAGCATAATGTGCAAATGACATGCATTTAATTGGTATAATGGATGATGACTGTCATCCACAACAAAACATATGGGAAGAACTGAAAGTGGAATCTGGTTTTAATCCCAAATCTGCCACTAATTCCAGATTGCTCCTGATGTATGTGCAGTATATGAACAAAAAACAACAAGAAAAGAACAAAAAAGGGGGGCAGTCACTTTCGGTTAAAAAAAAAAAAAAAGGTGGTTGCCAAATGAACGTAATATAATGTAACATCTGCAACATCTGCTGACATCTTTCTTATTAGGGAAATTAAAAAAGAAGGAAGTCTGAGGGGGGAAAATGCTTAAAATCCCAAGTGATCCAGTCTTCATTAAAAGCCTACAAATGCCTTGTTAGATGCACACTCAGTGTTGCAGTTCCTGCCAGGGAGGATTATCAATTATTCATACTGTTCATATTACTTTACGAATAACTTAATTTGAGGAACCTTCTGTTTGAAGGCTGAAATTTTATGGCCAATGCCTCCACTAATACCTGATGAGACACAGGCAAACAAAAACAAAAACAAAAAACAACAAAACCCAGTTAATGCCTGCAACCCCTGTAACCCCTGAACTTATTCTGACACAAAAATCAAAACTCTTCATCCTGATGAGTGCACTGCAGCAGTGGCCTGGAACTGTGACTGCACTGCCTAACCAGGATGTGACAAGAGTTTCTGTGAGGTGGTGGGAGATGTAAGTTCATCCACCTTTTATAACCTCCTCGTTAAATCTTAAATTTGATAGGGCCCTAAGTGCCACTGCTCACCATAAATCATTTACATCAATCCAGACTGACAGCTAATGACTACCAACACATCCACAAGTGGGCTGAAATACCAGCTGGCTGGAAATCTTCATCTCTGAATTCTAGAGACGCATTGAAGTTACATTAAAGCACTTCAGTGTGGAGGAGCTCAGGCAGGAGCACAATAGGCAGAAAGTTAAGATGGTTGGGGTTGAGCAGGTTCAATGCTGAACTCTCAGTAAACTCTTCCTTTTGCTCAGCAGCTAATTACAGGAGGCAGTGATGGAAGCGTTTATGCTCAAAACACATTAGCAATGAACTCTCCCCTGCACCATACTTCATTCTCAAGTACAGCCACTGTTTTTATTTGCCTCCCTGATGAAACCACCCTGATGCATCTGCTGAAGATGCTTGAAGACATCTTGACAAATCTTCAATCATCCATCTTCTCCTCACATTTTGTGTAACAACGTAGAAAGTAGAATGGCAATGCAGCTACTGTGCAAAGCATCAAACTATTGAACTGTTTAGCTTGTACTGAGAAAATGGAACCTAGTTAGCCTACAGTAGCTTGCTAATGTTAGCACTAATTCCCACTAGACATTCTATCTGCTAATGTAATTTCAACACCTGCTGCTTCTGCTGCTATCTGTTTCAATGCTAAATTGCATTTAGTTGTACTGGGTGTCAGGGTATACGCAGACTTTCTGAAACCAAACTGAATGCTTTTCAAGATTTTTTTAAGACCTCAACAAAGGAAATGTGATTCCTTTTCTAGAAAGAATAAATACACTTTCAGTTTGAGAGTGAGACTCAACAAGGCCAACAAAAACAGTCCTATTCAAAGACTAAGCATGACACACAGCACAGTTTCATCCTGTTGTTTCAGAGTTAAATGTAAATGCAAAAATCACTGAAGGCGATGCACTGATTAGGATTCAGGATTAACATATCATCAATGGTGGATTTTCCAATAGTGCTGTAGCGGGAAGTTCACTGAATTGTACTGATGATAAAGTTTTGCTTTCAAACACAGCTTTGGTTGCTGAAAGAAGCCACTAACTTATCTTTTCCTGATTGGTTGGAATATATTTGAGGCCTCTTAGTATGTATGCTTCTATAAAACTAAAAGCATTTCCTGCAACCATATCATCACTATATTATATTATAGAGCTAAAAGTGTTGTACAGCCGCAGATTGCACGAATAATTACACCCAAACAGCCTGACTGCTTCATTTAAACTACCATCACAACATCACTCACATCACAAGACCAGAAAAGTCAAATCCTCCTGTGACTTCTCATTGGTCTGGGCATCATCTCAAAATTCAAGACCTTTCACGATGAAAAGTAGCAGTTTGAGACATTTTATGTCCTTAAATTGTACAAATCTGATTCATTGGGAAGACGTCAGGGGGGACAGATACCACGGTGTGTGTCATGTGCTCGATGCCTGGAACGTGCTATGAGGCAGAAAATTGAGTTATCAAAATAAAGAACTTTAAATTGGCGAACAACAAAAGGGGAATCAGCCCAATGCAGATTCATTTTAGCCCACCACGCTTCAATGGATTTAAAGAAAACAGTGCGCGTAATCATCCGAGTGAAAAGAATTGTGGGGCTAATACAGTACTGCGAAGTGACGTTCAAGAAGCGGGCTGTGAATATCCTTTTCACAATGCGCAGGACAATAAATCATCTTTGGAGCACCTTTGTTGAAGCTTATTATTTTGATTTGCCTCAAACTGTGGTTGCAAACACTGGCCTTTGGGACCCATAGTGCTGCTTAATATCTACTAAACCAGATGTTCGCTGCATAAATGTATCAGAAATGTATACAAGAAAACCAGTAAATCATGTGAATGTGGATATGGTTCCTTTTCCAGTCCGACCTTTAGTGTTTGTAAATGGATTACAGCAGAATGAGTAGAAACGCGAGCAATGTTCTTACTTTAGAAGGATATATAATAAAAAATAAGGCATGGGTTGGAGTGAGGTGCTGATCTCTGGAAGCAAACATGAGAGTAGGAAAAAAGTGTTGCACACTCTGGCTTCAAATGTATTTCTCTATTATTGTGATGACTCAGGCTTTCTTCAAGATCAACAGTGATTGGTAGACCCGGGCGCTGGTATGTAATACAGGTCACCCTAGTGATACGTCTGATGGTGATTAGATAAGCAGCATTCTCCCTTCAGCCAATCACAATATTTTAAATACAGTGACAGTAGCTACAGCGAGTCACATAACTTCAAAGTGATCAAACACTACGTGTCATACTTCATGTAGATTTAAATATTACACAATATCCTTACTTTAGATGAGAAAGGCCAGAGCAGATACTGAATGATGGCGAGAACATAACAGAGACATTCACCTCACTACAGTATCTTAGCAACAAGGTGTATGTCTGCTTTGTGCCAAATATAAGAAAGTGGTGAAGTCAGGGATGGAGACGGACAGAATGGCAGCTATTAAAAGGCACAGTTTGGGCTGACCTGTATATTGCCGTCTCCAAAGACACCAGACTCCTTTGCAGACTCCTCCACTGCCTCGGCCAGTTGACAGCGGTACACTGCTTAGCTTCCTGCACAGCTACTCCTGCTCCTTTTCAAACTGGGGGCACGACGTTGGCCATCTATTGTAGGTAACGCCCTGACTATGCATAAGTACTTCAAAAATCCAGAGGGAGTGAAGCTCCCCCAGAGTCACGTCTAAACCAGGAACAGCCAGACGACGCACATACCTCTAATGGCCTACATGGCAATACATTCAAATTCTTTTCTGTCATACAGGAGAATTACATTAACGCAGTCTGGCAGACACTTAGAGGTGCATGTCAGACTTTTTTCTTTTTATGCAACTCCAGTACACGGCTTTAACAGTATACTTATACTTCCCAGTGTGAGGAAATTGAAGGTAGGCTCCCACCAATTAGACAGAGGATCAAACCCCATCTTTGCCATTTGATGAATGCTCTGATGTGAAGAGAAATGGCGATCTGTAATTTAGCTTATGCCGCATGCGCAGTTTGACATATTCTCACTTCTAGTTGTTTAATGACATTTTCAGATTATTTTGCTGTCGTTAAAGAGGCACACATCTAATAGTCTCAAGTTCATCTTGAGCAATGGTGAGGGATAACAGAGATTTTATTTTTTTTGACAGGGAGCCTTCGTTACAGGCCGTTCCTTGAAGGACTATAATATGTATGGGATGCGTAATTGATGAAGAAATATTTTTAGTTTGAGTATTCCTCTAGGAAAACATTGTGGTTTAAAATAGACTGGATAATTGTACAAGACAGCTTGCAAGCATGTCTTTCCTGCTTTTAAATGTTTCATTTTTATGTTGCTCTTATGGCACGTAGGGACTTCAGTTCCTTTGCACTTATTTTATTTATACAGGGTTTCTACAGTTATGTGTGACTTTGAGCAGAGGCAAAGCAGGGGACAAAAGTGGCCGGGTGTGAACTCGGTGCTGTGTTAGTAAATGAGTGCATGATACTGTTGTTTCAGCATTGATTTAAACCCGTTTCTTAGCTGGGCATTCTGAGACAGACAGAGGGCACAGAGGAGACTCATGTCCAGGTAAGCTGTGATATTATTAGACTACGTCACTGGTCTTTCTGTGGACAGAAGACGCCCAGCATACACTCTTCCTCTTGTGTCTCAGGGTACCTAATCATGTGCTGCTCCTCTGTATCACTGCACAGGCTGGAGTTGGGCTTCCACAGGTTTTCAACAACAGCTAAACAACACAGGACAGTGTATTTCAGACTCGACTCATTACCGGCAACCAAAGGTGTCAGCCCAGGCGACAGATGGACTGACATGTCCACAATGGGAAACAAGGAGGAAAATCATCATGCTGCTGCCTGCTGAGGCCCGGGTAGCCATGGACACTGAGTCACAACCATGACTATATGGAAAGAAATATGTTTCTGAGAGCATCTCTGGTGAAGAAAAACACCCCACACAAGGTCTCTCTTCTTTTAAGCTCTGACAAGCGAGCGCTGAGGCTGAACATGGACTTACAGCCAGGAAACCCAAGTCTGGAAGAAGAGGTGCAGTGGTCCAACATTAGGGCAATTAGAGAGGAGCTCAAGGCTACAGGCTTTTTTTTAGTTCAGCCAACCAGTGTGTGACAGCTCTTACTCTCTGTCTATCCAGTGAGATTGGGGACTTGTCAAACACAGATGTAACTAACAACAGCATTACCTGCTGCATAGCAATAGTTGCTGGAGTGGTGCATTAATATTATGTCCAAATTGTAACAATCTTATTACCAGCAACACTTCAAGCGGACGTCTGTTAACGGCCAGAGGAATTACAGTCCGTTTCTCTGCTGATGGCTGCAGAGCTCTCATGAAAGACTGGACAAACTTCAAAAGCTGTGCCCATTGGTCAGCATCCATAATGGGACAATATTTAACTAGAAATTCCCCCTTTTGTCCAGCACATTGAAATATAGGACACGTGGACTGGCACCACCTGGAAGCTCTGCACACGTCACTTTGACTGACTGAAAATGAACTAAGGGTCAAGCCAGTTTCAACATTGGTACAAAAAGCTATTTAATATTCACTACAGAGTAAATTATTGACTGAATGAGGGAGTGATTCTGGAGACATCTTCAGATTCCTTCAAGAACAATAAAGTCATGAAAGCATTCTGATGCTAGCAAGTGATTCAGGTTAGCAAAATGTATTCCAAGAGCAAAAGCACACAAAGACACTGAAGCTCATCGAGCACATGCTGGTCAAATCCAGAGTATGACGAAGCCACTTTGCAGGGAACACCCTTGTGTCTTGTGTGAAATATTTGCTAGTTTAAGCAGAGTTTGACTTGCATTGCTCACCAGTTAAACACATTTCTGTTGTCCTCTCACTGGATAAAGTGAGACAGCTTCTATGTACTGCTGCCCACATACCCGATGAAGGCCAAACAGACCTAAATGTCGGGAATGAAGTACACCAACAGTAAGCGAGACAGCGTGCAGGAGTTCTCTCATTTCTTCTTCCTCTGATGCACCTGTCACATGTTCAGCTGTGCACACTTTTTCAATATGTTGGAGGACACTAAATTACTGTGCTTATGAATAAATAAAAAGGTTATTTTTTCCACTGACCAACCTTCTTTGTAATCCACTTCCCTTCAGAGAGCACAACTACATTATCTTGCCTATTCAGATAAAGAGCACTGATAAAGATCAGTCCTCTTTAAAGGCACCACAGGTGTCAGGTGTGGCATATTGAAAATGATCATATGGTGCTTTTTGTAAACATGCCAAAAACATGCCCTGGCCAAGCTCATTTAAGTGTGGAACATAGAGATCATGCAGTATTATGCAAGTATGTTGCAATCATACACCAAAGCAGTAACTCTAGAAATGCACATTATATGTGAGAGGGTTAAACAATGACAGCCATGAACATCTGTAATGTATTTTTTCTTTGGTCTGGACTCAAGGTTTCTGGGTCTATTTCATGCGCTGTACTATGTCCATGTTTTCAACAGAGAAAGACTTGTGACTGCACAAGGTTTTATTTGCGGAAAAGTTCAAATGAATCATATTGCAGTGCTAAGGATGTACAAACAACAACAAATAATCTGTCAGCAGAGACTGAATCAAACAGCTCGGCCCGCCTTCCAGCAATGACAGACTCTCATGTGCTCACAACTCTTCGGCTACCTGCTGTCTGTTTGAAATTTGTCTCCATGGCAACCGACCAGACCGTCTGGCTTCAGCATGGTTGCCCTGATTAAGTTGTGTGTTATGATCATATTCATCAGAGAAGTACGACCTGAAAATATACAGTACCTTTGCAAGGACTCATTGGATTTAGATTCTTGCAAACTGCAATTTAAGTTAAGTGTCCTTCTCGCCTGAAGGTGTTTATGCAAGATATAGAGGATCAGCAGTGAGAGAGCCAACAGTGATGGCACTGAGGTGCTGATAAAGGAAACATGTAATAGTAAATATCTGGGCTAAAGAGAGACAGACAGAAAGAGAGCAAATGACTACACTCGATAGAAAGGTGTGTCTCACCTCTGCACACCACTCGGCAGACTGGCTTCAGTGGATGGTGTCTGGATCCCCTCCTCCATGACCAGCGCCTGAGGACCAGACCCTCGTCCTGCTATCTGTCCAGCTCCTGGCTGCTGCTGCTGCTGCTGCTGCTGCTCCTCTTCATCCTCCACCTCCTCATTACCTGGCTTCTCCTTCCCTCGGCCCTCGCTTTCATTGTCGCTTTCCTCACCTAAGATGTCATCCACCTATTTTTGAGGGGAAAAAAGAGGGAAATGGAGTATTTGTGAGATGTCGTATAAATGTACATACTGTATTGTAACCTTAGAGATTGACTAAAGTTGGAGTTAAGAGTCCCATTTAAGCAACTACACTGACTGACTGATGAAAGATTTTTAACACACATAAGACAAAACTGTTTGATAGGAGCCATTTCATCCATCCATCCATTTTCTATGCCGCTTATCCCTTTCGGGGTCGCGAGGGGCCGGAGTCTATCTCGGCTGCACGGTCCCAAGGGGCGGGAGGCGGGGTACACCCTGGACCAGTCGCCAGCCGATCGCAGGGCACATACACACATCCATTCACACTCACACTCACACCTAGGGGCAATTTAGAGTCACCAATCAACCTAATGAGCATGTTTTTGGTCTGTGGGAGGAAGCCGGAGTACCCGGAGAAAACCCACGCATGCACGGGAAGAACATGCAAACTTCACACAGAAAGGCCCGACCCGGGAATCGAACCTGCGACCTTCTTGCTGTGAGGCACGCGCACTACCTGCTGCGCCACCGTGCAGCCCGGAGCCCTTTCAAATTAAGGGAAATACACCCATTCGCTTTCTTACCAATAGTTAAATGATAAAATTGATACCACTCGCACATCTAATGTCTGCACTGTAAATAAACACGAAGCTGCAGCCAACAGCTGGTTAGGTTCACGCAAAAACAAGAAACCGCAAGCAAAACAATCCAACTACCAGCACAATTGATGATTCATTGGTAGATATTCCTTCTTTTACCACCCTGATTCCAAACATTAATGGGATGATGTGTGAAACATATACAGAAACACGATGCAACCATTTGCAAACAAAATGTGTTTAGAAAAAACAGTTTCACAATGTCCCTGAGTTCATGTAGTAACATCCTTCATACAATCACAAATTGTTGAACCTTTCCACAATGCCCCTTTCATACCCAATCATGATACTATCACCTTTTACCAGTGAACCTTTTTACCTGTGGAATGATCCAAACAGGTGTTTTTGGAGCATTCATCAACTTTCCAGTCTTTAGTTGCTCCTGTCCAACTTGTTTGAAACATGTTGATACATCAGATTCAGAATAAGCAAATATTTCCAGTGAAGCTGATGAGGTCAAACATTCAATATAATGTCCTTGTACTGTTTTCAGTTGAGTAAGTGTCAAACAGCATTCACAACTTTTTTGGAATCGGGTGTTGTATGTAAAAAGGTTTTAGATATCACATAAATATATGCCAATACTGATATAACTAGGATAAGCTAATAACGGCCAAGCTGGATTATCGGCCAGGTTCTGAATGGGTTGTTTTGCTACGTATTGCAACAACAGAGGATGTGGACACACTAAAAGAGATGTTTAATATAACGCTGCTCAATGCAAGACCACAAAGCAGCTCAAAACTGACCACACTGTTACATCAACTCTTTGATGCTTAAAGTCTAAACTAAAAGCAAACATTATCAGGAGTCATAAAATGAATCTTTACTGCAGAGCTATAGCAACAGATAAAACACTGGCCTGGGGTTGATGGATGTAGTCCATCCTCCCGCAGATGGAATAATATTTGAGGTAGGGTAATAAACCCATCACATCAAATTTATACCATGAGGAAACAATCCAGAGCCAAATATAACAATGCTAATCTGTCCGGTGAGACATTCTGTCAGTGACAGAAAGCAAAACCGTCAGCTCCACCAGCCCATCACTCTTGTGTTCTTTGAGCAGCTCATTATTTCTAAAGCCCAAAGGTTACTGACCATTTAGAGCATGTTAACCAACTGACAACCACAAGATAAACGGAAATCTGAGGTGAATATTGCCATTGCAAATGTGCAGCATCTCATTCATTAACTCATTACTAGCATGTAGCTGAGGGGAAACTGGGATTAATGCAGAGGGACACTCTCTTGGGGCCAGAGCCAGGATCATTACTGGAAACAAGCCAGGCTCATTAAAGCCTTGTTGTTGGTTATTTGGACAGCCAAAGGGCGCCTTGGTAAAGGCAGAAGGTAAGCGTGCCTGAGGCAGGGCTGATCTAGAAATAAAAAAGGAACAAAAAACTGAACGTGTTAGGTCAGTGTTGGTCGTCCTCCAATTCCATTTGCTGCATCAAATTTAAATGAGAATGCCCCTGCAGGGTACCAACAAAGGCGGGATACAGATAAGAAAGGGGTTTTGTTTGTTCCTGAACCGTCAGCCACACACAATTTAAGATTTCATCTCAAAAAATTGTTTTTTTTCCACTAAAATGTTTCTCTTCTCATGCCATTTTCCCCCTTCACTGTCTCCCACGAGCGCTAACTGTGACAATTTATTTGGCCTTGCCTTTGTGACAGCTGCTAAACACTAAAAAGGAGGCTTATTCTTCAGTCAGTACAGTGAAAATATAAAGAGAGCTGAATATAGGCAAATTTAAGGGGACACAGCAGACGGGCCTACAGAAAAAGTGTCCATATAATGAGGCAGACAGATATTTACAAAAACTGGGCTGAAAAAGACATTTCAGGTCTATAACACAAATTTTAGCAGGTTTATCTATGACAGATGAACAAGCAGATGCATGATACGACTAAAGTTTCATTAATGAAAATATCCTTTTTGGTCCTGACTGACACTGAACTGACATGTGCAATATCTGTGGAGGCGGGCACTAAAAATAATGCTTATACTCCAACGGCCACGTGACAGCCAACCAGCAGGGGACCAATTTTGTTGGCTGTTGCTTAGCGCCATCTGTCATTTGAGCACTCACTTTGTAACTCGATACTTTATTGAGTGGTAACTCGAATCATATGTATGAATGTATGTACGTATGAAGCGCTGCGGTTACAGACACAATGGTCATTTGCCATAATCACAACTGGACCCATGAAGGGGAGACAGCTAATGCTAGCCAGACCCACTCCTTTGCACAAGCTGCCCACGACTCCACAGATGTTGGAATAATATATAATCATATAAAGTACTGTTCAGTGGGAGTCAAGGCTAACGTCATCAAGCTAGGCTAACTAGCTTTCCCTTTTCCAAATGTCATTTTGCATGTCTATAACTACACATCTTCACATTGTGTGTGCTAGCTGAGGCAAAAGCTAATTTCTGAGCACAAAATAAGATTAAATTATAGCGCAACATGCTTCCATGTTGTGTGTATGAATCAAAACAGTTCTTATCTACGACTGGCAAATACCTCTGAGGCACTGTACAGTATATGGCCAACACAGCCATGTCTGCTTCTGATTACAACCCTTTAAAAACCAATCTACAGTTCACTATGTCAGGAAGAGTCATAACCTTGGCAGATATGGGAGCATTAACAATCCCCCACAAACTGCATGGCACACTTCCCACAGCATCCTTCTCCTGCTGTAATCAAAGGGCATTTAAAGAGCGCACCATGAAACTTTTCAAAGCACAGCACGGCACCCCCTCAGAGCCAGTTTACAGTCGGGCCACTGGTCTCATCACAGCGAGCTGCAAATAGAGTTTAGTACAAGTGTAATTCCAGGGCATAGGATTTATTTTTGGCTAAAGGCTTCAGTTGCTACACTACTGTGTTAAGCACTGTTTGTAACTACCCTGTGGTCTGCTGTGATGATCTATCTGTTTCAAGGAGGGTGTACTAGATGTAGAGGCTGGACGAGCACACAGGAAACAGAGGACTAAAAGATGCAGATTATCACATGCCTAAAACAGAATATATTGGGGCTAACATGAATTGACAAATAAAAACATACATCAAGCTCAGTGAAAGCAGATCAGGCGTTTCCTGTCCAGCAAAGCTATTAAGATTTCACTTCTAAATCCTTGACATTGATATTTTAACTACGGGCTCAAATCTGGCCTGAGGTGTTACTCACACTGAAAGATTCATGTGCAGCAAAAGGAGCCAACAGTCATTCATTTCAAATGAAAGATGGCAATTAGGAGTAGCTGGTGCTGTGGGAGCAGTGAACTGCTGCTGCCCACAGCAATGAGTTTCAGCTCGTGCTGAGGCCAGCTTGAAGAAAAACAGCAGACATTACAAAGGGCTGTGATTAAGTTCCTGCAGTCACATCTTACTCTGTGCTGAACACATTCTTCAAACTGACAGATTGGAGCCTTAAAGTTTATTGATGTTTCAGATTTCCATTTTGTTTGACCAACAGTCCAAAACCCAAACATATTCAGTTTGGAATACTGTAAGACAAGGAAAATCAGCACATCCGCACATCTGAGCTAGAGCCATCACATATTTGGCATTTTTGCTTGAAAACTTACTTAGCTGCTGATTAATTTGTTATTGACTGACTAAACAACTTATTAACTAATCCTTTCAGTTTGAGTGCAGGTTGAAATTCTTACTTGAATAGTGACCAGACTTACATGCAAATATTTCAGAGGTCAGGGAGAATTTCAGCCACATTATTCTGAAACTGAGCAGTATATGTACATCACCAAGAAGCTATGACACAATATCTTTGTTAACAACCAATTTTAAATACATACACAAAATGTACTGAATGAACGCCCTGATTGGTGAAACAGCATCTCCACCTTCCAAACTGTGTGTTGATTTAGTTGCTACCAACAGATTTCTTGACTGAATTTATCTACAGTCTCAATGAAAATTAGACAAGAAGCTGCAACAAACATCCTGGACAGACCATGAAAACAGGAGGCCAGCCAGCCAACATTTACGTAAAGGTACGCTAACACGAGGCTGCGAAGTCGTGTTTCACCTCTGACAACAACCATCATCACTGACTGGTGTGGGCGGATGTGGTCGGAAGGGGGCTTTGTTGCACCTGTAACCACACCCAACAGTGTAGAGACACACCTTGAACAACACCTCTATATCACTGCAGCAGAAGGTACGGTGAGAAGGTACAAAAACAGCTAAGAAGTGAGTGACACAGCCTGTGAATGGACAGTTAGCTGTAATAAGACCAAGCAAAGAAGATTGACAGACAGAGCGGCTCCGTTCAGACAGCCAGAATTCAGGCAAGGCAACTGACTAAAGAAATTAAAAGTCAAAAACTAGATGCGAAATGAGGTGCCAAAATGAACCTGGCTATGAATAGCACAGATCTATGAGGAGTGAGAACATGCAGCAGATACTGCCATCCAACACAGCGACCGGCTGCATTCGGTAAACACTGCAGAGCTTCAAGTTAGCCAAGTGAAAACTTTCAGGCATGCAAAGGAATTTTTTTCCCCCAAAGTTTTTGAAGAGCACAGGTTCAGCTCAGGTATGGCTTTAAAAGAAAAATATCAATGTCTCAGTGCATTAAAATAACTCGGAAGAAACACAATGGTATAGCTGCCAGTAAAATCCACAGCAGAAGAGGAGAAGCAGGATACCATTTCCATCCAGCCAGTCAATCAGCACTCATTGTCCTATGCAATTTCTGCTTGGGCTGAGTTATTGTACAAGACGGAGGACTGCACGGGGAGAAATTTACATAGCCAATTCCCACTGAAGGGGGTTTATAACAAGCTTTATTCCCTGCCAACATTACTCACTTCATCTGCAAAAAGTAGTCAGGGGTGGTAACAGGGCAGACAGTTGATTGCTGAGTGGAGTAAGACCGTTGACGGGTCATTTAATGTGGGCTCAGAGGAAGAGACGGGCTTTACGTTTATAAAGGAAAGCTAACCTGACACCCAGGGGAAGAGCAAATGAATGCAAATGTGTGAGAAGAGAGGGAAGACATGAGGACATAGGACAACATTACAGGCAGGAGAAAAGTTAAGAATTAAAAAGTGGTGGGGCGGGCAACTCAGGAGCACAAAGACCTCGACCGCCTCCTGCTCATCACTGCATTCACCTGAGCTGTTCATTAGTTCAAGGTCACATCAAAAACGCCATATAGCCTGTGAGTCACGGCCAAGTCCCATTCTGACGGGAACAATCGCAAGAGAGAATCAACATCTTTACTCCACCTCTGCCTACTCCTACATGAAGGAGGCACTCAAACGCAGAAAATACGACCATCTTTTCAGAGCAAGAATGCTTCAGCGGCTCTGCACACAGGAAGACACTGGCTTCCTTTCACCACCGCCTCAGAAAGATGTGCTGTGCTGCAACTGAGGTTAGTAAAGGGTAGTTACATAAGGCTGAAATGAAATCATGACTTTGCAATGAAACAGCCTCAAACATGAAACACTTCAGAGTTCATTCAGAGACTTCAGATATTCAGAAATTTTTATATCAATGATGCACTTTTCTGAATCCGTACGGTTCAGAAAAATTCCCCGACCAGAGTCGTCCTGGTAGCATGGATGAGAAAGCGGACATCTTGCAACCATCAGATGACTGAGGATATTTCTGTCAGGTTGCCAAGGACTGTGTCCAAATGGAAAGCAGAGCAGAAGGAATATTCACAGCGCTCCAGGTTTAGGGACAGACGATGGAGTCTGTTTGAATGATGGAGTGGCTTGTCTGTGAGCAGTAATTTGCTGCTTGTGTCAGCATGATGTTTGACTGCAGCTGACTGTGTAGAACTGGTCTGATATCTTGTACCTCACCGCTTTTTAAACTGTGGCTGTAAAACAGTGAAATGGACAAGCATTTTCAGGACCATGGACAGCACCACATCCTCAGCTCAGGGCGACAGACTGATCATTTCACCTTCGCTGTTGTATTTTGGCATTTTCTTAAGCAAAAGTGCCAAAAACTCACTGGTTCCAGCTTCTCAAATTTGCTGGTTGTTTTTGACAAAATATCCTTGGATTTTAAAACATTGGTTGGACAAAATAAGTGATCCACTTTGGGCTTTTGGAATCATATCCCAAATACTCATCTGCTCTGCAACGGCCTATAAAAAGCATCAGTTGCTGTGTTTTATCTTGGTGGACTCCACGCCAAACAAATGCAATTATCACCCTGGCATCTCTACATTCCACAGCCTTCATATCTTATCAGAGCCGGGGCCTCGATATTGCTGCCGTCTGTGAAATGTCGAGCAGCACTCACATCAGGCCAGGGCAGCGTGGTCAGCTGAGACGGAGCTTTGCACCTCAGTGAATGTGGGACTTTACTGCACAGCAAAAAAATTAAATGAAGCTTTTAAATCAACAGAAAGCTCCTCATGAGCGGAGTCAAGTCCTTCAAACCATGAGTTATTTTATATCTGTGGAAGCTCTGATGGGACTGCAGCGACTCTTCACGCTAAAGCTGTAATTACAAGTCTGATGCCCCAGAGCAATAAAGGCTTTCATATACTGCATACTGGACTTCTTTTGGTATGCATTAGCCATGGCAGGATACAGCACCAGCCAAAACACCGTCCTGGGATGCAACCGACTAAAAACACTTTATCACGCCTTATTGCAAAGTCTACACTTCTCAGACCTCTTCAGGGGCACTGATGGAGTCACACAGCAACAACTCTTTATTTTTAGAAGACTTTAGGAGGATTAAAGGAATACATGGCCAATTCACGGATGGATGAAAATGAAGAGAGTACACATTTAGTTGCAGAACACTACTGTCAAGTAAAGAACGTCACACAGACACACAAAAAAGTAATGCAACGCTAAATCCTTCTTCTAGTGATGGCGAGATGAAGCTTCTTGAAGTCTTCCAGCCAAAATCACAAAAAGGTTCATTTCTCGAGGCTTCATGTGCACACAAACCCCCCTGCTGGTCAAAGACGGTTAAACAGCCAGATATATTATAGGTAATTGTAATTGTAATTTTATCAATTTGTAATACACTCAAAACTGTCCTGCAACAGTGCAGCCATGGGAATGACTGCCAAGTAAAAGAAATCAATTCATCTCAATTAATGCATTTCATGTATCATTCATGCAATTATTCATAAATAAAATTTGTATTGTGGGTATGTAAAATGACAATACAATGGAATCTCATATTACTTGTCAAATGTTTATCAATAAATAATTTTGTCAACATCTGAATAATTCATAATGACAGGGGAACAATTGTTTTTAAACTGTTACAGTGTTTTAACACGGTAAGCGGCGGTGGACGTGCTTGTGAACATGAAGAGGGCAGTAAATTTGATTGTGCAACTTAAGGACTTCATTCATATTTTTTCAGAAGCAAAATATGGGATGGGTCTGGCCACATTCCCCTCATTATTTTCATGCAAAGCACGAAAATGCCTCAGCATGGATGAGGTGTTGTTGTTGCACCCCAGTTCTTTAGCACACAACAAACACTTGACACTGCATAACAAACATAAAACACGTGTAATAATGTTACTGAAAGTGTACTTATTTTATTGGGAGAGATCAGATCAAAATGTTCCCACTCGGGGGAAAACTTTCTCTATCTCACAGGCTCCATCAAAACAAACAACAGCATAACAAAATGCACCTCTACGTCACACACAAACCAACAAATCGCCAACACAAACCCACAAAGTGTGAGCGGATCCATTGCGGTATATATTTGTTCATAAATCGCGTCGATACTCGAACCAATTCCTGAACCAGCGAGGCTTCGAACGTCATCAGTGACGTCATTCGCCCTAAACGACACAGGCGTCGACAGGCGCTTCACTAAACACTTCCAGGATTTCTCAACACACGCTCCGACACGTTGGCATGGTACGACCCGTTGCTAGCTTCTTCATAATATGACAAATATTCCCTAATAAGGTTTATATTCTGCAGAAGCTTGTCCTCCACAGTGACTACCATTATATCTCACCAAAGATGTGGGAGATCAATACCTGCAGGTGGAGGGAGAGGGCAGATCACTGTGACTGATGGCTGTATGAGATCTCCTATGATCCCAGGCTTAATGAGCCGTGTCTCTGAGGGCCCCTATGGCGTCACACATGTCACACCATTACTGACCTGTGTCTAAATCTTCTCCTGTATAATAATCATTCACTTCTCATTAACTCATGCTGCCTCAACTCATCAGGATTTCATTTCATTTTCGTTTTGTGTGTCAGTCCAAAGGTGTTGATAGATCTACTGTCCCACAGAAATGAGGGCAGTTGCAATATTAACTGCAGCAGGAGTTCAAATCCAGACAATTTTACATTCACATTCAGCTCTATTAATAGTGACTTGTGTTTTAAGTACTAAAAATGTGTGTTTAAATGTCCTATTTTAAAACTGAAATGGTGCAAGAGCACAGAATTGGCTTACTGTGTATGCCATGCAAATTAAAAACTAAATTCATAATTACTTTCATATTCTTATTACATATTTCAACAGAGAACTACTATCTTTTCAGTAAGACTCGTCACAGATCATCTCATGTTATACTGTGAGTACTTTACACGGTTCGCTTCTAAATGAACCAATGATTTCTTTAAAAGCATCCTTAGGCCGTCCTTTTGAGATTAACATTTCATCAAATGGCTGCCTGTAATGTGCAAGGGTTGCTAGCGCTGTTAATCCCGCTAGCTAAAATTACCACAGTCTGGAGCTGTGTATTGTTTTAGCCATTTGTTTTTTCTCTCACGGGCAGTGGTTGAGTCTCAGTTTGTCTCTAGGCACAGTTGTCAGATTTGTGCACTGCAACTTCTGCATAACTAAGGTACGGTTAAGAATAGTTATGGTTGGTAATGATTAAAGGTCCAGTGTATAGGAATTAGGGGGATCTATTGGCAGAAATACAATACAATGTTCATAATTATGCTTTCATTAGTCCACCTAAAAGTAAAAATCATTGCGTTTTCGTTACCTTAGCATGAGCTGAGTGTTTTTTTAAAGAGTCCACCATGCTGTTCTACAGTAGCCCAGAATGGACAAACCAAACATCAACTCTACAGAGCACCTGCTGTGAGTTTCCTGGTCACCGTAAGCTCTCCTACACACTTGGAGGGGGAGGGTGAGTGGAGAGGTGTTCAGCTGGTTGTGATCTGTAACCTCAGCACTTGATGCCAAGTCCTACACACTGGTCCTTTGAGCAGATTCTAGAAATGGTTAGAAGTGAAAAATATCTGTCTGACCCATTGTATGCCATGTTGTCCTGTCGATAAAATAAACTATTATTGTTCTCTTTGCTAAATGGAGAAAACTCGCTTGCTGTGCTGAGTAATTAATCATGACAACAAACCATCTGAGTAGTAATGTGTGGAAGCGTTTTGAATTCAACACCATAGGTGAAAAAAGGGGATAAAGGGAAGGCTGTGTGCAGACTTTATGAACTGCCTTACAGCGGCAGCATTAGCTTGCCACTCAAGAGGGGCAAGAAAGACGGCAAGAAAGACGGCAATTTGACGGCGTATGTTCGGGTTGGATAATGTGGGTTGTGTTCAAATCACTGCGAGCGAATATGCATTAAGTCTAATTTGTTCCAACTGAAGTTTCTGATGAAGTGAAATTTCTAGAGCAGACTGCTCACAGGGCACCCTTTCCTGAATAATATCTAATGAAGGACTCATAATCCATACGGTGCATTATTGTGTTCATGAAAGCAGCAGACGAAAGATAATCCAGCCAAACTAAATCATCACACAGCCAACAAGGGAACAGCGATTTCAAAGAAAGGTCACTCAGCTGGTACACTGCTGCGATTCTTTGCTGGGCAACTCTGCACATGTTGCTCCAGGCAAACCAGCACATACCACCATGTAACCATTGGTGGCATTTAACTGTGAGGCTGTCTACCTGACTCAGATGTGTACCTTGCTCCAGCCAATTAAGACTGGTTCTTTCCCTTTGCCCAGAACATCTAGAGTGTTTAAAAGCGTGACAGACTGCCCTTTAGCTAAGGCATCCTGACGAGGATGACATTTGAAATACAGTGTATCTACAAAGGACCCTTCCATCAAATCAATTTATTTTTTCTATCGTACAAAGGGTGGTGGGCAAGGATTTAGTTTTACTTGCAAGAAGTAAATAGCCGTACTTCGAAATTATGATGATGTCTGACAAAAATTCCCCAGCCTTGGTGGAGTCTCAAGTTTATGAACGATTTTCTATTTCACACAGGCGTCATCCAAACTCCAATTAGCGGATTAACCACTTATATTTATGTGTCTACACATTGAAATTACACATACATATAATTTATAAAGGAATATCTTTCTTCCTCTCTTCAACTGTGACATTTGTTTGAGTGTGTGCATGTCATGTGTTGGCAGCACACATGCAATGGTCATAAAGAAGAGGCAGATTCAGGCCCAGTGCAGAACTCTTGTAAGAATTGATAATGACTGAAAATATGCCTGAGATTTTCATTTCGAATACATTGCAACACAGAAAGTATGTTTAAGCCTTCAAAGTGAAAGAAAAGAGCTTTTCCCTGAACCAACAGAGGGGACAGTGGCTTTTTATGCAACAAAAACAAGCAGATGGGACAAAGCATGATGAAATCTTCTCCACTCGCTGGTGAACTTCACTCAGCTCTACGCTCAAGCATTCAAAATGTCACATTTACACAATAAGTGCTGATGGTGTTTTGGGAACAATGCCCAGTGTGAGCACTGAACACCTCATTAACCAGCTCGATCTTCAGCGATGATAGTGCTACATTAGCAAGAGGCTGGCCTTTAATTAAGATTAAAAATTAATGTCAAGTCCACGCTACCATGACAATGGTTTTTTGCACAATAGTGCTGATTAACAGAAGCAGAAAAGCAAAATGCTTTGTCACTGAAAGTGTAGATGAGATAAATGTAGTTCTGGCAAGCTCGATAGATGTCGTCTCTGTAGGAGTTCACAGAACATGAATAATTACTACATTAGTGGCATTAATTCTCAACTTGTTTGTGATATGAAACATCATCATCAGAGGCGAACCCTTCGAAAGTTAGGAGATGTCCATAATTTAGAAAATAAAATAATCAGTGTTCAGCAAGATACTTTCAAACGTGAAGTGTAAAACATATGTATTAATAACATTACAAACACACACGCACGCACGCACGCACACACACACACACACACACACACACACACACACACACACACACACACACACACACACACACACACACACACACACACACACACACACACACACACACACACCTCTGTTGCAAGTTTGTAACTGTCAACACTTCCTATCTACTGTGTCGGTTCTTAGTGTAAAACAGCTTCTGCTCGAGAACCTCACTGATGAAAAACCTTAAAACATTACATTTATCCACATGGTCAACAGTGAAACAAAGCTGGCTATTCCAAAGGTTTACAACAGATTGTTAACATTTGCATGTATTCTTACAACTATGAAGAATATGCCTTTTAAATACCACATTGTCTCCTTTTATTCTCCAATAAAAGACACAGAGAACATTTTCCAGTCTAAACATCCCAGCTCAGACAAGCATACAAAAGGCCTGACCCAAGTGCTGACACAAAATACCATTTCCAGATTAATAATACAAACACAATTTCCAGTTTGCTTCCTGCCGCATTTATCATGATGTCTAATAAGCACAAACACAGACGTGATCTTTAAAAATCTTGCTTTTGCCATGGCCGCTGCATGAGCTGTACCAGGAACAATTACCTTTAGGAAGTTGGTTTCTTTCTTCACACAACACACAACAACAAAAGTGTAATAGACTGATTATGGATTGGATGCACCTGCTTGAAACTTGCCCTATCAGTTTGCACCATGATGTTAGTTTAATTAGCTAGCTAGTCAGATTATAATGGTAAATCTGTCCCCTTTATCACTGTCAACTGCAAGAACAGAAAGCTAGGTGTAGCGAACAGCTGATTCATAGTATTCAAAAGCCAATATGTGTCAAATTTCAAATAGTGGCAATAGCGGGAAAATAGTGTAAGAACCCAAAAAAGATATACAACCCCAAGCTTCAGTATTACACCAGTTGTTTTACAAGTGAACACATGAAAAAAATCAATAGATCATGTATTAGCTTCATCCTCAAACACTCACAAGACATTTTATGATCCAGCTACTTGAAAGCTCGGAGGTATGGATACACAATGAAAAGGAGAAATGTTGAATAGCTGGCTTTGGGATGGGATGCAGCCCTGCATCTTCTTTAAACACACAAGTGTAGGAGAAAAAAGATCTATTTCTAGAAAAGCATGGCACAGCAGTTCTCAGACTGAGCATTCGCCTGCAGCTACAGAGTTATTTAACCTCAGAAATCAACCGAGTTAATAACAGGGCAGACTGCTTTGTGTTCCAGTAACAAGAGTTTGTCACTTAAAGCAGAATTTTAGGTGATTTTAAGGAAAAAATTAAAGTGCTTGAGTGGTAGCAAATGCAGACTTACAATGACGCATTCCCATTATATGAAAAAGAGACAAAGTAATTATCACCAGCAAAAATGTGACCCCTTCAAATATGGCTCGTTGCATGTCATGTCCCACTTGACTGAGCCACAAAGCTCTTTCGTTAGAATTATCACCTGCTGAGAGGTTCTTGACAGATTTCAAGGATCTACTTTGCCCATGTTCCCGCGCTGAAGCATTAGCAGAATTCAGACTCCATTACAGAGTATTATCCAAGCAGGAGGTGCAGAGCTCTCAGACATCAGTAATCACGTCACCTGCCTTGCAAGGATGGAAAAAAAAAATAAAAAATGCAAACTGGAGACTGACATGACAGCGTAAGGGTTTAAATATGAGACTGGGCAGCCAGCCGGAGGTATAAGAAAGAAGCAGCATTGAAGCGTGTGTTGCTCTGGTGATTTCACTGCTGTGTACAGATCTCAACGCACATTATTTCTGTCATTAACGTGAGCTGGAACTACATAAAGGCACAGGACGGCAGCCCACCTGACACAGCACCAGGAAATACAGTGAGGCAACAAAAACCTGATGAGGACATCCTTGTGGCCCGACCACACAAATACTCATAATACTTATCTCGCAAAGCAGATGTCACTGTATAGCAATTGACCCCTAGCCTTGGTCAACACACCAAGCAGCTGCTTGCAAGTGGTTTGTATAGTGAATTGTTTACTGTGGAGTAAGCGAGTAGTAAGTGCTGAGTGTGTAAATAAAGACCTCATTCTAGCTCCATCAGCAACAAGAGAGCCAATCAGAGAGGTCTTATCAGACTAAGTAAGAACAGGAAAAACGTATCGAAAGAGAAGTCCAAACAACTCCTTCGTGCAAGAGCTTCAAATCTAAGCACACAAAACATTCAACTCTTTAGAAAGATGCTTCCAGTGACATCAACACAGCTTGTTTGATCGTGGTTACTGGCACAGCTTGGCCCTTCAATGCAGAGCAATAATATAGCAGGTGGATGCACTTATCCCCTGCTGTGAGGTTGCAATGGAAATTTAAGCATGGAAAAACAAGAGCCGCTGCAGAGATGAGAGGAATGCCTGGGTTACTGTGCATGCAGTCTGGCTTTTGCCTGTCTTGCAGTTTTTCTTACAAACCACCACCACATAATATCTGTCACTGGAGGCAAATACCAACAAGCTACTACATCTTCCAGACCGTCTTTTGCAGTCAAATGGGGGGGGGGGGGGGGGGGGGGTTTCATCTGCCTTTCAAGCTGTCCTATGAGGAGTTCTTTCTGAATGTTTTCTTCATCTCCCAGGCCTCAGCTTGACTTCCACCATTTTCTCTTACCTCCACCATTTCTTAATCACTTTACAAACTGAGAAAAAACTGCCTGAAAACACTTTGCTATTTTTTTAACCTTCTCCTGTTTTGTGGGCATCAATTATTAAGCTAGGTAGCTGCTTAGAGGAGCCCGGCTCAGAGTATCTACAAAGCTCTTAAATTTGCATCACGTTCCTAACAATGACAGTCAACAAGACGTAGCACTATCAAGCTAATTAAGGTGAGAGACCTTGGTAAAAGTTATTTGAGAACTCTGACCTCTTGGGTGCCCTAACTTTTACTGGCCTGGATCGTCTGGACCCTTGCTGATGTAACAAGACCATTTTTGTTGGAGTGTTATCTATCGGTGGATTACTATTACACGGTGAGCTGCTTCAAATTTATCATCGTTGGTTGTCGTTGCCATTGATTGTACCCACTGTTGTGACTGTATCTTGAAATGGTTAATGGGATGACAAGAATTTGAGCTTTCCGGTGATATATGGCATGAGTACAAACGTAAACGTAGTAGTTGTGTACACAAACAGGCGGAGCACTGAACACTCGGAGTGTTACGAGGTTTTCAACAAACCAAACACATTAGGTGTCAAAGCACCCAAACATGATGGATGTCCATGCTTTCTGGACATTTCTACTGCTGCTCTTCATCTTCTTTTTGTGAGGGCAACACAGCAGTAGTTGATGGTCGGGCTGGGCGATAAAATGATCTCGATAGGGGCAGAAGAGAAACAGACGCGACAACATCCATTTCCTACCGTAGACCATTGATTGAGCTACCGGTAGAAACTGCTGGCTAAAAAACAACAACGACAGCAACAACAGCTAAACATAGATGTCTTCTGGAAAAAAGGAAAAATAATGAGTGGAACAAGGGGCACAAAGAGACTTTTGCCTCTCTGTACCTGCGCTCTCTGTTGCTGCCTGTTTGTACAAGATGAGCTCCTCACACACCCTGAAAGTCAACTTGTTCCTCAAAAGCTGAGGAAATTGCTGACAAAAAGGTAGCATGACATCAATAACATGGAGGTGGTTTGACATCTCAAAAGTGACAATGAAGCACTAAGATGGTCTGCAAAACATGCCATTGGTTAGTGCCCACCATTACCTGAAAAGGTACCATCCCAGCGGCCACTAGGGGTGGGTACTGCCAAGGACCTCACGATACGATATACATCACGATACTTGAGTCACGATACGATATGATATTGCGATATCCAAATTTGGCGATATATTGCGATATTCTACATAGTTCACTGAAAAATGTAAAAGGTCTTATGCATCTTAAAATCAGATGATAGTGATAATTCATGGGACAAACTGAGTCAAAACAATGTAATTCAAATTATCCATGCCATTTTATTGTAACTATACAAGTGCAAGTTACAACATATTTGCATGAACAACATGAGCTGAGCTAATATGTCGGGGTGGCGTCGTGCTAAATGAGTTCACAAGTTTGTTGTGTTACCTGAATATCTAATGGGAGCGAAACAGTGTTTGCAAAGAGTGTACTCTTTGTCCAGCTCACTGTGTGTTTCTCCTTTCCTTTGGAGTCCAAAGTACCTCCAAACATCTGCCTTAAAGTTCGAGGGCGTCTCTAGTTTAATGTTACCAGCCATGCTTGCTTGTTTTTTTCCGGCTCCACTTCCTCACTGCAACCACCAGGGGAAAAAAAGAGAAGAAGAAGAAGAAGAAGAGTGCCTTGCAGTTAGGCAGCGGTACAGCGACACCCTGCGGAAGTCGTACTGGACTTACAACCTGTCTGAAATATGATTTATTAATTGAAAAAATATCGATATTCAAATTTTGAATATTGATATTAAATCGGAAGACAAAGTATCGCAATATATTGCCATATCAATATTTTTGCCCACCCCTAGCAGCCACACCATTATTTTAATTTGTATTGTTTTCCTCTTCAAACTGGCAGCATAATCAAATCACATATTACGATCAACGTCGATATAGATCAACATGGAAAAAACGATGATGCCCTCGTTAAAGGTAGCTTACCTCTTTGTCCATGCTCTCTAGATCCTCCTTGCAAAGTGTGTACAGAGGCATCGTCTCTGACATGCTCGGCTGTCGCTTCCGACGGGACGGTCCCGGCTCTTCGTCGTCTTGGCTGGATCCTGACGCGTCATCTTGTTGACTCTTTGAAGTTACCCTGTGGTACAATGACAGACAAATGAGCGTAATGCAAACTGCTTAGTAAAGCTAAATAGGTGCACCAGCTGGCTAGTTAGATAAATAGACAGAAAGATGAATACATTGTGACCCAGATACTGACATCTGCTGTATCTATTTATACTATCAATACCATCAGTAGCTCAAACCCAGCTGTTTACATTGACCTTTGTATCATTTTTCTATTCTACTCATATTTTATTTGTTCGTTTTATTTGTGTCTCAATCTTCCTAAGTCTGTATGCTTTTTTATTTCATAAAGCACTTGATGCGTGTGATGATCTGCTCTTGAAAAGTGCTGTATAAATTAAATTACTAACCTTGTATAGTTTCAAAAAAAAAGCAAGAAAGTCATATCAAAATGTGGCAAGTGTGTGCCCCTTAATCATATCAGCTGATTAAACAGATTGAAGTGACAAATCTATCATTAAACAGAATAAATCAAGAAACTTGCTTATATATCTGAAAATCAAGACTTCTTTACATAATCGAAGTAACTATTTACTTTTTTCTTTCTTGTTCTACTTTTGCACTTGTGTTGAAGTGAATTTCATGTGAATTAAAAGGGAACAGCATCGATTTGCCAGTCTGTGGATGAAGAGCACAGGGTGAAAGAGTGAAGGTTGAGGCTTGAAGCCAACCATGAGAAGTGCAAAGGCTTTCTCTCATGAACAAGCGCCCTTCCGATGCCAATCTTATGCAAGTGGGAAGGTTCCATACTTCTTGGCAGTGCTTAATTGAACAGATACTCTTTGGTGAATCCATGATTATGTGGGCCAATTTATGCTTGTGATTATTACAGTATGATCATAGACATTTCAAAACATTTCAACCCACCATGACTGGCCAGTGAAATGATGGCTACAGTCTGCTTTTAGTCGTCTAGAGTTCTGTTAACTCAGCCACAGCCCCAATGACAAACAAATATACAGAGAGGAAACACTGTTTATTAGCATCTGTGACTGACAGATGAATGACAAATGGAGTGAAAGATCACAGAGGTGACTTTGGGGAGCTGCGAAGCTTTCCTTGCACATCATTCTCGTCAGACTGGAGGTGGAAACTAAATGAGGATAGGACTGGAAAATCAAATATTTAGATGACTGGATGCGTATAAAACATGTTTTTAGGCTTAGTGCTTTATACTGCTGCAGAGAGACTTTCCCCCCTGGTCGTATAAAGTAGCCTGAATTTTATTGTGTCTGTATTTACAACCAAACGTGCAGATAAAAGCAATAAAACACAAGCTTGGAGGCTTGTCTGGGAATTACACTACACACTCTGTGGCTGTTGACTGCTTTCTGACACCACCAAATGCTAGGAACAATCCATACAATAAAAGTTGTTTTTTTGTTTTTTTGTTTTTTTTCGGAGTGCATGTCTCCACTGGGGGTAATTCCTGTCAATTCAAAGTAGTGCAGCACTACACCAACAGCTGTTTAAGTTTATAGGAAAGGAAGGGATGGAACTGAGGCCCAGAGGACAAATCCATATGTTTAAGATCTGTTATGAGCGATTCTGCAGTCAATAATAAACACAAACATTGCTTACTATACACTGCTGTCCACTAATGGCATTCACTTGGCAGGACGATCAAACAAAAAATGTAATCAATTTGCATTATTGGAAGTGTAGTTGTGTAGAAGCATGTTGAAGCTTGACCTACAATAAGGACTGAAAGTCAGGATACCTTTCACATCTCACCTGTTCAGGTCAGTTAAAGCACGCTGGTGCATTTCCCTGTGTAGGCTGGTTCATTTGGGCATGTGTGAGAGCTGTCAATCAAACTCTGGTGCAGCCCACACAACCAAACTTGGAGAGGGGGGGTCTCAGTTTTGGCTGTCTAATAATAATAATAATGCTTATCATTCGGTCTAAGCTCTGTGTGAAACCATGAATACACACGTGAGGCACGGTAACGTGATGCATGACCTGCTGTCAGACACCAGAATTTGATGTCCTCATGTGGGTCTGCATGATAGGCTGGTGATGCAGGATAATAGCCTGCAAAACTGTCCAATCCATGTGTCACCTGTCAGTCTGTATAACTGACATGTTTATCTTGGTTCCTTTGCAATAAATTGTGAAGTGTGAACACGTACGAGAAAGAACGAACCAAGCTACAGGTGTGAAAGACGTTATCTGTCTGCTGAAGCGCAGGTCAGCTGAAGAATCAGTGGACAGCACACTTATGTTGTAAACATGATAAATCCATGATGAATCCTTGTGCAGTGCTGCCTCTCACATGTCCCAAATGTCAATACCTGCCTGATCATATGTCTGTTCTAGCATTGCATGATTTAAAACACACACACACACAGGTCATTATTAAAACTGACTGATTGAAATATATTGTTGAAATATTCCTAAAAATACTTTGCATGGTTTTTCAAACACCTTTAGGGGTTTCACAATCCTCCAAAACTTTTCTAGGCTTGGATGGCAGAGTTTTTCCAATTTCCAATCCCCTTATACTAGGCACTCCTCATATTTCCAAAATTTTTTTTATTACATGGTGCACATTGCCAGACATCTGTTGGCTCTACCTAGCTAACACAACATGTGTGATTCTAGTGAGAAGCGGCAACTATGGCAGTAATAACACAAACCAAGACTACACAAAATTAGCTCTTTCAGGTAGAATGAACTTTGTGCATGCCAGGGCACACAATAAGAACTCAATAAACCCTTCAATATCTAGTTTTATATCATTGCATCAATATTACACATTATCATTACACTGCTCTGCTCCAATCCTGTTGTTACCTGAGACAAGACTCCTCTCTCTGATCAGACAGCAACAAGGAGCCTGATGCCTGCAGGTAGGGCGATGGCCGTGACACCTGAGGGCCCCGGCGGATCAGCTTGCCTGTGACGGAGTCGTAGGTCCGAACCTCAGGGGCTGGAGGTGGAGGTCTGTGGTGGATGGCAGTTGGGTGGAAAGCAGGCTTCTGCAGGGAACCCACATTGTCAAGGAATGCTGCTGGACTGTTGCTCCTTCAACAGACAAGAAAAAGATCTCAGATTTGGAATTGTCTTCAGGAAAGACTTGATGTATTGTAGGGTTTTCTTTCAATTCACATCTACTCCATTTGGGATGGACTGTAGGACTGTGGCTCTTTTACCTCGGCATCTTGGAGTAGTCTTCCTTTAGTGGGTACAGCTGTTCCTCCACCCTCTCCCAGCGCTCCAGGCAGCTCCACAGCCAGTCGGGGTTGACAACATGGAGGTGCTTACAGCCTTGTGCCTGACGAACCTTCTCGGTGCCTGGGTGACAGGAATGAGACGATGAAGATGAGGACAGCTTTTGACCTACCAAACAAAACTATTACCAAATACGCTCTGCTGAATAAGTCAGATCAATGATCAGACTTTCTTTCCTTGAAGAGAAAGGAGGGAAGAATTGTCCAGTCAATATTATTAGAGAGAAAAAAAGATTTGTCTTCTGGAGTCACCGTCCCTTCACTTCTCTGCCAGCTCAATAGTTTTCTTGGAAATCCAAAAAGCCGTGCTTTGTTCAGTTAAATCCCCAGACAGTGGACAAGAAGAGCTTCTAGACAAAGAGTGTCTAGAAGCTCATTAACCTCAGGTTGTTTTCGTCATGCCTGGCTAACCATCACATACTGTGCACATATTGACAGCCAGTGCTTGGCCACAGACCCTCTTCAGTTGGTACGTTGTGCCTTTTTTGTGTCGTGCCGCTGCTCTTAAACTCGCAGAATTCTAAAAGGAAAGCTCTTTCAAGTATTTAACTTAGAGAGCAAACTTAATGCGTACACAAGAATTAATTGCTCTCAGTATTCATTTGTTGGGCCCTCTGATTTCTGTGATGTGCGACCACATCAACAAATGCACGACGCACGCTCATTGAAAACTTCGTGACTGTATGCGAGGAGTCAGATATTCTGTTGGAAAAAACTGAAAAAGCTATGCCCATTTCTAATCAAGCATTGAAACAAGGAGGGGGGCTGTCTGAATGTGAGAGCAGCATCCATTAGGCTACTGATCCAATGTGTTCGGGCTGGTTATGAAAGCAGTCCTGCAGAAGATCCATTTGATGAAACACTGTGCAATGCTATGTTACATCAAATTCACTGATATTCATTCAATTCAATTTTGAATATTTTCCCTCTAAATTGTTGAAATTTTATTCGTCCATTCATTCATTGGGGTTAAACCCAAACAGCAGACAAAATACTACAAAGTATTACTTCTGTCTGAATCGAACTGACAAACTGATATCCCTATCCATACAGCCATTCCCTTAATGCGGCCGAAAAAAGTGCAACAGTAAGGAGTTAAAAACAGAATGATTCTCTTTCTGTGTGTCCATCCAAAACTGTGTGTCGGACACGAGGAGGGAAATGAAAAGGTCTGGATTGGTGGAGAGGTTGGAAGGAGCAGGGCAGGGTGGAGTTGCAAGAGGCTGCATTTCTGTGCAGCTTTTGGCTTAAAGCTGTATCCCATGTAATAAATCAAAAACACACCCTTCTATAAATAATGTGCAAATGCTGACACTAACCTTTTGGCTGCCACTATTATTATTCTGCACATAAAAAGTTCAAATGTGTCCACACAAGGGAAAGGATCCCAGCAAAATTCAAGGTATAGAACTACACATATGTGTGACGTGGATGTGGTTCATATCTGTCAAATGTGCTCATCTGACAAAACAATGTGCTTTATCAGCAGCTCTTTCCAGCCTCAGTGGCATACTGTTCATACGGGCCAGATTCCATCTTTGGCTGATTTTTCTCTCCTTCTGATGTACAAGAGGAGTGATTGCCGAGTGCTGTTCTCAGCCGGGGTGGCTCCCACACAACAGAGCCACTTCCTGTGCTTGTTTCCAGAAGGTTAACTGGATTAGCAGCGACGCAGGGGTGAGTCCACTGTTTGTGTTCATCAGTTTCAAAGGTGAGTGCAATCTGTATTGTTTGTTTCTTGTGAACTACCAGAAAATGTAGGAAACTAGGACACATTTCTGCCCACAACAGTAGCAGCTGACAGTATGTACTACAGGGACAGGTACAGCTACTACAGCAACTAATGGTGGGTTGGGGCCCAATAAGGCAGTACATCATATTCAGCCTCAGCATAATAAACATCCAAATGCAAGACCAGCCTCCATATGCTACATATTAACCAGCTTTTGATTTGAAGTCCTTCCCAATTAGAGAAAAAAACACACAAACATAGCCTCCAGCATTCACGTGGTTCTCTAATGTCAGAATGCAGTGAACCGTGCTTCTGTCAATCAAGTGGGTCTAATTATGGAGAAGGAGCTGTCTCAAGGAACTATGCACAAATCATTTTCAAGCATTGTTATTTAAAGCTGCATGAATCCATTTTTGTCCACTAGTTTGCAAAACAAGCTGATTGGCAAGGAGCACGGAGGTCCAGATTTACAGTGATCCCAGCTTTAAATGCAGGGGTCATAATCATGAAGATTTTCATGACATTAAATCCCATTTTTGACTCTAGCTGTAGTCTGCATTTTTCTGCAACAGCCATTCAATGTATTTCCAATCTATAAATACAATCAATGTGAACACAGGAGGTCTTACTGGTAGTGGTGAAGTCCTGTGCTGGATTCAGATTGCCCTCCTGCACCATGGACTCACAGGGAATGATGCATGCATGCAATCAAGTGCAATTTCATTTTACTGAAATCAGCCTCACTGTTTACTGTTCAAGCTCTATATATCGTACCAGAGCTGTATTAAGTTACTGCTTCAGTGGAGCCAGATATTGAACCAAGGTCTCTGCAGTGGTACCCTCTTGTTGTCATATGTTAACCAGAGTTCATCACACTGGCACACACCTTCCTAGAACAGACGACCTCTGAGATATCGTAATAGTGCTGACAGTGTACTTAATCTCAATTATCTCTGCTCAGCCCAAGTTTGACAAGGCTCAGACACACAAATCTGCCAATATGTCAGTAGGTCTGGCATTTAAACGAGCCTTGCATGAATTCTAGTCTCATTAGCAGAGCATCACTTGCATCAGTTACGAATGATGATCCAGCACACAGCTCCTAAAAATACCCCGACTATACTCAGTGAAAGGAACAAAATGAAAATACGAAAGTCTGAAGAACCCTCAAAACCGAGAACTGGTCAGGCTCTAAAAAGGATGTGCTTAAAAACCATAAGAGAATAACAGCTTTGAAAGATCAATTCATTGTCAGATATGACGCTGCTACTGCTACTGCCGTGTGCTTGGTCAACAGCGCACACACGTTTGCACATACCTGCTCTTGCTGCAATGAGATGTGTTGTCCGACTGGGATCTTGGGAGCTAAGAAGTAGACTCTTGCCAATCTTGGCCCCTAGTGCTTTGGCATGGTAGGACTCACGGGTCCTCTCCATGGGGTAGTTGGTCGGGTACAGGCCACTGAACACTATCGTCGTGCCCTCCAGTGTCTTGCTTTTCAGCTCTGGGACAATCTTGCGAATGTCTGGCATGTCAGAGGTCCCCTTCTTCAGGTACACCTCATAACGTGCGTAGTACTCTGCGTGGATCCTTTCCAGCACTTCCTCCAGGTAAATCAGGTGATCGTCCTGGTCATTATCAGCTTCTTCTTCCTCCTCCTCCTCCTCCTCATCCTCCATACTCTGGTCCAGCAGCTCCTCGCCCATAGTGACCCCAGATTGTTCACTATTCTGGGACTCTGTTTCTGGCTCTCGTCTATCTGAGCAGCCGTTACCCAGCTCAGGGTCTGGCAGAAGAACACCCGAAGGCTCTGCTGCATCAGAGCCGGTCTCTCCGTCACTTTGACCTTTGCTGTCCCCTTCCCTTGCCCCATCCCCTTCACCAGGCTCTTGCCTGACTCCTTCCTGTGCAGATTTCTTTGCCTGGCAAGACTTGCCTTCACTATCGCTCTCTGATGAGGGAGGCTTTTCTGTAATGGAGTCATTGTCACTGTCACTGGAAAGGTCAAAGTCCAAGTTATTGCATTCATGGCTCGGTGCTGACGAGTTTGCACTGTCTTGTGCCTCTCGTGTCACCAGTGTCCTGTTGCTATCATCTTCCTTAACATTTGTTCTGTCGGCCACCTGAGTTTCCCTTGACCCCACCCCAGACTCCGCATCGGTCTCTGACTCTTTTGTTTGTCCCGATTCATCCTCCACAAGTCCTGTGGGATGTGTCCGTTCATTTGTTGGTATTCCATGAGAAGCTGGAGATGTTGTGGACTCTTCCTTTCCAGAAATGTTGAGGTCTTTCGTCCTTTTCCTGGGGCCGTTATTTTGCTCATCGGTACCAAGTGTCCCTGCTGGTTCTGTGCTCTCTGCAGATCGACTTGATGAGCCTCCTGCTGGAACAAGACAAGGAGATCAGACAGTGTTCAAGGACAAAAAACTGAAGTCATTACTATAAAATATTATCCCATCCCTTATTTTCAGAAGCCATTTATAGGCCTTTTACTTCAGAAACAATTTTATTTCAAAATGGCCTTTTTCTAAACCACTTTTTATTTCATGTCACTTTCATGACATCGGTGTTGTCACTGCCCTCTCGCCTCTCGGTTAGCAGGCTCAACAACTGCTACTAGAATAAGCCAGTTATTACCTGTTAGAGAAAGCAACGACAATGTCAAAGTAATTCTCTGAATCAACTATCTATGTAGCTGTAAATAAACACAGTACACAGACACAATAACTACCATCTTTTCTTTGTTTAGTTTAACAGCATTGTGAACTCAGTTTACTACTGAACATCAAAGTGAAGAGTCAGCTAACAGCAGCAGCGAGCAGTGCAATTCAGAGTGACCTCGACTGTGTGTTGATTGTAAAGATGTAGCTCAAAGAAAGACTCACAACTCCGTGAAGATTACAAACACAGGCAGAATTTCCCCTTTAGCTTTCAGGCTTAGCTTAAGGTACTACGCCTGTATACTGTTTGTATTTAGAAAGTACTTTATCAAACTCTCTATTCAGAACAACAGACTCTAGTTGGTGGATTCAGAATACCAATGACACTGCTGCTACCCTAGCTGACAGGAGCTAGTTGGCTACATTTGGTTAAATTGGGCAGGGGATATGAGATTGGCCGAGAGGTATGAGGGCAGTGACAACACCATGACATTATGATATGAAAAGTGACATTATAAAATGTGAACGATGACACAACAAGGGCTTTTTTTCTGTCTTGGTTTTTGATAAAGGGAAGAGACGATAATATTATGAAGACAGAAGCGTGATGTCTATGAACTTTAATAAGTTAGCTAAATATTTTTTCAGCATTAGCTTGGACTGTTTCAAGAGTTTGTACAGTGATACAACAGCAGTACACATATGGATATTAACATATGGATGATTAACATTACAGGACCTGCACTGGCTGTTTTATCTTTTTAAAGGCAGCTGATGGGAGGCTGAGGAAAAGAGGAAAGCTTTAGATTTCACACCTCCATACTGACAAACTTGATCTCATCACCTTTGACCCTCTGTGATAATATAAAAGAGATTTTGAAAAAGTCCCAAATTACTGTGATGTGTTCAAGTGAACTTCAGGGCCCAAACTTCTAGGTAGAAAACTTGATCTACCTTGATGTTAGCAACACTGCTTAACAAAATACCTTTAGATATCGCACACTATTTGACACCACATAACCTCACTAGCAGTAATGGCTTTTCACTGTGCACTTAGCATTAATGCACACTGGGGGGTTTGTGACCCTGTGATAATAAACCTCTTAGCAAGAACCTTCCCAACAGTTCACACTACTATGTTCTACCCAGTAGGCAACTCAGATTTTAGCTGAGGGGAGAGCTGCTCTTGCAGCCCCCACCTCTTTGAGTCAAATCTTTTTCTACGGCAAATCAGAGTCCTCTGGGTACACTGTGTGACTCCAGTGCAAGTGACTCTAACTAAGCATGAAATAAAATCAAGTGATAACCTGTCAACAACACAGAACAATCCACAAGACAGCGGCACTGATACTCAGACAGTCAAACTTGATGAATAAGAATTGTGGTTTTTTGAGGCAAAATATCCTGTCATTTCTGAATGAGACGGCTCGATGGACAGGAGAGGGCAGCGAAATAATCTGAGGAGGCAGGGCATGCTAGAGAATGCACGGGCCAGTGGAGACCAGCCTTCAGAATACCAATGCAGCGACTGACTCGACTGTGTTAATACGTTCTCAAAAGCAAAGGACCCATTTCAGACTTGCACTGTTTGCAGCAACTCAGTGTGAGCTGTAATATTGACTGTTCCTTATGAATAAATCAACCAATTTATTTCATAAAGTATCAGTTTCAGAAATACACTTGCAACTTTGAATAGTAATAATAAAAATACAGCAGCTACCACCAAGGGATGATAGAGTAAAATCCTTTAAGTAAATGAATGCCATTGCTCTGATAGAGCATGTATCGATTACTGTCTACTTAAACTAGTTGACATACAAAGCAGCAGGAGAGCTGCTTGAGGCAAAAAATTTCATATGCCATCATTTGTATTTGTATTGGACCAAACCTGACACTTGTGTTTTAACCACATAAAAACACTCTGTGCTCTCTTTGTATTTCTCAGCAGCGTAAGGGCCATTACTGAGCTCGACAGCTGTTGTATCATGGGATCAGAACACAACCAGGACTTATCATTACTTGATGTGACAGCCCAGGAGTGGGTGTAAACGAGGGGGGTCCTGCAACAGTCCCCGAGGAGACACACTGGCTGGCTCCAAGCAGCTTGTTTCTTGCTGCGGTAATGATGAGAATAACTGTGAGTGTCTGAGAGGATTCCCTCTGTGAGTTCAACACAGGGGGACATGCAGAGGTCACAGTATTGAGCCCTTTAAGACGGCCTATCCTTGTTCATTGACGGATGCCTCTGATTCACAATGAGGTGTGTGGATAGAGGTGTGTAGGCTCATAGTGTGAAGTCAGGATATTCATCCACACCGCTCACTGAATGCAGTGTGGATGAATATTCATAGTCTTAGTCCAGTCTAAACGGCTCTCTATAATAAATGATACATGAGGAACCGTAGCGTTTACCTAATATACAGAAAGTCTGTTCATACAAATGTTAACAGTATTAGAATCTTTTCTCCAGTCTGTTACTCTGCAGCTCTCAGGTCCACTATTAAAATGTTAAAAATCCTCTTTTTATTCCCCTTATTGTTAATGTATTCAGATATTCAGATCTACACAATTGTCAACCATATTTGAAAAGAAATTTGTGTGGTTCTCACTGAGGGGCTTTAGTATGTATCTATTGTTTTTTATCGAGTTCACAAATATTCACTTTAGCTATAAGCTATTCAGCCAGACCTCGATGCTTCTGTCTTTACCTTCTGAAACAAAATAACTAACAAGACCTCACACTTACAGCTGACAGACAATGGAAAAAAATATGTTTCTACTGCTTAAACACTTAATATTACATATTTAAACATAAATAAGTGTCCGAAAGAAATCTTACGCATGGTGTCATCCATACCTTTGCTAACATTCACTCATTAAAGGCAGCTTGCAATAAGTCTAAAACTGAACACTGGAACCGGAGTGTTCTCCAAACATTATTTAACAGCACTGAGACAATAAGTGAGGCCCGAGTGCATCACAAATGAAAACTTCATGAACTGCACTGCATTCTTCAGCTGGCACAGAATTGCTCCTCTCATTGCAATTCACTTAGAAGCTCAGACTCACAGTTTACTGTAGTGTTTCTCACTGACGCTGAACTCTGACACCATTTTCAACTATGTCAAGGACTGTAAAATTCATCAACTGCGAGCCCAGGATCAGTGAATCCACTGGACTGACTGCCTTGTTAACTTCAGCTGAAAGTGCCTCTCTCTCTGTAACGTGCACAGCTCTGGAAACTTCTCCCTGGACAGTGCATTCTCGGCCGACCCTTACTGTTGCATAAACTGTCAGCAACTTCCTATCAAAGATGTGTGGGTACTGTACCTTTCTTTGCTATTTGAGCTTCCCGGGATCCGGGGGGGGCGTTGATATCCCCTGTGCCCTGGAAGTAGGTGTATTTCTTCACAGTGATGAGGTTGGGTGCAAACTTCCACACATCCTCTCGGTCATCGATTATGCAGACCATCGAGTCACCGCAGGGGAAGAGATTCCTGTCAGGAGAATCAAGCACAAGACGCTCGCAACACCGCTCAGGTTTATGACAGATGTCCAAACTCTTCCAGATAAATGCCATGAAGCCATTATTTATCTCTCTTTGGCTGTCGTGACAGACTGTGTGTTTCACTATGAATCAAAATAGGCGGACCTTCAGTTTCTTAGATCATCTGTCCATTTTTTTATTTGCAAGGTGATGTCACGGACAGCCTTTCAAGAGTGACACTGAGAGAGAATAACAGATCTCTGCTCTGTGTTTGTCCATGCTGACAATAGAGACATGGTACAAAGGGTCACCACAGACTAAACTAGCAACAATTGATCTAGCCGTCATCTTTAGCAGAAGGCAGTCCCCACCTAAGATTCCCCGTCTTGGAGAAAGGATCGATGCATTCGTCTCTGGAAAGGATCCGATGAGAGAAAAGCTTCTTTTCAGGATCCAGAAAGCCTAACAAAAAGGGAAGATAAAAAGGTAAAATGAATCAAAAAGATTCATATTTGAACGCTAAATCGGAAATCTGAAGCGTCCTCTGCAAGGCCGCAGGAGGTGCTTCTCTCACACCGAAAACTTAAAGAGCACAATAAACTACAGCACGTGCACTTAAACATGCGGTATTATTTCTAAAACGTTTCTGCAACACATTAACAAAACTATCCTCCTCCAAAGAATGTTCTCTCATTTGAATACATTCTCACTCCATTTTCTCACAGAATCGAGCGTTGAAAAAATACATTTCTCAAGCTTTCTTACTATGTGTGAAAAGAAACAAACAGTTTGATGAAACCTTGCACAGAGATAGAACGAACACGCCAGGCCACAGTCTCAGACGTCAATAGCTCTGAAACATGCCAACCTCCTTGCATCAGAGCCAGTAGTAAAATCCAATTCAAAGTGCATTAAACATTCATCATATGGAGGCAGAACAGTACTGGACTGGGGCTATTATATAGAGTGTGATGAAAGACTGCAGCCTGCATACCAAAAAGACAGCACATAAACACTCTACCTACACTTCAATGTAATTCAGCCTTGAATCATCTTTCCTTGACAGGGAAACCAACATCAGTCAGCTCTCAGACAAACGCTGCAAAAACTAGGCTGGAAATGGAAGGATTGACGTGTACCTGCACATTTGGAAGCAAACTAGCCAAAATGTTATTGCAAAACACTGACTGGCTTCATGTGCATTTTAAAATTTAGCACCCCTGCTGCTTGCAAGTGATACATGGAGGAATCAGATGCTCATCAGTGAACCAAAACAATATCAGTTGGAACACAAAACATGAGCAGACACTTCCCTCTTATGGACGCAAACAGGCAATGCAAGTGGAAGAGCAAGAGGCTCCTTACACTCAGACTAGAAACACTTTGCATACTGTTGCATTTTCTTATTGAAAAAACTAAGTGGATTCATGTAACCAGGGCTTACAATGATGGAAAAGCGCTGTAAAATGTGAAACAAAGTGTCCATTACCGGCAATGGTGTGTGCATATAGACGGCTCCCGAATGTGAAGACGTGTAACTCATAGAGTTTGGCAATTTTCTCCAGGAACTCCTTGCAGTGTGGGCGTAGTCGTGTGTGGAGCATAGGTTCTCCTCGACCGAGCTGGAAGTGGAAAATGCCCTGGAGGAAATAACAAGAGAGTTAATTACAACAAGATCCGTGAAAAAACACAGATTCAGGCTTCAACATCTGCTTTTAAAGTACCCTTTTTCAATAAGAACTTCAATTAAAAAAATGGCGATTGAGACTGAAAACTGTAAAACACTTTAAAGAAATCACTACTCGCTCATGTTTCTAATGATACTCGCAGAGTGACCCTGACCTAAAAATGTGACAATTACAGCAAGTACTTCATACACAGTCACTTTCATTGAGGCTTTGCCATCGTGCTGTCAAACAGCCCTTTGATCACACTCAGAAGAATAACTCTGAATCCATCCACTTCCTGTGTGACATAAACCCAGACAGGCTCTTTTGTGCCTGTTGGAAACCAAAAGGGATTATAGCTATTCCAAAAGGCCACTTTAAAATGGAGTGAAACGCCAACTGTCATAGAGGGAGGAGAGGCTTGTTTAACTAGGAGAGTAAAGTACTTCATCTCAGACCATCTCTCCTGAAAGGCATTCATTGAGCTGCACCCGCTTGCTCACATGCAAAGTGGCAGAAATTATGTATCAAGAATGAATAAAAGAGAGTTGAGAGAAACGTCCTGATCCAGGCCCACAGTCAGATTATCAGACACAACCCCCATTCTGTTACAAAGGTCATAGACACTAAGGCTGCCTCTCCATCACAGCGATGACAGTGCAGAGGAGTGATAGGACAGAATAATACCTTATTCGACATACGCTGGCAGTGCTGTTCGGTGGTGTGGATCAGCGTCTGGTCCAGATCCACCATCAGGACCAGCTTTTTGTTCCGGTGGAGTCTCTGCTGGTCTTCTCTGCCCAGCTGTTCTGCTTGCTGTTGGAGTGAATAAAGATAATAAATTCAATATCAGCAACACTGAGCAACCACCACTGTGCTAATTATGTCATTTATTAATGAATTTATTAATAAAGCCTTTACCACCATTTTGCACATGGTTTCTTCTTTGTAAGCACATCATCTTTTTTGTTTTGATTCTGATTTGTTCTTTTGCTGAGGCTTCAGCTTTTTAAGACGATTTTCAACCCTGAAATACATTACAATGACATTCCACAGGAAACAGTCCACAGGGAACGTATTGGAAAATGTTCCAGAGACTGGGGGCTCTGTGCTTCTAGGAGCAAAGCGCACACGCACACAGGACTTACAATGAAGTGAATGTGAGGCTCTGTACATCTGCCCTACTAGCCCAGTCTTCCAGGTACCTGCATCACATGACTCACCTCTGAGCTGACCATCAGCTCGGGGACACTGTGCACCATGGAGACAGTTGCTGTGGAGATGGGAGTTTGCTGGTTCCCATTCGTGCTCTGCAGTCTGCGAGGAAAAAAAAAAGAGTGGGAGTTATGCATTTTGTGTATCTCTTAGGTCCTTGAACACATTGTGACTGAGAAGAAAAATGGCTTTCACAAACATGCAAATTAAAATTTGTGTGCCTTTGCGGACGATAGTGGTTTGTCTTGAGCAAACATTAGTAGTGAAACATCGAAAATGCTCCAGTAAGCAAGTCATTTGGCTGAATGTTGAGAGTGCTAAACTGCTTCAGACTACCGTTTTTTGTCTAACAATCCATGGAACATGCTGTCAAATGGCATCTGTAAAATATGTTAGCGCCAAACAATACCTTTAATAACACACACTTGTCC
The DNA here is from genome assembly GCF_039877785.1 of Chaetodon trifascialis. NCBI lineage: Eukaryota > Metazoa > Chordata > Actinopteri > Chaetodontiformes > Chaetodontidae > Chaetodon > Chaetodon trifascialis. The sequence continues at coordinate 18,920,622 of NC_092072.1, forward strand.
CTCACAGTAATAATGCACAGGCAGAGGGTTTCCATACATCAATAAGAGTCACATAAATTTAGTGTGCTTTAGATTCTAACTGTTGGCTGCAAATTTTACACGTCTGTCAAACTGACACCAGGCAGAGAGCAGAGTGTGAGCACGTGATTTATGACCTCAGTTGTACTCCGCTCACTCTGCATGATCTCTGGTGCCCCCTGACGGTATTAAATAATACAGAATCCCCCACAAATAACTTTGGGTCAGATATATTTAGTCAGTTTTAAAGGCACAGGAATATAACATCCTCACAAAGACCATTTATTGCTCTAACTTGTTTTATTCATTAAATGATGCCGAAAATGTCACATGACTGTGAAATTGTAAGCATCAACTTTTACATTCTTCTGAGCAATCAGCTCAGTGCAGTGTGAGCAAAAGCACATCAGCCCAAGAATAAACAAGAAAATGCAACCATACATGTTTCTTTTTAAGTGTAAGAAGTGTTTGCGGTTCCTTACTGAGTCAGGTCCTGGCCACATTCAGCACATAAACCCTTCATTACTATTGGATGGCTACATTCTTCTAGTCTGACGATGACACCCCTGGAAGAAAAGGAAAAGAAGTGAGCACTTGTTGGTACACCAGCGATATTACTTCCATCTTTTGGCAGGATTCTCATTAAATGAACATTTGCTTTGCAGCATGCAGGACTTGGGTATAAATGAAGTTTATTAGATGTTGTGTTTTAGCACTTTTACAACACAGATTAGCTGTGAGCCTCAAAACTATATGTTAGTGATTTTGAATAACTGGCAAATGTTATTACTTCAAGAACAAGTGTTAAACCAGTCAACTAAACAGCTCAGCATTTACAATAATGAATAGCTCAGCGTAATGCACTCAGTGTCGTGGTTTTGTAATTGAGACACCACAGCTGGTACTTCCCTGTTAAAAACATTACAAATAGCTAACCTGTCACGATTCTGTGTGATTGTTCTGCTGCTTCCCTGATGCAAACTCTCTGCTGCTGCTGCTGCTGACCAAAGTATTTATTTTCCACCTGATATTTAAAAGCAGTCGCTTTTCAAACAAGGTCCACGTTGATATTATTTCAGACTGAGGGCACTTCACTGTCACTACATGCAGCGTGGATATTCAGGAATAGGAGATTACAAGGAGCACCTGAAGGCACCACAGCTCCATTCCTCTCCTCTCGCGTCATATCATTTCAACTTTGAATCAGAGAGGTGTTTCAGAATGTTTATATGACCGCAAAGGAGACCTCTTCTTTTTATATTAGGTCCACTCCACTGACGCACGGGACAATTTAAAGAAGAAATGCAAAAAAGGCAAGTGGAAATAAATAGTTAAAATAGTGCTGGTGACAGCGAATACATTTGTTCCCAGGCAGCTGCTGAAAAAAACATCTCCTATTATTCTGAAATAATACATAGGTAGGCAGAAGTAGGCATGACAACAGCCGTCTCAAACTCACGGGGATAGCAGCAGATTTGGACCAGTCCTCTACCTGTCAACCAACACAGCATGTTCACATATTTTACACGCGAGGGACGGCTGTGTCAAGGCTAACACAACGAGACACCGCTACAGGTGATTTTGCCTTCAAAATAAAAGCGTACAACTGTTTTCCCTGTAAACTTAATTGCCTACACTTCAAAGGGATAGTTCTAGAAATGATGCAATGTTTGCTTAAATTCTGATTACAATTAGTTACGATTTCTGCTATAATTGCAACGACCGAAAACGTCCCGAAAGAGTTTCTCTGAAAAAAATAATCCTTTATTTTGAAAGTTACTGCCAAAAGTCTCCTGGTTTATTTTGACTGGCTTGACACTGATAGAGGCAAGTGCTGAGTGAGGTTTGAGTACGGCTAGCAAACAAGCTAACGTTAACTTAGCACCAGTATATAGCAATGTTAGCTCGTTAGCTAGCTAACGTTGCACTGTGGGTGAAGTCAGTAACTGGCAAAGCGGTACCAAAACTACAGGTGACATGTTGCCTGTAGCCTTTCCAGGCAGGGGCAGGTCAGCAAACACTAGTTAGCTATAGTAAGCAGAGTGACTCACCCAGGAGGTATGACTTGTCCAAGTTGACAGCATAGCTCCTTAACTACTCCAGCACGGTCCGATTTCACCTTCTTCTCTGGCAGCCTGGTAGCCTCTGTCCCCTTCTCCTGAGGTATGGGGGCACACAGTGCTAACACGGAGTCAACGTTAACAAGAGACCCGGGTTTGACTTTCCACTCCAGAAGCCGTAGAGGGAGAGCCCCGGTCGGCCAGCATATATCTGCCACCTGCATCGCGGGGCCCTCCGCTGCTGCACCACCGCCACCACCGCCAGAATCTGCAGGAGAATCCTCCATCTGCCCTGCACTCTCACAAAATCCCCTTAGTTTTCAGCAACAGTCCACTTAAAACGTATCCACTAGACCTCGCAGTGCCCCGTGTATCATTAAAGCATGCACACCAATAGCATCAAGAAGGATTAAAACAAATGTGCTGCCGATTTAAACCCAGTAGCTTCCACAGACAGCTATGTTCGCTCTTCCCGCCCGTAAACAGGAAAGCGCAACACTGCAGCGACACGGGTCGCTACAGCATCCGGTAGACCGTGCAGCCCTGAGAAACAGAAGATTTCCACTTGGTTTTCAAAATAAAATCCTTAAAGAAATACTTGCGTCATGTGTTTTACTGAAACATATTAAGAACTACAGCTTCACTCCATAAGTTATCTCATTTATCCCATTGATTATTCTAAGTGTGTATTGTTTCTGATATTGCCTGTATATATGTTTGTTTTTGTATAAGTGAACAATTTTACAACTTTTCTTTTGAAGGTTGACCCATGTTTCCGGTTTTGTTCTGGGTGACTTGACGTTGTTATTAATTCACGACACTGACAGCAATACACTTGCGACAACCACAGAAAACATGTCTTTATAATTGTGAAATTGTATTACATCTTAGAAATAAATCTCGACAAAATCTGACTACATTGGTAAAATCCACTCAAACTATCCGAACCTCTTACTTGTTTTTTCTTTGCTTCAACTTTCCATAAAGCTAAACCCACAGAGACCGAACTGATGTAACATAATGTAACTTAGAAATAATACTATTGTACACTCTATTATATCTCATGTGGCACCGTCGGCGGTAACAGGCTTATCCCCCCATGGGTGCGTCATTTACTGTTGTACAATCTACAGCCTTACTGTTAAAGTGCATTTAAGGCCGATCAAGTTTATAAAATATCTTCCTGTGTGGGTCAAATTATTTATTATTATTATTATTATTATTATTATTATTATTATTATTATTATTATTATTATTATTATTATTATTACTCTCAAGGTCATATTAATTATTTGTGCCCTACAAGACAGGCCTCTATCAATAATGGCGTTTATTTATTTATTTTGTTATTTATTAACTCTACATGAAAAGCAAGTGCAATAAACAGGACAAGGGCATGCCTCGAACCACTCCGTATAATCAATGACGTATCATGCCGGTACCTCCTACCAGAGAGTTCGCCATCAAGATACTCTTATGCCCACTCTGCGTGTCCACCCACTGGTACTGAACTGACTTCACTGAACATCACATGTGGTGTCCCCAGTAAAAAGCTGCGCATTCGGACATTCGGGCAAGTGCAAGCTTATACGTTATACATAATTGATAAGAGTCAGTTGACTTTCTTTTGTGATATCCATTGCACACATACACTGAGAATGGATTTGTCAGGGAAGTACAGGAGACATCATAGACTTTTGAAATGAACAGTATTTACATAGCCTATTCATAGGTGTTGGGCTTGTCAACAATTTAAGAAATTTTAACCAGGAAAAAATATATCAAACACAAATTATAATTCATTTTAATGTTTTTTGTTATTTCTATCTTTATTTTTTAAAAACATGCCTGGATAAGATCTTTAAATGATCACAAAGGAGAAATTCAACATTAAAACAGGGACAAATGTATTTTCAGAGGGAAACTGATGGAATCCATGTAATAATTCATAAATTTATTTCCCAAAGGAATGCAGAATAATCAAATAGAATTGTTAATTGACACTATCAAATGATGATTTCATCACTTTTTACCCGTGGTTTTTAGTTACATAATTAAGCTCGCAATGACTCCCGATAAGTATTTAGTCCAATTAACAAGTTTTAAACGAAAGCAGAAGTAAGACAAGACGACGGGGGTGCATCCTCTCGCTCTGTCGTAGTTACTCTTTGGCTAAACTAATAGCATTTGGCAGCAAGTAGCTCGTGATAATTGGAGGAGGTGGAACCAGCGGTCGGCTACATTTTTAACACTCTGTGACAGCGATTCATTGCAGTCAGCGGAGGTGGTTTATCAGGAAACATGACGGGGGAGACGAACAGAGTGGTAAACGAACGATACTTCTAAATTATTTTAGCTCGGTTTGACCGTGACGCTACCTGAAACTAGCTAGTTGACCACCAGCTAGCGACATGAACGTTAACTAATCAACTGACCGCGTTAGCTTAACAGAAACCAGGGCGAGGTACAGACTAACAGGGGCATGATAGTACTGTAAGTCGACTTTCAAATGAATGTATTCGTCATGGTTGCGGTCTGTAAGTTATTTCCATTCTTGTCAGTAGCGGTTACATAGGTTCACACGTGACAGGCAAACGTGTCCCCGTGTGATTTCTCATCAATCTATTGGGTGTTTTTGAAGCAGCGCAGATCATATCAGGCCAGACGGATCGCAACTATTCCTGCTGGTTCACTGCTGTCATTCACTGTGGCGATGGGAAACAGCCCTCAGCCCTTTCTCTGCTCGGTCTGTGAGTGACAGAGTTACTTTGATATTTCAGGGCTCAGGTCCCTGACACCACTGCTATCTGGAGATCAATTTGTCAGCAGTGGAGACATTTTGTCCCTCAGATTCAGACAGCGAACAAAAACACCGAAGTACCCTGGCTGGTCAATTTGGCCTTGATCTAGACCACCCCCCTTCCACACACACACACACACACACACACACACACACACACACACACACACACACACACACACACACACGCAAACACATTCTCCTGCTGTTACCCAACACTATCTGGTCCTGTCTTGTGAATAATGTCAGATGAAGTCGATCAATCAATATTAAGCAGTAACTGAATTGCTGTAACAATTTTTTCTTGCAAAAATGCCCAAGCTCCTTCCTCTAAACTGCTTTTCCTTGATTGATTTAAATCTAAACTGAACATATTTGGTATTTGGACTGTTAATCAGATGACGTAAGTAGTATGAAGGTGTCACTGTGTGCTTTAAGAGAAAAAACTGCAAGGCCTTTTCAACGTTTTCTGATGTTCATTAACAAAGCGCTTAGTCAAGAATCAGTCATTGGAACGGATCAGTGGAAATAATCAATAATTGCAGCCCAACTTTGAGGGATTGAGATCATCGCAGCAGAGAGCTGCAGGATTCTGCAGGGAGAAGTCTTATGTTTTAAAAATATCATTGTTTTTTTTGTTTTTTTTGTACTTTGCACAACAGAGCAGGACCTGCTGTTCCTGGTCAAAAGTCAGTGAAGGGAAATCATTATTCCACTTGGCATTAACTCACTGACTTTCTCTTTGTTAAGATCACATAAGTGACTGTCCTGAGAAGTTCGGCTAACTTGGCCTCTGTCTGTGTAAATGAGGACACAAACTGATTTATTGCGGCCTGCTCATTATGACACAGTTGGCATGCTGTGTATGGACATGTGTCACTTGGAGGCTGCAAAAACACTCCCAGTCATTGTCAGAGCTGCACTGATACTGTATTTCTGTTACATCAGTCATGATTGTTAATCCAGTGTTATTTTACTCTTAATATTCATATTCATTTTTTCTCCTCTGTAGTTGCGGCTGTGTCTGCATCACATGGCTCTGCTCCGAAGATACCCTCATCCTGGCCCCTCACTCCAAACAACCAGATCCTTCAGTTCACTCAGGTACCAAACAGCAGCCAAGCGGTGAACACAAGTAAACATGCTGAGGTCGCTGTCCTGATGAGACTGTTTCCTGCTTCCAGGGAAGGAAAGAGCAGAGGGCTGTTATGGAAGACACTCGTTGGCGTCTCTGTCGGCGTACCTGTGGCGGTGGGTGTCCAGTATGCTGTGTCAGCACCAAGAGAGAGGAGGAAGATGAGGATTGTGATTGAAGGATTCGGTCGATTGTGCAGGTTGGTCTGCGTGTGTAGCAGATCTGCTCACACGCTGAGCTCATGGCATCTGCTTGTCAGAACATTCCTTATTGATATTTGGTACAGCTCGACTTTCAAACTAGTCAGCCACATCCCACACACATCCCAGCACAGCAACCTCTGTGTCACATTCCCGTCCTCTCCATGTGTCCTCAGGTCTCTCTCTGTGGGAATCTTTATCTCTTTGGATTACTGGTGGACCACCAATGTGACTGCCCGTGGCCTCGATGAGGTAAGTTCCATGTCATGAAAATGGGTCGGCGTAAGCTTTATCAATACGGCCGAATGTGATTTTCACTAAACACGGAGGGATGCTGAATCTTTTCATTGTGTTTGGTTCACTTAAAGTGTCCGATCACACTTCATGTGGTATTTTCATGAGATAAGTACTGTCATGCTTTGTCACTGCTGCACTTTAAGGCAAATTTGGCTGAGATGATGCATTCTGGAGCTGCATTCTCTGTTATTTTGGATCTTTTTGGTTTTCCATGTGACTTTGTATTTAGCTGGAGGACAAAAAGGGGCCGGTCTTGGCTCATATTAAACCCAAAATCACTTGATAGTCATTTAACAGATTAGTTGACTGACAGGAAGTTAATTGGCAGTCTGTCCTCTGTTTTTATGTCATTGTAGAATTTCATTGGCCAAGATTTGGTGATGGGCATTTTTTTCTTGCTATTTTCTGACAGTTTATACGCAGTTCTAAAAAAATGATTTACAAAAACAACACAAGTGAGAATAATGAGTCGCACTCCCCACATGTTCAGAAATGCCTTTCATCGCTTGAATCATTCACTAGAATTGGTCAGTTTTATCATTCGCTCAACATGGGTCACAATGAGAAGTAACACATTATGGAGCACAAACATCAACGGCACTCGGTAGCTTTCAATGATTAACATCAATATTGATGCCCCTTAGACCCCTAAGTGCCATGAAGGTAATATCCAGTCCAGGATATGTGTTGTTGTTGTTGTCCTGTTGCCTTCACTTCCTGTCTAACTGCCGCCCTCCCATGCTAGAGCAGCCCATCCTACTTGGCTGAGATGTCAGCCTGCCACCAGAGAGCAGCAGAGTGCATGGTGGAAGGAGCCGTAAGGAACGGCGGAATATACATCAAACTGGGCCAAGGCCTGTGTTCCTTCAACCACCTCCTGCCCCCCGAGTACATCCGCACCCTGCAAATCCTGGAAGACAAGGCCTTGAACAGGAGGTACAAAGAGGTGAGAGCTGCAACACAAACAGGGTTCAGTGAGAGAGCACGGCGTGAAATTTCTCAGGACTGTGTGTGTGTGTGTGTGTGTGTGTGTGTGTGTGTGTGTGTGTGTGTGTGTGTGTGTGTGTGTGTGTGTGTGTGTGTGTGTGTGTGTGTGTGACAGGTGGATGCTCTCTTCCAAGAAGATTTCAACAAAACCCCAGAGCAGCTTTTTAAAACGTTCGACTACGAGCCCATCGCCGCTGCCAGCTTGGCTCAGGTGCACAAGGCAGAACTGTTTGACGGGACCCCCGTCGCTGTGAAGGTGAGCCGAGGTGATGGGAACACGTTTGGTTACATTATTTTACCTCAGTCGCTTTCAGAGGCAGAACTCAGAAGAAGAATGAAGTCCAGTTATGAATCTTTTCTGCTGTTGGACTGTCCAAAATGTTCAGCATAGTCCTTCAAAAGCCTGTTTTTGTTCACTTCTGGTCCCCACAGGTGCAGTACATCGACCTCAGGGATCGGTTTGACGGCGATATCAGAACATTGGAGATCCTGATGGATATTGTTAAGTTCATGCACCCCAGTTTTGGATTTCGATGGGTTCTTAAGGTCAGAAAACAGCTGGATTTCTGTGTTGACCCACTGCATGTGTGGGGGGAAGATGTTACGCTAAATATTGAGTTTTGACCAAATCAGGATTTGAATGGGCTTTCTGTAGGACTTGAAGGGTACGTTGGCTCAAGAGCTGGACTTTGAGAATGAGGCCAGGAACTCTGAGAGGTGCGCCGAGGAGCTGAAACACTTCACTTTTCTTTCTGTACCTAAAGTCTTCTGGGAGCAAACAAGTAAGGTGAGGTTGTTATTATTAATGGAGCCAAATGACCGGACTTCCATCCTTTCCTTGGCTAAAGCTTTGTCATTCTTCCCTCTCCCTCTCAAAGAGAGTGCTGACGGCAGAGTTCTGCCACGGCTGCAAAATCAACAACGTGGAAGAAATTAAAAGACAAGGATTAAGTTTGAAAGACGTGAGTCGATGCGTTCTGCACAACACACGATCCCCAGAGATCTCACAGAAACGCTGCCTGAAACGTCACATATTTGTTTTGCAGACTGCAGATAAACTGATCCGAACGTTTGCTGAGCAGATATTCTACACTGGTTTCATCCACGCGGACCCTCATCCTGGAAATGGTGGGTACATCTGTGTACTTAAAATACCAGAGAGATGTTTAAAGGTAATTCAGAACTGTGTTAATATCACATTGTTTGTCCACCGGGGAGCACTAACATAATAAATATGTACAATAAGCTATCAAAGTGTGACGTCATCAGGCAGGTCATCCCAATGTAATCAGAAAGTCTTTGTGTCTGCAGTTCTAGTGAGACGAGGTCCTGATAACAAGGCAGAGCTGGTGCTTTTGGACCACGGCTTGTACGAGTACCTCAGTGAGCGGTAAGAGTCTGTTTGGTAAATAGCTCTGAGAATGCTGTATCAGCTGTAACTGTGACCTTTTACCTTAGAGACAGGGTGGCCCTTTGTAAGCTGTGGAGGTCCATAGTCCTGAGAGATGAGGCGGCAATGAAAAAGTACTCCAGTGCACTTGGGGTCAAAGGTGAGGACGCTAACCCTCAATGCACCATGCCAATAAATGTATATTCCCCCCACGATAAATGTTTTACCTGCTATGCTGTCAGGTATTGCTGTGGCACAATAAAGCAGTAATTCCATTTCTTATCTGATTTCCCCCACAGAGTACTTCCTCTTCTGTGAGATGCTGCTGCAGCGACCCATCAACATGAAGGAGCTGGGTCTGTCCAACATCCTGAACCGAGAAGAGACGGCCTACATGCGCGAAATGGCCACAGACCGCTTCGAAAGCATCATGCAGGTGCTGAAGGCCATGCCTCGGCCCATGCTGCTCGTCTTCCGGAACGTCAACACGGTCCGGAGCATCAACATCACCCTGGGGGCGCCGGTGGACCGCTACTTCGTCATGGCCAAGAGGTGGGTGGAGCCGCTGGCTGTGTTGAGGAGTGTGGTGGAGGATTTCATGACCTCAGCATTTCTTCCAATTCTTGCTCCAGCTCTGCAGAAACAGACTGAAAGCTGATTAGTTTCTTTCTGTTGTTAGTGCGGTGCGAGGCTGGGGGAAGATTCAGGCAGAGAGGACGGGGATGCTGCCTCGTCTCTGGGTCTTCCGCTGGATGAGGACAACGTGGGAGGGCCTCAAGTTTGAACTTGCTTTAAGGTAAATACTCAATTCAGTTTTCGCCAATAATGCAAATGATGTTTCGTAATTGGAGCCTGTGAATATTAATGACTCGACTCTTTTCAGATGGGAGATGGCGGCGATGAGTGTGACGCGTTCGTTCCTCAGCCTGCTGTCGTACTTTGGTCTCATATCTATGGACGCAGACATGTACGAGTACCTGAGATAGCGCACACATCTCCAGCTCCGGAGGAACGGAGGACAAGGAGCCGTCCCAAGCACGAGTTCACGCCATCCAACAGCAGGGAGCCTTTCAGCCACCTGCAGCCACTCTGACAGGTGCTAGTCATGGTGCTGCTCGAGCACGAGCACTGTTTCCACACCAAATCATCCCCAACCATGCCGTCAGACATGACGTCTTCACAATGGGTGAGAATCAGTTCAACTGCAGGACTATGAAGCGTCAAACCACTTCACAGTAGAGTCCCTACTGTTTTTAATTAATGGAATTATGTTATTGTTTTAGTCTAGTCTTAGTACATCACATTTTAAATTAACATTTGAGATATTTTAAGCTGCAGTTTGCTTTTAAAAAAAAAAAACTGCTGACATCTATTTGTAACAGCTGAAGCATCCCGGCGAAGCAATATGTCAAACAGTCAATATATTCTACAATTAATGTGTAACAACTTGTAAAACAAGCCACACACTGCAGTGTTGAGCTGCATCCCCTCTGCAGTGAGAGTGAATGTGATCTCTTGATGGGCTGCACTGGAACATTTCAGTGCTTTGAGTGTTCGACACTGCAGCTTTAAATCCAGATCGAGTAAATGTAAACCTGTCAAGCGTTCTGAGATACTGGAATGGATACAGTTCACTCCTCGCAGGTCCAGTGCCACCTCACCAAATGTTTTAAAATTAATTTAACAATGTTAATAAAATACTCTACCTCCTTTCAAATGTGTTCTCGTCTTTATCACTTCCAGCTCAAAAAAAGACACAAGGACTGAGTAAATTAGTTTTACTTCTTTTTGTTTTTATACAAAATATCCTAAGAAAACAGACTGCTCTCTTTTTTTTCATTGAACAAGTAAGAAAAACAAATCCAGTCTGCTCAAAGATGGCCGTAACAAAACATTCAATATAAAACAGCATTCAGTGGACGAGATGTGGGAATGTGGCTCTCAGAAATGAGCTGTTACTCTGTCGATTTCCAGAAGGTCATCCAGGATCTGGTGATGAGAGGAAGAGAACATTTGAGTAAGAAGACGGACCTCGCTGCCTCCTCTCTCGTCTCTTTGTGTACTTACTATATCTTGAGTGGTACCGATCTTCTTGGCCAGCTCGCTGCGCTCCATCGTGCTGAGGTACAAGTACTTGTTGAGGAGTTCTCCGTCCAGGATGTTTCTCACAGCGTTCTGCAGGCTTCGTCTGTCACTGTGCAGCATCCTGGACCCAAGGCACGAAACATTCACTTAACATCAAACAACAAACAGCCAAACCAAATCTGTCACGCGTACTGAAGACCAAAACAACTTTGCAGCCTTCTTTCTAAATAAAAATAAAAGAACATTTTTCGACAAGGACAAGTACTGTCAGCAAATACAAACCTGAAGGCCTTTGGGTTTAGACCTGCGTGATGAGGCAGCATGGTGGTGAGAGCGTTCTGCAACATCAGCAGACGACGATACGTCTTCTCCTGCATGGGGAGGAGCAGGCCAATTCCTCCATCCAGGGTCGCTGTGGACGGACACACACACACACACACACACACACACACACACACACACACACACACACACACACACACACACACACACACACACACACACACACACACACACACACACACACACACACACACACACACACACACACACACACACACACACACACAACATCAAACAGCCACAACAACAGCCAAAAAAATCAACATTTGGCTATCTGAAGCTCTTTAACCTCTTTCCCTTTCTATAACCACAAGTAGTGACCCTTCACTACATCCCTCTACACTGTCCAATCACAGCTTAATAACTGCAACTAGGCACCAGCAGACCTGTTGAGTTTTGCATTTCTCTCCATGTTGATGCAGTCTGCATGAGGTTGTGAGAAGAGAAACAGGGTTTCTTAAGAGTTTAAAGGGTGGAGTCTTCTTTTGTAGACTCTGTCTTTATCTGTTGTTTTGGGAAAGGTCACACTCCAGCAGCTCCAGCCAATCGTGTGTTGATTCCATCACATTTAGCTAAATCATGGCTCAGGCCTCAAATCTCTCTCTCTTGTAAAAGTTAAAACCACTGTTTGAATGTTAGGTTATGCTTGAAGAAATAACTATTTTTGCTATGGGGCAAACTGGCACTTCACTGAAATACACAAACAATGCTGCCCCTTGTGTACATTACATGGATCAACAACTGGTGAGGATGATGATGTTACACTTAGACATGTAGCTTTAGCCTCAGCTCAATTCCCAGCTACATGTGTATTAGAGGCTGACATTCCAGGTTTTTAATGACTGTATGGACCCTGATGATTAAGGATAAAGTCACCAGATTCTAATGAAGCCGTTAGACATGACGTGCGAGCCAGGAGCCTCGGACTCTCACCAAACCATGTGATGTGCTTGTTGTCCCAGGTCAGCGCCTTTTTGCTGCCGCTGTCCAGCGCTCCTCTGCACGGCATCCGCCAGAAAGTGTTAATGTTGGCTCCGGCGTTGAAGTCAGCTCGCCTCAGCAGCCGCATTCCTCCAAAGCTCTCTTTAGCTGCAGACACAGACCACACATGACATCACTGGATGTGCATTTGAGACATTACAGAAGCATAATGAGTTCCAACAACACATACCTTCAGGTAAATACATGTAAACATAGAGGTTCTTGTCTCGATCGGACACTAAAAGGGGGGAAAAAAAAAAAAAAAAAAGGTTTAATATGAATCAATTTTTTCAAATTTGATTGAATTTACCTCCAAAGTGCATTACAAACGTTACCCAAGAAGCCAAGCTGGTTGTTGTCCACCATGAATTCGATGCTGTACACCTCCAGGGGCTTTGCATCCTGTCACCAAAACAAGAAGAAAACAGTTCAAAGCCAACAGAGACAGAGCCTGCTCTCCTCAGGATGAACACCACCCAATCGAAACACCCACAGGAGACACACCATCAATTGACAAACACTCCTGTGTGTACTGCAGGTTAGAGTTAGCAAATACAACACTAAGGTTGTTTTTACACCTGAGCAAGTGGACTCTGTTCGATTGGGGAGCTGAAAGTCGCAACATTGTTGCATCACACTGTGATTTCTAAAGCGCACCAAACTTTCTGAGCAGCATCACGTGGCTGAAAGGGTCGTCAATTGGACAAAGTAGGAGGGGAAATCCCTCCCTCCCTGCCCGGACAAACAACAGTGAACGCAACTGTTCCTATAATGCTATCGTAGCTTGTCAGGGATTGATGCTGTTATTTTTCTAACTTTGACGATCTAACATGTGACAACACATGAGCTCAGAGTTTAAGAACTGTGACTGTTGGTAGTTGTGATTTGATTTTGTTTAAATATGCCAAATTGTGAATTTATGGGTTATTGTTGTTCAGACAATTGAGCTAAGCTAGCTAGCAATTGCTAATGTCAGCGGTCACTTGTTGCCATAGCAACAGTAAACATTCACGTAAGGACTAATGAGCTGTAAATAGAGATGCAGAATCAAGCTATATTATAAATACGGGTGAGATTGTATTTTGGCATGCGTATGCACTGCTTATAGCGTCACTAAGTACATTTGGTCCTGTGTTTGGTCTGGTGAGCTTTCACACTGCATACGAACTGAACCACGGTTCACTTGCAAGTGAACCGAGACCCACGTTTTCAGGCGGAGCAGAGTTCACTTGTTCTGTCTGCACCAGAGTTCAGATGAGCTTTCACACCTGCCCAAACGAAGCGGACTATCCAAGGAAACGAACTCTGGTCCGTTTAAAGTGGACCAAACAGCTCTGGTGTGAAAGCGACCTAAGACCTGATTGTAGAGGGAATGATTACATGCCTGCAATCATTAAAAACTCTCCTTGCTACCTCAGACACTGAAGACAATATTCTCATTAACAGACACTCCTTTTTCTGATCACAATACATTAAACGACTACGTCAGTGGCGTCGCTGCCTCACCCTGCTGACGAGCGACAGCGTCTTGCTCTCCTCCTGGTAGCGGAGCAGCGAGATGCTCTTCATCAGGTCGGCGGCCAAAATGAAATTCTTGATGCTGAACATCTGGTGGATGTAGAGCTGAGTGTCGATGAAGGCCATGCCCGTCAGGTCGTTGTCCTTCAGGACCCACAGGAAGATCTGCAGGGACGTGGAGGAAGTTAGTACGTATTTACACTTAATATTAAGCTAGACTGCGGTCAAAAATCTACACAGTGAGCTCATTTCATTCCAGCTCTGTGAATGGTCGTAGTCTAAGTGTGGCTCTCACCTTCTGTCCGATGGCTGACACCAGGTATCCGTTGCAGTGGCAAAGGGCCGTCACCGGTCCCTTCTGTTCCTTCTCATACAAGACCTTGAACTTGTTCTTGGTGAGCGGCTGGCCCGGCTCTGGCACCACCTCAATCACATCCAGGATCAAAATCTGAACACAAGAATCAAAAGCGCAGCGGTCAGCAGGTGTTTGCTTGTCTTGCTTTCACCCTTTGGTACGGTGTGCTGCTCACCCGGCCCCTGCAGGTGACCTCCTCCCCCTGCATCAGGCAGGTCCCTGCTGCGATGTAGCCCTTCAGGCCGGACACCGTCTCCTGACTCCTCAGAGCTACCGTCTTCATGCAGGTCACGTGTTCCCACTCCTCAAGGTCGATCCTTATGAGCACAGAGAGGGGACAGGCTATTAAGACATTATGATTATTAATGGTCAATTAACTAGTTAACTAGCAGTTTGTGGTGCTGTTTACTACGAATTGGTGTAATATTTGGTTGGGTTTCATGTGAATTATATCCTGAATTTCCTCATTCTACATTCTATTGGAAATGATAATAAAATGAACATGTCAAAACAAAGAGGGATAAGAGGGCAGACTTGTGTGCTTCAGCTCCTCACAGCAAAGCACACACAGTGGTCGGTAATGATCACGCTGAGCAACTAAATGACCGTGCACTTAAATGACCTGACATTTCCAACTGACCCTCAATTAAATGAGGGAAAGCGGCCATGTGAGACTACACTAATCGTCTACAACTCAGGAGAAATGACCCAAGATTTTCAATTAAACTCAGCGATTCTCTCAAGGCGGTGCAGAGCCTCCGCTGGGACGACCCTGTGCGGCGAAAATGAGAAAACTTAAGTGCCACGTGCCTGTGTGGGCCTTTTTAATTCACAGGTGCCCGATGTCTATTAAAACAAGGCTTTCTTATAGATTTTTGCAAGGTGCACTGTCTTTTTCAACGGGTGTGATATATAAAGAAAACAGCATTTACCGGGTGTTGGGAATAGCCTCCCAGCTGACCGGAGAGATGAGCTGGATGGAGAACTTCTCCTGCTGAGGATTGATGTAACGTTCATCTGCAGGGCAACAGGAAGTGGAACGCATTTCATCACATTAATGCAGCTTATAATGCATCATCTTTTGTTCTTGAGTATCTTTGCTAAAACTGATGGATTGAAATGTTGGCAAGAAGTTTATTACAGGCTGAAATAGTGAGCTAAAAGTAAAGGATAAATGGTTGAAATAGTAGAAAAAGAGAACAAATAGTTGAAATAGTAGCTAGAAATAATACATTGCTGATGAATGGGTACTTGAGTTCACCTGATAGGGCTCTGTGTTTGTGTTTGTGTGTGTGTGTGTGTGTGTGTGTGTGTGTGTGTGTGTGTGTGTGTGTGTGTGTGTGTGTGTGTGTGTGTGTGTGTGTGTGTGTGTGTGTGCGTGCGCTCATGTCTGACCTCGCTCTATGATTTCATACTCCTTCTCCTCTCCAGTCATCCTGGGGATGCGTGTGCAGGTCTCTTTCACACTGGTGCACACAGCATACACCTAAGAGCCAAAAAGGCAAAAATGGCAGAGAAAAACTTCACATCAAAGGCTAATCCCTTCAAAGTCACCCTCATTGATTTTTTTTCTCTCGCAGTAAGAAAAGTTGGGCGCCAGAGGGCTTTCATCCCAAACTTTTTCAAAGCGTCTCAATCGATTCCCTTTTATTCTGCATCGCGTTTACGCAAGTGGAGGAGTGTGTGTGCGCGTGTGTGAGTCCAGCCGAACGTGTTTCGGCTTCAATTTGTGTCACGTCGCTGCTTTGGTGCCCCTGGCGCTGTGTGGGCTGAGTGAGAGGAGCCTTGCCTTGGATTCAACGTGGTAGGAGACGTAGTGGACAGTGCACCTCAGCGGGATTTTTCGGACCGGCCAAGGGGCATCGTAGGACAGATAGGTGGGCAGGACACTGATCCTCAGCTCTCCCTGTGGGAAACATACACACACAAAATACTGTCTAAGGAAATAGAAACTAGACAACAGAAAAGATGCAATCTCATCTAAATGATTGAAAAACAAATGTTTTTGTTTCACGTCAGAGTGGAGAGCCACCACGCTGACAATGTGTACCTGTTTGTTGAAGTAGAGGAAGCCTTTGGGGCAATTGATGTTATGGAAGGGTGAGAAAGACTCAATGGGGCCATCGATGCTCATGGGGTGAAGCCTCATGGCTCCGCGAGAGGTGACCAGCATCCAGTGAGGTGACGGACCACAGATGAACACCTGCTTCATCCAAGTTTCTTGGTTAATCACAGTGACTGCATGTAAAACGTGTCACTATGTTGGTGGCGTGATAAGAAGTTGTAAAATCTGCTTCAAAGTAAGCCTCCCTCACCCCTGAGTATCCAGAGATGTCCTCAAAATATCTGAATCTGGCGATCCGGCTCTTCACAGCTCCGCTCTCCTCGGCGGCTCCACTCTCTGCCTTCTTATCTCTCTTCAGCTTTGATTTCTTCTCTCTGAAGTTGATGTTGTGGGGCACCTGCGTGGAGTAACGTAGCACAGTAAAGACTCGCCTTGTTCAAACTTGACGTGATTCAGTCCACCTTCGCTTGGCTTTGAGCTCTTACTTTTTTGAAGCGCACTTTCAGGTTGTTCTGCGGCTGCTGCTGATCATACGGGAACGCTTCGTAGATCAGAAGCTCCTGTTCCACGTGGACCTAGAAATCATTCCGTTTCAGTCTTTTAATTGCTTGTTATGAAACAGCTGACAGTGAAAGACAAACAAAAACATGAATGGACTCAGCATGGAGGGTCTCAGAGTGAAATCTCACCAGTAAATATGGTCTGCTGTGATTGTTGCCGAGCGAAACCAACGCCACCTCTTTGACGTGTGGGATCTCTCCTTGACGTGTTACTTCCTCTTTTTTACCATCCCCTTGCGTTGCTGATTGGCCAGAGGAACTGTCCACCAACACTCTCTGACCAACTGGGAAGTTCTTCACCAGGAACACCAACCGCCAGTCTGGCAGCTGGTAAATCTGTTGATAAAAACAAGGTGGAAAAGAAAGTATAGACACAGCTCTTAGAAGCGGATAAATATGGTGTGTGTGTTCTCCTGAAATAACCCCGTACCTCCATAACACCATTCTCCCTGATGATTATGCACCAGTGGCTGGGCTCTGCTTTGTTCGCACTTCCCTCGCTCCCAGAAGGCCCTGCTGCCCCGTAGCCGCGGCCCATTTCCTCCTTTGAAGGTGCTGCACTGGCGTTTGAGTCTCCGTACAGCATTTCCTCCTCGTCATCCACTGTGTTACTACATACACATTTCAACATCAATCCCTCCGCGCATAAAAAGGACTTATCGCGGCTGGCTGTGTGTTTCAGCACGGAGGTGGTGCTCCTACCTGAGGTCCTGGATGATGGTCTCTGCTTCAGACTGGCTCCTGATGATGGTGTCCTCTTTGACCGAGCAGCTCACTTTGTTTTCTGTGGTGAACATTCCACTCACATCTCTGTACGCACACAGCGTGATCACGCGTGACTGCTGTTGAATGACAGTCATTTTTAAACAAGTCAATTACTGCTCAAAGCCATTTAAGTGAATTATGTGGAGCTAGTTTCTAAATGAGGGAGCATAATTATGCTGTGCATGTGCCTGTTGCCATTACTGGAGCACAGAACCGAACAGAGTGACACTGCTGAGACAGCAGAGACAGCCACTCTGACATGAGCGCTTCAGTCTGGCCAGCAGGGGGCGTATCTGTCAAACGAAAAGCCTCCAACAGGGTGGGATTTCACTCACGGTGGGAATCTGTGGTTTCTGCAGGGCCAGCCGGTGTGTCTTCCCCATGTATGAGTCAGTCTTCAGCACAAACATGGTGACCACTCCCTCCGCAGTCATGATGACCACGTAGGGGTCCGCCACGGAGCAATGCACTATGGGAGAGCCCAGGTCCACAGGGATGAAGTGGAGCTGTGTCACTGAGAGCAGAATGGAAAGCAAGCATGTCACTAAAACAGCTTACTATTTATCACTCCTGGTTCACTTTATTTAACCAAATTTTCATCTGATTTCACCTCCTTCCAGCAGCCGGATACCCATAGGGGAGACCTGGATGATGTACTTGTTGTCACCGATGTTTCCAGCAAACACAGTGGGTCCCTGGGTGGCAAATCCACTGGTGTCTAGCTCCATGATCTCCTGGCCTGTCTGAAGGATCTACACAAGAACAGGTTTAGTTTAGCTCCATTAGAAAACAGCGTGATATAACTGGACATGAGACGCGTCATGTTTTTACCATGGTCGAATCCTCTCTGCTCAGAATGAGGAAGCCGTGCTTCTTCATGTCATCCTCCATTTGAGGCTCCGTCTTCTTCTCGTCCTCTTTCTCCTCCTGGTCCTTTTCTCCCTCCTGACCATCCTCACTGGTCTCTGTCTCTGCCCTGTCCTCGGAATCATCGCTTTTAACTGCCTGGGAAAGAAGCAACAAGCATGTTACTGGAAACTAAAGGAGCTAAAATAAAGGAATGAAAATGCTGAATATTGGTGAGAGGGACATCCTGAAGCTGGTAAATAGGAATACACGGTACTTTTTTGTCTTCCTTGACTTCACTTGAGATGACTGTCCACATGTCGTGGCAACCGGGCAACTCAAACGTAGTGACCACTTGAGGTCGGATGCTTCTCTGAGAACAGAATGGAAACAACTCAAAGCACATATCCAGACTTCTATATGCTGCAGACCCCACAACAAGTGACTAAAGAGTGTAGGAAGCGTGAGCATGTCAGCTTGTGTCTGGGGTGTTTACAGGCTACTCCGTCGATCTCTGAGGCAGCCCTGGTAGACCCAGACTTCACTGTAGCACCATCACTGGACCTGTGGCAGACGGCCCTCACGACCACAGGTTTTAGGACGGTGCTGTTTCTCATTTATCATGCACAGATCTAACCAGGCAAGCATGCATTAAGACAGCACACTACATCAGCAGGATGATTTACCTGAAGGACAGACAGTGCGCCGTTCTTGCCGTAGCCAGAGCACACTACAACCTCCAGGTCAGGCTCGGGGTTGCTCTGGAACTGTGGGTAAGATGATATCAGAAGGCTCAAAATGCAATTCCTGAGAAGGTAGGTAACATCGGCACTAACCAATCTGCAGACAGAGACACTGGGAAGTGTGTACCTCTTCAGACAAGAAGGCAGGTTCACCCATGGAAGCATTTGCACAAGGTCCAATGTTGAGGATGCTATCACACACCTGTATGAAACACAGTAAAGACCCCTCTGTCACCTTCCACTGAGATCTGCATTTACAGAAAAGGCAATAAAGCTGTTGGGATTTCTTTTTTTTACCTCAAAGGAGTAGGTGGCCAGCTGAGTGCCCGACTGGGCCTCACTTCCGTACACTTCTATCTCATCCACCTCATCTGACAAAACACAGAAGTTAAGTGAAACACAGATCGGCTGATCACACACGCATCTCTGGCAAAAATAAAAATGAACATACCCGTCCAGTTACTGGACGATTCTACTCGCTTCTTCTTGCTTGGTGGTTCTTCCTGAAATTCATCAGATACGATGATTTGGTTTAAACATTTTGTAAGCTAACTGCTGCAACTGCACAAGCATGAAGTCTGTGAAAACACTGAAGCTTTTTCGTGCTTCACAAACAAAAGGCTAAATCACAAACTGACCTGTTTATCTTTGTCCTTCTCTTTCTCTTTTTCTTTGTCCTGCTTGTCTTTGCCCTCCTCTGGTGGTGTCTCCTGAAGTTTCTCCGTGTACTTCAGGAGCAGTGAGTTTCCAAGGCGGGAGCCCAGGAAAAGGTAGCCAGGCTCCATGGTCACCATCTGGAGGAAAGCCGAGAGTGTGTTTGTTCTAAATCCTCTGAAAGCCTTTGTATATTCAGTATTTACTGCATACCCAAACAGGTCAGCCACATAAAACGCTGTATTTCCACTGCATGGTACAGCTCGGCTCGACTCAACTGAGCTTGCTTGGAACCATTGGGTTTTTTTTTGTTGAACTTCCTAATAGTGACTTCCTGTCTCACCGGACCACTGTTCCTCACAGTCAGAGGCAGAACTTACGGAGGTTGTCAAGACGCTGGCAGCAGCTTTGTCAAAGTGGAAAGCCCGGACACTTCTCATGCCGTCAGTGATGAGGGTCAACACATAACTGCAAGACAACGACAATCAGTGAAGACTCCACCACCAGTGCTCATGTGCATTCTGTTGGTAATTACAATGACTCACATTTCTCCTCCTTTCAAAGAGATGACCATCTTGTCGTAGGCAATAAAGTCGGACTGGCAACAATCGAGTGTGATCTTCACTTCATCCTGTACACCTGTGTAACCAAAACATGTCGTCCAGTGATGAGCTTCACAGCATGTTAAACAGTATGTGAAGTTCAGATATCAAAGACACAAGCACACAAGTGTTTAAGGATGCTAACGCTTACGCAGAGGGAAGGCTGTGGTCCCGTTTGTCTGAGAATTGAGAGAAACTCCATACGGTGGAACGCTTTGATTCAGATACAGCAATGAATTCACAGCAAACACCACCACACCTCCTAAAAAAAGATTTGATACGTGATCAAAGAACACCAAACACTTGAACAACACGGCATATTTCCTCACAGAGCGGAAATTCATATCTATAAGACTTCTGACTGGAGAGGGAATTCACTGGGCTCACCGATTGGCTTAGGAACGGCCATGACCTGTGTACAGTCAAAAGGTAGATTACTGAGAGACCAGATGACAGGATGAACCTTCTGCATTATGTTGAGGGAGATGGCAACAATGCTACAAGTGTCCTGACGCACAGCCACACGCCTGGCAGAGCAATCAGAAAAGAAAAAAAGTCAGATTTTTTTTAGCAATCAAAGGCATTGCTTGTAATAGAAGCAAAGAAGAGCAACAGGTTTGGTTGTTATAGCTGATAACGTGGACTGACCCAGGCCATGTCTGGTTGGGCTCAAACAGGGTGAGCAACGTCGGCTCATAGTAGCCATGGAGGAACTTCATGTCAATGATGTTTAGCAGCTTCTCATCCAGCTCACGGACATCAATGATGTAGCTGGGTAGGAAGCTGGATTTAGGCCTGTAGATGAGATACAGAGACAGACATGCTCACAATTAGACAATAAGTGAAGACACATTAACGAGCAGAATATACAGTGGACTGCAGGCGTACCCTTCTCCAACTCCACCCTCCTGTTCGTCAGTCAGAGTGTCCTTCCTGAACGGCAGCACCACAAGCTTGGTGCCATAAATGAGCATCACAGCACAGCGATTCTCTGGATCTACACGGACAATGGGGATATGTACATTCTGTACAAAACCGTCCTGGAAGTGTAAAACGAGGGCAAACTGGTTAACCAATTCATACACATGCATTTTAACATTTAGACAGACAGATAATGCGACTGAACGCAGGGTTTCCTCATATTTGCTGTGCTGTTGTTTCTACTGGACATACTCTGAGCTCTGGCTCCTCAAAGTAATGAAGAGACAGCGTCTTGAGGTCATGTGTTCCGGGGTCATACTCCACCACAGACAACTGGCAAGAGAACAAACACACACAGAGATCAGTCAAAAGGCTTTTAAAAAGTCAGTTAGGCAGTGAACGTAACTATCGTTAATCACTTGTGCTACCTTGGCATCTTTGAAACTGAGAAGCAATGCATCTCTGCTGGCTCCCACAAGCTGCACACTGGCCATGGACATGACATTGCCAAAGAGAGAGAAGGATGCCACCTGCTCCAGCTTCTCCTTCCGAGATTTGGAGTCTGTGGGAGTAAGAGAGAGTGAGATCGGACCATAAATGCATTCATTAAATTTGGTATAATCTACTTTGAGTACAATACATACCTGAAGACTTATCAGCCTTTGATGTACTCTGAAAGAATGACAGAATGTTAGATACAACACAAATAGCTTTTTCTGGTTGTATTTCAAAACTTGACACAATGAAAGTTAACTGGAGACTTATAGTTACTTCCACATCGTGGATAATCCTGTAGACAAACAGCTGAGATGTTCCAGCAACAACCAAGTTCTTCTCCTTGTTGGATATAAAGTTGCAATAGACAGAAAACTCCACTGCAGTGGGGGTGTGCGCTTGTCTGTACACAGCATACATCCTGGAAGAGTGCCTTCACAGCTGACAGACCAAAACATTCACGTCAAGATCTCCCAATCAATTTAAGAGCCACTGCTTAGATACACAGAAGAAACCAAGCATTTATTGTTCTTCATTCAAAGTAGACGGGAGAGGCTAGTGGGAACAGGCTAGCCCTCCGAAACAATGCTGAACGAACATTTAGTTATTCAGTGGGAAATTAAGCACACCGAGCTTTATTTTCTACCCACAATACTGGTACTGAAATATACAGTACACCTTCAGATTTAGTAACTGAGCTGTGCTACGTTATCATTACAGTAAACAACTTGGTGTATATTGCCCTCATAGCCTGTTTATATAACATACATATATAGATTACACTATCTTAAGCTGCGACTATTTAATACATCTAGTTCAATCAATGCTCTAAGAAATCATGCCACTGATGTGAAAAGATGCATCCATAATAAACAACCGCTTGCTAGCTTTTAAGCTACCAAAGGGTAACGCTAGTTTTAAGGCTTGGCAACTACTTAATTGCTAATCCCCGTTAGCTAACGCCGATCTAATTAGACATGCAAGTAGCACTATCCATTCAGTCATGTCATTGTGACTAGTGTGACTCCGCCAACAGTTAGCTTCATGACATGAAAAGTCCATAACGTTAGCTGTTAGCAATGCGCTAATGTTATTTGTAGCTAGCATATTAGCGTGCATGGCACAGCGCCTGCACCCGTTTTGTTCGAATGTTTTTGCAATTTCTGAATTAAACTTGTCAACGTACCTATATCAAACACGATATCAGAGTCTGTCGCTTTATTGCGTCTTCTTCTGGTTACATTTCAGGTGTCATATTTTGTGGGTTAACGTTACTAACTTCGGCTAGCTATCCATTAGCCAGGTAAGCTAGTGGTCAAATATTGTGGAAGTGCCAGTGTTCTTCTTCAGGTTCTACGGCAGTTTGCTCCCATCTTCTTCGCCTTTTATTTTTTCGGCGGATTAGCTGCTCTGAGGTGTGCTTCTGCCCCCTACAGTTCAAAATCTTGTTAGCGGCTGAATGCACGTGTTTGTGCTTGCGACCTCATTTAACAGAACTGTTTAAAATTGTGTCACCAGTAGCAAACATCAAAGATTCTAAGAAAAAAACATCAAAAGATTAAACTTAATTCGGGTTTATGTTGCTTTGGTGAGCTTTAAGAAAAGAAATAAGACTATTTGAAAAAGGAAAATGTATTACTGAAGTGGTAAATTATCTTTTTAAATTCTTCTCAGGTTTAAACTCAAGAAGTCAGATGGTTAGTTTAACCACAGATGGCTCAACTTAATTCACTGACTCAAATCAATCTACTCCTAACCTGGGTGAAGTTGAGCTATAGGAACACTTTCAAATGATAGGAGATATCCTGTATTAAAGATGGATGCTTTCATTGTATGTCTGTATCATTTCTCGTCGCCTAGAGGACAACATAGGTAAAAATCAGCTCATCAAGATTATGTTTTCTTTAATGTTTTCTAAAACAAAACAACAACATTTTACAGCATCTGTAATAAAATAAAAAAAAAAAAAAACAGCAAACACACTTACAGACATAAGAAAACCCAAAGATGTGTAATCAAAGCAGGTCATTGATGAAAAAGACTTCCAAACAGGAAACTGTCCTTCAATCATGATGTCCACACATTCTGCAGCCCCTGTTCACCACAGTAAGTAAGAGGAACTGAAAGATAACAATCAAGACCCATCATGCTTTGTACACAACAAACAAAGGTGAACTCAGAAGCTATTTTCATAATCAAAATAATAATACCTATTTCTCTAAAGTGCACATCAGATTTGGATGCACCAGGCTTAAGATTTACAACAGATTATAGATAGCAGGAAATCAGCTACATTATGATCAGGGATAATTCTGATAATTTTCTTTCTCTTTGTCAACACAGTAATCACTTTTTCAGTAGTATTTTCATGGTTGGATGTGGAACTGCTGCTTTTCTAGCACACCAGGGAGTTACTGCAATTACATTTAGAAGTTAACTTTTCTCACATAGGTAGAACAAAAAAAAACAAGCAAAAAAACTGCAGATCCTGGACAGAACAGTAACTTCAGGGAAAGCCAAATAACTGAACCAAAAGCAAATAAATACATATATAATATAGGCAACATTTTCAGATCAAATCAGACTGTGCATAATTTTGGTAGTTACAGTTCGGCAGCTGTGTTTTCAACGCTGTCAGCAGACTACAGAATGCCAAATCAAAACTGTTATATTCACCCTAATACAATTACATGTATGCAGGGAAATCAGGAACTAAGTGCAACAGATTTATGGTTTAATCTTAAATCACAAATACAACATAATTTACATGCTTGCAAGTTTAAGCAAGTCCAATAAACAGTGGAGTGCAGTGAGCAATCCCAACAAGCAACAAACTGACTGTTACGAGTGAAATGTCGTGAAATAACTGCAGAGTCCCACCTATTAAAAAGGCTGAAAGGGCATGTTTTATATTACATAATTAAAACGTGCTTTTTGGGTTCAGCCGTTTCAGTTTCTCTCAATCAGACTTGAGTGACTGAACAGCCGACAGCAAACAACTTGATGAAATCATGATCATCAAAGTAAAAGTATCAACTGTACACACAAACATATTAGCTCTTTAGAAATCAAATGCACTTTCTTTAATTAAGGCAGGAACATTCAAACAAAAGCAGTCATTTTCATCTGACGACTCGTCCGCTTTCCTCAGCGGTGGATTCTCTGGCATGTGATGAGATATTCAGGGAAAGCCTGCGTGTCGTTGAAGATGACAAACATGGTCGGCTTGGTGATGTCGTCGGTCACGCTGTCGTATCTGAGGGGTATATCACCAGTCTCTTTCAGCGGGGCTGCCTTCATTGAATGGCAACCTTTAGTGTAGTCTCCCGTTAGAACCTTCGACACGAAAATAAACTTGTGTCCATCTGCATTTGGGGGTGAGTACTGATCATGGACAGACAGTGCAGAGTTGACAGCGAAATACACCCCCTGACCATAGACGGTGGCTGTGTAGAGAAACCAAAATGTCAGAGACTGACACCAAAGATAGGACAAATTGAGTCATACAAGCGGTAGTGCCAAAAACATACCATTCTTTCCACAGAAGCTTCTGTTGAATCCATGAACACAGATCTCTTTCACGCTCGTCTCACTTGTGCCATGGTAGAGGGTCCGTTCGACTTCCGGATACGTGGCACGCTGCAGTACGCTCGCCTTCTTTAACTTGTACTGGTTGTACAGCAGTCGATTCATGATCTTCTCCACCTGGGGGAAAATCTCTGCGTTATTACAGCCTTACCAAGTCACTTGCTAAAAAAATGATGTCGCTCATTTCCTCACCTGTATGATTCTGATTTTGCTGTGGTATTCGTGAATGGTCTCATAGAAGCTCTTCACGACATTCTGAAATTCATCAGACTCCTCATCGACTTTGGTTGCTTCGGGCAGGTTTGACAGCAGAGAGTATTCCTCTTCTGTTAACAGAGGATTCAGTTTTCTTCGTTTAATTGAGTTCTTAGATTCAATTTTGTTATTTATCAGCATTCAGTAAAATGGAGTACAAAAACAAAATCAATATCGTCAATTATCCCGCAAGCTAACGCTAACATATTTAGCGAACAGAACTTTAGTTTAAAGGAAAAAGTAAATGACACAAATTTACAAAAAAGTCATGGGTAACACAATGAATTCCATTGTGGTCCTCAATGAGAACAGGAGACATGCCAATTGGAAATGAAGATAATGTTGGAAAGTTAGAAGCTTTGTGTCTGCGTTAGCTAGCCAGCTTTTTTGGCATGAGCTAGCAAGCTAAAATGGTGCAATCAGTTTGACTTGTTTGCCAATCTTTTCCTGCAGTTTGTTTGTTTCGGGCTTCATACATCATATCATACCATGCTGCAGAAAACACTAGGCAGGAAACAGTAAAAAGTTCCTTTACCTGGCACATCCTCACCCAAATCCCCTAAATTGACCAACTTCCTGGAGATTTTCACAGACTTCCCCGACCTAATGTTGCATTCTTGCATTTTCTCAAAGTCTATGGTGTGAGGCTGATTGTCTAGCAAGATATCAATTTTCTTCAGCTTCATCCGCCAAACATTCTCGATGAATACTGTAGCATCAGGCGAATAAGGAGTTTTGTCTGAAGAGACCGGGTCGTGATGCACCCATTGGACGGCTTTCAGAACATCCTGGTCAGATACAAAATTGGACAATTTCTCCAGCAGCAGCTTCACATCACAGAGTGCTCCGGTCACAAAGTCCTTGAAGCCAGAAACAGTGATTATGGTGCCCTGAACTTGAATCTCGACTGCGTGCTTCCTTTTGATCACCTCCAGACACTTCCTGTGGTACTCAGACATGTTCTTCACAGTCCTGTGCTCCAGTTTCTCCTCGACCTGTCTCTGGCTGACCTTCTTCCCGAAGGCTATGTCCACCCGAATCAGATCACAGCTATAACCTGCAAACACATGCAGCTGTATGGTGTTGGCTGCCTTGATGGCGTCCTGTAAGGAAACACTGATGCCCCTCTTCAGCTGGTCCACCTGGGGGCTCTTGTCGTTACTACTACAGGATGCTTCATGTTGGATCATTTTCTTGGACAGCTCCAAAGCTTTTTGCAGCTGTTTCTCCTCATCCTCCAGGGACCAAAGGCTTGACTCCATAGAGTACTGGATGGCCAGAGACATTTGGGCCTCTTCTTCAAGGTCACTAGAAAGGCCAAGAGGTCCATCATTCATCTGGAGAAACCCAGTCAGAGCGTTCCCTTCAGCTGAGGGCTGGGAAGTATCCACAACTATCACATCAGAGTCCTGGTCTGTCAGGCTGGTCGGATCCTCGGCTGTGTACAGGTCCACGTCATCCATGTCATCAAATTGGTCTGAAGTGGACACACCCTCCTCGAGTCTTCCATCAATGGCTGAGACGATTCTCCTTGCCTCCTCTAAAAGGCCTATGAAGAGGTGAAAACAGACAGTTTGAGACTGCACAGGAATATGAGACATTATTGAAGCTGCTATTAAAGTTAATGAATTATTGATTACCTCTGCCTGCAGCAACATTATCATCAGTTTGCATTGAATCTGATTTTAAGTCCTGCTCAGAACCATCCAAAGACACTCTCTGGAAGTTTGTGTGGGACATCATGGTCCATGCAGTTTCAAAAATGTCCTGAAACAACAAACACAGTGTTTCTGTGAACACTGAATGTTTCTGCCACAGGGAAGCTTGAATTCTTAGTCTTTATTTGGATCCCCATTAGCTCCCACTGAGGAAGCAGCTCTTTTTCCTGGGGTCCACACACAACAAAGCTTAAAAGATTAAACAAGACACATAGCATAACGCATGTGAAAACAAAGTGGTTCAAATCGCCTGAACATAGCACAACCATAACAACATTAACCATTCTCCATCTGCCAGGAGCAGATACGTGGGGAAAACAACCCAAACATGTTGACAATGGACAGATTGCAAATACATTCAGTATATCTGGTCGGTGGCCAGCTTTACGTGCTTCACAAAATGATTTTGTTTTTGCATACCGGGTGCAATTAAAAACACATTTTAGCTTTTTCACATGCTTGTGAAAAAAGTTGTTGTCTGTCATCCACATGCCAACAAATGTCTCTGTATATTCCTTTTAAAGGATGATTTAGCTTTCATTATGTGAACATTATGCATTGTGTATGCAAATGACTTCACATTTACATGTTAATTAGCAGATTCTGATTTAATGATACAATAATTCTAACAGTAATATAATAAGTTTCCTGTTTGGCAGGTTAGATAGACAGGTTTTGGTTTTTGTGCTGATCTTTAGTTCACTTGTACTTTGTTTTTGTTATTTTTTTTGGCTTTTAAACCAGACGGGATTCTACTTCCACGGCTCACTGAACAGTGATAATATATTTCATTAAAACTGCTGGCGGCTGTTTATTCATTTGGTGCCTTCAGTTAGGCTGTGATTCACATGAGTGTGCCGAGGCATTTTTATCATCAAGTGTACCTGCAGTGCAACAGCTCATTAAAAGCAAATGATCAGAAATAGACCAGGCTTCATAAACACACAGTGCCATTAAAGGAATTGTTTGACATTGTAGGATGTGCTTATTTGCTTTCTTGAGAGCTAGATGAGAAGATCAAGATCACTACTATACCTGTTTGTAAAACATGAGGCAAGCTGCCAATTAGTTTATCTTAGCATAAATACTGGAAATAGGTCAAAACCGCTAGCCTGGCTCAGTCCTTTCTCGCTCATTTCTCATTTCTTGCTCTCAGCAACCCAGCGTTCACTTCCCCTAACACTAGGAACATTTTCATTGTGTGGTAAGCTGCAAGAAGGAAATGGAAATTTGTTTTCTGCTTGTGAGTGCTAGGAACCTCTATCAAGCTATGAGATAATATAAGAGAGAGAGCTACAAGAACATTACATTTATATACTGCGTTGCTAGAATAATCAATGCTAGTCGAAGAGCAATAAGCAGAAATAGAGAGTACATGTATATATTTGCATGTTTGCTGTTGATGTCAGATTTTCCAATAAGAATTCAGTGTTAAAACAGTCCCCTCTCCTCATGCTGTAGCTGAGCTATAATGGAACTTCAATGTTATTTGGACAAAAATAAAATGAAACTCAGTGATAAGCTGATTCCCATACAAGCATTACTAAAACCAGTGGCTGGAGACTCAGAAAGTGTATTTATCAATTTTAAAAACTGATATGCTTTGAAAAATGGCCAGCAGATTTTCTCAGAGGAGGAAGCACACTGCCAACGCCGTGTGTCAGACCTTTGCAAACTAAGGACTGCGCCTGATCTCCTGCTCACTGCTCTTTTCATTACAACCAACTTTCTGCTCACAGAAAGTCGGTTGTGAGGAAGAAGTTGGACACAGCTTCAAAAACAAAGAAACACAGAGGAGTTCAAAAGGAAACTCCTTTGTTCCATCCTTACGTTACCTGGTGCGGCAGGGGTTCCCATGGGACATGCTTTGTGATGATATACACCTGAAACTTGGTCTCCATCTCTTTCAGGATTCTCTTGCACTCCTCGTCGCTTAAAAACCGGGTCACTCCCGGAGCATTTACTGTGATGGTTCTGGTACAGATAGAAGAGACGACACCTTGCAACACCTCCTCAGCCATTTGACAGGCAACAGCATGGCCATGGATCTATCAGGTACGTTGGAAAAAAAAAGAAAAGAAACAATCTGATGAGTCTAGGGATTTCATATACCAGGGTAATGAATGAAACAGGAGCTTGAAAAGTGCAGTGCACTCAAACATCTTTGCTTGTACACACACCTTTAATCCACAAACATCCTCTGCCTCGAGTGGAAAGATAGACACTTGGTCCATGTCGGCCAGCAGCTGATGACAGTGGACCTGGATGTACTTCAGCATGCCTGGCTCCATCGAGATGACCGTGTCCCTCTCGATGGGCGTGGTGAGAAACTGCAGGATTGCAGTCTGCTTCTCACTCTCCATCCCTTTCAGAGTCAACACATCAATATTCCCTCCTCGCTCTGACACCTTCACAGAGGAGAAACCCAGAGCCTGCAGGAACTCAGACCATTCTCTGCAATAAAACATGCCTTCATACTCTGTGTCCATCGGTATGCTGAAGTGACCCAGCTGGGATTTCAAAAAGCTACATGCCTGGTTAGCCGAGTCCTGGCATATTGAGGTTACTACAGCGTTACAGTGTGATACGGTGTACATAGCCGGCGGTGATCCAGATTGATTCATGGTCTGCAGTAGTCGCTCTTTCACATCTTTTCTTGCAAGGAACTCAGCCTTTTCTGGCTCGAGGGTGAAATGAGTCTCAGCCATTTTGCCAAAATAGTCCAAGATAGAGTGTTTAATCAGCTTGAGCATTTGTCTGTCAGTTCCTGCAACATGCACACCATTATCTTTGATTTGCATGATGAGGTTTGGGTGAGCCTTTTCAATGTCCTGCTGAAAGGAGCTGAATTGAAACAAAGCAAGTTTTACCGGGTCAGTGACAGGAATATGACTTGATAGCACATCTTCGTCCTCCATGTGATCCTCCATGGCTTCCTCCGCCACCTCCTCTACTGCCTCATGGGCAGCAAGGGGCTCTGAGGCCGCCTGAGAGGAGGACTGGCTGTTTGCACTGACCACCATGGGAGCGCTCGTCTGCACCTGCATATCACTCATATCCTCAGAGTTTCTCTCCGTAGCATCTCGGCTTCCAGCTCCAGAGACTTGTGATGTTAAGCTTTGTGTGGGTTGAAGAAAGTCGAAGAACGCTGTCACGACAAGATCAGCACCTTCCAGTTTGTGTGGCTGATCCAGGACGGCGCCCACAGCTGATAAAAGACACACAGACAGACCTTTTGTTTAATAAAGAGCACGACCATGAAATAACCAAAGTATTTAAAAGGTCGTTTAATATAAAACTTACAGTCATAACTGACGAAGGACACCTTGGCTGTGCCCTCTGAAAGCACTGTGACCTCCTTCACCTTCTGATTTCCACCTCCCCTGCTCTCAAAATACAACGTGAGCATGTCTGTAGTGACGCCAGGGTGCAGGTTCTCCACCAAGACGGAGTCAGTTTGCTCAATCTGTTCAAGAGCTACCTCGGCCCCATCGAGCATCCTTTTGGAGATTTTAGCACTAAGGTTTTGGAAATCTACAAAACAAAACACAATATAATAAACAGTACCATGACAGAAAATTACAATTTGGAGCGTTTGGAAGCAACAACGTCCTCATGTTTTATGTGCACTCAACACACCTTTCGAGAAGGGCTGGCTGAGGTGAATGAGGATGAAATCTCTCCCCGGCGAGGGACAGAGAGTGTAGTCAGACACGTTCAGCCCCATCATGTTCTCCACGTAGAGCTCTATCATCTCAGGGCTGGTGCTGGGGTTGATCCCTCGCAGCAGCAGTCTACACGGGTCCTTCGAGGCCGGCTTTCTCACACTCAGCTCCACATTATGCACAACGTGGTGCCCTTTAGACAATACTCGGGCTGCAGCTGTTAGAATGAGCAGAGCAGAAATAAAGGCGAAGTTAGCTTAATGTCTTGAAGGAGAATTTTCTGAAGTGCAGTCATGCTTTGTTTCTATATCAGTGCCTCAGGAGCTAAAAAGGAGTGATGTCTAAAAGCTTTTAATCGCAAGGGAGTTTGGTCCACTAAGAAATTGTACACCAGTGTTGCCAATGATATTGTTTTTGTCTCTTCCCATAGCTGTCATTCTGTTTTTTTGTTGGTAAATTGGATAACGAACAATTTGAAAGCAGATGAGGCTAAAAAATCCCAACCATACATGCAAAAATATCCGGACAAATGATCTCTGAGTTGCCACTTGCCTTCTGCCTCTTCAAACACCAGTATGACTCCATCACCCTTCTTCTCCACAGAGACCAGTGGACCTCCCCCGGAGCGCCGCTTGTTCTCAAAGTACAGAGAGAGCAGCTCCTCGTCCACTCCTGGGGGCAGCGCCAGCACCTCCACCGTCCTCTCCTCCGGGCTTTCAACAGGCATCCTGAAACATGCAAACGCACACAGGTTAGACCACAGCAGGTGAAGGGGTTCGAATCATTTATTTACAGCTTCCTTGCTTGATGTTTGCTGTTTGCTCCTCTGGGGTCAGTGCCTGAGCCTGATGGGCCAGACTCAAAGTACTGGTGACAGCTGCTTTTTAAAAATGAGGATTTGCTTCTTCTTCCTGTGTTATACTGTATGTTACTGTAAATGAAACATCTTCCAGAGCATTATATATTTATTCCACTGTGTAAATAATGCAGGCCTACATATAACACACATCAAACTTCTCATATCAAGACATGAAAATGGAAAATCACAAGATTTGACTCAAATCTAAGACCATGAACTTTACATTTAATCATGTCAGAGGTCATATTCTGATGCGTCGCTGAACATACTGATAATAAGATAAGCCTGTGATAATAACTGACCATAGTAACACAGTTCACAGCTAAATTGCAGCTCAGTCCGGTACTTGAACTGCTTTTAAATTACATAACTTAATGATATATATCTACATTTATTATACATCCACTTTATATGCATTACAACATGTCTTTAAACATTTCAAAGTACAATCATGTCCAATCCCTAAACACACGGGAGAGACCACACGTTTTGTTCTCGTCTGTAACCAAAGAAAGAATAAGTCTGAGCCAATGGTCTTTACTAATACACACACAACACGTTTAGTTTCACTTTACCACATTTTACAGTAGAAGTCATAATTCTGCTCGGTTACACTTCATATTAAGGTACACATATTCACCATGAACTAGTTGCTTAGCATGTATATTAAAATCACACTTGCTCTTAATTACTCATTCTTAAACACTCATTACTGCCTTATCCTGCATGAACATACACTGGGCCATTTCTTCGCGTTTACGTAGGAAGAGTTTGGCCATGACAGACTCTGGCCTTCCACACTGACATGTTCACAGCCACCTGACAGGAAGCTCGGCCTGAGCAACACCTTCGACATTTCATGAGCCAAATGTAACGACAGGAAACCTTTTGTCAAACAGAGCCAGCGTAGCGCCCTGTTTGTGTTTATTCACTGCGGAGTAAACCTCAACTTTACGGAGGTTACGTTTACCCCAACTAGAAAGTGAAAGCAGAGGCTCCAGTGGCCATGTTTGGACTGTGAAGCTGTAGTTTTAACGATACTGCCTTTTATTCTGTCCACAGAGTGCGAAAATACATCATGCTGAAGGACTGAGGAGGTTCGCCTACCTGTGCTACACAGAAGACATCTGCTCAGAGGATGGTTCCGTCCAAACAGGCTGAAGTGACGCGCAACACTTCCTCGTTGTGCTGCTTTATGATCAGCAGGGGGCGCCATCAGCTGCACGTGTTAAAGGGAAACGGACAGCTGAGGAAGACAACGATGCTATCATTTCGAGCAACGACAGCAACATCAATAATAATAAGGATAATAACATGGGAATTAAATAAATAAATATATATTAATTAAACATGTATATAAATTAAAATCATTATAATTGAGAAAACACTCTCTCTACAAGGTCTGTGTTTATTTACACCTTCTTTCTTTCTTTCTTTCTTTCTTTCTTTCTTTCTTTCTTTCTTTCTTTCTTTCTTTCTTTCTTTCTTTCTCACACCATGACAACGACCTGAAACGGTTTTTGCTGCTGTTTCAAGAATAACCTCATTGTATTAGATCAAGTGTTACATCCCACTGATTGCCTTGATTTTTCTTGTTTCACAGTGGTGGAAATAAAAAGTATATTTAGTCAAGGGCTGACTTCTACTCCAGTAGACTTCAAAGGGAAATACTGAACTTGCACTTTTAATCCACCACAATTTGTTATAGTTATTAATTCCTTTGCATATTTAATTAATTAAACATGATGCCTTATTATAGAAACTACCCAAAAATATTAATAATACACATTCATGCATCAATAATAATCATTCAATAGTGTATTATACAATAGTGTGAACTTTTTCATTCCCTCATACTTTGTCGATAAGACCATTGTGCTCTTCCAGTAAGAATAAAATTCTCAATGCTGGACTTTCACTTGCAACGGATTATTTCTATATTGCACTGCTGTCTGAACATGGTGCATTGTGAGCATATGAAACATCATTGCATATACTATTTCATAACTTGAACCGAAGCACGTTTCTTCACCATTTAATTATGAGGCTTGTCAAATCAGACAGCAGTCAGTGCTGTATAGAGTTATATAGTAGGAGAGAATGAGGCTCTTCAGCACTTACCTGCCTTTTATGACTCAACTTATCATTTGATCAGAAGGCCATGCTGACTAATTTAAACTGCATTGTGTTCAGCACTCATTATAGTGTGAATGCATTCATGCATGAATGTATAATAGAATGTATAGTAGATCAGCATGCAGTTGTGAACTCATTTTAAATAGCCTTTATATATACTGTCTGAGTTCTACATACAATGGCTGCAAGCCAAACACACGCCCATGCACTGTGTCCTGCAGCTTTTTATGATAAGCTTATATATGCTTGATCAGTTTTCCATACTCAATGTTATTTTCAATATAGTTGTACTGCATATATAATGAGTTAATCCTCAGACTGAATGAGATCCTGCATGCATAGGCTGTAATGCAATGCATTGCTTCAAATTATTCTGTATGTGTGAAATGGGATGGAATAGGAGGCCAGCAAGTTCAGATCTACTTTCTATCTCACAAACTAGAAATGTTTTCATTTGATATGTATTATTGATTAACGTGCCACACTGAGTATTAAAATAAATCATAAATGTCATCATTATGTGCTCAGAAGAAGTCGATCAGTGTGCATATTGAATTTTGCTTGGAGTGTTATCATACATTGGATGAGATGTAAATAAAGTAGAGGCTGAGCTGACTCCATACAGTTCAATGCATTCTACATCTCATTACATTTACATGTCATTATTATGAGCTTATATATAGATAATCAGCAGGCCAAAGGGAACATGTTGAAATCTTAATGTAACATGTACAGTGCATATATAAATATAATGCGAGTGAATGCACCCATTGCCTTTAATACATTCTATATCTCATAATAACTCCCATACTGTTCATGCCATTATTAGTGTTGATGAAAGAAGGTTGTCTCAATTGCAATGGACAGCCATTAAAACTATGGATAAAAAAGTATCAAGTTTATTAATAAGAATCACTCGCTGATTCAGCAACCACACTAATTACACTAATTTGTGAAAATGATCCAGTTTCCCCCACAGCAGCCACAAAACAGCTGTACTGTGAAGCCAAGCTGTGAGATGCTGAGCTGCGTCCTAATGAACAAAAAAAGCAAAGAACAGAAATGTGTAGCAGGACTCCAGCAGCCAATTCTTCAGAGATAACAACTGCAGTTTACTTCTATCAGAGTCCATTACATGTGCGTCGTGATGGTACCACGTCATGTGTTTATGCGTAGATTATCTCAGCATGAAATGAGGTGACATGATAGCAGAGAATCAACAGTTTTCTTGTATTTGTAAGTAGAAAGAAGAAAAATAACCTCGGGAACTTTGGGCTTTCACACATTTTTTTAATCATTATTCTAGAGTGTTGATTGTAGCGTGTAATGGTGGATTAAAGAAATTTACCACATAGAGAGGGGCACTCAAACAAACCCCCTCACTAATTGAAGCTGACAAATGGCCATGTTTCAAATTTCATCCTTTAACAGAAAACAATTTAAATGATAGACATGAGATGAATATCTATGAGCAAAAACACAATCTTCGTAACAGCAGAAACCAGAGAAATCCGTTCAAAGTTGTTGCCATGGGGCATACAATCTTGATATATTTTACAAACAATTACTGGCTAGAATCACTGAAATGTGATGTACTTCCCTTCAAATCAAAGACATCTTTTATTCATAATTATCCACAGTTTCCTCTGTGAAATTAAAGCATTTACACTACCATTAACTCCCCAAAACTGGGATGCATTTAACATGCCTCCGCTGTTGCAGACTGTTGTGTTTCAGTGGGGTTCATGTATGCCAGTCTGCATGCAAGCCAGCCATCTAAATTACAGCTTACCCACACAAAATCTGCATAAACTTCTGAAATGCATTATTTATAATTAATTAACCCCCTTGTCCTTTTCACACATTTTAGCAAAAAAGAAGGAAAAAAAAGAAGCTTCAGTTGTGTTTTACCATACTGTGGGAGCCCACTGAATAACTGAATAATGCAAGATTTCATTATCCATCTCTCCCACACAAGTCAGTACCAGTGACCTTCTTCAAAGTACCGAAAATACACCATGAACATAAACATGGGATTTTTGTGAAGGTGCTTTTTTTAAATGTGTTTTACATAACTATTCAACAATGAAGAGAGGATGAAAAAGTAGATCAAATAACGGTGAGTGACAGACTTTGTATTGTGTAACATTAAACAACAGTTTTAACAGTGTCAGTTCAGATTAAGTCATCATTTCAGTCACATCATGGACAAATCAAGTGATGTTAATGCTGATGCATGTTCGTATCCACTAGGTGACAGTGTCCCCTGCACAACAAATGCACGCCACTGTCATCTACAAGGTGGCTGACAAATCTGAATTGAACAAATATTGTGGTTCCTTCGCTTATCAGCCTGCTCTCACGTGGAGAGAAAACCATCATGAAGACACTGACCGGGCAAATATCCCATTATGTTTCAAGGCACATGGAGCAAATCATAGCCTATTAGAGAAGCACCACCAAGCTCAATTCCTGATGAATGTAAGACTTGTAACATTTCAGGTCAGAGATTTGATGGTGAAAATGATACCATGAGGGCAGGATGAAAGTGTCTGTGTTTCTTGACGTTATAAAGCATTTAGTATTCAGACATAGACAAAAAGTTCAGCAAGTGCAGCTAATAATTTCAAGCCTGGACAAAACATTGTGTTTCATCAAAACTGCAGAGGTGTTAACTCTATTTAACTCTATAACCAACATTTTGTTCTGTGACATATACAAAAAGTCCCACTGACAAAGATGCTCATATACTGTGCGCATCATGCATATCATTCCTTAAAAGTGACACTGTATACACAACAATAACATGAACTTCTAAAGGTTGCTGACAACTATAGTGATGCTAATGATTAGAATTACAATACAGCACAATTTGATGGTGAAATTAAGTGTTAAAAAATCACACTGAAGGCACTTCACACCCACTTTTCATGAAAAATATATGTCACAATGTACATCTAAAATGTGTGGTACATCATTGATTTTAATGATAAGGCACCCCTGTATAGGCTGTTTCATATGTCAGATTCCCTTCCCTACAGTTTTAAACAGGACTCAGAGTCTGCAGCCATGCAAGCAGCTCTGTGACGCCGTATGCACTGAGTTAATTGCTAGCATGCTAACGCTCACAATGACAATGCTAACAGGCTGATGTGAAGCAAGTCTAATGTTTACCATATTCACCACACACATGTAGAGTGTTAGCATGCTAATATTTGCTAATTAGCAGAGGCTGATGTGAACGTCACTAGATTTGCCGGTGGGGGACATAAATGTGGATAACAAATGTCATCGCAATTCATTTGATAGCGTTGAGATATTTCACCCTAAACCACAAATGCTGACCTGCTGGTGGCGCTAGAGGAAAAATCTGGGGATCAGGAAAGTTATTGAGATTCATCCTGTGAGGAACACGACTGTCTGGTGGAGCGACTGGCCAATGGGCTGCTAGCATGGTGATAAAAGTAGAGAAGTGTTTTGGGTTACTGATTTTAGCATTTTCAACCTCAATATGTCCAAATTTGACTCTCTTTGTTGACTTTGGTTAACAAAAAATGTATATATAAAAGATTGTTGAAGAGTTGAATAGAACAAATCAATTAATAATATTACAAATTACATTATAGAGACTTTATTTGTGTTGTGTGGTCAAAACTTTCTAAATGGCGGTGGTGGTGTGTTGGAGGGACCTGAGCATTTCTAAAGCCCTGGCTGAGGCCCTGTGGGTAATCTATGTCACATTACAGTAAATTATGTTTTTTGGGCCTGATTTTGGGCTTGATTTTGATTGTGGTCCTGTTGAACTATATTTTACACCTCCAATCAGACAAGCAAGATACGAGCAGCTCTGCAGTGCAGGTAGTTTTTATGAATTTGGTCAGAATCCCCCTTGCTTTGTCTATACATCAACAGGGTAATATGGCACTTTGTCTGACTACTGCTGTCAGCCGGGCTTATTTTGTGTCAACGGCCATTAACACACAAAGCTTCAGTAGCCACAATGCCAACCATTTATAGAAAAGAGAACATAGAGAGTACACACATACTATATAATAGTACTAAAGCTTTTTATGTATAGCATGCTTCATAGTATCTTTTCTTCTTGTCTGTGTGTTCACTCTCAGACAGAGTTGGGATCAGAGGTTCTGAAACAAGTGGCAGTGCTGCTTTTGCCTTCTTTGAGTTGTTGAATTGTGAATTGTTGGATCTCTGTACAATAGAGAGTACAGTCTAGACTTGCTCTATGTGTAAAAGTGCCATGAGACAACGTTTGCTGTGATTTTGCGCTCTATACCAAACAGAATTTAATGAATTGAATTGAATTGAATTGAATTGAATTGAATTGAATTGAATTGAATTGAATTGAATTGAATTGAATTGAATTGAATTGAGAAAAAAGCTCTGTTGGTTTGTCAGTGAGTGAAATTTCTTAAACAGTAGTTGAAGAAATGAACAGAGCCGAAGAATTCATGTAGGAATGTCTTTGGAAATAATGGCAAAAATGTTCTCCCAGTGTGAGGGGAAGGGAAAATAAACATTAGAAGGATGTTGAGGTTCATTTGGTGGTCATCCCATTGCACATATGGACTTGGTATCATCTGCCTTTAAACATTCGGATTTTGTGCTTGTCTGCCAGCAGCAGGGTGACATTATATTCATAAGATCCGTCATGGACTCCTGTGAATCGGAAAGCCCCAGCCAAATGGTTCTTCTCCCAGTAGTGGTGCCAGTTTCCATACTGGTCTGCACCGAATCCAAACAGATTGACCTGGAGCAGACGAGGAATGAAAGCGTCGTGTCACAAGCACAGGAAAACATCATCCACACAAGCTCCACACGCTTATTCATCAGTGCATTTTACACATAACTTCAGGTTCCCTTAATACAGCAGGTCAGCTTACCTCGTCACAGATGTGGATAGCAAACAGTAATGTGAGGAAGCCAGTGGAAGGATATCGTCCATGACCCTCGAGCCAAGACTCGTAGACGTATTTGAAAAATGTGGGATTGTAAATCAACACCTGCAAAAGAGTTTCCTTTGTAAATTCCTGAGAGAAAAAGATTCATTTCTGTATATTGGAGGGATTTATTTTACACAGTGTGACATAAATAACTCTGTACTGAAAAAGAAACACCAGGAAGAAAGAATATTCAACATCAGCTTTTACACACTATGTACAGTCAAAAGTATAGTGATGTCTGGAGCTCATTGTTCTGGGGCTGTTGTTAGTGGTTTGCGCTGACCCTCTTAGTTCAAATTCAGTTCTTAATGCTGCTGCAGCAGTAGCTGATGGTATGCCACACCAGTACAAGTACATATCCTGCATTTCAAATGTTAGACATATAAAAGTATGTCTGCAAATGTATTAAAGTACATTATACATTATTTGTTGGATATTATTAGTGCATAATGTTGTAATTTGTCCATGTTTAGAACGTTGTAGACTACTAATAACAAATAAAACAATAAATGCATATAGTAAATAAAGTGATGTGACACATTTTGTAAGATCATCACATTTTGCATGTAACATCTTAAACCAGAGAGTAATTAGTGACTAATCAAATCAAACAAATATAATGCAGTAAAAAGTACAATATTCAAGTAAAGTATGTGAGTAAATGTACTTAGTTACTTTCCACCACTGCAAGTTCCACTAAGAATCAGCATGTGATGGGAACATTGGTGTCAGTAGACAGTAATTAATGCCCATGTTTTCTTCAACACCGATATGTAAGTGTAAGTTCAGGTGTCCACATACTTTTGGCCTCGTAGGTATAGGATATATTAAGTTTTTATAAAAGAGAATCGATATTGTCCAAACAAAAGTAACACTACAATCAATTTAAGATATGAAAAAAGGTGAGCTTTTCTGTAACTCACCTTATCTTTGTTTGCCTTTATCCTGGCTGGAACAGGTAAATATGTGCTGTAACACAAGAAAACACCAGCAGCTTAAAATCTGGGCTTTGCCTTGAGAACCACTAAAATGCTCTTTCTGCTTGTTTGTCTACAATGTTTGTCTGGTATCCCATCCACCATCGCAGTATGAGCCATCCATCCGTGATTTTAATCGCATTTAACTGGGGACATGTCTAAAAATAAATACCCAGTGTCTGTCCTTTTTACAATTGTATGAAGAAAGCTGATTACATCTCACGGGCAGATTTGGAGGTCTACACATTAACATATGCTCGCTGTCAACGTTTTTGCTTTTGGACTCATCACACGGGAGCATGCAGTGCAGTCGTCGTTCCAGGTTGGTGAAGACACTGCAAAGTCAAACCATGTGGAGGAAAGGTGTGTGCAACTCCCATGAGGTCACTCATGAATTTGTTTATACAATTTTCAGTAAAAGAGGCAAAGGAGCCGATAGAACATATCGAGCTATGAACATGCAAATTTAAAGTAATCCTCCACCACGCCTGTGCAGACTGTTGAAACCGAAAAGGGATGGCATACTAATGACTGAAATGAAAAGTAATGACGAAATGGTAAGATACAAATGTTTCCAATTAAAGCAAGGTTTATCAAGGCTATTGCCTCTGCTGCAGTGACTGCCATTAAAATTCAAAGATTATACAGACCAGTCTAATGCCATTTAGAAATATGCTCTGCACAATATATGAGCCCAACTGTTCCTCTCCATTTTTTTTTGGTGAATGAAAATGAAAATAACCTGTCATGAGTCCACTGAAATTATGTTAAAAAGTACATCTGGCTTTACATTTTTGCATAGAGAAGTGCTTAAACTGTAGTTACTTTTCAAAGTCAGGGGCTTGTGGAGCAGTCCTGTGCCTCTTCACACAGCCCTGTCCTTTCATAGAGCCCCATTTTAGTTCACAAGACTAGAAAATGTAACAAAATAATTCACAACACTCAGTTAAGATGTAATGGCTGTTGGGCTAACGCTGACATTACTGCCAGTACAGTGAAATTTAATGATGCAGAATGATTGCTTTGGCAGAGTTGGAAGACAACTGCATATTTATAGGAAACATTTGTTTGGATTTGCACGTCCTGCCATCTAACATGTTGGTGCGTTTGAGTTATTGGCAGTGGCATTAATTGGCTTCATTTTTTTTCTCTGGATGTCCAGTAATCAAGCTAATGATTCCGGGTCACTGAGAATGAAGCAGCTGAAGGTGAAATTTACTGGAAGATTAAGACTGAGTGATTATCCTTGTTATGGCAATCTGACAAGTAGGAGTACTGAGTGAGTGGGATTGTTAGAACTATCTGATATTTGGAGAGTGTAAATGAAAGTGTGACACATGCATGATGCACAGTAATGCGTTCACAGGGCAGTTAAAGGTCTTGAACCCTTGTTTCATTGAGAAATTGACTTCTAAATGAAGCACCTCTACTCTTCACATTTCCAAATGAGAAGAAAAGCCCATTTTTTCACCATTTTGAAAATTAGAGAGCCTCTTGTGGATGTAGAATTTGTCTTATGTGGTAGAATGCCAACAAATTCAGTCCAACAGTGATATACTATATTGACTTGATATTAAGGACTTCTGCTTTGAGACATGAGACTAAATGATGGCTACAGAAATCATGCTCATGCATCTATGACAGGGAAATTAAAAAAACACTATACAGCGTACAGTGGGTTTATCCTACTTTTTTTTTTTTTTTTTTTTGCTCAAATAGCTACCCAGTGTGGCTGGAAATGAATTTTGATTGAAAGTGAAACAACATGGCAAAGAAATGGGCCACAAAACCAAAACAATGAACTGAAAGATGCTAAAAAGCTCTATAAAGCTGAGGAAAACTGCAGTGAGTAAGGCGATGTGTTTCTAGGAGCAACACCTTTCGCATAACACACACTAATTTCATCCAGTCAAAATATATACATATAGATTAGTGCCCCTTTAATATCTGATT
This sequence comes from Chaetodon trifascialis, assembly GCF_039877785.1. Lineage (NCBI taxonomy): Eukaryota > Metazoa > Chordata > Actinopteri > Chaetodontiformes > Chaetodontidae > Chaetodon > Chaetodon trifascialis. Next base: position 18,962,553 of record NC_092072.1, read on the forward strand.
GGTACACTTACTGTTTAATGGTACCGGTGGTCAGAGCACTAATCATCCACTGCAGGTCCAGAGTCTTGAAGGGGATCAGCACAAGAATGGTGGTGTTGTCCAGGTCAATGGCACTTTCTGGATACATGATGTGATGTGTTGTTCTGGCACCCACATCCTCCTCAAAACCATTGGTGGGAGCCTGGTTCATTCTGCAGGGACAAAGAAGCAGGCATTTGTTTTTCTAACATTCTTTCCCTTTATTTTCCCAGACAACAGTCAAATTGAGGTTTATTTCACCACCTGTAACAGAGATAGGAAAGATTTGCCTTGTGTTCTACTTATACCCATAATCTACAAATGGGATAATTTTCAGGAATCTTCCAAGTCAGCCAAACCACACAGCACCGGCTGTGATGACTACAGAAAAAAAAACCATATAAATATAAAGACAGAGACAAACAGAAAACAAATTGTCCAGCTTTACCATGTTGTGGACATCCAAACAGCAATTCAGAACAATCCGATGTCCATTTAGAGCTCAACAATTACAGCTTGGCAAGCAAGGCGAGGCGTCCCTATTATTATGTCCAACAATACTCACTCAAGCTGGAGCTGTAATTGGCAGGAACATAGTTTGACAGTGGTAGTTGGTTTGTGGAAGGAGGTGACACATAAAAGAAAAATCACAAGGCTGACCACCCTGTGCCGACCATCACCTGTTTGGGCACTCAGGTCTGAGCAATATCATCTTCCTCATTACGGACTCTGAGATGACAGCTATATAACAACTTGACATTTTCAGCCTGAGCCTGTCAGAACTCAAAACGACCTCCAGCAAGAGGCATTTTACAGCTGATGGGATTTTTTAAATTTTTTTTTTTGCTATTCCATGCTGAAACTTTGCAAGATGTAGCCTCTAGCGTTAAAATGTCCATGAATGAGCACATTCGGAAATAACTAACAATTAACAATTCATCAATTACCACCAAAATCTTTCATGTTTCCCCACCTTTTGTGCTCCATGCTAATGCTAGAAATCTTATTGCAGCTCTTGGGCCAAAAGGCAAACCAAGTAATTCAATCAATAATAAAAATATGAAAGTTGTTGAATTTCATCATTCAGGTAAAGTCAGGTTTTATTTCTACAAACAGCCTATTTGCAATTTGTCTCAGATGGGCTCAAGCCTGCAATTTTCTCCATACAACACCCTCTATCCTTAGACTGAATTTGGCACAAGAGAAGACTCAGGAGTCAAGGACATTTTTCAGGCAAACTGAGGGCAAAGGAAGCATCCTGTTCACACAATACTGCTACAGCAGCATCCAATGACATACATTGGAGTTCTGTTTCTGGCTGTTGGATGTAAGTCCAATACTCAGTCTCCTCCTCTGTTTTTGATCTTCTTCATCATCCTAACAGACATATTTTGAGCTCTTAAGCGGCTAAATGCTCGCCTGTGTTCACCTGCTAGTCGCTAAATTTGTGTGTTTGATACTGGGCAGGTACCTCACAGTGGGTTTATCAGAGTTTAACACTGCAAACAGCTGTGTGATGCATCCTGAAACAAAGCCGCTGTGAGCAGAGAGTGAGAAAAACAAGTTGAGAGGTTGATATGTGAACTAAACTAAGAACGTAAATTAAAAACATACATCAGCTTATAAAAGCAGGAAGGACATGGAGACATGATGCACAGCTGTCTTTAATGCAACAGCTAACTGAAAGCTTCAGCCGTGAAATGGTAGGAAGGCCACTCGGGCCCAGAGGAGGGAAGTGTTTTGTCACCAGTAATAAAGCTGTTGCACCAGATGAGGTTATGATCAACACAGCGCTGATTATTGTGCTGCTGCAGCTTCAGTTGTAGCATTCTGGGGGAAAAGAAGCAGTACCTTGCAAGATAACAATGTGTCATTTTATGTGAACACATCTTCAAAACTCACAGCACAGTCCAGTTTACATCAGAAATGAGGAGAATGAGGAGAAACAGCACTCTCCATTAACAAGTAATGTGCATCATTTCCTCCGAGCCAAACCAGGTTCATGGCACCAAGTGAGCTAAAGCTGCAATGTACGGAAGAAGACTCTATTGACAGGAGGTTTTATAGCGCAATATCTCAGCAGAAAAGAACAGTTTTTGACAGAAATACACTGGCTGATTTTCTCCTTTAATGATAACTACAGCTTCTGGGAATTAAGGGAATTGCTCAGCAAATGGATCCCTGCTGTCCAGGGCTGATGAAAAAGTATGGTAGCGTGGCCAGAGCAACACCATACAACATATTAAACAGCATAATGTAATGAATTATCCGTCACTTCTGCAGTAGATTCAGAGATATTCTACTGTAACACCACATTACGCTGTGTTTGTACTTGCTGATAGTTTTCCTTAGACTCAGCTTTGATGGAGCTCCATGTGATGCTCTTCTCAACTCACACACAGCAGGAAAGCAATAGACTCTGTTTCCGTCTTCTATGATCTTTCTTTGTTTTCAAAAAATGACCAAGCTATATTTGACACCATACACACCAGTGAAAAAAGGCAAGGTAAGTTTCTATTGTGGAACGGCACAAAGTTGTCATTCAGAACAACAGAACAGACATGTTTTTGAACATTTTTAAATTTTTTTTACCTACTTTCATGTCACTCTGACTGTACGGATCATCCCATTACTCACTGCAGGGGTCAATTCTACAATAATGCAAGTCTGTAAGGGCACTCAAGAAGTTAACTTAGCCGTTAAATAGATTCAGTGGGCTGCTCGTTCGCTTAATCTTGTGGGGGCGTGCGGTGTCAACTGCTCCAAGGAGGCGAATATTTCAGATTGGGTCTAATCAATATTCAACTTCTACTCTAAGTCCCCTCTGGCACTAGAAATGTGTACCAGATGGACTTGAAGCAAACTGGAGCAGATGTATTGAGCCTTTGAAAAGCCCATCTCACCAACAAGATGGTTTGCAGGACAGGAAAAAAAAGGCTTTTTACCTGGAATACACAGTCAGAGAATACATAATACAGGGGAAATCAAGAATGCCTTTAAGACAGATATTTAATTAATCGTGTTTAAGTGTTTTTCATGCATAAAGATTTCAGTGTGGGTCAGATAGATATCAGGGACAGATATCTTGACCAGTGATTTATAGCAGGACTATAGGGAGGCTACAAGTAAAAAGCATCAGTACTTTGAGCATCAGCTTCACTCAGCTGAAGGGACTTTTAAAAGCTCAAGCTGAAGCGTTTCACTGCAAACGCAGCACTGTTATGTCTGCACATATTCTAAGTCCTTCGTGTTTTTAGAATTTAGATGTCTGTGGGTGAACACGAGCAAGACTCTGCATAAGATCAGAGGGACTGCACCAAAAACATCAAGGACTTCACTCTAGGTAAAAAGACGACCATGCATTAATGAAACATCACTGAGCCAGGTATTTTAATTGTTTAAAAGGGCGGTTTGGGCCTAATGGAGCACACTTGTCTGTGTGGATTATGGGCTGCAGATGTGATGTCTATGCAATGTTTGATCTATTATATTGACGTCAGTGCTTGGTTATTACAGATAGAATAAAAGTTTGAATTACCGTGGAGCCCCTAAAAAACAGACCTGAGCTCCCATGAAAGCAGCCAAAGTTCCAGTTTGGGAGGTCTCAAATTAAACCAAATTAAACTCCAATGTGCTGGAGTTTTAAATGTGTGTGGTCAGCGTGGCTGACGTTATCTTGCCAGTTATGGATAAGACTGTGGGCTGCTTTGTGGAATTGTTTTGCGTCGTCTACTTTGCTAAAGTATATGGATTTGATGTCAGGTAGATCAGTGAGCAGTGACCAGGCTCCAAACTGGTACCGGCCCATGGGGTGCTGGTTACTGGTCCACAAAGATGTTTTCAGAAAAGAACTGACATCTCCTTCCTGCTCCACCTCCTGCCAGTCTGTGCACTTACTGCCAGCCTTAATGCTTATGACCACACACTTCCCCCAAAACTGAACCTTCGCAGAGAAACACCTTCCAGTGACACTTATTTTGTGGTATAACACTTCTCATAAAGTCGTGACAGTGGCTGATAAGGCAGCGACAGCCTCTTTCTCTCCCTCCTCTTCTAATACTGTCCATGTTTCTGACACATATTTTCTGTCTTTCTTCGTGTTTTCTGTAATGTAAGGGATATATTTTAAAATAGGTCAGGTCATATTCCCAGGACTGACAGCAAGCTGGTTATCTTAAACATGTTGTCAGCTGGTTTTATTAGCTAGCAGCAGCTAGTAGTTTTGAATGTGTGGGTGCAGGACAAGACATAATTTCCGTTAGTCCTGGGCAACCTCAACTTCTGGCACATTTCATTATGTGAATTGATAAATGTCTCCTTTTTGACATTTGGTTTAGATTAGAGGAGCATCTGCAAACTGGTTTGATGTCATCAGATTCTCACATCATGGAAAAGTGAATCACCATCATTTTGAGACCAGTTGACTATTTTTAGATCTCTGAATCTCCTCACACCTCTCCATTTAATTGAGCCACTCGTAAAGGTGATTGGTTGGGGCAACACAAAATAACGAGGCCAGAAATCAGCTAACATGAATACAAAATGTCAAGACGATTAACTAAAGTCAAACAAAATGGCAACATCGTCTGATTATCAGACCATTACAGGGTGACCACATTTTCAAACCCCTACCTGGACCTTTAATTGTATCGCACATTCATCCACATGGACATGTATGCAATTATACACACACCACAGGCATTTCCATCAGGGTGGGGGACAATTATTTCTGCACTTAGCACACCTACCGAGCACACCTTTCAACACCATGGATGCTATGAGAGCAGTAAGCCTCCTGGAGTTCTTTAGAATAGACAGACTTTCTCTTTGGCATGCCGGCTACCCATTAGCATACTGACAGGTTCTGTCAGAAAGAGCCTATGACGCTTGACTATGATGCACTGGCTAGCAACAGCCTTGACAGCAACACATTGATTGACTGACACACATTCAGACAAACCAGCATTGGATTCAGACGCGTGGTCCATTGTTTGTGTTTTTATATTGGGTTTGGTATAATGAGTGGGACAAAACATCATAAACATCTATGTAAGCACTGACAACAACAGTAATATTATAATTATTCTCTTAATTGTGGTGAAGGCTGGAATAATTCAGTAGTGAATGTTGAAAATTGGGACATTTCAGTGATTTATGGATATCTGTCAGGACTCCGGTCATTCAGTCTGAAACCAGGAAAATCTCAAATGAACCTGTCTGGTCACTGGAGACTATTGATCAGTGGGTGCAGGTTGAAAGATTCTGTCTGTGGAGGCTAACTAATTGATGAAAGCTACATTTTTGTTTACGTCTTTTTATTTTCAGACAGATCAATGTTTAGTTATGACATTAAAACATTGTCTGAGATTTCTGGCCTGTGCACTTCTCTCTCTCTTTTTTTTCTTATTCTTGAAAAGTGGGAAAAGTGAGACTGTGTTGCTGATGTGATTAATGGAATCTTTAATGTCAAGGCTATTTGCCTGCCAGCAGGCTGCTGGACATTATTTGTCTAAGTATTATTCATTTGCTGGAGAATTCTCAAAGCCATGAAGCACAGTAGTCCATAGCATGGCCCTGTGCTTCAAGGTGCAGCCAGATCATGCTTCAACACTTCAAAGGTCAGTGGTATTTCAGCAGCCCACTGTCTCATTTCTTCACAGGCTCATGAGTTTGCTGCTGTTAGTGCTGCACTCTTTTGCCTGATTGTGTGTACATTCTCAAAATGCCTATGCAGTTCCAGCTGACTAACAGTCATGATGAGGAATGAACGACGTGTACATTTTTATCAGGCAAGTGAAGCAGTGAGGCACAGAGTCTCAGGTGTGGTTTTAAAGCTTGAGACTTCGCAATTAACACAGCGAATACAAAACCTGCACTCGACATGGCACTCAAGGTTGTTTTGAGAACACTGTGGTACTCTGCCTCTTTGCTGTAGACGGTGTGGACTGTTGAAATACCAGCAGCCCAGCTCTGTAGACCAGGAGACCAAGAGAAAGGTTGTCTCATATACTGTAGGTGGGTAGCAGCATGTTTCAATCGATTCTTGATCTAATAGGTATCCAGTGAGAAGCTGGAAGAGTAAACCCTATCCAGTTTGATCAAAAGTTTAATGTTTAGCTCTTTGCCAGACCGCCAAGGAAGATAGCCAACAACAAAGAATGTCCCGACTGACTGATTGCTCTTAATTAAACACACATGCACAGCCTTCACCATGCCTTAAGGCGCACAGCAAGGAGCTCTCATCTTGCACAATGTGGGAACACATAACGAGTGCTCCCTCACACTGAGTAACACATTTGTTCAGCATTCATTTAATGAGTACGTCTGTAGTTGGGCACACACACAGGTTTTGCTGACATTTTGGGTGCTGTCACCATTGTTTTCACCTCCAAACGAGTGGTTTGGTGCCCCGCTGGACTCATTTGTAACTATGTAGCTGCATCTTCAGTAAAAGGATTGATTGCCAGAGCGATGCAAAAGTTATAAGGCACAGTTTAATTACATTGTCCTCTAACAAATACTTGATTTTTGAAGATTTGTGCTTGCTAGAAATCCAACAGGCTAAGCACAGCAGCCAGAATTAGTAATGCCAGCAGCTTAAGTTACCATTCATGCTCTTCTTTGTTTCACTCTGTGCGGTATGAAATACAATCTAATTAATGCACACATTACATTTCACTCAGGTCCATGATCCATCACCAGCAAGAGGACATAAAAAGCAGCAAGACACTATCTTCACTGCTATGTCCATATATTGTTATCTTTCCTATTCTTATGTTTGTTATTTGGGTGAGCAGTTATGCTAAGCTACATTAGACACGACAAACTACCCACACAAAAAAAATAAGGTGCAAGTAATGCCACCTGAAAATGATCTGCATTTAAAGAGGCAATCATTTTAATTCATGTCAGAAGATGAACATTTGATGGATGCTCTTAGGTTAGCGTGGGTAGCTCAAGTGGCAATCAAGCCCCTGCACTCCATAACAGATAGGTGAGCAAAGGACAGGACTGATTGCAGAGTGGATTGTGCACAAATGAAAAAAGGTATTAATCAGAAATTTTAGTAAAGGTGGATCTTTGAAAGCACCCCCCCCCCCCCCCATAATACTAATGATAATGCTAATAATGCTAATGCTAGTAGTAATAATAATAATAATAAATAATGCAAAAACAAACTTCAACACTGGAGCTCTGTTCAAGCATTAGGGCACTGATTACAAAGACAAAGTGCAGCTTATTGTCCTTAGTCAGAGGTTGTTGATGGTAAGAGCCACTTGTAAGGATTCTGGTCATTCGTGAGCCCTTTAAGAACGTATCATTATGGTAATAACACTCTTACAGAGGAAGGACAAAGTCTTTTTCTGAATCTTGTAAACAGGTTTAAAGGACATCATTACTAGTTGCCTGGCAAACCCAGAAGATGGCTAAAGCTAGAAAGCTTGCGTATTAGTTGTGAAAATCCTACTTTTAAAGCCCATTTCCAGCAGGAATATTGAGTCACAAATGTGATGTGCCTACCTATTACATCTGCTGGCTTTAAGATCCATCTTAATGAAGTTATTTGCAAGGGCTTACATCATCATGTAGAATATGAGCTTGACTGATCCTCAATTCAGCAGAGTAAATATGAATGATGAGACAATCCCATAACCAGAACAACCTACTTCTCTCCAAATAAAGTACGCTGGTGTACCCACAGGGAATACAGAAGTACTGATGGGATGTGACTGCATATGATCAGATATTCTGTGATTGCAAGAGATGTGGGTGATTATACTTTTGTAAAAATGTGAATCCTTCTTTGTTTGGATTTCGAGACATTTCATTAAAATGTATTCTGGACAGAGTGTTGCCCTAAAGCATGTTGCTCCAGTTTTATGAAATATGTATTCCACACCTTAGTGTTAAAGTGCTTGTTCCGGTGTGGCCAGGGTGACCTTTTGGCTCAGCACTGTGGCTTCCAACCAAGCATGACTCCAAATGTGATGCTCAGGCAAGAATCAATAAAAAGAAAAGAGCATATTACCAAAGCATGCTTCTGCAGGAAACTATTCGGCTAATAGTGATAACTCTTGTCTTGGTGCTGTCCCTGTCATGTGATAATTGAATTGCTAGACAACGCCATGCTGCTGTCGCAGCAGGGGTTGGCAAAAACAATGAGTGCAGTAATGTGGCTTTATATGGAGGCAACATGTCACAGCAGGATGACAGAACCATGCTGGGATAAATTAAGTGCCATACAGCAATACTGCGTGAAATTTGCTTTCAGATATTTCAGTGGTGCCCTGGTTACTCTCTTGATAAGATCTTCATGTCATCCACATCATCATGAAGCTCATTTGCCATCAATCGTGACAGTCACGAGACTCCGTTGACTTTCCAAACTAAATCCAGCTGCTATTCCCAAAAAGTGCGTGTTTGAAAAGAGCCACTCACGTCACTGCCAACCTAGCATTACCACAGCTATGTGCTCTCCACTGCAGAGCGTGATCACTCAGGAGCTGGATTCACTTAGCTTGAGACAAAAATATTCCTTCAGCCTAGAATACATTTAGAAATAGATTTCGAGAGCTGACCGTCTAATTCATCCTGCACTTATCCTACTGACAGCAACACGAAGGAGAGCCAGCTGGATGTAACGTTGATGTTGACGCTGACATGCCAGAAGTCTGTTTCTCATCCGGTCGCCAGAACATGGACAGCGAGGGACTAAGTTACGAGTTTGAGAAGCGGCACATCTATGATCCATAGCCCCCTGATAAGGATAACCTCAAACAGGACGAGCTTTTAAAGGAAATGTGGGAGCTGTTGGGAGGAACAAGAAAGTAAAGAAAGCTTGAACTTAAGATAATTATGTTAGTTATAAATAAATAACTTTGAAACTCATTTGCAGAGGGAAAAATCAAAAGCACCACCCATGAAAAAAACAACAAAATGAACTCTGTGTCCATTGTATCATCAAAATACATATATAGTGGCAGACATTCATGATTACTACAGACGGCAACAGCAAATCTCAACATAAGCAGTTGGCATCTGCTTTACGGACACATTCTCATTCATTGGGATGCTTGGTCAGGACCCCTTGGTGTTACTTTTTAAGGTGGATGTTTCAATGTGCACAGCTCCATGGCCAAGCTAGCAGTGATAAATATACAACATCCAGTTAGTAATGTCCAGTTAGACATTGCTGAGAACAAGAATAAACACTGTTATGGTCTGTCATGGTTTTAAGTGTTAGTTTTCTTATTTCCTGTTTTATGTTGAAAGTTTACTGTGTCAGCTTTTAATTTCCTGTGTTTTCCCGCCATTGCGATTGCTTGATTTGCATCACCTGTCCCTCATTTATTTCCACCTGTGCCTCATCGGTCCTGCTTCCCAGTGTATTTAAGCCAGTGTTGTCCCCTCTGTCAGATTCTTGTCTCGCCTCATGTGTCTGTGTTCCAGTCTTTCCTGAGTGTCTTCCCTGTGCTTCTTGAGAGTTTGGACTCACACCTACCTCACCCCCCCATGAGTCTGGATTTTGCTTGCATGTAATTCAAAGAAATTTATTAAAGTGCACCAGCTCTGCCTTTGTTTAGTCGGCATTTTGGTTCGGCTGAGAGCCCAAAACTATTTGCTTCGGTTTAGGAACAGATCATGGTATGGCTTAAAATAAGTACATTACTTATGTACATTAAGGTACGTTATGTACATTATATTTCTTCACTCCCAAAAGAAATCAGTCTTTGCTTTGTTGGTCTGCTGGATGAAAGCCCTGCGCTGGACCCTTCCAACAACCCCAACCTCCTTTACACTTGGACTTTTCTGTCCACCTGTTAAGGATTATTTTTTATTTTATTTTATGTTATTTGATGCATAGGGAGTGAGAACAGGCTGCCTGAAGGACTACCCTGCACAATGAAAAATTATACTACTGGGATGCCCAGTGCCTTAAAAGCTAACACCAAGGGATCCTGACCAAGCATCAGTATGTGACCGGTTAGGCGTAAGGAAGGCTTGATTCTTTGCATCAGTCAATCAGAAGATGCCTTTGGAATTGTGACAGTATTTTAAGTATTTAGTATGCACTCGAGTACTGTCACTCACATACTTATCCTCTTTGTTGTGTTTCCCTGTATGTTGCATTAAATCTCATTTTCCTCTGCTCTTATGTTCCACAGTTACTGTTTTGTCACTCCCCTCACCTTTTAAGATGCACTTTCCATTACACTTAATTGATCTTGATGTGAGACAAGCATCTAGCAGGGTGGTTTTGCTTGTTACTTGTTTCCTCCTTATCTGCGCTACGTGCCCAAGCTACAAGAGTGACTGCCATTTCCTATCTCTGTGTCCTCAACTCTTTAAACTTTGCTGTATTTTCACATTTTCTAGTTAAAAGCATTGACTTTGTGTCTAAAATGTGCTTTTTATCTGCAATCAAGTACTAATTGGAAACGGGTATGGTGTGTACCTTTTTAAGTTTCCTTAAGATGTCCAAAACATGTCCAAGTGTATGCATCTGCCTATCAACTCGTGTGTCTTAGAAGAATAAAAACCTAATTAAATTCTAATTTGAATAAATATGATGACTTATTCGTTCTTCAATCAACACATTCTTAAAAAATAATTATTCAAAAGCCACAGAGCTCATTTGTGTCTGTCAAAGGCAGATGCAAAGGCTCTTTTTATGACTCAGATCTATTTGACCACTTCAATCTGCTGAGTAAACAAGAGGCTTTAGCCGATAGGCCAATACTGCTCAATATTCATAATGGTCTAAAGGAGGATTTAGAGGATCTCTGTGAATTGCATTGTTGATATTTGACAGGCAGTGGTTTTCAGTTGCTGCTCACGCCCACACTTCCTGTCATTTCTGAGCTGATATCTTATCAATGTCATTGGTTTTAAACATTTAGTTTAAAAATATCTGTCATCTGCTGTCATGCATGATAAGTATCTTCTACATCATCCTGCTGCCTCCTTAAGACAGTCATTTCTGTGCAGATACAATCTCACGACGCTGAAGAGTTTTGATTTCTTATGGCGTACTTGTAGTAGATAATGCAATCTCACATTCTAACATTATTTAAAATTGTTATGTAATATTCTATGAACAATTCACAGGAATACGACTCCACGCTTGAGGGATTTGCATATTCTGCCCTTGCAGCCTTTAACAAAACCTGCAAAATGACAGCCAAGGCTCAAACCTGTGACTTGTACAGCCTGGAGATATTGCATGAACATTGAACCGTCTGAATGAGAATGTTTGTTTACCCTTTAACGTCCAAATTAGCTTAATTTTATCATAAAGCCAGCAGTTTTGCAGCAGAAAGCACACCCACAACCCCTCAGAGAAAATCTCCTTGTCGTGTTTTCCATCTTTTCCAATTCATTCTCTGCAGGGCTGCAATTGGTGTGACAGATAACAGGGAGTGACAAACTCTTGTTTTCTGCCGCCCCAAGGCACGGAAAAAACACATTTGAATACTCAAACTGTATTGTTTTTAATCTGTTGCTTTGTTCAAATACATCTCTCAAATGTTTATCGAATGCAGAACAAGAGTCTGTGAAGTGAAATCTCCGACCGCACCTCTGAGCTGAGTGCAGGCTGGGACACAGCAGAAAGAGAGGGGGGAGACAGTCAGCGAAATGAAAGCTTTTTCAAGTGTTAGTGCTTCTACATTAATAACTGATTAGAGAACCAAACAAAGTATTGTTAGATGCATATAATATGAGGAATGTGTTGTAGTTGATTTGATTGAATACTTAAGACTGGATCAGTGCAACAGGAAATGGACAAAATAAAAGCACACTAGTCTGAAATTTTAAGCTAAAACTAACACCAACTCTATGATAAACAGTTTTTGTTAGTCCAGTTGGTTAAAGCTCAGTATCGGGTCAAGATGCTGTGATCCAAACGTCAGGGGCATTTTTGCATGTCATTTGTCCTGTCACCTCTACTGTCCAGCCTTAGATGAAGGCAAAAATGTCCTAGAAAACACCTGGTGAGATAGATTTTGAGGACAATTACAGTCTAAAAATGCACAAGTTTTCACAATCTTCTATTACAGTGAGAATCATTGGGTTTGGATATAAGAAGAGCTCAGATTGAGCTATACATCTGACATCTGTTAGTTATCACTGGTGGCATGTAGAATTTACTACCAAGTGGGTCTTGTTTTTGTAGATTTGACCATCATTCACATCGGTAATGTAACTGTATTCACAAAGTTAATGAATGACAGCAGGTTTTACATCCATCACTGTTTACATACTGACGTCCAGATTCAACTTTGACCTTTGACTTTGTAGCTGCGTGCACACGCATTTTTCCTGTGACCTGAGGGCACAGCCATAGCCAGGGTTTTAGAAATACTGAGGTCCAAATTACCAAACATAATCACATCTCCATCCCATTAACATTTCCGACTATCCACCAAAACCACTTTTTCTTTATTCATGTGACTGTTCAGCTGTAACTCTGTTTGTATAGTGATGATCTAAATGCTTGTTCAAAGCCCTCTCCATGCTTACTGGAATACAATTTTGTATATTGTTCATGAACAAATACTACATCTTCTTTTCTTCTATTTTCTTTTACAGTTTTTATAATTGTATTTATTTTTTTACATTTTTATTTATTGATTTTTTTTTTTACCTGACTCAGTGGTCACAATATAAGAAGTACAACCAACATTTCAGGTTTCATTTTTACCTCCAGACAAAGAGGTTTGGATAAATAAATATACAGTTGTCTTGTTTACAACCAGATCATCTTTCTTGCCCTGTCTGTTTGTTTGCAATGTTATTGTATTTCTAAAATGTCAGGATGTACTTTGGTGGGAACCGTGTCATGACTGATAGAAATTTAGCCAAAGCTGCAAAAATAAGATGCAAGTTGAAACTGAAATAAATAAATAAATAAATAAATAAATAAATAAATAAATAAATAAATAAATAAATAAATAAATAAATAAATAAATAAATAAACAAACAGTAGGAGACTATTGACAGTGACAAAAATGAATAAATGTCATAGCAAATGTCAAAAGCGTGTGACTGTTATTTCAAAGTCACACCGCAGATTGGTGTGCTAACTGACCTTATGATGAAATCGCTGGAGTCGATGAGACCGCCATACTGGGACCCTTTCAGGTTCCCAGAGTTTCCCACCACGGCACAGGTCCTGCAGCGGTCGGGGCCGGTGTCCATGTAGCGCACCTCATCAGGGATGACCTGGAACAGCTCCTCCACCACTCCGCTGTAATTGGCCGGCTTCTTCTCTGACTGCAACCACTGGTGACACAGCAGAGACAGGCCTCAGAGAGAGCCACGGCTCCAGGGCCACTTTAAGTAGAAGTGATTGAACAAGGGCAGCGGAACTCAAGACACCGAGCAGATTTCTGAAATAACCTCAGGGGCGGCTTAGCTTCGTCTGCAGGGGCTCTTTTAGCCTGGCCTTCTTCTGGTGGCTTTGAACTCAGAGAGACAGCAAATAAATGCAGGAATGTGTGTGCACTGTATGCTGTTACATATTGTTCTGTGGCAGCTGGAAACAGGACGGATACAGAATGTTCTGCAACAATCTCTCGTGAGTTTTAATGCAGAGTTTTACTGACTCATAGCCTAAATATTACTGTGGAGGCTTTTCCACCATACCAATACAATTCTGAGGAAACCGTTTCACTTTTTTTTAAACCTGATTTGGCACTGAAAATGTGCAATAAGTCATTATTTATTGAAATACAGCTTTCCATTGTAAAACTATAATTAGGTGTAAACCTTCAAACAAATACATATTTTCTGTCCAATTAGAAACTCACTCTTTGACAGAAGTCACATTTTGTTATGTAACATGTAAGTTTTCACATGAAACAAAGAGGCCGGGAACACCTGAAAGGTCGCGCCCTTGTCTTGCAGCAGCACAGGCCGAACCATCTGGCTGGGCTATCGCTAATAAGTGACACTTGCCTCATCAAGCTCCCTGTGAGAAGCATTTCCTGAAACAAGTAGTGACAGGAGGCAACCTTGCAGTAATTTTTCTATTCTTGCCTCTAATTGGACATGGTGTGAGGTGAATGTGGGAATACCTAAGGCACTGGATGCCTTCCAGACCAAGGCAAGATAATTGTGTGACATAAATTTTGTGAATAGGCTTTTCTAATTTAGAGAGCTGTACTCTAATAATGGGAATTACAGAAAGTACAGTATATATCGGTTGGATAGAATTAAATCAAGGCTGGTATGTAGTTAGTAATATATGTGACATGAAATCTAATTTACAAGAAAGTGAATTTAAACGAGAGATCCTTAATAAAACACTGCAAACAACAGCTGCTGTATCTAATAATTCTGGGATCATTTTAAAGTTTGGTGTGATACCTGTGGATGACTGGCCAAATGTAGGTGGCATTACATCCATACTATTTTCAGTGGAGCTCAAATGGAGTTTGATATGAGGAAAAGGTTTACGCAGCACTAACAGTAAATACTGAGTTTTTGTGTCAATCACTCCAAATCCAAAGGTTTTCCCCTCAAGCAGCCATTTAACAGTGACACACAGCAATCATACAGGTGACAAAATCCATCATGGAATAGGTAGAGATATCAATTCCTCCACTGACTGCAGTGGCAGGCAGCAGTGTACAAATACAAACTGGAGTAAAATTAGTCTTGTACCGTACATTTGCCAGATAGATATTTATCTTACTTCAACAACTTGCAAAGGAAAGGTTGAATATGCATTAACATATTGACTCTAATCGGAAAGGAAAGTTTTTATGAAGCGATGCCACGATGACCATACATGAGTACATGACTGTTAAACCTTTAAAGGCACACTCCAGTCTCATAAAGTGGGTGGGGTGAGATTCAAAAAGGATTGGTTAAAATTTAAGCAGCAGAGGCAGAAGAGACCCTCAGAGGTATCCTGGTTTTACTAGTCCACAGTGTGATTCAAGCTCCAGATACACTGGATCTTACACTTTCCATAATGCAACATAATAACATCAATGGGGACGCTTAGCTAGAGATCTCAAAACATCAATATTATTATTAGCCTGTATAGTTTAGTCTACCATTACAGGAATGACAACACTGGGAAATAAGATTTGCTCTGTTGCTGAGACAGATGAGAAGATTGATACCACGCTCATCTTCTTAGTATAAGGCTAAAGGCAGCAGACGCTTAGCTTTGCAAAGAGTAGACACAGGCAGAAGCTGTCCGCCTTCTTAGTATGCCTACCAACACCTATAAAGCTCAATTATTAATTTGTTATGGCTTGTTTCTTGTCACTATGATGGTAGGCAACCAGTAGAGATTCCAGGAAGTTACTGCAGGAGCAATGATAAAAAGAAACCACAACATCAATCTCTATCTGTTCTTTAGTGAGTTTTAGACATTCTCGTAGGCATATTTTGTTAACTTTGGACAGAACCAGGTTAGTTGTTTGTTCCCGCTCTCAGTCTTATGCTAAACTAAGCTAATCACCTGCTGAACCTTGCTCTTTATTTGGTGTACGTCATTGGTCTTATCATCTCTTGGAAAAAAAATCAGTCAACTCAACTCTGGTCATAAGAATCTCAAAAGTAACTGCAACATGTTCATTCTTTGAGGGCTGAAGAAAAGCATTCCAGGAAATGCTGGTGAGGCCGCTGGAGAAGTAGGTACACCAAATAAAAGTAGAACGCTTTATTATTCAAGCGGCAACCTCCAGGGCTGAAAAATATAGCCAACACGGAAGTGCCAAAAACTGTAGTTCCTCAAACGGTGATTTATGGCTGGCTCCAAAATGAATCAATCCCCATAGACCCCCGTATTAAAATGCCAAACATTACAGCAGAAATAAAACTGTTTACAGCCTGTTACAAAAAATGGTTTTGGTCTCTATATCGAATCTAAAAGCAAGGAAATGGTTATCGTAACACCTAAACATTCAAGTTATGGTGTAAAATATTTTTCTTTACCTATAGATTGAAAAATGGTGAGAGTGAACAACACTTTCCATATCCACCATCTCACTTGTTAAATGTGAACAAATTGTGCGTGGGAGTTTGCTTCACAACTTGATCCTGGTGAGGATCCCTTGGATTTGAAACAATCAATGTGGCAAAAACAAACACTTCTTGGGAGCATTACAGCAGCGTGTGATCTCTGTTCTTTATTCATGTTCTCTTCAGCACCTCATCTGCTCCCGGGAGCTGAATGTGCATGTTTTTTTTTCTTTTCAATCCTCTGCATAGCATCACAAATCCCCTGAAACACATCTTGAGAATCTTACCTGCCACCATTTAAAGGTTTCATCGGAGAGGACACTGTTCTCCCTGGTCATCAGAGGGTGAATGGACTGATTGAAACGCTCAACAAACCAGGCGTCATCCTCCAGCTCCGTCATGCACTGTCGACAGGCGCACAGCCCTTTGGAGAAAAAGTTGTCTGACAGGCGAAAAGCGTACTTGAAGAAGTACAGCGAGGGGTCCCGGAAAGTGTAACTGAACAGGAATGTTGTGAATGTAATGATGCAAAGCAGCAGAAAAAAAGTCCTGATTCTCCTCCGCCTGGGTAGAGACATGACGTCGCAGTCAAAATCAATTTGCTGGAAACTTTGGGAGTGCAACGGACAAAAATAGCATCGTGATAAATCCAAAGTCCCAAAGGTGTGAGGAAAAAAGCAACCCTGTTGACCACATAATGCAAGAGGCTGAACCTTATCACTGCTGTCCAATGAGCACACCCTGTTGTTCTTATTTGTCAGACAGAATGTCCTTCATAAAATCCATTGACGTGTCTTTGTGGATCCATCTAACCCAAAGGAAGGTTGATCCGTTCATCTGTTAGCTTGATGGCTCCGGGTTAATCATTCATTTGGTTTTACTGACCACTCAGATGTTGATTCTGTGAAGTCAGTGACTGGTGTGTCTTTCATTCTTTGATGATCCACCTACAGGAAATGTTAGAAGGACATGTTAAAAGGACATGTGACACACACACACACTGGGACAAATGGAGAAAACTATCCTATGAGCCTCTAATACTGTGTCACTTTAAGTACACAATGGAGTGCAAAATTTGGTTATAACCTGAGATGAAATGAAAGTCCAAACCCATAAATCATTGACAAAATGTTATCATACCAAAACTGATGCAGTTTTCCAGTCAAAAAGACACTCACAAAGCATACATTAGGGAAACAGTTTGCAGTCATTTTCCTCTTTTGATGGTCTTACCCATTCTGCCACTTTTAATGCATCTGTCCTACACCAGTAGGTTATATAACTTAGCAATTTCTAACCTGGGGGTCCTTCTGCAGATGCCAGGGGTGTGTAGAAAGAATGTGGAGTAGACACACACATACAATCTGCTGTACCACCTGAACATTATGTGCTGCCAATGAAGGTGTGGAAACTAAAAGGATAAAAGCTAAAAATGCATAGCGAAAGTATTGGTACAAATGGTTGTAGATGAAAGTAATGGATACTGTCAATGGCTGCATTAGCTAAACATCCAGCTAGTGTGACTCCAAGATAGTAAAATGACTGCAAACTAAACAATGACAGTTCAACTGTATCAAAGAATATTTGACCAATATCCACTTTTATGTAATTAATGGTGTTAAATAGCATCTGCTTTGAAATCAGTTCAAGTCAACACATTTAGAAAAAGGAAGGAGTTACGAACTTGAGTTCATCAGCTTACAAAAAATGATGGGAACCACTGGTATAAACTGTGCTCGAGCTACTATAGACTATTCTATACAGTTAGTCAGAAACCAGCAGGTGAAAAGATTGCCAGAATAAAATAGAGTAGGGGAATTTTTTTTTTTCAGACCCCGGCTTTTCATGACTGACAAAGCAGGCAGACCTCCTGGGGTTTCATTTTCAACATGAAAAGGCCACCTCTGCTTTTAAATAGGGCCTGGGTTTCATTCTGATGCGCAGCTGTGTTTAGGATTCCACAAATGCTTCTATATTTAGCTAACAGCAGATCCACGCTGGAGATTAAGCACTATCATATCTACACAGGGCGAGAAATGAAGAATGAACCTAAAACAACATGCTACCTGCCCTTTGCTCTTAACAATTTCTGAGTGAGCCGTCCATATAGAAGATTTGTGGGAAACTCCATTACGACGAGAGAAAGGCTTCGGGTCTTTCCTGATTAGAAATTGATCAGGTCATTCAAATTCCACCCTGGAGGGAAGCAAAGAGGATTGGGTTTAAGACTGACTGGGAAAGACTATGCAGCGACACAGCTTGCCTGTTGATTTCATTCTCACTATCAGAGCAGAAAAACAAACCGTACAGCCGTTTATCAGCAGCACTGACACAGGCCAATGCACAGGAAGGCTTATAAGTGATCCCGTCTGCTGTTTGGAGCTCCGTAACTCACAGCAGACTGCAAATTTGCATACAGCCCAAGGTTGGTTATTGTCTAAGGCAGCAGGTTTGACAAGGATACCTGGGGACACGTATAATGGACACTTCAATGAATATGCCTACTTCTATAAAGCAGGCTGTTGACTCCACTCAGTTTGAAGCTCCGTGGCATTAAGGGTCCAGGTAGATGTGAGAGCAAGCAGAATACATTCTCAAACAGGTGGCAGCTCCCCGCTTTTGACAACACATCGGCCATCATCTCGCTCCCCTGACCTTGTCCGACTGAAGGCTGGCAACCTTGTGCTGATCAAAGTTCCTAAGCTGAGACAGCAAAGCGTCTGTTCACACTTCAGAGAGGAGGGAAAGAGGAGGAGAGAGAAAGAGAGGGGGTGGAAAGCAGCACTATGTGAGCTGTGATTTTCACCCTAATCTTCAGTTCTGAGAAGTCATCAACTTTGCAGGCTGTAGTTACAGTAAAGTGTTTTCAGTTTGTGTTGTGTGGAAATTGTTTTTCTCCCCGGCTTACCTCTGCTACTTGAGAGCAATTTGAGAAATCAGAATTCTGCAGTTTTGAAGACTCCTACGTATTATATACTTGAGAAAGGTATTTCTGCTGAGCCGAAAGAGTATGTTTGCTGAGTTGAACCAGCCTCTCGGCACGAGTTAACTCTAAGAGGTAACCTTGACACTTGACACAGACATGCACCTCGTTACATAAATGAGACTCCAATTCAGGATGTCGGCGTCATCTCGGAATATGCTCCTCATGTACCAAGTGCCAAATATCACATGAGCACTGTGGCTCCATAAAGGAAATACATGGAGCTGCGGTGATGGGAGCATATTGGTTCAAGTACCAGGAATGTGCATTTGCATGTGTTTGATTGGCCAATGCAGTGCCTTGCTGAAGACTGCAGTTATGATAGGTCCAACTTTATTCTCTGACCCTGTGTTCTTTTGCTGGAGGCTTCCTCGTTAGCATAGCCTGCTTCAAAAGAACGGCCTCATCCTAATGAATGATGAGCCTGTGCCTTTAATGCAATTGTGCAATCTAAATGTGGTCTAAAGAGGAAGGCTGCATGAGGAACAATTACATAACGGACACCTACTGTATGCCTGAATGACAAAAACCCATCAGTATGACAGACAGATGTTACTTTTCAATGTTTAAATTGGGCTTCAGAAGTGCTTTATGTAAAGCTAGGAATAAAAAAAAACTTGAATCTCTGATATCATCAACATTCAATAACTGCACCAGACAGGACAAGAAAGAAGAGATGTTAAAAGCAACACAGGAGAAATCCAAAGGGATTTTCTGTGAAATTTCCCCTCCATAACTAATAATTTCACTCAGCGAATAAAAAATGAAAAAGCTCCAGATTTCACATTTAATGGCATCACATCTGTGACTCTTCATGCTGTAGTCTCTGGCTTTGGTGAGGAGTATTTCATTAGCGCAGATATTGACTTTCAGTCAGTGCTTTATTTTGATAAAAAGGGGAGGCAAGGTTGTGTTTCTTTCTCAAGCACATAAAGAGGATTCTACGGGCGTTGAGAGACTGAAAGGTGTGGGCAAGGTCTTCTGACAAGATTGAAATAATTCTGAGAAATGGTTGTGAAGTCAGAGCACAGACATGAACATAATACTGGGTCAGACGTCAGATGAATTTAATTAAAGTGAGGAAGGACTGCAAAAAAAACACACAGACACAAACACAATTACTTTTTGGGCTCTTAAAACTGTGGAGCTAAAACCATGTTTACTATGAAAACTTCAGTCTTTTTTATCTTGTTAATCTTCAACTGAGGGTTTGTATGTTTCTCAGAGGGCTGCAGCAGCGTGTGACCCCTGGTTTTATGAAACCCTTTCAAAATCCAGAGGACAAAACAGGAGATGCAGAGTGGCCAGATTTAAAAAGCACCTGACATTTTGAAGGTGAGAGGCTTTATTTTTGCCCGACATCAATGTGTTTTTTCTACTTTTTCAAAATGCTGTGCTTTTCTATTGATGTTTACACGTCTTGATTTGTGTATGAGGCCGGCATCCGCACACAGGTCATCAGAGGGAACAAACCAGACTTTATCATCAAAAACAACATTTGCTCTGGTTTTAAATCAGGCTGGAGACCACTGCAGGCACTCTTACTTCAGTATTTGTTAAAGGGTAAAGCTAGTTTTTATTGTCAACAAATCCCATTAGAAGACCAAAACTTGCAATAAGCTGATCTTACTAACAAATACGTCTCTGTATCAAACACCTAATGCAGTTTTGTCCCTTTGTGAAAGCCAAAAACAACAGTCTACAGCCATGCTAGCGGCTTTGTGCAGCTGTAATTACACACGGTGGTAATTTGAGCTAAATGCTAGCGTTAGCCTGGCAACGTGGTTACAATGACGGCACTAACACCCCAAGATTAAGCAGGTTGCACTGGGTGACATGTTCCTTCATTATGATGAACATGGGCTCTGACTCAATTGCGTTAATCAGTCACTGCTTTGAATGCTCACTAGCATACTAAATGTGTATTAATCCACTCCTGAAAATTGTCCCAAGCAAGTGCTACATTTTTTCCTGTTCATCATTCCTCTCATTGTTTTCTCATTCTACAGGTTCCCAGATAGGTCTACTACATGCAAAACCATTTAGATTTATTTGGGGCATATGATTGGCTGGCCATAGCATTATAAGACAGCTCATATGGTGTTACATCTGTAAGTTGCTACACTGCTACACAGCAGCAGGCATTCATCACTGATCTTTCCACTTACATCATCCCCTGCTTCTTTTATGTCCTTCTTGCAGCTAAGTTTACTGTTATTAACATAACTCCAATGGACCTTTACTCATTTGCCCTGGCTCAGCAGCTTATTATAGCTCTAATTGTATTATTGCAAAATTGTATTATCCCACCAGTTTGACATTCTCTCATTGCATTTCCACTGATTACTGCAGACTCTTATTCGTCACGTCCTTCACACCCATCCATGTACCTGTAGTTGCCAGGAGCAATAAAGTCTCCCTGGTGTGTTAACTCCCTGTGAGGCTGCCTTATTCACTTCAGGCTGGTGTCATTGAATACAAGCACAGAGCACTGCAGTCTGAGGAGAACCTTCACACTATTACTCTGAGCAATTCCCCCAGCTCCAACTTACCATTTTAAACGCCTTAACATGCAGTTTTGCCCTGTTTTCCCCTTAAGTAGCTTTCATTTTGGAAAAAAAACCCATCTCATCCGACCCTGTATGAAAAGTTCATATATATTCTGTAACACCTTCTTCCACATTTTTTACAAATTCCCTCTGTTTTAACAATGTTTACATGCACAGCATATGTTTGTAATGACTCACCTCCTGGTGGGTCACTGCTGTTTATAATTTGGCTTAGTACTAATGCCCAGGCTACAATATATCCTGATCCATAATTAAATGTTTATTTAATGCTGTAAGGGTAGAATCCATCTACTATCTGAGAATTTATTCAGTTTTTAAAAATGCATTTAAAAATACAAAATGTCAAGGAAATGAAGCTCTGCACTTCTGCTCAATGATTAATCATCTCTGTATCGCAGTCACAATTTTCAAATAACAAGACAAGAACTGATTTTTAAATTGTAACTTGGACCACATAGCCTGATTAACAAGAAGTGAATGTTCAACCCGGCAACTGTTGATTTATCCGCTATAATGACAACTGCTGCAAGCAATGGAGGCCGACTCGACTGTAGTTAATTAACTTTCATTCTAGTTAACAAAAGAAATCTTGGCTGTTTCCTGGTTACTTTGCTCTTTTCAGTGATGGTTTGTCGTAGACTACTTAACCAAAGATGGTTTTGTGATAGTAAAACCATCATTTATGATGTTTGAAAAAAAAAGAAAGAAAAAAAGTAGCAGGCTGTGTCTTTTAATATAGGACAAACGCAGGCAGCTTGACTGTTAGCTGACAGTTTAAGTGTGTTTTTGTGTGGTACAGTCGCATATTGCTTCATACAATGTGGATCGAAAATACAGACCTCTAGCTTAGATTGTAAAAAGTAATTTACTTTGCAAGCGCAATATCAGTCAGAAGATCTGTGGTTAGATATTTTCTTTAATTTGCGCAGTCCTGCTTTGTGCTGTGTACTCAATAAGCAGGCACAAAAGGAAGAAAAAAACATAATGAAGCCAAGAACCATATACAGCACGCACGATACAATAGCAGGGGCACAGTTTGTAGCCTGCAAACCACTTGCTCTACCCAGCTCAGATTTTCAGACAGGAAAAGCCCCTGATGTAATAAAACCAAACGCAGGAAAGTTAGATGCAGCTCCAGCTGCCCCCCAAAAATTGGTTTTGATGTTTACTCTCAAATGGAAAATCTCCAACCATTTTGCATGCAGTCAATTTTTTTTCCTGCACTTCCACTGATAGCAAGGTGGACAGAATGCAAAGCAGCTTTGGTTACTGATGTGTGTTGTCATGCACGTTCTCCGTCCAAAATGAGACGTCTGTCCCATTAATCATTAACAAAGCGGAAGACGTGGGATGCGCCTGATGGAATGAAATGGGAAGCCCATTTGTCAACACAGTATACATGTTCCAATGATGCTGGTGATTTTTTTTTTTTCAGTTTCCTGTGTTTTTATCTCTATTTTTTTGATGAGGCCGTTTTGCATGCAGACAAATGTTTTTCCTGCACTTCCACTGATAGCTCGATGCAGCCAGGAAGAGAATGTAAAACAGGCCCTGGTATTAATGTGTTTTGTCAAGGAAGTTCTCCCTCCAAAATGCGATGTCTGTCCCATTAATCATCAGCAACGGGGAAGGTGTGGGCCGCCACGAATAAAATAAACCAGTGCATTTGCATTTTTGTCAACATAAATATGTCTACCATGATACTGATGACTTTTTATGTTCACTGCATTTGATCATAGGCTTTTTACAGCCGTTTTACACCAGAGGAATACATTTTCTGCTTTATGAAGATATGAAAATATGAGCCACAAAAGGAGATCAAAGAGTTATACAGCATGTTTACTGAAGGCTGACTACACATGGCAACAAAATAGCTTACAGTGTGGAGGAATCCTCCAAGGATTGCTGAGATTTAGCACACAATTCGGAAACATGTTTCAAACAGAACTGTTTCAGAGTGCGAGTGGTCCTAAACATCTGCATGGCACAAGGACGCTCTCTCTGTTTAATTTCTCAAAATCTTGTGGGATATCAGATCTGTTGCTAGAGTTCATTAAGAGGACGTTTTTTATTATTTTTTTTAATTCCGTATTAGATGATTTCTCCATCAGTGTCAGTCAGATCCATTGAGGAGTTCAGTCAGTCTCTGATCTTGTTCCAGATCCACTTCTGCATTTGGAAAAAATCCACTTCTGTCAAGAAGAACATGAAAAGCACACTGTCCTCTCCAGAGATTGAGCGCATTGGTTGTTTGTTCAAACTTAAAAGAACCTATATTTATGTTCAGTACCATGGCGCAGCAGGAAGTGGTGTGATGTCCTTATAGTGGAATGAAAATGAAGCATGTGGATGTCTGGGTGGATGATACAAAGTGTTTGACTTTGACACAGAAGGCTGCAATTTGCATCATGTCTTCTACCAACACTCAATAATGGTTTCCTTTTCACTGTAACCTCAACCGAGGAATTTTTGTTACCTAACGTACCCAAAGCTTAACCAAAAGGATGGCAGAGCAGACACAGGAAGCATGTTTTATTGTTCAAGTATAAATACTCTGAAAGCTGAGTCCGACCTTCCACCTGACAGTCACACATTCAATCAGCCCAGTGACCACAGTACTGTATATTAGCGAGGAATTGATATTGTTGTTGGTCAGTACCAATGAGTCGATCAATACCTCGCTGACATTTCTAGCTTTCACAGCTCACTTTCTAGCTTGACTCCCTGCCCCAATGATCCCAATCTTCTCTCCCAACCTGTTACCTCGAGGCTCCGCAGTGAAAGATGGTGCCAGAAATGAGTAACGCACCTAAGCCGTACCTTTGAAGATCTATCTTTTATATTAATTTTGAGTCATGTAATGTGAAAGGGTTGCTAATGCTACAGAACCCACAGAGAATCAGCACTCTAGAGGCATGTTTCTAAGGATGGTAATGTCGGTCTGTCCACCACCTTGATCAAGACTGAAATACTGACCATATAATACTGAGCCCAACCCTGTCTCCTAGACCCTTATAGATAGGTGCAACTAATTCCATTCATTAATACATTGTGCTGACACACATAATTTCTGCTTAGATGTTTGAGTGAATGAAACACTGTATTTCAGGTACTGCAGTGGAGTCACAGGAGGGTGGATGGTGGGCGTATTAAGTGCAGAACGGTGACAGAATCCACGATCAAGCAACAAAAGCACTTTGGCTAAGGTTAGAGAAAGTCCACCATTGATGCTGACTTGCTCTGTATGAAAACATAATAATAATAATAATAATAATAATAATAATATTTCATTCCATGTTACAAAGTGTGTCACAAAGGAAGCAAAGTAAGACCGAGAAGTCATAAAATCACCAAAAGAAAATAGATTAAAGAAAAGTATTTGGTATGTAAAAACCAATATAGATATAGATAGGCAGCTGATATCATTATTTTGTATGTTTTGTTATAGTAGCCGGTATAGCAGTATTTTAGGTCAGGTAACCTTGGCTACACACGCTGTGTAATTTATTTATTATTTATTAATATTTTAATAAATGGGAGTGCTAAGCTTGGGAAGTATTATGGTATATACCAGGGTATTTCCGAATTGCATGATTTTCAGTAGTCAACATCCAGATGCTCTTGGAACAGTTACACCGTACTTCACTGTAGAGCTGCATGCATCACATTGAATTGCTCAGCCCTCTCTGCCTCTCTCTCACAAACACACCAGAGCTGTCAGTGAATTGTCCCTCCTCTCCATCAACACTCCAGTCTGCAGTATTGTCGACTTGGCATCTGTCTTACTAGATTTAACGACTTTCTGACCTTCTTAGTGACTTTATTTCTAAAAAGTGTTTAGCGATGATGCTGTCCATGGCTCCTCTGCCAACAGTGCTGGGGTCTCACTCCCTCTCCTGGATGTGTGGTGTGTGGGGCGGGCAGGAGGACGCCCTTCACTGCAGGGGTGGGATTTCAGTTTTAGTGAGGTATTAACAAAATAGAGTTCCTACAGACCACATAAAAACTTCAAAACAAATGGGAAAGCTGAGCAATCATCATTTGTGTACCATACATTTTCAAATACAAGTTGGTCCTGAAACAGAGCCTTGATGAGTAAACACTATAAAAGCTTGGGATTAAATCATTTGCTTTTAAACACATATATTGCTAAAGTTATAGTTATAAACTATAACCAATTAAATCTTGCACCGATCTATAATCGTTCAGCTTCAATACTTTTTTGTAGATGTTTCACAACACAAGACTTTCAGGGATGTCACTGTATTCTGCCAGCTGAGCAGCCTTTATTCCCAAACAGATGAGGAAAGTGTTGAGTTTGCATTAATGACAACAGCAGCAAAAGCAACATGAAATGGCAACAGGGAGCACTCATTAAAATATGCCCTGGTAGCAGTACCCTGCCTCAAGTGTCTCAATTCTACAATTTTTTTTAAGTTTTGGAGGAACTCACCAACACTGGCGGACTTGACATGCAGCAGGCTGCTACTGACCTCTTGTCACTTATGGATTAGTAGCAGTAGAAGTACATGGCCAATAAAAAGCTCTTGAGCCAAAAATGCAAATGCCAAAACGGTTGAGGTGCTTTGCATGCTGTTGTACTACAGTATAACGTCTGTCTGGCCTCTGCTGTTAACTAGCTTTCTCATGTCTGTTATGAAAATTATGGGAGCCAGTAAATGAGGAGGGAGGGATGGGGGAGACAGTGTAGAGGCTTGTGTAGGACGAGATCTTTTCAATCAGTGTTGATGCAAATTGTACTAGTCCCCAAGAGAAACTAATAAAAACCTTAAAATGGGTAATGGACTTATAAACATACACTGCAGTATATCTTGAGAAATCAAACTCAAATGATTGTTACTTCACTGTGACATAAATCCCATAAGAAACACAGGATATCATTTTAAATGTTCTTTATGCTCTCTTTTTGCACTTCTGTTCAAAATCGTCTACATCAAGGGACCTCGACAATTTCTTAAAAACTTTTCTAACTTTATACATTGAGGAAGCCTATGTGCAGGGAGCAGATGGACTTTCTGGCAGACTTTTCAGTTACAGTGTGTGGGATTAAGACAGACTGCATTAAATAACCTGAACCTCCTCAGGAAGAACAGCCAGCTCTGCCCTGTCTAATCTATTGCCACTGTGTTATCGGACCACTGCAGGTTGTTAATAATGTGAACAGTGCCCCGAAAGTAGCCTGGACCGGGCTGCCATGTGGGATGGACCCTGTGCCTTCTGGCTATGCTGAAAATCCACCAGCAGCTAGTTTGTTTTAGTCCCAGCATGGTGGCAGTACTGGGATCAATAATTGGTGGACTCTGTGTCAGTCAGGAATAAAATCAAATAGTGCATTAGCATGCAATATAACACTTACATCAAACCAGTTCAAATCACAGCAACTTCATTACATCTAATCCCCCTCTGTGGACCACTGAGGGTTGAGGCTGAAGAAAACCAGCTGCCATTACTGCTATGACATCTCACTCTTAATCCACTGTACACTGTACCTGTACGTGCAAGAGATGATAAGATGTCCATTGACACATATGAACTGAAAAAAAGTGGTAAAAATAAATGTAAAATGAAAAATTGAGTGGGAAAATGATTTGATTGAAACAGTCGTGACATGTTTCATCATTCATCATTCAAAACACAATGAAGGAAAGTGGACCCAGAGTATCAAAAAATAACTGAAAAAGTGTAAGTGATGAAAATTGCTTACGTATGAAAAATAGAAGTGATGAAATGTAAAATAGAGTTGTTGAATTTGATAAACCTGACTGGCATTTCATTTGAAACAGTGTTGCTCTGATAATGGACTCTGTTACTGTCTGCTGTCTGCCACTCATCCTTCACACTAACCAACTGACATTTAGTGTTTACAGCTATTTTTGTTGCTTCCACCCAAAATTTAAATCAAACACACCCACTGACTAACTGAAGAGTTAATTAGTGTATTTTTTTGCAAAATGTTCTGAATATATTGACATGTATGAATCATTTCAAGTGACAGACACACTGTCTTCACTTAGAGACTGTCTCTGAGGAGGACAGAGGACTGAGAGAGCTTCATCACATGGTGCAGCAACAATCACCTGAAGCTCATATCCGCAGAGCCAATGAGCCTGTGTTGGACTGCAATGCTTCAAATACGAATGCTCCTGCAAAGAAGCAATGAACTGTTAAACAGATGCTTCACACATATCTTCAACCTGACAGCACTGAAGATTTCTCCAATCAGCACTGTTTCAGGATTAGTGTCACCGATTCAGTATCTGACCAAATGTGAAACACGGTCACAATCTGCCCTTCTGTTTCTGAGTTATGGTGTTGAATAATGGCCAGAAAAGTGTTTCTGCAGAACCTTATGATGCCACAGTGAAGTGGCCCTTTGACCTTTTGGATCTAAAATGTCATCACTTCATCATTTTATCCTGTGAGACATTTGTGCGAAATGTTAGCGTATGAATTCTTTACTTGCGGTAAAAAAAATGTGTTGTGTTTTGTCACCATGACTTTTGACCTTAGACCACCTAAATCTGATCATTTCATCTTTGAGGCCAAGTGGATGTTTCTGCCAGATGTAATGAAATGCCCTCCAGGTGTTACTGAGATGTCACATTCACTGCAATGGGACGGAAGGCAAATATTGACACTGTTCAAAGGCCTGGAGGGATTACATTGCTCTTGCGAAACTGGAACTGGAAAAAGACTTTTAAAAAAACCCTTGTTTCCATTAGTCACTTGGACACAAAAAAGTGGGGAAATAGGATTCATAATAAGATAATAATTGACCTGAATTCCATCCATTTGTCCGGGACATTGAAGTGTTTAGGACACGTGGACCAATGCCAACAGGACGCTCTGCACACAGCATCACTTTCATTGATCAAAAATGGAATATAGGGCAAGCTGATTTTCCCGCTTATGGACGTAATGCGCAAAAATAGATATTTGTATGTTCTTTTGAGAGGAAGAATCGATCTCTCATCATTTCAATCAGGAGAGACAAGTGAAATAAAGATAACCGTTTATTATGACAGATGATATGTGATAATTAAGTCTCATCAGAAAGTCTTTGGCGCTCAGACTCCACAGGGAGACTTTATAATCGAGGGGCATCGCCCTGAGCAGCAGCTAGATAAATCCCCCCATGCGGTCCAGACACCGGCGGTGGTGGCTGATGACTCTGTTAACTGACAGGTTGATAAGATAAAGCTAAAGATTTACGAAGACTACTAACGGTGAAGGTGCGTTGCTGTGCTATTGGATAGTTGTGACCAGCTGATATCTCAACTGACAGCCCCAGACAATGACAGCAGGAAATTATGAGGGTGCAAGCATGAGCGGAGTGAGCGCAGGATGGAGGCAAAACATGCTAAACATGGAAAAGAACAGTCCTCCTGACTGAACTCTGACTACAGCTTCACTTCTTTGTTTGCTGAGCTGTTGCCATCATGCAGTGACGTGCGGTGAGGTTTTAATTATGCTTTAATCAATTCCACACTGTTCAACAATACGATAGCAAGAAAAACACAAGAATGTTTAATATAAGGTCAAATTCGATTTTTTTAAAATCAAATTTTTTTTTTTGGCTGATCTCTCTTTTTTTAATTGAAATTTAACACTCACTATCGCCCTCTGGGTAGTAGAGCACGCAGCGATGTGCATTGCGCCAATGGAGCATTTTCACTGCGCATTTATGGCCGATATAAAGAGACAGCAATGGACATGCGCCAACTGCCTGTGTCAGTCAGTCTGTGTCACAGCGCTGTCAGAAGTAAGGCACAGGTCATCGCCTCGCCTCATCCTTCTCCCACGTATTTGAACAGGATATGCGTAAATTTAGCGATTTTGACCATAGAAATGTTGAAATCATACAGAAAACGAATTTATAGAACAGTCATAAGCTTAAGTCCGAATTTCCTCCTCTTAATGAATTTATAAACCACAGCAAGTTTTTTTTAAAATTATATTTTAACAGGTGAGGCACTGCCTCACCTGACCGCACGTCACTGCCATCATGTCTTACTGTGATTGGCTCTTTTCTTAATCACCATACCCATTGTTTTATATTCCACATCATCCAACAGTTGTGCACTTTGCTCCACCACACCTGCATGAACCGAAGTGACAGGTGTGCATCGAGAAGCCAACTCAGTTTGCAGGTTTGTTATCTTATAGTGATAAGGTACCAAGTAATTCCTGCTCCACAGCACTTTTTCCTCATCCATGCTGTTATTTTTTTCCCCAAAGCCTGTGTCATACCTAAAATCACACTTGTGTTTTGAGTCTGAATAACTTCTGCATTTACATATCTGTCAGAGGGGGAGGCCCAAGCCTCTCTGCTTCCACTGCCAGGTGTTCATTTTGACTCTGCAGGAATGGTGGCGTCACAAAGCACAGCATGCAAATCAGCAGGTGGAGTTGTCTACACAGATAAAAACTGGTATTGATAAATACATTTAATGACCTGCCACAGACATGCCATGGTCATTTTCTCCTATGGAGTAGTACGTTTCCTTAAACAATACTGTACTTCATTTCTCAAAGTCAGTAGCTGAGGAATAAACTGAACAACAAAGGATAAAAAGGATTTATCAACAGTGGCTAATGCCAGTATTAAATAATCAATAGTTTCCTGCACAATCACTGATAAAGGCACCCAAACAATTACTGCACAGGTGCATACAGGTTGCTGGAATAACCTTTACTGATGAAAAATGCAAGAAGTTTCTCCAACCTACACAAGCTCACACCTGGTCACTGTAGCCTAAAACCATTTTGTGTAATTACACATATGAAATTTGTAAAGCCTCTGCAGGTATTTTAAACTCTAGCTCAAACCACTGACACATCAAAAATGGCCTCAAAAGCACACAAAGACTGACTCTGCCTGGAGAATTCTGGCCTCTCTGAAAGTCCCCCAACACATTGAGGGCCTTCATTGTTAGGGCACCACCTGCATTGAGATGTGTAATTACTGCTTTAATTGTTAGGCAGCTGTATGCACAACCAAAAGGTCATGGTCAATAATGAACAGGATTCTGAGAGCTGTTATTTTCCATTAGGGGGCGAAACCCTCAAGCATTGTGTATATTGTTGAAACATAATCCACACAAATACTAATTATCTTCTTTTTCATATACATATATAGAAAAACCAAGGGTTCAAATTTCTTGCTTAAGTCCAGTTCCTGGGTGGCTGCATTGGAAAGTCTCAGAAACCTGCATTGAAAATATTACTTAAGTATAAGTACAGAAGTACTATCTGCAAAATGTACTTAAAATATCATGAGAAAACGTACTCATTATGCAGGGGGGCTCTTTTCAAAATATAATAGGATATTATATTATTGCTTTTAGCATTCCCAAATACATGCAAGAGCATTTTAATGTCATAGTTTCTCAATTTGGAGCCAATTTCTTTTGTATATATTATATAAAAATGTGTCAAATAAATTTAGTGGAGTAAAATGTGGCTGCAATATTTATAGTATAAAGTGGCACAAAATGGAAACAATCACGTAAAGTGAAATTAGTACTTGAGTAAATGTTAGTTACTTTACCCTGCTGCTGTTTCAACCTATTATTTTCTCCCTCCATATATATGTGATAGAAGAATGGCTCAGATTTTACATCCTCTATTTTCAGCAGTGCAATTTCAGATGCAGTTTTCTGCAGCCACAGTGATCAGCCTGCAGCCATACATAAGGTTCAGCGACTATTTGGACGCATTTACACCAATGTTCATATTTTGTGCCTCTGAACAAGAACGCCATAAAGAATAAACTGCATGGGCGTAAACACCGTTTTCAGTGCTGCTTTTCATTCATTTTACTCACATAATTTCTCTGTGCCTACCTTCAGTAAATCAGGACAAATCCAACCCGACTGTTCAGCGCAACAGAAAGGGGAGCAAATCCTGAGTAAATACTCCCCTGTGTACTTTATGTACATTAAGGTGCCATATCAGCTGTCTTATAATGCTAATGCAACATCACTAGATCATCACTGAGACTGAAAACGCCAACTCAGGAAGAAGTCAATATAAAGTGGCTCTTCCCTCAAACATGTCCTCATTTATCAGGAGGTGTGGCGCCTCCACAGAGACAAATGCAGAGGAATCCCACCTGACAGCAGACTTTAGGAAGCCATTCAACCATTTAATTACCAGTCCACTGGATTGTTTTAAACTGTGTTTGACATCTTGCTACCTGGATGACTAATATGAATCCACACGGACCCTTCCCAAAGTCATCCTTGTTCTCATCAATGTTAAGGCCTGTGACTGGGTTCATTAGAGTAGTTTTTATGTAGTTAAGATCTAGCTCAAATCAGAGATAAGAAGACAAATGAGATAACAGGATGGCGCCATGAGGTGGCCCCTGGAATGGTACCATCCAGAGCCTTTGGGCAAGATAGTCTGTAATCCAGGACACCGCAGGGGTATCCACCTGCACCGCCCACGGCTTATCCCCCTACATGGCTGCTATTAAAGGCGCAGAAAGAGAAAGAAAAGGTCCTCACAGTGCTATCATAGTCATCTAAATGGGAGGAAGACCTGTGGAGCAGCTGGCTGATGGCATCATCCACCAGGGGATGAGCCTGGAAGGCAAACTGAAGTGGGGGGGCAGGGGGTTCAGGGAGAGCCTCAGGAAGGGTCTGGGAAAATGCACCACTGCTCTTCAGTCGCTGAGTGAATTCGCATACACCCAAAGAATCAATGTTAACCTGATAAAGGAAGCACTCGGACTGCAATATTATCATTTAGATCTCTTTATCTGGGTAGTTTAAAGGAGAAGAAAGCATTCCACAGAGTAAGCAGATGCTGACGCTAACAGAAGTTTCTGCCACAGTGTGGATAAAAAACAAAGCTAGGTTTTGGCTGGTTCGGCCATTTAGACCGTTACATCAGTTACATGAACCATGAAAAAGCCAAATGATTGGATTAAAATTCAACTGATTGTCAAACTGATTCCAACAAATGAAATGCTGTGTTTGTAGAAATCTGCTGAGGGACACTGGAGATGTTCGATATCTCTGTTTACATTACAGGGTCCAGAGCCATTAAGATTCCAGCATATTTTCTTCTGTGATATGGGAATCCTTCAGCTTTCTTTCTTTTTTCCCCTGCTGCAGCCTTTTTCATGGGTCCTGGCTTTGTTTCCACTGCTCTCCACCTGCTTTGATGAAGAGTTCCTGGAATTAAATTAGGGCTGCCCAGAAGATGATAGTCGATGGAAGTTCCTGGTATTTTCAGGGCTTGCCTGCATTGCTGTCCATCATGATCAGTCAAGCAACGATAGAGATACAGACACCCAGCCGTGTACAGGGAAAAAAATAAATAGGTGAAAATAGAAAAATAAAGGATCACAACGCACACAGAGGAGCAAATAGGAAAACTACTGCAAGATTTGACTCCATGGACACCACCCCAGGCAACTAACAGCTCGCCCCCCCCAGCAGCGCCCTGGATTTTGTGTCAAAATCTCGTGTTTGCGCAACTGTGAAAGAACATAACTGACAATATCAGGACCAGTTTTTACACTGCTGTCTGTCCCATAACCACTAAACTCCCCTCTCCTACCAAAGAACACATAAAAATAAATTGACTGAAATTGAAACGGGCTGATATTAGCTTTTTAGTGAAGTATGTCTCAATCATCCAAACTGAGAACCATTTTGCAAATTTGCGGCATGCAAGCTACAATTTGCAAAATGACATCAGTTCCTCTTTAGCTCATTTTGACATGAATCACTCAGTGCGCACAAAACAAACAAAAATGAGGACCCACTCATAGAAACAGCTCCAACTCTGAAAGGTCACACAGGTCTTTTCCATCAGATGGTATAGCTCAGATGGACTCCACTCTACTCACTGTTTTTTCTTTTTCCATGTGGATAGCACATGGCAGCAGGTACTTCTTTGGTTATCGCCGGATTGTCACTAGATGTCACTAGAATCATTACTTGTGACCTAGCCAAGCCACCAGCAACATCGACCACAATTGCTTTTACTCATTCCACCCAGACAGGTGAGCTGAGCCGATATGTAAAGGTGACGTACGCCATCTCTTCGATATCCTCCGAAGCTGTCAGTTTAGCAGTAAATGCACAGCGCAGGAAACAGTTTATCAGTGAATAAGGGCTACAGCCTCTCCAGACCAAAGTAAAGCTCTGTGTTGTTTCTCTACTGCTGGAAAGGTCAAGGGGGTGCGGCTTTGCTATGACAATTAGCTACGAATCCCACTTATGTTGAGGGAGTGCTGTCTGCAGAATCTGAAGAAAAGTACCCGGAAACAAAAGCGAGTCGAGCTGAGTGGCTAAAAACTAATTACATTACAAATATTGAAAGCTGAACCGAAGTGCTTTCAATTACTGATTCAGAAGAGCTCAAAATTGATTGGCAGACTCAATGCTTAGCATATTCGCTAACTGCTACAGAGCCCCAACCCTATTGATGGAGAGTCTAGTGCTGTCATCAATAAGTGACAAAGGTACTTCACACTGACCGATTTTAATAAAAACACACCCAACGTTCAATATTCTCAACTCTGTAAGCAGCTGGTGTGACACTTCACTGCTACATCTTAACTGCAGATGAAGCATCATCAGCACAATATCTCCGGCTACTCTTTTCTCCTTTCACCTGACTTTCTGCTCAGATAGAGTACTATGCATAAATGTCAAACCAAAAGTCAAACAAATGTATTTCATTCTGTAGCCCACAGAACATTTTTTATGGCTGAGCCATGGGACTGTAAGTGCAGGTTACAGGATGCATTTCCACCCATTTGATTTCTCCAGAGCTCTGTTGTCTTTTGACAGACACATCTCTCGTAAATGGGGGTTCAGGACATGGCTGATACCTAAATGTTGCGTGTGTTGAAGACCAGTGTGCTTTTTACACATTTCTGTCTAACGCACTGCTTCCTCTTATAAAGCAAATGTCCCATTACTTTGACTAACAAAATTATTCATGATGAACAGTGAGTAGGTTCGTGCTACTGCGCTTTGACTAAGTAATATTTAAATGTCTCCTTTTTAGATGTGTCCTGGATTCTCTCCTCTCGTCCTTTAAAATTTCAAAGTGCTCTGTGTAAGTGGGAGAGCTTTATGACGATGCTGTGGACTTTTCACTCAAAGAAAATTCACAAATTATTTTATTACTTTGTGAGTTTTTGCAGTGAAATCCCTCCTCTAGCTGTCAGGCTCTTCTGTACTGTATGCTGATTAAAGCTGACAACGCTGATGCTAATAATTGGGTAATATAAGGAATCACATGAATATTCAAATGAGAAGTGCATTGTTAGTAATAATAATGATCAGCACTCTGAATAGCTCCAAACATTGTGAGTGGCTTTTCATGTCAGTCAAAATGCATTAATCAATCTCTGTCAACAGGCAGGCAGCCACAATTCATATATCCAAAGAGGACGAACCAAAAACAAGCACATAGATGAATAAATAAATCACCCTTGTCTATTATTTCTAACAATACAATAACAATACTTTTTCAATGTCGAAGTCTTAAATAAACACTTTTCCAGAGTACAAGCTCTGTTCTAATCGCTCTGGATAGCGACCCGCGTGTTGTCCTCATCACGCACCTTGGATCAGTGATAATTCAGCAGCAGCGGCAGCATAAAAATAATCTGCAGAACATCCAGCATGTGGTCAAAGCTCTACTAAGACTCATAGGCTACATATAATCTGAACTTGAACACAAATAAATGTCTCTCGCGTTCATCATTATTGACAACAAAGTGAACAAAGAGAACCAGATTAACCCAGTAGCTCACTAGAGTTCCCCGGGGAAAACATCCCCCCAACCCATTTTTCTCTTTGTGTGTAACATGCTGCCTTCATGTAGCCGTTGAGTACAGTGCACGCAGCTGGCTACACATGAAAGCTTTATTACACTTTTCCTTCAGCCCCAGAAACCAAACAACACTCCTGTGAATACTACCTGGTCACAGGTTTGCTGTGTGTCAGTTGTCATTTTGATTAAGCACAAAGTCATGTAGGAACTACACAGTGGAAGATTCAATGCTCAGGATTTTAAAGCTTGATTTGACACCAGGCCCCTATGCAAGACAGAGTCTCTACTTTATAGCCTGATGGGTACTTTTGATTGCAACACCAATTAATGAGAGTTAAAAAAAAATCCTCAGACAATGATTTTTTTTTAACCAACATCATGTTTGATAAGGATCCCTCAATTTCTATTTTTTATTTTAAAGCACTGTAACCAAGATATGTCCTGGGTGGGACATTTTGAAGTCCCTCTAGAGTCCCTCTGAGAGGCCGCACACAGCTTTGAGCTAAATGCTAAGTTCACCATGTGAACATGCTCACAATGACAGTGCTAAAATGCTGATGTTTATCATCTTAGTTCAGTGCATTATCATGCCATCAACACCGTCTAATTAGCACAAAACACAAAGTGCAGCTTAGGCAATGGGAATGTGATTCACTATAAACCAAAAGGTTTGAACCCGCTGGTGGCACCGCCACAGGAAAAGCCAGGGGGCTGCCAGAGTCATCAGGCTGCATCCTCTGGAGACCATGACTTTTGTGCCAGTCCATCTCGTAAATATGAAGTTATTTGACATGCAAAGTGAAACCTTTGATCTGTGGTGGCACTACGAGGAAAATCAGGGGATTGCTTGACTTTCCTGGGATTTCCAGGGATGAGCTGGATTTCCATAGTTCATAGTTGTTGATATATTTCACTCTGGACCAAAGTGGTGGACAGACCAACCAACCAACAGACTGACACTGCCATCCCCTGCTAACGTGGCTAAAAATAATCATGTCAGTGCTCTTTGGTGAGCAAGAAATGACATAGTGACACTAAATGTCCTAAAACATAGAGTGTTTGGTGCAGTTTCTAAGCTAATATCGGGCACTACATTGGCCTCATCAGTCTTGAGACTGTGTCTGTATTCAGCAGGCTAACTTGTTTAGAGATTTCCAGCTGAAGGCTTTGGGTTGGAATGTATTTATTTTGCTTCTTGTCCTCCAGATAAATGTAGAGCACAGGGTGGGTGGCCGTCTTTGTTTTGATTTGCATTCGTCACTGTGTGCTGTGCCTGCAGGGGGTGCTATTTTACATAAATCTTACATAATCTACCTTTGAGCTGAAAAGAGGAATTTCTGGGGATTTCTAGTGGCAACAAAATATCAACTCCAAGTGCAGGTCTTATCCTCTGGAGAGGACAGCTTTAATATTGAGCAGGAAATGCATTTTTTTTCCATTTTCTGTCAGCGGTCTCCATCAGGCATGCCGTACCTTCCTGTAGTTCATATATCTTGAGTAAACGTATCCCTCAGTGTACTCTAAATAAGTAGGCTGCTTTTAGGCTGTTTCAGAGGTTTCGGGGGCGCTGGCTGTGAAGGTTCCAACTCGAACCCTCTGAGGCTGCTCTCCGCTTTTCTGAGGAATGCTTGCCTTTCCACTCACCTTAACTTTTAATACAACTCCAAAAGGCATCGGAAATACTTTTTAAATCTATAGTCTCCTGTTTGTTTGCATGGGTTTCCAGTCCCAAGCAGCCCCAGGTTCACAGCGATGCATGCTGATGTATAGCACCCGCACATAAAAGCTGTACCTCTGCTGTGTTTTAGGCCCTTGTCATAAATCCTGTCCTCATAAAATATTAACCACGCTGATGTATGCCGTGGTATTATATTATGAATCAGCCTGAAAAGGAGAGTAAGCTGTATTCTGCAGATAAAGCGTTGGGTTAATTTGAGTTTACGGCTCAGCCCTGCCACTGGTATACACAACTGTCAACACTTCAAATCACTCTAATGTGCAGTGATCAATAAGTAGTCATGGGCAACAGGGAGCCATTGCAGGTTGGATGGTACAATACTTGTGATCATGCCTTGCGTGTATGAAAATACAAGATCAAAACAGCAGTGTGTCTCTCTGCACTGTTAATGTTGCCGAGGCAACAGGAATATTTGAAACATCCTGATGGATGTAAACATTGTTCATTAGTTGCACAGTCTGTAGTCTGTATTAATTAATTCATTGTTGGCCTTGTAAATTCATCAATTAACATCACTGTGATGTGAGAGGAGGCTGAATCTCGAATATTTGGCCTCAACATCCAACCTCTCTGTGTTCATTAGACTGATTAGCAGCACTTGATATGTGTGTTCTTAATTGTGCTGCTATGCATTTGAAAAGTGGACAAGGCTGCTTATGAAACACATCTTAAAGTAGACAGATACGACTGTATTGATCCCATACAAATGGAGAAGTTTGGTAATATTATAGATAGAGAAAAACCAGCAATGAATGCATCTTACTAACAAGTATTACATGTGTATCCAAAGCCTGATATATCTTATTCTCTGTGCTGTAGAGCTCCATTGTTGTCTAGAATCTATATATCTATGTCTAGCTGTTTCATGGCCTTTTATTTAAAATACCGCCAGCCTCATCCTTTAACTCATACACCTTTTATTCATCTTTTCGGCATGAAAACAATGCACGACTTCTATGCCTACGCTGAACATCAACGCGGTACCACTGATTGTCCTTTCAACAAAGGCGATGTAAAGAAAGAGAAAGGCCTAGTTACCTTGTGCAGTTCTTTGAACGGAAGGCGAGGAGAAAAAAAAAGACGATGCTGGACAGACGCAGACAATATGGTCTGCTCTGTAGCAAAGTTCAAGTCGATTTCCTTGGCAGCAGTCTCAGTTAGGAGTACAATCTGCTGCAACACGAAAATGCTGCATGTAAAATCCAATAACATTTAGAAAATTATCTCATCTTAAGATGCAATATCCGCTCGGAGCAACTACAACAATATTAAACATCATTATGGCTGTGTTCAGTCACTGGCAGCTCTGGGTTAAGGCTGGGAAAAGATCATGATCTTGAATTAATACAGACCTCCTCCACATGACTTCTATGCAGTACAGAAGCGTCGCTCTTTATTCGAATTTTTGAAAATTCATAATTGCTAAAATAAACTTCTTTTCTTAGACTGAATGAATAATTTGCTGTTTTAGACCGTGCGATGTGGTTGAAGGCAGCTACCCTTGAACCTTGAGTTAGAATTACTATTTTCAGGTCGAGTAAGAACTTTCGCTTTAGGAATTTGAACAAATGACCAACGCTCTGTTTTTTCTGATGAGGAGGCTGTAGTAAATACAGTGTTTTGATTATAATCAGCAACTGAAGAATCAGTCGCAGCAGGCTTTTATTTACCAATGAAAAAAAATCCTCTCAGAGATCAACTCCATCTATACTGTAATAATATTAATAAATGATTTCTTTGCACTCAGTCAGCCCTATACATCTTCTATGTGTTGATGCAGGAGATATTCCATAAATGTCAACATATTGACTGTCACAGTTATTGTGTGTTATGAAACAGCCACTCACCCTCAGGTCATGTGTGAATGGGAGAACGTCTTTCGTGAGAGGGAGGCCGTGCAGTCACGAAAAGCTTGACTGACTAGTGATTTTCATTTTGCTTACTTTCATCACATTCACTCTGGTGGATAACTACAAAATATTAAGTCTCCATTTTTCTTGCGCTCGGGAGGCAATGGGGGCAATAAAATAAGTTAATTCCAATTTGGAGAGAGCGAAGTGAAATTGTCAGGGTGGATACAGGAGATCACAAGCCACTGGAGATAAGGAAAAACTCAATAATGGTGGTATTATCCTTTAAGCTGATTACCAGTGCCTATGAGATGTCTAGGCCTAATCTGACAAAGAGATTGTGTGTGTTTACTTGGATGATGAGAAAGTTATACGTGTGATTCACATCTTTGCTGGATCCAACCGTGAAGAAACTTTTTTTTTTTCCTTCTCTAAGGACTCGGGTCATTTGATTAACTGGAGGTGAGGGTCTGTCTGTTTCATTTCCTTCACTCTGTGTTCTTTTCTGCAGCTGGGCTTTGACAGCAGCATCAGTGACACAGACAAATTTAGCTGTTTGATCAATGAAAATGAAAGCTACACAGTCTGAAAGCCACACAGGCAATAGTTTGTGCTTCCATTTGTAAGGAATGAGTCGGAGCCTGTCACGCTGTGAAGCTCAGTGGGTGAGTCCAGCACAACAGTGAATCAAAGGTGGAGGAACACAGCCAGCTGCAAATTCAACTCTCCATTCTGACTGTATACCGTATATTAGCATGGGAGTTTTAAAGTGTACATGTTTAACTCGTTACACCCTCCACAGCACGCCTGAAGCTAAAATAATGGAAGTACTTCAATCAGAATTTCTTAAACGCGTTTGTCTCAAGAAAAACAAAGGGTACATTAAAAAGTCATATTATTTGAGATCCAGTAATGCTTAAGATTACAGCCTGTGAATCACACTCTCATTTTGTTATATCTACTGTGCAGAGCACAGGCAAATTCTTACTGCTATCAGTACAAATATGTAAATATGAGGAAGGAATATAAGAGGTGAGTGAATACGGTTGTAACATTTAAAAACAGGTTTTTAAATGAATTGTCTTGAAAGGATTAATATTACTGTACTAAACTGTTCCACACCTGCTGCTGATCTCAGGACTGGCCTTTGTTAATGGTCAGCTGAAAAACATTACAAGGGAAGGAAGTACCATTATGTCATATCCTACCAAGGCTGGATTACTAACAGAGGAACTGCTCCAGGGCCCCAGACTCTCAGAACCAGAGGGGCCCTGAAAGCCAGCACAGCATGTCAACTGGATTTGATGCTTTCATTGTTAGATATTTTTCACCAATAAATTACTGTCCTGAATGTTTTGGATGTATTGTACTGAAGGATCCTGTGTCATAAATAAAATAACCACAAAGTAATATCACTTAGGGGTTTATATCATTTTCAACTAAAAATCAGTGCTATGCTGACATAATGGGTTAATTAATGGGCACTGATAATACACATTGCACTGTATTACAGATGGGGGTCAGTAGGGGCCCAACAGCATTTTGGTGGATGTAATTAGTGCTGCATTAATGGCAAACAGATTCAAGAGCAAATTAAAACAGGAGCATGTCAGAAAACAGGGATATACTGATCAAAATGGGAAATCTAATAGAATCTTCATCCAGGTAACCTCCCCCATACTAACCCACACTTCCAAAGGCATTTACTTCTATATCTTTCATCAACTCTTCTTTCCTTTTAACTACATTTTCTACCAGTATTTAATCGTAATATATAAAGCATTGGCCCTATTCTTGAATTATTGAAAAGGCTTAGATTAAAAGAGGGACATAAGAAGATTTCCAACTCCATTAACAAAGCCTGACACACAATGAAAACTGTAATCACAGACTGGAGGTAATACAGCAGCAGGATCTCGCCAAGATCAGGAGGTCCCTCTGAGATGAATGACTGTGCAGAAAGAAGCTCATCAGGGAAGAACAGAGGCCAGCAGCAATATTAGCAACAGTGGGACGTACTGTGCACATGAATCTTCCCACTCCATGGATATAATAGCTCATTTGCATGTTTGTAAGGTTTCTGGGCTATGCAGAGCGGTGGCAAGACAGACACCACTTTCCCCTAAAAATAACATCCAGTCCATCTTAATTACACAAGAAGATGATGCAGAATGATGCAGGAAGGCGTCCTGGGGCAGACGAAACTTGAGTTGGAACTTTTTGGTCTGATGCAATTTAAATTGTGATGAATTTCTATATCACTGAACTCATATTCCAAGAAGCTCCACGTCTGTATTTGTAGTCTACATAGTATTAAATAAGATACATTAGTACCAAGCCTAATGAACAACTTCATCTTGTTGCTACATTAATGGAATCAGATAGAATAAAGCTTGTTGTTGAGCTCCTCAGAGGGATTTAAACCAGTAGTTTTATGACTGCCTCATATTATACTACATTCTTGGTACACCAACACTCAGCAATATTCAAATGTAACAATAACATTTGAAAGTGGAGTTACATTTATTGACAACAACTGCATAGCTGGCCTGTTGTGCCAATAATGACTGCTGTTAAGTCACACGAGAAAATGTTTCCACATCGGACAGATAACAGTTGATGCTGCTGTTGATAGCTCTGCACCATAGCTGCTTAAGCCAACGTTAGCGTCAGGGTCCTTCACAGCTCTGGATCCTGGGGGTCTCCATCCAATTAAAGATGATGAGTTTAAATGATGGGATGTGCTTAAAGCAATATTTCTGCACGATTCACTTGTATTCTACCTTGTGGATAGTTAGGTGAAAAGATCGATACAACTGTGATGTTTGCACAGTAAATCTGAACAGCTTAGCATTAAGACTGGAAACAGGAGGAAGCAGCTAGCCTGGCTCTGTCTAATGGGTAATAATATCCACCTACCTGTTCCTCTGAAAGCTCACTAATTAACACGTTACATCTTGTTTGTTTAACTGGTACCACTGTTAAAAGGAAGCGTTGTGGTTTTACGGGAGGTTGTGTGTCAGCATGTTTCTTTTCTTTTCCAGACAACAGCTGGGCGATTCTTTTTTGTTGTTTTGCCAGCCCACACAATCAACATTAATTAATTACAGCTGAGTACATTTACAGGTGACAGTTGTCACTATAGCGGCTGAAATCAAATCTTGGTACAGGTTGTTGATACACTGTTAGTTTGTAAATTATGCAAGTCCCAATTAGTGCACTCGTTCAAATCCAGATTTTGACATAGCCCTAAGGCTCATGTTCTTCCATGAAGCTACTCTGGGTTTGACACCATGTTTTAAGCACAATGAAGAGTGAATAAATGTTAAATAGGAACACACAATGCCATGGGCACCATTCACCCTACACAGTTCAGCGGTGTGCAAAGAGGAGCTGAGTGAATGACCCTGGTTCAGCATGTCAATAAATTAATGACTGCATGCAAAGCTACTCGCAGATATCCTAACAAGAGCGTGCATTACAAAATGACTGGGAGTAAGTTATCTCCAGTCACCAGCAATCAATCAGTAACTGTAAATGCGCGGCTGTGTTTTAAGTGTGCTGGTGCTGTGTCATGCTACAAGGCTTGACGGGAGCTCTGCTCAGGATACAGGCGAAGATAAATGGTTCCTAATACCAAGATATTTTGGGAGGGAGATCTGCTGCCCTCTGGAACAAAAAC
Source organism: Chaetodon trifascialis (assembly GCF_039877785.1). NCBI lineage: Eukaryota > Metazoa > Chordata > Actinopteri > Chaetodontiformes > Chaetodontidae > Chaetodon > Chaetodon trifascialis. The sequence continues at coordinate 19,005,202 of NC_092072.1, forward strand.
ATAATGCTGGAGTCAAAGAAGGATTCCATCTTTCAACTTGACGGCAAACCAAAGCGCATGCACAGCCAAAACAGCCACCAGCAGAGATAAAAGGAACGTCTTTTTCCTGGACTTTTACATTTGTACAAACACAGCGTGGAGGGATCCAAGGAGAAGTGTGCAGAGAGAAACGCTTCGGTCTGAAGAGAGGAACGGGGAACAAATCCGAGATTCATACGGTAGAAACTCATCCAAAAAGGTCATGGTTGTTATTAAAGCAATAAGTGCAGGGTGTTCACCATTACATAACCAGGACTTTTCTATTTTTAATACATTGTCAGAAATTAGCTGCCTTCCATTTTTACCTTTTGCTCATTGCTTCAGCATATCCAAATGAAAATGGAAAAATCAAGTTTGATTTAATAGGTTTTCCTTTCAGCCTTCAAGGCAATAAATACGAGAAAATTAGACAGAGCCTGTAGACTTCTGATATCCATGCTATATCCACACAGACGTCAGCTAGATGTACCTCCAATACTGATTACAGAATTACTGAAGACAGTTATTATTCATAACCATTACAGAAGCCAACTAGCATGTGTGTGGTGCTCTGATGAAGACCTGAGCCCATTCTACTGTGTTTCAAGGACTTCCTTTGGAAGTTAAGACAGAGGACCACACTAGTATACCGTGCACACTGTGCATGCTCAGGGGATTAGACATACACAGCAATTGTAGGAAGTTTAGAGCAATGCTTCATTCTCTGTATTATTAGTTACAATCTGATCTCGGTGCAAACAGCTACGTCAACGTGAATATAAGATGTATGTAAAGGCATGGCTTTTTGGAACAGCTCAACTTTTGGGAAGTGAGTTTATTTCCTGTATTTCTCAGAGTAAAATGTGATTTTTGTGCATTAAAGCAACTATAATCATCATTTTCATGTCCTTGCAGGTTTAAGTGTGGAGCTGGAGTCAGGACGTGATTAGCCTGGCTTTGCACAAAGACTGGAGCCAGGGGGAAACAGCGAGCTGGGCGTTTCAGGATTCCTGTGCAGCATCTCCATCTGTAGCCTGTATTGTTGGGTACAATTTGTGAGCAAAGTTTAGCACAGGCATGATGGTACCAAAACTGGAAACCTCACTGTGATCACTTCAGGAAGCTGCACACAGTCACAACCCAGCTATAAATAGTTCCAGCATGTAACTCTCTGAAATCACAAGTCACCACTTTTGTATTTCTGTATATATGCACGTTAGAAACACAGAAGATACAAAGTGACAATTTTACAGTCAATTTTGGAGGCGTTAGGAGCTAAGAAAAACTAAGCTTAGATAAGCTGAACACATCCTGACTCCTGCTTTGCACTGAACGCACAAGCAGGACTGATATCGATCTTCTCAAGTCGCTAAAAGCAAATAAGAAATCCAGAAAATGTTAAATTATTCCTTTCAATCGAAAGTGGATTTAGATGTCTAAACCATTTTGCATTTTCCCACAAAACAACAGAAAAAATGCCCAGTTGAAAGCAACATTTCTGCCCCCCCCTTTTTTTTCCCTTTCTGACAAAGCATTCTCACTCTACTCCTGCTAGTATTAAAATAAACATCTCATTATGTGGCTGAATCTCAAATTTGGCTTGTCTCAGGTATTCTAAGTGCCCCGGCAGTTAAGCAAAGAGGAGTATTTACATTTCTCCCGCTCATTATTTCTGGAATGACCTCCAGAGCAAAATTAAGCTCCACTCTGTAGCTCTGTGGGTCCAGTCAAGGAGAAAGTCCTTTTCACAGAATGGTGCTGCTGTTTTCCATAGTATGTTTAATTAATGAACTGTTATTAACGATGGTAGCACTGGCGCATTAGTGGACTTAATGGTTCCACTGTCAGTAATTATGGCAGCGATTGCCCTGTTTATTATGATTAGTCTGTTATAACACAGTGATCTGCTATTGTTTCTATTCTATGTGACCTTTCTATTATTCTGTATTTTCAGATTGTCAGTTGCAACTCAGTTGTTTCTTACTGAATAACTGACTAAACATGAGCTGCATATGCTGAAAACGAAAATTCTCTTGGGTAAATGTATATCGTGTATGTAGGTTGAAACACATGCTGCCAAAGCTCAAGGCCTTAACAGAACAGTTCCTGGAAAAATAAACTACAACAACAACAAATCACACAGATCCAGATCATCCTCTGCTCTGCTGTACCACGTTAACACATTCTGCCTAAGGCTGCAAACACAACACAGTTACGACGCATTTCGAAGCATTTCGCTCTGCTCTACCCATCAAGATATAGCACACTGTCTAAATCCGCTTTACATTTCAAATTCCCATTGTGATCAGCGAACAAAGGGATGACACATACGGGAATTAGAGTGAACTTTAGATGCTGGACACAATGCAACCCTATTGACTTTGTGGTGTGAAAAGACAAAGGTCTTTTGTCCTCCAGAGCATAGCGATGCAAGGCGCATTTTATCAGTTTGTTTGTGTCATGCACAGGACACACCTGTTTGGCCTTTTGAAAGGACATAACATCATGATTGGCATGCTCTTTGAGCAGTTAGTCAAGATTTATGAAGGTCATGAGTGAATTTTTATCCCACAGCAGATACACAACACCACTCTGCAACATGTACATGTAGAGGAATCTCACACAGAAGACTCTGAGTTCCCAATGTCAGTTTCCACTTCATTGTGAAAAGCAGCTGCACTATCTCTAGATTAAATCACTGTCTTTTCTCCACAGTTTCCCGCTCAGTGTTATTACTGTGCTGAATAAAAGACTTAATGTGGATTCTGGTTGAGAGTGAAAATCTTTTGCCGGAATCGATTTTAACATTCATCTTTCTCCACGAATAGAAAAATATACTATCATGATTGTCCAATCATCCTTCATTTGCCTTGTACAGACAGACGCTGAAACAAACACTAAAAGCCAGTCTGATTCCAGCTATTATTCATATTCACGGGCTAAACTATATTTTTTCCCCACAAAACACAGGTAAACAAACCTGCACAGGCTGTGCGGACTGTTGATGTGCTGTCACACATCACTTCCCCTGTGGTATTAGAAATCTGAAACAAAGAGGTGAGATGTATGATGACGTTTGCGTCAAAAGATTCCACTAATTCCTCTGAACCTTATTTTCATGCCAGCTTCAAAGGGCTTGTTAAGCTACGCAGCATATAATAACCTTTTACTGCCGTTTTTGCAGCTCTGCCGTTCTAACAAAGTTGGCCAGCACACTTTGGTCTCTTTTCTTCTCTTTTCCTACCTCTCACTCTTTTCCTATCTGTCTTCTTTTACGAGGCTATACCCACATAATGCCAAGGCCGAGGGTTTTGCTGGGAGCACCTGGTGAGTTAAAGGCTAGGCCAGGTGGTACACAGCTTTGACTGCCAATTAGAGTGGTGACCATGTGAGAGCTGCCCGAGATAACTTCTAATTAACAATGGACCTCGGAGGCATAACAATTAGCCTTTCCTTCAAATGAACCCACAGAAAGGATGCCATGTCAAGCCCACTCACAAAATCTTTTTTTTTTCCATTTTTAGTTGCCAAATAATACCCTACTGAGGACAAGCAAAGCAACTGAAAAAACATGCAGCATGTAACACTAATCCTGAGCAAAGCCTTGGAGAGCGAGAGCTTATGGATGGCGTACATATTGTAGAGGCGAGTCTCTATTTAAACAAAGAATGAAGGCATTCCTCCTGACAAGGTCGGAGATGCTGCAGGCCTGTCAACACGACTGTAAGGAGAATAAAAGGTACAGAAGACGCTTTACATTGATGATGACACTGGGCAAACTGCGCTGACGGCGTGATGCACACTGTCAGCCTAACTGATTGTACCATAAAACGATTATGACAGCGAGGGGACAATTTGTGGAGAACGGCTTAGTTTGACAACAAAGTGATGAAAGTCAAGGATGGTGCATGTGTCCGTCAAAACGGGGGGGGGGGGGGGGGGGGGGGGGGGGGGGGGGGGGGGGGGGAGAACGGGGAAAACTCCCGAGGATGTTGTGATATGGAGATGCATGGTTGTGTATCTGAGCTGGCCATCAGAAGGAAGAAACATCTGCTGCACAGCACAGTGTGGTTTTACATAATGCATCCATCCCTCTTGAAATGCACCAGCTGTGGATTCCCTTCCTATGCTCCTCCAAAGGCACCTGCCAATAAGCATTATCAAACAAGCAGTCGCAGATAAAAGCCACGCAGTAATTTGACAAGCCTAATTGCAGGAGTGATGTGTAGTCTCGACATCGCTGATTGCTCTGGGGAAAGATTAAGACAGCAATCACAGGATGGCTTTCTTTGTTACAGAGGCGGTCCTGTTTAAATTGTCATTTTGCGGTCATCTGCGGTAACCTCACAAGTGGGTAAATTGTAGCAAAGAGGCAGTAAGATGCTGCTTTGTAAATGCACACATTCAGTAACAGCCATGTTTTCTTCACGTGTGCCCAGACTATAGGAAGTCTGCTCATGCCTGGAGCAAAGAAAAAAAAAAAAAAACGAATGGTGCTGAGGAGTTTCTTGGAAAATAGCCAGGATTGTTAAGTGGAAACAGAGGGCAAATCAAAAAGCCAGGGAGAAGTCCAAGGGGAATACTGTGAAGGAAAAAGACTGCCTGTGACCGAGCCGAGGGGCCCGAACAAAAGACACTAACTATTAGTGAAATATACTTGTACACGCTGCAGACACATGCAGACCACCACCCGAGGGACTGGAAACATTTCTGCCATCACCGCTGCAGTCTTGGTTCCAGACCTCAGTGGAAAGCTGTGTACTTAAAGGGTCTGATTGGGTCTGTGGTGAGCCATGGGGATTCCTCTGTCTGGAGCTGGTAGTCTGAATGCCAGAGCTGAATAACTGATTACAGTAAAACCCACGCTGACTTAACTCAGCCTTCACGCCACTGCAACTAAAGACGAGAGGATATACCTCGCAGGAAGATCTTACAACTGGAAGTTGGATTGTTAGAGAAACTTGCACAAACTTTGAATGAGATGTTAGGCGTCCTCGTGGAATGCTATACATTTCTATTCGGCCTGGCGCACTTTGAAGTGGAAACAGCAGCACAACTGCAACTGCAGTTTCATCAGACTTTTCCTCGCAGGATGTCTTCATCTGGCTGGCAGCTGGCAAGAGTTGCCATGATTCACAGTGACTCACTGCTTCTTCCTTGCTCTATTGTCAAAAGGAGCCCACAAAGGACTTCCTTTCAGAGAAATCACACAGATCTTTTAAATGTATATGCAGATGAGAAAAGCCTGACTGAAGTGCACATTTCAGGATGTTACACATTTCTCTCAAAATAGCTGCTCTGTCTTTCATACTGTAAAAGATGGCAATTGCTTATGGCAACTACAATTTCCAGAAGTAATTGGGTTCCTTGATAATGGATGCCACCAAAGCACCCCATCTCCATCTCTGCCACCCTCCTCTCTAAATACTGCAGCGCGGTCCCCCAAGGTCACGCCATCCAATCTGATTGGAGATGTGATGAGGAACCGGCTGAGCTAATGTATTCCACTTGCTTATTATTTATAATGGTGAGGAGAGGTTTGGGTGGAAAATTAACCAGCAGACACCTTCATTAGTAAATGAGGTGACAGCTCATATTAAAATGCACAACAGAGGGGATCATTTCAAAACTCATAACCCATAAACCTGGAGTTTACTCACACCGGGATATTACACTGGCAATGAAACAGAGCGACTGAGGTTTACGACAAATTAAAAGGGTTTCTGTCAACCCAAACTGCTGCTTCCAGGACATACACACCTCCTGCGATGTGGACAGCACAGATATCTCTGCCCTGCTGTACATTCAACAGTTGCTCCAGCCTGGTCCACAGCTGAACACAGAGGACGGTACACAGGCTTTTTGAAGTCAGAAAGCTGGGCCAGTGTACGAGTTAGCCTGCAGCCCCCACCTCAGAATCTAAAAAGCCAAGAAATCAAAACCAGTCCTCTAAAAGAAAAGAAGTTCGTCTCAACATGATGCGAGCTGGTGGCTGCACGCACTCAAAACAGAGCATTTCAAAGAGAAATGAGCGCAAACATGCGCACACTGAAACCTGAGAGGCAGGGGGGTGAATTATGAAAGTCGCCTCATTACAAGCGCTGAAAACTAATCCTACAAATGTGCAGGTGTGATTTAAACAGCAACATGTTGGATGCAGCAGAGGCACGCAGCTGCTTTCTATCAAACATCCAAGTATTAATATTTATTTTTGCAGAGAAAGTTACAGTGCAACACCTGGTCAGCAGCACTTAAAGACTTTAAGCCCTCACGTGCGCTACTCTGTTTAAGGCACTGAGATTAAAGACTATAATTAGAAAATAAGGTGACAGGAGTGCGGTGCGTGGGCTTAAAAGCAGCCGATACTCACTTTAAGTCTGCGAGTGAAGTCCCGTTCGCTCCGCGCGGTGCGGCGGCGGCGGAGAACGAAGAAGCGAGCGATGCAGCTTGAAGGCTCCAATTTAAGGGGAAAACAAGCTCCAAACTGGCAACCTCACACCGCTGCCTGTTTTAAACGCGAGAACACCAAGAGGAGGGTTACTGCCCTCCCGGATCGAGCGCATCCGTGCGTTTTTCTCCGCGCAGAGGGAGGAGGATGGGAAGAGTTTGTCGCGTACACCGTTACTCGCTCACAGGCAATGAGAGGCATGCATTACAATTCCTGAGCGCTGACCATGAGGGGCTCAACGCTGCTACGCCCCTCAGCATCCTCACTCACACACTTTCACATCAGGGCTTTTTTTTTTTTTTTTTTTTTTGCATGCGTGACCAGGTCCTGCTGTTAGCCTCCAGTTTATTGCTGCAGGGATGAACAATAAGCTCCAACACACCAATAAAGAATCCATTCCCATTTATGGGCCGTTTCAATATATCTCATCCGCTTCTTTTACTGGAGCTGCAATATGATTAAACACACATAATGAGTGACTATTACAAGCTTTGATTGATAAAACTAATATTGTAGCTAAAATGCTGCTGTAATGTTCCTACAATATCCCCGAGGATAAGACATTAAAGGCCTGCTAAGTTGCACAATCTTTGATCCATAAAATATTTGTGGACCTCTAATTTTGCTGACAGGATCACTGCAGCTCGTTTCCATAAGTGCTGCAGACTAATAGGATAATAGAGGTGAGTGGTAGCTTAACTGCAGCGAGGTGAACTCACGCAAACTAAAGTTCACTCAGTCCTAATAGCCTCAGGCCTGCAGATACCTGGTGGTCTGATTTATGCTCTTGGCCAGGTGACTGCTTACCTCTCTCCCCCTGAGGCCACTAAAAAGCATTTAGTGCTTTGTATAGAATGCGGCTGCTTTATAGAAACTGGCAGCATTTACACCAAATCCTCAGCAAAGGGGTTGATTTAAGATATTTGTAACTAATTACTCCTGTCAGGGTTTTATCAGTCTAAAAAGTACTCTAAATAGTATTTCAAAGCCTGTGGAAACCTGAAAGAGTTTGCCAGCACAGTGAGTGAGAGAGACTGCAGGAATACATTATTCTGGTGTCCATACAAAGCTTGAGTCTATGTGATTGAAGCTGACTGCCCCCCCCCCCCCCCCCCCCCCCCCGTCCCGTCCCCCTTTTTTTTTAAGAAACATGAAATACTTTTCCTTCAAAAAAAACAAAAAACAAAAAACAAAACAAAACAAAAAAACAGATAAACAAACCTGCAGCTTCAGAGACTTTCTGAACACATACAGGAAGAAAATAGATTAACCCCGGTTAGTCATTTAAATCAGTTAGAAGAAAAAACATACTGTACTCGATTTAAATAGTAATATACTAAGATGAAAGAAAGTGCATGGGTTGCTTAACCAGACTGTGTCTTGCATCAGTGTTACTTTGGCATTGCAGCCAGATGCACATACGTACACTTTTGCAGTACGCCCCGAGGCCCCGGACCCCAGAGGCCCCTGAAAGCCACCGTTTGCATGCAGATAAGTTCATCATTTGATAGAACATTTCCTCTCTGGTTGAGATTTGCATGCTGTTTTAGGTTCAACAGATGGGTGGGCACTTGGCTGGATGGGAACTTGACAGGCCAGCTGAACATACAGGGTGGAATGATGGCTGCTGGCAATGTGCGTGTGCGTGCATGTGTGTGTAGGGGGCTGATGGGAATAGAGTGTGTGGGGAGGTGCAGACAACATGGTTAAACTGGGAGTAGGGCAATGGAAATAGAGCTGAATTGAGAGTGATACACTCTGGAATTGTGTTTTTTCTTGCTTTTGGCAACATTTGTGGTGGTGATGGTGGATATGATGGCATTTGTTGCCATGGTGTTTTGCTCAAAATGAAGCCATTGGCTTATAGTTTCTTGCATTTACTCTACTGTCAATTCTTATGGGAAACAAATAAAGTAAAAAGAGAGAATAAGAGCAGTTTCCCTTTGCTTTGCCTCTCACAGCACATGCACAGTTTGCAGTGATAACAAGAGGATTTTCAAATCTTAACTGATTTTTAAAACATGGGAGACCACATATATAACAACAGATTTAATCACAATAACGCACACACCAGATGATTTGGTCCAGACGTAGAACCACACACTTGGCTTTCTATACTAAACAAATTCAGAGTGGTAATTCCATTTCAAAAATAAGAGAAGAAACTGTGGATGAAGTCTTGACCGAGAAGACAGCATCAACATTGCTTATACATTTTACTGCATGAGCCAGACGTGAGTTACAACAGCATCCAGTTGGTGACGCTTTCCGCTCAGCTCGCTCTCATTGGCCATTGAGGGTTTCTGCTTAACCTTCTATCACTGCTCCTTTCGCACGTCAGGACTTCAAGAAAGATTCAAAATCAGGGACACTGATACAGTTGGTAACTTTAAGATTATGTCTGTAAACTCCTCACACTACAGGATTGTTTGGGCAGATAGCCGAATCTGTTCACACTAGCCTCGAATTGGGAATACCCCCGTGCTTGTTAGCAAGGCGATTCGGATCCAAAGCCTGCCCAGTTATCTTCTGGTGTTGGAACAGCATGAGGCAGATATAGCACTGCTATTTCTTTGAATTACAACGTAGAGCTCATCATGCAAGATTAGGCCTGATTTCATTCAAACATAATATTAATCCTGTTTATCCTGATCTTAAATGCTTGTCCGTATTCCTAAACGGCATGTTTCATTTTTAACATTACAAAAGAGAAGGTTTATAGGATGCGGACTGAGTAGTGTTGTCTAACATAACTCTATCTTGGATAATGAATTTGGCTGGGATTGCTGGAATGTAAACTTCCTCAATCCAAAAGAACAGGATGGACCTGCTAACATGAGCCTAAACTGTGAAACATGCAAGATCGGCATCCACACAGTGGGGAACTAGACCTTTTTTGTGGCAGACACAACTAATACAACTTTTGTTAACTGAGGCTCAGTTCCATTAGGTTCCACTAAGTTGTTCACAATACCAGGACCTTGGAACTGGGCGTAAATGGAAAGCAGTCATTTCTAATGCTATCAGTGTTTTTCTTGCTATCACATGGCAGAATGTCTGCTGTGAATCTGTTTGCTACACAGTGGATGTTCCACTCATGAAGCCCTTTTTTTCTTATGTAATCCATACCCCAATAATAATATGTAGTTGGTGAATGATGTGCTGCTGGACCTTGGAAGTAGCGCCCGGCTGGACATGCTAATGTTTTCTCTGGTTCACAGTTTTGCTGTTGTGTTTTTGGTTTTGGAAAAGGTAAAAAAGACTCTACCTCCTAACTCCAAACGGTTAATATTACAGCCCCATGCGCACTGCTTCAGCATGAGGAGAAATCCAAAGCTTGACAGGCCTGCTATAGTCACCGTTGCTAAGCTAAGATTGGACGATCGCTGCTCAAATGAGGGGTTTAGCAAACTGTCAGTGAAGACATTATGTATATGGAAAACTTGCTTTGAAGGTTACTTTTGCAAAAGTTTTCGGAATTTAGATTAATTGGTCCATTCTTCGATTGACGGCCTCAGCTGATTTATTTTTCAGAGGCATGCCTTTGTCCCCAGGTCATGAAATTTTAATGTAGGGGATAATGTCAGCTCGTAATTACAAAAAAGGGGCAAGATTGGATTTGTGCACTTTCTGCAGTGCTGCCAATGTTACTCTGAAGGCACGGTACAGGCCAATCAATACTGTGAACATTAACAATTCTCTCCAAATGCTAGCCTGGAGATGTTCAATTAACAATGAATGGAAGATAGATTTTGTGGTCTCAAACTTTGTCAGGATTTGTAACTTAAAATGAGTTTTATTTCTTTTATTATGTCCATCAGTTGTGAATTAGGGAGTGTGTTTGCCAGAGAAACAGCACAGCTCGCAGTCAGCACTTTCATCATTTTATTTTGCCCTTAGACACCATAGATTTAAAGGCAAGACAATATTTTTAATCTTGTCTCATGTCACTAATGTGGACCAAAGCTTCCCAAGGCAAAAGAATATATCAAATTTGCAGTGTATTGATGCTGCAACATGTTCAGTCTACTGAAACCTTGTATGACCAATTGTTAGGAAAGCTGGATGTATATTGAGAATACTCACAGAATAAAGGGATCAAGGTATTCAATTAATTTCAGCCAACTGTTTTTCCATGTTTGATGTTGGTACAGTGACTGGCAGGTTAATGAAGCAAGTTAATTAATTTCAATATCTGGGGCACTAATTTTGGCTCATTTTGAACACCCTCACTGTTTGCTCTATGGCAGAATGATAACAGATGGAAAGCAATCATTTCCAGTGAAATAAACCTAAAAAACATGTTCGTTACTGTATGCAGAGTGGGACATCATACTAAAAGATTCTCACAAAAATGTCTTTCTGTTTTTTGTTTTTTGTTTTTTTGTTACACAGAGAGTGCGATGCATGCTGGGCTTCAGCTGCAGTATCTGTGCGCCAAATAGCAATATCTCCCAGCATGAGGCGTACAGCCCTCTGGCAATATCCTTCTCACATAGAGCCAAGGTCACTTGGCTAACTACAGTATCTCATCTCACAATGCAAAAGGATTACCAGTTTGTTTGGCTTCTCTCTGGTGGGGAGGCATCTTCACTATCGCTCTACTTCAACGGACCCTCCATCATGAAGGGCAGTCGACTCCAAGGTTGTTTGCCCTTCATTATTCAGGGTGTAAAATGTTGCTCTCATTCTCACTGTTGTCCAGATGCACACCTAATTACACCTGTGGAAAATTGCACAAGGATGCTTTTTGGCTCTTCTCCAAAGATGGGTCTTTCACTTCCTCCTACTCATCCCTTTTCGCCTTCCCTTGTCCAAAAGTGTATATTCAAATGTAAGGTATTCAATTCATATTCATTACTTCCTCTTAGTAGCTTAGCTTTCTCCTCCAGTCAAATAAAAATGATCGCTCTTTGAACTGGGATGATAAAAATGATCTCTAAGGAGAGAAATCCACATGGCAACCTTTTCCAAAGATTATTGTGGAGGCACGTAAAGCTTTGCTGTCCTGACTGTGCAACATTGCATCAGTGATCCGGAGTGAAAAAAACGTCAAATTATCAAGCCAAACTTTCAGTCAGCCTTGCAGTGGCAAACTACTCAAGATTTGTAGATACTGTGACAAATAAGTGAAAGTTTGTGTCACATAATTGATTGCGTTATTGGCATGTTGCTGTTTTGTAGCCCTGCAGCCACGGACAATTAGGATTAGACCATGTGAGATATGGAGAACTGAGTGTTGTGGCCCTGAATGTTGCCTCTACCAATTCAGCAGCAGCTCCACATGAGAGTGAAGACCCCAGGAGTATTTTACAGAGCGGATTATCAATTCACCGCTGGTGGAGAAAAACTATCTCTCCACTGGGAGATGCCGTTATTTCAAATCTTTGTCCAATTATAATATGCTTGGAGGGGCAGTGCGTGTGTTGGCGTGTGTGGAGGCATTTGTGTGGGTGTGTGAGAGTACACATGCAAGACATGCAGGCTGATTGGGCAGGTTCGAGAGGACTGCTGAGTACTGGGGATATAATCAAAAGTAGCTAAGTGTTTGCAGTCAGTAGAAATAGTTGAGAGCTACAGTACATGACTTCTGAGGGGAGATGAGAAGCGGGGGGGGGGTGTTGGAATCTGTCTTGTTGATGGAAAATCGTAATCAAAAGCATTAAGAGCACTGGGGGTGATGACAAAAATGCAGCCTGTAGAGTCCATCTTAAACAGCAGCTGTGTCTTTGTGCCATCTTGTGAAAAGTGATTCAGTAATGGCCTCGCTTTTGATCCGCCAGTCGTTTTTGTTCCCAAAGTCCACTGTTGTCGATTTGTGAAAGTGCCTCAGCATTGGATCACAGCGTGGGCATCAGATGGGTTATTGGCATGGTGTGACACTTGGCCATATCTTTGCCTCTTTGAGTCCAAATTGATTGAGTAGTGTTGTTTATTATAGTGGAGAGCAAAGTTCATGGAAACTTTGCAGAGACTTATTTGAAAGCAATGTCGAAATGAAGCAAGGAAAGTCTTAAAAGCCTGCTAATCGTCTGTAGAGGCTGCAGTGCTCATCGTGGGGCTGTGAGCTCATAAAACTGTATAGTAATCTGCCCATTGGAATATGATATAACTGTGTGAGAGGGAGACGTTTTTGACTCAAGGTGGTGCAAGAAGAAAGCTCTATGGCCACCATCTTAGTTTAGCATGTTAGCATGCTAACATTTGCTAATTAGCACACGAAGTACAGCTAAGGCTGAATGACACTAGTTCAGCTGATAATTATAATCCAAAGTTTTGTGCAAAGTAACATTTAATGATGGTGCCAGCCAAGAAGGCAGGCGATCTCCGAAGTTATTACAATTCATCCTGTGGCTAACATGAATGTGTGTAGCAAATTTTGTGGCAATTCATATAGCAGATGTTGAGATGTTTTACTGGATAAGTGAAAACTTAGGCTACAGGAAAGGTCAGAGGATCATTTACTCTGGCGACCATGAATGTCTGAACAACATGTCATGACAATTCATCCAGCAGCTGTTGAGATATTTCACTCTGGACCAACCCACTGACCAACAGACTGACAAACCAACACTGCCATCCCTTTTTTGTTTTAAATTTCATTTTATGCTGCTTAGCTGCCATGCTCTATCAGAGAAGAAGAACAGGAAATTGAGGATTACTTGGTACGTGACAGTCATAAACCTGATGGAAACTATCTGAATCATTTTAATGACTCATGTTTTAAACAGCGCAGCGTCTGGCAAGATTGTCTTGAATTCACAGACAGAGCAATTTCCAATTACAGCATGAAATAACAGAAATAAATTAAAGACCATTGAAAAGTTTAAAATTAAAAACCTTTGCGCACAGCAGGACCTACAGGTTGTCCCTTTATGTGACCCCAGTCAGTGACACCAACCACCTCGTTCCCACCACCCTACATCACTGGTCCACTTTGGATTTTTGAACTCACACCAATGTTTCATGACAATCTAAGAATTTGATTTCAATATACAAGCAGGGCCACAGTTATCACTGAAGAACAGGAAGTCATGTCTTTGATAATATTTCTGATAATTTGGTTTTTCTAAAGGAGAACTTGAGAGATTTTACACATCAAAGTCTATTCAATACTGCATAGGTGGAAAAAGATGTATAAGGGCTTCTGTATCTCCAGTGGGAGCTGTGTAGAGTCTGCTAAATGCCCTCAAGTGATCACTTGAGTCAGCACTGGTTAGGGCTGAAGACTACGAAGCAGAAGCAGAAAAAAGTCTGGGGGTGTGGAAAGAAGCGAGCTTACCAGACCGCTATAGCCCGCTCCTCATCTCTGCTTGAGGCTAGCAGCTCGAAGCTACGAGTCTCTGACTGAACTGTCAGTGGTTAAGTTGCATCATGGGTAATGCAACCTTTGCATAGGGGTAGGATTAGATAAGTTTATACTTCTTCCTACTCCCTTTCGCTCATGTAAACTATGTTGCTTATGCGACATTTTTTAGTGTGCACTTATTTCCTTATGATTATTATTATTTATATAGGTACTGTGTATGTATATGTATGTATGTATGTATGTATGTATGCATGTGTGCTTTATTTATTATTTTATTTTTATTTTTTGTACATTGTTGTTTACGTGACCGAAACAAACAAACAAACAAACAAACAAACAAACAAACAAATAAATAAAAAGACAATATTTCAGGTTCCTTTCATTTTTATTTTATTTCATTTTTTTAAATAAATGTGATGTTCACATTAATGCAACATTAATAAGGCATGATGTATAATGAGTAAAGGCATAATGAGTACTTGATGCTGATATTTTTGTACTTTTACTCAAGTAAAATGATTTGATTGCAGGACCTTTACTTTAAACAAAATAAATAAATCCTTTCATCAAAAGAAAAAATGTGAGTAGTGGGCTGCTGAGCTATTAACCTTATGTGCAGTGTGTGTTCACTTACTGATACACATCCTAAAGTGCATTTGAACAGAACAAAAAGAATGAGCAGCAGTTCCATTTTTTCCTTTTTTAATGTCTTTGAACTGAAGTGAACAAAGTGACTACAAGTGATTTCCACCTGTAGACATCAGTAATTCGAAAATCTTGGTGCAACAGTTGAATTTTTTAACCTGATGGTGGCATAACACTCCACCTACAGATGGACTGTTGGTGTGACTGACATCATCATCACCATCTCCGGGTCTTACTGCTAACAGGGCAAAAAAAAAAAAAAAATAATCACACCAAAGCAGCACCCAGGGCAAGCTGATAGATCTGTCTCTTTCTTTTTTATATTGTATGATGAAATGAAAATATGTCATCAGTTGTCAGTCACAACCTCAGAAATGAATCGTGTGATACAACAATGCAGCGAACATAAATAAGCTTGTAGAGGAAGCGGCCTGGAATAACCAGAGCAAAGACACAGTGAATTAGCATTTGTGCGTTCTACACATTTTTAGGTCTGATGTCACATTGTTTCCATTTATAGGCGTAGAAAAACATCACTGCTGCTTCCTGGAATTTTCCCCCACTGTTATTTTGACAGTAGACAGAATGTACTATGCAAGAAGGTAACAGTGACAGAACAAAATACAATCACCGACGCACACACACACACACACACACACACACACACACACACACACACACACACACACACACACACACAAAACCCTCCACGTACCTGAGGATCAAACAACCAAAACAACTTTGTGGGGATTCTGAGACCAGATGCCCCCACAACCTCCGGCCCCCTCCACCAACGTCTCCTCTTTCTCCCATTTTTTTTTTTTTTTGGGGGGGGGGGTGTTTTCTTTCTTTTGCTTCCCCCAGCCTGTTTTTCTTTCACGCTCTCAACTTCTTAGCCAGAGTGCAGCGGTGTTGCCGAGGTACTAACAGGCTCTTTTGCCAGATTGCTAAGAACTTCAAAGTGTGTTTGACATGTACACTTGGGAGGCCCGCACTGGGAGCGAGTGTGTCTCACACTGAGACCTGAGGATGGGTCTTAAAAGCTCTGTGTGTGTCTACACTATTAACATTCATAGGAGCTCGCACTTTGCTGACTCCTACATGGCTCCTTTGAATTAAATATGTGTCATCTCTGTCACAGCAGTAATATACTGTAGCTTGCACTGCAGTGTCTGACTGACGAGGACTGTTAAGACAAAGGTTGTATGGCCTACATATCAATTAAGGAACTCTTTCTGGCATTTCATTTGGCATTTGACTCACTGGAGGCACCTTTTTGTTCCAGCTGCCATGTTTGTGTCTGTCCTTTTTAATTTGAAGTGCCTCGTCTTTTGGGAGAGGCATCGAGAGAGCAAGCTTTAATTTTTCCTGACAGCGACTGTTTTAAGAGGGAATGCCTTTTCAGTATTTAATTTAGCACTTCTTCCACAGAACATGACAAGTCTGCATTGAGAAAGCTTCCAATCCTCTCAGTACACTTGAGATCTTTTCATTTCATCATGATACGCCAGGGTTTTTCTGGCTTGTCTTTTTATCTTTCCAGCCCCCACACTGACTAGTCACAAGACTCAATTTATGACAATGCTCAAGAGGGCATTAAAAAAATGGAAAGTGCAGGGAAATGGATTGAAAATGGGAAAAAGTATGAATGAGTAATGAATTCAATAAACATGGAGATATCAAGAAATACTTCAATCTAATTAGAATTTTGTTTCATGGACGTGTACTAAAGACAGACAGCAAAGGAGAAACAGAGATTGACAAGGTGGAATTTTTCAGATCATAAATAGCCTGAAGATGCTGAAAAAAGTGTGCATTTTCTATATATACCATGAAACTAGAGCGATCAGGCTTATGGTGGGATCAAGGATATAACAAATTAAAGCAGCTGCTTTTATTTTTTGCCAAATAAAAGGTTTGTCCTGATCAATACAACTGAAATATGAAACAATAAGAAATGCCTTTGTATTGGTTGATTCATATTCTGTGCCGATGACATATTGTGTTGTGATGTGAGTGTACTTAAAGGCCTCCGTGCAGGACATCAGAGTTTGTGTCTCAACCAATTTGTTGCAGCAGATTTCACATTACACATAGTCATATGATTCACAGTTAACATAAAATATTGATTAGTGCAGCTTTAATAATCTCCTATTTGCCTTGCAAAAAGGTTGGAGAAATCCAAAAAATGTTCATGAATATATTTTGTGGTTTTGAGGAATCGACCAATATCAAGCGTCTGTCTGACAGTAGGGTTAATTTTTCTATGTCACAGTGCTTTCATAATACACTATGACTTTTACATGAAGTAAGCCCCATAATGCAGTCAGAGATAAGTAGTTCCATCATTCTTAGATGTCAAGGATGTGTGTCAGTATTTCATAAATGTTAAAAGAAAGTGTAAAATTTAATTAACTGAAGAGAAACATGGTCTTCCAGCACATAATGAAATAGAAGGCTGTAATGAATGTGTTTTATAAGCATGTCTGTGGTAGAATGTTCTTGTCTGGGGTCTTTTCTGCATGACTGGATCATGCAGAGAAGAGTCATTATTTCTCCTGTTGAACACCTGACTCTGGAGTACAAACACTGCAGGAAAAATGGTCAACAGATGACTCTGCTTGATCCTCTTTTCATCCCCATAAACACGAATAGAACAAAAAAGAACAAATGAAAAAAAAAAGGCTTTGAGCAAAGCATTTAACAGTGGGATTCCTGCAGGTATCAGCAGACAATGGCCGTCATTTTGTTTGGAAATGAAGCAAAGTCAAACATGAGTGCTTTTGCAGGATTAAAATCCTCCAGCCAACGTGTGAAAACTGCTGAAATAATGTCGTTTTGGTATGTATTTTATTCATAGAGTCATACTCCTGTTGTTGAAATTTGTTGTTGAAGCGTTTAAATATTCCTTTTTGAGATCTACTGTGTGTTTCCCATCTAAAAAGATTTTGGGGAACAGCACAGATTGAGACGTCTGTGTCAAATATGAAACAAGTGCAGTAGTCGGTGAGGAGGGCCTGTCTGGTCTCCGCTTACCTTCCTGCAGGATGACATTTGCATAAAAGATAATGGTGTGTGCATCGCCCTGGGAGTCATGTTGTCCTGATAGCACTGCAGAGAGGATTGGGCAACCTGGTGGCTGCTGATCATAATGTGTTTGGACCAATCTATTAACATGACCACCTACCACCTAACTAGATCTGAAAAACCAGCAGGGGAGATTCACACGTCCCCTCACTACTGGAGTTCACTCACAGCTATTCTTTACTATAGGAACGTTTTCATTAAACAGTGTGTGGTTTGCATAACATTATTTAAAGGTTGGCATTGACAACACATCAATCTTTCATCTTCAGTAAAAACCAGTGGTCTCAGGGCTGAGGAACTCAGCAGGGAACTCGTAAGATATAGTGGGACTTTTGGTCTTTTGATGGAAGGTGTTGATAACAGGAAAAAGGCAGAATAATGCCGGCCTCATGCTTTAAAATCTGGAATTGTGTTGCAAAGAATTAAAATTGTGCACTTTATCATGAATCATTCATATTCAGTTAAGCTATGTTGCAGCTCAAAACCCCTGAAGCAATACTTTGTAACATCTTCAGTCATGCTAGCGGGGTGGCTCAAGGGATGGCAGCATTGGTTTGTCGGTTCATCTGCCACTCTGGTCCAGCTGGAAACAGCCAGTGAATGTTTGCTATGGTACTTTTTCTGACAGTCATGATTAACAGGGGATGAATCCTACCGACCTCGATGGCCTCTTTCCTCTAGCGCCACCATGAGATTGACATTTGTGGTTTTTTTAGTCAAAGTCTGAACAACTATCAGTTGGATTGAAATTTGGTTCCAATATTGAATTAACTGTAACAATTTTGTTGATCTCTTAACTTTTGATCCCCTCAACTGCCATCAGGTCAAAATGAATTGAATCAATTAGTCCAATACAGCAAAGCTAATGACATTCCCATCAGCCTGAGCTTTGCCAAACTAAGATTGTAAACATGGGAAACATCTTACCTGCTAAACATTAGTATTCAAATCTCGTCATTGTTAGCATGCTGATGTTAGCATTTAGCTCAAAGCACCACTGTGCCTAAGTACAGCCTCACAGTGTTGCTAGCTGTCGACTCAAAAGAGTGGTTTTACTATATTTCATATTATTAATATTTTTTATTACACAATAATACTAATCATAATAATCCTAATGATACTAATAATAGCATCTTTCAAGCAAGAAATGTAGCTCGCATGCTCCAAGTGCTTCACATGGAATAGACATAGAATGAACATAAAATCATGGATAGAAACTTAATTTGAAATAAGATGGAGAATAAAACCCAGTTAATAATGATAGTAAAAATGTGATAATAAAGAAAATGCATGAGGTAGAAAATATAACCACTGTGTAATAGTAATAAAATGAGTCTAAGATAAGTGAGTAAATAGAATGCATTAATACACAAATGTAAAAGACGTGCACACAAATGTTTCAGCTTTGTATCAGGAAGTCATAGCTACTGAAAAGTTAAGTGAAAGTTTTTAAATAATGAATCAATCTGAGCCACTTCAGGAAAGCTAAGGTCAAATTCTCCAACACATAAAGTGACTAAAACTAGAGAGAAAGATGATTCACATAAACAATGCACAATGCAATGGAAAAAATGTTGCAACAGTCAGTAAAAATATGCTGCTTAGATATAGTAGATAAGAGAAACCACTTCACTTCAACATGTTACCTTCTCACCAGAGCTAAGCTGCAACGTAAGAGCTGCTTTCTTACTATGTTGCATACTTTACTCTGTAAATCACCTTGGATGCATCTTTTTTGTAAACACTGCTACACAGCTACAGTAATTAGAGCAGGCTTTGGGAGGATTCAAGGCTCTTCCTCCTCAGATACTTCCATCGTGGGCATGCCCATTAGAGGTAATTGGATTATTTCTACTCTGTTTATCTCTTAATTCCCCACATCTGTAGTTGGGTGGGGGTGGGGGTGGGGGTAGATTGGATGAAGGAGAAGCACAAGATCGCACCAGGGGTTTATGGGAGTATTCTCACAGCAGGATCTCATCCCAGCCTGTCAGTCTCTGGGGAGCCAGAACTGAACACGTGAACTAGAGCCAAGAAAAGGAAAGACAACAGCTTATCCATCCTCAATTATACACCGTGAAGCAGAGACAATGCCATGCTTTAATGTGACTATTTGATCCCTGTGGCACAACACAAATGATAGCAGACATCGTTACCCTCTGATCAAACCAGAGATTCCAATTTTTGGATCTCAGACATGAGGCAGCAGATCAATAAAGTGTATATTGTGAGAGAACGCAATCCAAAGCCATTGATTTTTCTCAGTATTCCATTGATCTGGCGAGCTAAAAATAGTGTAGCTTTAGCATATCACAGCCAAAATCAATTCATCTTTTCTTCCCTTCTGAAGGTTTTATGTAAGTGCCAGCGTCAATGGGAATAAATAAAGAATGTGTTTTCTCCTTCTTCGTTAGCATGTGTTGGATTTTTGTGTACCTGCATATTTCGGCTTCAGGTCCACAAGTGTGAAAAGTAATCCCCCCAAACCGTGTAATGTTGTCACGCTGCTTGACTTCCTTTTTAACTGGAAGAAGACGATGAAGCAAGACCTCGGCTTGCAAATAAATCACGGCTACCAGACTCCCTGAAAAATGCATTTACACACATGCAGGCATGACGTGTTGTGTCCCCCCCCCCACACGTACTTTTTCACATTTAATTTCACTTTTGTTTGTACATTCTTTGTCTCTCATTAGTCGAAATTTCCTCTAGTGCTTCAGTGCTGCTAATTAATTATGCATTTAGACACAACTGCAAAAGCAGCCTCTACATCACAATAATAAATTAATGATCTGCATTTGCAAGATTGTCATGTGCGACCTACATTTTTTTTCTGTGATCATTTCTTTGCGAGAATAATTATGCTGTAAAGCCTGTTCTTACATTAAAATCGATCCTCGTTGTGATGCGCTGAGAGACTGCAGCAGCAGAAGCAGCAGCAGCAGCAGCAGCAGCATCGCTGGGAGGGAAAGCTCTGCCACAGGGCTTGTTGCAAAGTCCTTACACAACTTATACATAACAGCCCTTTTTACACAACCATGACATAAACATTAGTCATTCTACCTCCCCATCTGCCTCCACCCATTTCATTACTTAGCTCCATGCCATTGTCACTTATAATAAAGGTCCAGATCTGTACACATCACAGACTGCTCTGGTGACCTTTTCTGAAGTGTGCAGTGTGTGACATATTCATTGCTGCATGATTCCTGCATGCCAATCTGCCCATTTGTAATAGCAAAATTAAAGGAGATTGCAAAGTTATGCACAATGTCAAGAGCAACAAAGAAGCACGGGAGAGGTTTCTTACATCAGCTATATCTTTTGCTTTCAACCTTGGAAGACCTTGAAGTGCTATCCCTGCTTGACTGGCAGCAAGAAAATAGTCTTTGGTTTAAGATGACAGTCTCAAAGAGATATGAAAGTGGGAGGTATGTCTTCTCCAAGCTCCTTTTGCATTGCAAGGTAAAGCCTTTTGAGTCACAATGAAAGCGCAGGACACACATTGTTCATTCAAGGGTAAACACAAATCACTTTTTATGCAGTTTGCTGTTTCCAAGCATGCAAACAAAGGGGATTTTTTAAATAATATGACAGCTTCAACTCCAGCCCTGGGCCACATGCTGCACCTCAGTGAAAGGGCAAGTCGCAGAGAGAACTCAATCCAACACTGTAATGTCATTCTCACTTATTATAAATAGCATCTTCATCGGTTCACCAGTCAACTGATTGCATGAATTACATTCCCAGGAGTAATAAAGGCATTTGCATCGGCCTGGTTTACACAGCCGAAAAGAGGGATGTCGATTTTTTTCCCCCCTTCTCGTTCTGTTGCTGCAGTGAACTGCCTCGGCGCTTCCCATCAGTCCCAGCTCCATCCTCGGGCGGCACAGCTGTCCCCATCCCAGCTTCCACTTTGTCAAAGCGCTAATTCAACACCAGGAGCTGACATTTGGCTACTGTGGTCTGTCTCCTAACCCATGCCTCCCCTCTACCCAGCCTGATGAAATCTCATTAGCTATCAAAACACTCGATAAACAATGTGAAACTTAATCCCGTCCGATCCAGTGTGTAGCTTTGGCTGTGTTTTTCTATTTGCTCCTGAAATGGGTTTCACAGATGGAGAGCGCCAAGGTGCATCGCCGACCGTCTTTGGCTTTTAACTCCACCATGAGTCAGTGTCAGCGCTGGAATAAATGTATGACTGGAGGCACAGGTGAGCTACACAAGGAGAACTGTCAGCATATCCAATTTGATGTATGGCGTCTGTGGCTGTGAATGAAATTTAGAATATCAAGATGGGCAGCTTTGATTTTCTGTGTCTGATATAAATGTGATTCACAGTCTTTTCTACATTCTATGTTGTTATGTTATGATATATGTTTATCTGCATTTTACAGCACATATGTAGAAATCACAATGGAGGAAGGAAAGTGAAAATGTCTCCAGATGACAGAATGAAATTGCTCTGCTTCATGTTTATTAATTATAGGCGATATATCCTCGAGCTGGGAGGGGGGAAAAATACAATTTGCTGCACCACAGGACAAGAAATTCTTCCTTGGGTGCTGTGGGCTCAGTCTAGTTTGTGGATTCAGCGTGTGTCTTTCATTTTTACACAGAGAAAACTGGGAGGGAGGAGGATCTGAGATTCAATTTACGGACAAGATGGAAAGCCAACACAGATGTCAGGAGTGAAAAATAGTTTCAATTGACAAGTGAAAGAAGTTTGCAGTGTTGGGCT
This sequence comes from Chaetodon trifascialis, assembly GCF_039877785.1. Taxonomy (NCBI): domain Eukaryota; kingdom Metazoa; phylum Chordata; class Actinopteri; order Chaetodontiformes; family Chaetodontidae; genus Chaetodon; species Chaetodon trifascialis. Next base: position 19,027,453 of record NC_092072.1, read on the forward strand.
GTGATGGTTCTGGCAGATGGGTTTCTGTCCTTGCCACTGTGTTCCAGCTGACATGCAAGGTCCCTGGCTGGTGAAATCCTGCATCGCAAGATTGTTTACTGTGAGACTGTCTTTCTGTCTTTCTTTGAAAATCCTACAGCACAACAGGTTGGAGGGACAAGAGGAATAATTGATGTGTAGCATGTGCATAATTTATTTCCCAGCCATCATGATCAAAGCAGTCAATGCCATGCTGTTTTCCACTGCACTGTTCAGCGACGACTGTCCTACCTGTAACGGTGGAGTCTGTGAGTGACAGAGCAGCTGTAATCCATGTCTAGAATCACCGCCTGGAATTCACTGATATTCAAGGATATTGCATAATCAGTGCTTGTTCAGCAGGAAATGAATAGCAAGGCTTTCTCATTCCAGTGGAACCAAATAAGCCTTGAACGATTTCCATAAATGAAACAAACATTCTTAGGTATTCAGTCCCCCACCTCTCAAATTTTATATTCTTCCCCGTCAAGGTTTGTTTATTTTTAATCTCCCCTGTTAGCCATCATTTTTAACCCCTCCTCCACCTCCTCTCTTATCGGGGTGGAGGTGGGACATGTTTACCAGACTCATTCAGTCACCTGAGAATCCAGTGGAGTGGCAGGAAGCATCGGCCGCCATCTGCAAGTAATACATAAAGATGAAGTAAGGAGACTGCCTTTTGAAGACAAAACCAATTACTTGAGCAATTTTCCGGTCAGACAATGGACACAGGTCATTTCATATCATTTCATGCTGATTCTCCCGGAAATACACCTGATAATATAATATATAGCTGCTTTGTGTGAAGGCACTCACCAAGCAGAGGCGAGAGGAGAGACAAAGACGGAGAGAGCGGGACGCATGCACTAGCATAACATGAGCTTATTTTTAATGGATTCTCTCGCATCAGTGGATGCAGAACATGGTGGCAGGACCCCCATTCATGTTTTATTTGTCTGTGCTGGCTGCAGCTAAAAGTGTGTGCTTGGTAGTCAGTTCACAACTGACAGCTGCGTCGTTACTCTGCCATTTAGGATCATGATGCATTTGTGTCAGATCTGTGGCTGCATGAGGGAATGCTATTAGAAATTATGGATTTATTTTTCATGTATCACCTTCAAACTAAGACATTTTTGGGGGCCTTGGTAGTGCCTGATAAAATATCCATCTTGAAATCTGTCACCCCCGTGTCCACACAACCAGATGTTGGTATGTTGCATCAGAGTGCAACAATGTGCTACAAGGCTGCTGAAACACCAGGGTTTTCTGTAGTGGTGAAGTGAGAAGTGGTTAAGGAAAAGTGGCAGTATATGCATGAGAACAAGTTTCATTTTGACCACAAATTGTTCCAACCCATCACAATTAGAAGCTATAAGCTTTAAACAAACTATCACTAATTACAAATGACTGTGTGTGTGTGTGTGTGTGTGTGTGTGTGTGTGTGTGTGTGTGTGTGTGTGTGTGTGTGTGTGTGTGTGTGTGTGTGTGTGTTTGTGTGGGTTTTTGTTTGAATTGGCATTTCTAAATTTTTCTCAAATACCCCTCCCCATCCACTGACACACATGCAAACAAACACACACACATTACTCTGCTGACTGACCCCTGACCTCCGAGCTGTCTCTCAAACCTGAGTCTGGGATCGACTCCTCCTGACTCTCCTCAAGCTCTCTGTCAGAGGGAATGGCTTTTACTGTTCCATCGTGTTCCTTCAGCCCATAAAATGTTCTTGTGTGTATTTCCTGTAAGCATCAGTAGATAGTAAAAGAAAAACACTGACTATGGTCCATGTTATGCATCAGAGCACATCTCCACACTTAAGCATGATATTGCCTTAGCAAAATGTTCTCACTGCACAATATTAAACTGAGCTGAGTTATGAATAACAACAAATACAGTCTTAAAACAATGAAACTTTATCACTTTACATTCTGATGTAATGACATGAATATTTATTTTTATATAAAATTATTTCAACTGAATCATGTTAAGAAGTGATATTTATCTTACCACTTCAGCCCCTCATTTCACTGAACACAGACACATCTGGTGGTCATATATATATATATATAATTATTATTATTATTTTAACAAATTAGATGGGCAGCACTGTGTCATACAGGGTAAAATCCTTTGGAAGTCACATGGTTTTGATAGGAGCATTTTTTGTTGTGTAGGACACACACCTGACTCACCTAACTTGAAGCCTTTGTAACTGATGAAGAGCCAATGTGGACAGAAGTGTTGTAATGAAATAATATTCTTAAAATGGAACATTCTCCAGTGTTGTGAGTCCTTGTGAAACAAAGTATTGGTTGGTTTTGAGTGTGAGGCAGTGAAGCAAGCTAACAACACAACATCTGACATTATGCATCCAGCTAAACACATCAGCATCCCTCTGGGTCATCTTTCCGGTGAGCTGCTGAATGTGAGTCCAACATTCATTCTTCTTTTTTAGTCATGCCTTGGTTTCCATCCACTCCTGAGAAAAGTCTGTGGCTTTTTAACAACTAAAAACTCAAAATGTGTTCACCAGCTAGTAGCCAACTTGACCTGTTTGCTGTTTGGTGCTGGCAGGTCAGACCATGGTGGGTTTCGCAGAGCTTTTTCACAGAAAACAGCTGTGTGCTGCTGAATGAGGTTGAGAGTGGTGAGAACAAACCAAAGCAGCAAAGTCTCTGGGCTGCAAAGCCAAAACAGTGGGATGAAAGATGATAAAATATTCTGCAGAGTTGAGGGGAACTATGGAGTTGGCTGATTATTCTTTGTGAGCCAGTCACTACGAGTGACCTCTTCCACTTCAAATGCAGTTAACATTAGCATTAGCATTCATTTAGAGTTGTTTTTCTGGTAGCGTAAATACAATATTCTCTCTCCTTCTTGCTTGTTTACTCTCCAGCAACTACAGGGAATGAATTTGGATCTTTAACTGCCACATTCTAATTTTCTCATCAGTTAGTTGCTAGTCTTTTGGTGCTGGGTAGGAAGAGCACAATGGGTTTCTCACAGCTTTTGGGTGAAAAAGCTACCATTATTACTTTCTACTGCAGCAGGAAATAGGATTGATGGCAGTTGTGGGATTAAAAAAAAAAACAATGAGAGAGAAAAGCAGCTAAAAAGCTGCATAAAGCTGACAAAAAAAAGAGGTTTGTGCCGCTTTAATGTCTCATTACACTCACATGTTGCTGGCTCTCCACACATGCCCACTGACTGTATTAACAATAGCATTTCACACTGCCTTGCACTCTCCTGCTGTGAATCCCATTGCATTGATACTGTAACCTTTGTTATTGGGCTTTGCCCTTCACTGTCTTAAGTGATAGAGTCACTATGTAGATGGCCCCATTCTGGCAAAGCAAGTCAGTGGATCATTAATCATCTATCAGAAGGGACTTGGCTGGTATATAAGGTTATAAAAGCCCAGCCAAAGCTGATGTGGTGCCGAATGGCTGAAGGGTGAAACAAACTGCTGCATTTCATCCGAGCGTACAGTATTCTAATGAGTATATACGATGGGAGATGTATTTCCTCACGATCCTGTGTTAAGTCTCCTGAAGCTGTTTGATGTTCTTAAGCTATGACATGCTGTGCAGCTGTTACATTTCCCATAATTTCACATCAACATGACAAATGCTTTCTTTGAAAAAAAAGAAAAAAGAAAAAAAAGAAAGAGATTTGGTACTTACCTCTGGAGGAGCAAATGTTCAATTAAACACTTCACAGTCTGGGGGATTTCACAATTTACTCTTTGAGAATTTGCCATAATTTTGCTACAGAGATGACTGGATATTTCCTTCAGCTATTACTGAGGATTTAAAAAAAAATAACAAACAAAAACAAACAAAAGAAAACATCCTACCTCAATTTGGTAGACTGTCTTTCCAGATTTAGACCCTATAATTATGTCTTTGGACCCAAGAGCCATCACCTGCAGAGTTAACGTGCTGTTTTGTCTTGATTTTCATATTTCACTGCAGCAGAATCAGGAAAGTAATCCACTCTCCTGGGGCAAATAAGTTCCCATCATGTCACGGTGAGCTCCATGAAAAATGAAGATCCAGCACTAAAGTGGAAAGTCACCCTTAAAACACTATCTGATATATAATGTGGATGATATGCGACTGTTAATTTTAAGAGTACAGTTATAAATAATAGGCAGGAGCGCTTCAAGTGTCCCCTGAGCCTGGAATTAAACTCGCTCGCTTAATAACTTGATGATTAACACATTCATAAGGCTTGACTGCGGGCTCCTTGCAGCAACATGGCACATTCATAAATACTGATTTATGACTCGTGCAAGCCTCATCTCTAATGAAATGATCATTTGTGACGGACCGTGGAACAATGTGTCAAAACTGTTTGGCTAAATGAAAGAATAAAGGTCTTCCTGTCACTGAACGTTTCCAGCAGAAAAACACGGCTCCAATTTCCAGTTTGTTTTTCGATGAGTAAGTCTCCCATTCTTTATCACCTGCTGCTCTTCTCATCCTCCTCTCTGGTCCTTAGACTGATCAAAGAGCTGCTTCATCTTTGCGGCTAAGTGTGTGCGCATGCATGTGTGTCCTCCGGTCGAAACAGAAACATTACATTTGTCTTCCATCTCCCATAATGTGTCCTGACACTGAATATAAGCAACACTGTGTTCACTATTGTTCAGACATGGTTTTCAGTTTTCATTGGATGTCAGTTTGTCTTCAAACAAAGCAAAGAAAAACATTCTGCTTTTAATTTCACTGCATCCTGATTGCAACAGCCTCGCCCAGTAAATAACACATATATGATTTGCGTCATGTGACTTCAGTCTGAAGCATAGCACCAGACAGAGAGATTTGAAAGTGGCCCTTGCCATCCTGAAATGCTGAATTAATTCTCTTCCTATAAAGCCATTGGTGAAACGGTCACAGCACTCCTGGCTCTGACCTTGCATCAAGCGTCTCTGCAGTAGCCACCACCGCTGCACACTTATTAAAACCTTGGCTCTCTTTTGCCTTTTCAGCCTCGATAACCTTCATAGCGTACCAACATCAACGCACGGATGACACAATGTGCAGTAAGCTGACACATTTTCATTTCCCCATCCTGTGTCTGCAGGACCACGCTGAGTTTAAGGTCTTTGTTATCGTTCTTTCCCACACGCGAGCCGCTGCAGGAGCGTGCTGTGTTCTGAGCTGCACAGGGTATTGGCCACATTTTAGTACTTACGCTGAACATAATTTATTACCTCAAAATGTAATTGGCAAAATGAATTAGTGGTACGTATGCAAACAGAGTTTCAAGGGGTGTTGTTATGTCACCTGAAATGCTAAAAATATCAAAGTAGATTTTGACACAGGTCACCTTCACAACACAGGGCCTCAACGTTGGGTAACACACAGCAACAGCCATGCTAACAACTCCAGGAGGCTGTCCATGAGCTAAATGCTAATATCAGCATGCTCACTATGAAGATCTTAGCTCTGGTGATTAGCAGCTTTGTTTATTATGTTAAATCCACTCTATACAAGAGTTGGTATTTTGTGTGACTGGACACCCTCAGCTTTAGAACGCACTCTCTCGCCAACGACTAAAAGCCAGCCTGACATTTCCCCTTGTCTGGCCTCTTGCTTGGTCACTCTCTCTTTTTCTATTCTTAGCTTCCTCTGTCAGCATCCTCCAGTCTTTGCACCTCTGCCATGATGTCTGTACTCAGAACACAGAGCTAAAACCCATGTTTGGTTGTGTGTGAAGTTGTTCAGAAAAGCAATACACGTTCTCGCGGGAGATCGTAGCCGCTCAACCCGAGATAGATAGTACAAGAATACATTCAGGGTGCGGAGTGGGACGCAGGTGAGGACCCCTGCCATACCTCATATTATGAAGAGGTTACAATATGTTATGAAGTGTAATGTCTTCTATTGACCTATAAACTGTGAGTGATGTTGAATATACAGTGTAGTTGGAGATTTGCAGTCATCCTGTCTCATATGAATGTGGTTTTAATGTAGCTTACTTTTCTATCAAAGACATCGTTGTCATGGCGACATTACCTGCTGCAGAAAGTGTTGTGTGTTGTTGCCGCTGAGTTCACACGTTAACATTAGACTGGAGAATTTACTCTCTTTATCGGCTCGTAAATCGCAGATACGGAATGCCTCTCCTTTTCCCTAGGACACAATAACAGTGTAAATGTAGCCGTGAGAATAAGTCTGAGTCAGAGATAAATATGGACTAACTGTCTGAGCCCTGGCTGCATTGCTTTCCTGCTGGCCCAGTCACAAGAGATGTGACGTCAATTCATTGATTAAACGTTGACTCAAAATCTGACGTAAGGACACCTGCCCTATAGGATGCACCAATGTGGCTAAAAAATGAGGGCACCCTGATATGGTGACAAATTTGCAATTAATCAAATGTCCGTTTATAAATTGCCACACTGAACCTGGAGGCTTTGGGGCCACCCAGGGCAAGTCCATGCTTTGCCTGATTGATAGTCCAGCCTGGTCAGCAGTGCAAAGCCACAGAGAAACAGAAACATATCCTCACAAACAGCTGCATAGACGTCTCTGGATGTTCTTAGAAAGTGAATTAAATGAAGTTCCAGGGAAAAAAAAAGAATAGGGAGGATAAACACCACACAAAGAACCAGGTGCTCCAAGTGCTTGGATGTCCATCATGAATGTATTCCTGCGTAGTGTCTCGCTCTTTAATGAATATGATTAGCCTCACAAACCGCTCTCAGTCAAACGAGATTAATTTAGGCAAGTGTTCAATCAGAACGATGAAATCAGCCCTGCAAACACTCACTGCTGCCATGCTTGAATATAACGGACACCTACACACATCACAGGTTCCCTTGATTATTCGCTTGATTGTTTCTTAATAAAACAGGAAGGAGGAGGAAGGAGGAGCGGCCTGTCTAATAATTTTCATGTCTTTTTTTTTCCTGTTTCTGCTTGTCATCACCTTGACTACAAAAGGAAAAAAAAACATTAAACATTGGTGCGATGAGTTCCTGACTGCCATTTAATTAAATGCAACCGCAATTTATCCGAAGACTTGCATTTTAAATGGAAATAGTAAAAGTTACAGTGCTTTGTAATTCTCAGACAACACTATTAGTGCTGCCGCACTTTACTTTAATTAGAAATTTAACTCCTTCCATGCTGCAGATAAGCCACCTGTTTATACAGACATCAAGCTTCCTTTGCCTAAATGAACACCCCCTGCTTAGAATAGACGACAACAAAGCAGCTGAAGACAATACTGTCACATTCATTCATGAAGTTCAGCACGTGTTGTGATGAATGTGCATGTTGTGAAGCAGTTGTTATGTGATAATTTTGTCTACAAAAGATTCTAAGATGAGGGTGACAGGCGAAACAGTGAAAGTCTGAACATTTGGATGGACGCTAATAAATGTTTCTCCCCTTATCTGTGTAAACTAAGGGACCCTAAAAACTATTTTTAATCACACAAATTTGACATAAATACCCCATAAAATAATCTTAGATGTGCATCCAAGCTCACCAGTAAAAACCAGATTATTAAAGATGCAAGACTGAATTCATGAAGAAGGGCAATGCCACCTTTGAAACTCATCATGATTCACTGTCTTTTAAAATCCTCTGCAGAAGACGTTGCAGTACAGTCTTAAGACTCTCGGTGCTGGTTAAACTGGGCCTATTTACCCAAGACAGAGTGATGCTGTGAGTCTGTAACAAAGCTGTAATGATATGTGATGGAGCGGGAGGTACTTCGTTAAAATGGCTTCTTGCTGTTGTGTGCACCAAGCACCACTAGAGGGCACTGCAAGCAATGGCTGCCATCTAATCACCACTGGTGTCACAAAGACCCTGTTGAACAAGGACAGAGAATGACTGGCATGCTTTATTCAAATGACTCAAACATACTTAAGTGACTCATAGGTCTACATTAATCCATCTATCTGTCTGTCTGCACAGTATTAGGTTGTGTTAGGGTTGTTAGGTAGACATTTGCCCTCAATCATGACTATCAACCCAGTGAACAAAGTCCTTGCAGAAGTATGTCAAATGAGCCTGTGTGTGTATGTTCATAGCAGCTCTAAGCTACTATAATCAGGTTCAGTTTGTCTTGTCCAAATCTGGGCAAACGATAGGATCCTTTCTCAATCTGCATCAGACTTTTTCAGCTATAAATGCAGACATCTGTGGATAAAGTCTTTTAATATTATCTCATTAAATTCTGTAAACATGCTTTTCTCATTCTTCAGTTATTCACTCTACTATTACTATAATAATAAGTAAGTGTCCTACAGTCTATCTGTGGAGAATACAACATGATCCTGATGTGCCACCATTAACACAGGTCAGTGACTCAGTAGCATCCAGAAGTTCATTAAATCCCTGCCAAGATTCAAATGACACCTGTAATTTGAGGGCGGAGAGGAGGTCGGCTATTTGGTTAGAGATATGAAACTAAATATCTGAAAACAGTCTGAGAGAGCACTGAAGCATCATGGATAGATCATCATGACCACCGACCCTGGACGCAAACTCGCCACTGACCCCTGGCCTCCTCAACCACAGAGTTTTGGTCATAGGATAGCACAGCGCAACCCATAACCACACGTGTCTGGCACAGCATTTAGGAGTCAAAACACACGCCTTGATTTAAATAAAATCACCATCGGCTTTGTCAGCAGTTTTAATAACACATGCTTTGATGGAAAGTCTGTACTTCACTGTCAGTCACTTCCCTTTTCGGATTCTCTTTGGCTTCTTTTCACTTGACTTAAAATAAAGTCTTTCCTCAAAGTTAACTAGAGCATTAATATTCTTGCCTGATCAACAGGAGCTTGCTTTTATTATGCAGAGTACAAAAGTATATCACCAGAGTATTATTAATGCCAAATTTCCCCAAACTGAGCTATATTTTCCCCACAGCTGAGGCTCATGGATGACGTTAGTTTTGCAGGTATTTGGTCATAAATATTACAAACAACACTGATCATCACACCAGAAGATGAACACAACCAGTGTTCATTTTAGCACACTTCCATTAATGTCACAGTTCTCATAACTCTTATCATAATTATCCCCTGCTGCTGGCGTCAGAAGAGGAAGTAAAGTTGCTCTGGATTTCTGCACTAACCATTTACCAAAGTTTAGGGACATGCATGTTTTCGTTGTGATTGTCATTATGTTCAGCAGCTTGGTTGCGTTTATATTGTTCGGCATAGCAGTGGTGTGACATCAGATAACTGCACCTCACACACTTTGGTTGGAAAAACCTTAGCTATTACCCAGAAACTCTTGCTACAATTTATCAGTTTCTGACAGCAGACCTGGAGAACCTGAAGCCATCACTTTATCAGTTTATCACAGAGCCAGAAGCACTGCTACACAGAATGATAAAGACTGACTCAGCAGGCAAACACACCACTCAGCGGGGATGATGAGACTTAGCTGTTTGGAGCCAAACTCTGAACGAGGATGTGAGTCCATGTTGAATGGAGAAGAATTAGTTCACATGTAATAGATCATCAGTTATGCAAGGTTCATTCACAGTTACTTGATACATGAATTGATATGCGATCATGTTAGCTGGAGTTCCATTAATGTAACTGTATGTTTATATTTATCATGTATATGTAAAAAATAGCTTGGCCCACTGTTCTGCTTTTTAAACAGGCTGAGCAAATAGATGGTTCTCAAATAAAGATTCATGACTTGATCATTTGCTCATGATGCGCAACAGGAATTCCAGACACATCCTGCACTAATTCATGCATCAAATCATCATGAGTCAAGCATTAGTCAAGCATCACTAAGGTATATGATTTGTACCCTTTTAAGTGTTGCCCAAAAAAACTGCACCAGTGCTGCACAACACAGTCTGTGAGATTTTCTAACGGAAATTGTGAGCAGCTTTGTGAGATGAGAGGGTACAAAGGCAATCACAGGGCAATTATTGCCACAAATGGACTTCACTGGGATTCGAGTAATTAGCAAGGACTTCCCTTAACCAGGCACATGCTGTCTAATTCCATCATCCATAGAGAGCAAAACTGGCGAAGCAGCCTAATTTTAAAGGTAATCTTCCGGTCCCATCATAAGCCTAGGATTTTCATTAGCATCTAGTTACTGCACAACAGCACTGCAATTACCTCTTAATTGGGGCTCATTTTGCACTTATTTATGGAATAATAATCAAGACTGCATCCTACCGAGCCTAGAATTAGGTGAAAATGGGCACATATTTAAATCTAAATAGCTGACTGAGCCTGAAAGAGGAAACCTTCACCAGGTATGCTGTTACGACTTTGAATGACACTTACTTGCAGATGGCAGCAGTTCCGTGAGGTTGTCCTTCGGCCCAGCGGCTCTTTGGGCAAAATGCTACCATCAGCATGCTAACATAAAGACCATGCTAATATGCAGGTAATATGCAGCATGGCCATTTTGCGCTTCACGGTGGCGCAGCAGGTGGTGCGCGTGCCTCACAGCAAGAAGGTCGCAGGTTCGATTCCCGGGGCGGGCCTCTCTGTGTGAAGTTTGCATGTTCTTCCCGTGCATGCGTGGGTTCTCTCCGGGCACTCCGGCTTCCTCCCACAGACCAAAAACATGCTCATTAGGTTGATTGGTGACTCTAAATTGCCCCTAGGTGAGTGTGAGTGTGAATGGTTGTGTGTATGTGCCCTGCGATCGGCTGGCGACTGGTCCAGGGTGTACCCCGCCTCTCGCCCGTTGACAGCCGAGATAGGCTCCGGCCCCCCCGCGACCCCGAAAGGGATAAGCGGCATAGAAAATGGATGGTCATTTTGCTTAATATGTTAGCATGCTAACATTTGCTATGGAGAACTAAACACAAAATACAGCTGCAGCTGATGAAAATATAATTTGCAGGTATTTGGTCATAAACTGAAGGGGTTTGATGAAGAGGCAGGGGACTGTCCGTCATTCAGCTTTATCCTCATGGAATCATTAATGTATTTACATAATTTCATGACAATCCAAACAGTAGTTGGTGAGATATTTCAGTCTGGACAGAAGTGGTGGACCGAGGGGCGGACAGTCAAAACGTCATGCTGCTAGGATACCTTAAACTACTTAGTACATTTACATAACAGTGCCTGTTTTGCATTAAATTTGACCATAAAGGCACTGCACTGTACACCACAGGACCTTCACACGATGTCACCAGCTCAACCAAGTCTGTCATATAGATGTACTCACCTCTGCTGCTCTCATGCTAATCAGCTGCTTCTCAGAGCTGATTGTGTGTGGTATTACATTTCAGTGTAGATTAACTGCACAAAACGAAATAAAAAAGGCTTCTTAGCGAAGAATTCCTCGACCTTCCAAGCATGATACCCTACCATAAAAATAATAATGCAATCATAGTGATGCACTTGGCAAGGCAGGAAAAAATGACTAGGCCTTCGCTGGGCTCTGTTCTAATTGCGTCCCATAGATCAGGTAGACAGAGCTGGAGCCAGAACTAATTGAGCACGGCTGGTTCTCCTGCTGGACCTGGGCGATTCCCCGTCCATGACTGATGGATGTGTCTCAGAGGAAGAGCCTGGCCCTTCTGCTACCATCACACTGATGACTAACATCTGCTGGATCACACTCAAATTAACTTGTATGAAAAAAAGAATATATATATATATATATATATATATATATATATATATATATATATATATATATATATTATATATACACACACACACACACACACACACACACACACACACACACACACACACACATATAATGTGTGTATGTATATGTATGTATGTATACACACATACACATATATATGTACATACACACATACTTATATACATATATACTTATACATACGTACGTACATATGTATATACATATACATATACATAGAAATGTGTGTGTGTGTGTGCGTGTGTGTGAGTGTGTATATATATATATATATATATATTCATTTTTTTTCTTTTTTTTTTTTCAAATGCCTGGTATGACTGTGTACCTTCTGAGACTGCTGTCAGGCCTAGATGACAAAAGCATCCATGATGACAGTTATCCATCAGGACTAAAAGCCCAGTATGCCAAGATGCTCACAATGACACTGACGTTGGGCATGCAATATTCAGTATGGGCACTATTTTAGCTTAGTGTACTTGCAATGATAACATTTGCTAATTAGCACAAAGTACAACTGATGTTCATGAGAATGTTTTACAGGTATTTAGTCATAAAGGAAAGTCTGGAATTTAGAATTTTTGACCTGATGATGGCTCCACTAAACATCATGGTACAGTACCAGTATATGGGTAGATATAAGTATTCATTCTCTGGGCACTATGAATGTGTACCAGATGTTGAGATGTTTCAGTCTGGACCAAAGTGGTGGACTGACTGACCAGAGGACAGATTGACAGCAGTCTAAAAATTAATCTGTGTTTCAATGAAGTCATATGTCATTAAGAAAAAAAATCCTTAAAGCTATTCTGCATTTATAGTTATCAATGTATCAAATGATTTTGTGTAATGTGAAAAGTCACACCAGTCTCATCATTCTTATTTCTACTGGCAGCAGGAAGGTTTCACCATGTGGTTCAGATGGCCGGGCTGAAGTTGCTGTGGAGGGTGGAGGAGAAGCAGTGTTGTTCAGTGTGTGGGCTGCTCTCAGTCATTCTGCCATCCCTTCATTGGGCCCAGGTTGCAGCTCGGCCAGCTGATGCATCTCCTTCTGTCTTGTGGAGCTCCCTGGAGCTCTCAGACATTCTCGGGCGTTCTGGATCCCGTGTGGCGACTCAGCTTGAGTCGTCTGTCTCTCTCAGCAGGCAGCAGGGTGATAACATCTTCACACGCCTACACATTGAGGTTGTTCTTAGTTCTGACTTTTCTAACTTTTGGTCATGTCAGGAGTTGAGCAGCCAGGTGGGAGCAGACTTCTCTATCATTTCTTCCTTTCAACGTTTGCTGGGTGCCGGTCTTCAGCGTGGTCCATACAGCTCAGGGATTCACATGATCGCTGTCATTCATCTCACTGAAGACATTATATTACTGCTAACCGTGGCATGACAGCAGATTCCACCCAAACACTTTTGCTCTGCAGTCAACCTCAGGAGTGGTGGTTCTTAAACTAAACAAAGGTTGAGTGAGTCAAAGAGTGCTGAAGCTCTCCTCATCTTTGCCTCAGACAGACTCTTCCTCTCTGGGAGGCCCTTTATATATCCAATCATGTTACTGACCTGTTGCCAGGTCACCTCATTCATTGAGAGATGTTCCACCAGCTCTTTTCTTTCATCATTTCACAACTTTTCCAGTCTTATGTTGCCACAGTCTCAATTTTTGATATAGAGAATAGAATTTTTAAAAAACAATGAAATTTCTCAGTTTCAACTTGTGCTATGTTGTCTTTGTTCCAAAAAACCTTTTTGGAAACAGGGTTGAAGTCACCACTAACATGAAAACCTTGCACCATCACTCAAGCCAGTCCATACCCTTGGCGGAAACCCTTGGAGAAACACCAGATCTCTAACATTAACACTGAAAAATGTATAATTTGAACCGCTCCTCTCCTCCGCTGTCACCTGAAATCATCTCCAACTGATTGTAAGTGACTGAGCTGTTTATCTCGACTTTTACCAATTTAGAAAAAATGGGAGAAACAAAGAAATATATAGTCGAAGGCTGCCCCATGAATTCCAACAGCACATCTTTTACGCACATTTCATGTAGATTGAATGTTAACAGATGAGATTTTTTGAGAGCTAATGTTTGTGTGACAACCGGTTCAGGGTGTACCCCGCCTCTCGCCCATTGTAGCTGGGATAGGCTCCAGCCCCCTGCAACCCCGAAAGGGATAGGCGGTATAGATAATGGATGGATGGATGGATGTTTGTGTGACCAGTTAATTGTAACTTAGCTAGCATTTGTATTAACATTAACAATTTAACATAACTATAACATTAACTTTTCAGTGAAAGTTTCAGTAACTTGCACCACACGTAAGATAAGATAAGATAAGATAAGATAAGATAAGATAAGATAAGATAACACTTTATTAATCCCCTGTAGGGGAAATAAGGGTTACAGACAGCAGCAAAAGTAGCAGGATATAAAAAGGAGACATAGACAGGAATAAAAAATACAAAATAGACAATAAAAAAATCAACTATGTGCATACATTCTATACAAAAAATATTACTTATATGAAGAAATGAACAAAGAACTTCACACTTCCACTTTGCTTGTTTGGTGGTCCCCTTCCTGCCGCAGGGCCAGTGCGACTGTACAGAGCTACAGTAAAATTCAGTTCAGCTTTCTATCAGATTTGCCTTAAAGAAATTTCACACATCTGTCAATACAGCGTTTAATACATCTGACCTCAAAGTATTTCCAGCCCCTCATTACTCATCATGCCACTGCAGCTTTAAGGAGTCTGCTGAGTGTACTGGGCTTTGCCTTCACTGAGCAGCCAATAACTGCAGCCCTGCTTCCTATGAAGTGTACTGATGCTTTATGTTAAAAGGTCCAGCAGCATTTAAGAAAGATTCATTATTTTAAAGTGCACAATTTTCTTACCACTCTTGTCAGTGTTTTATTCAGTGTGGTCTGTCCCTTATTGGATGTCTTAATCCAGTGGTTTGAGTGCAGGAAGCCCAGCTTCAGGTCAGTAAACGGGTTCCCAATAAGTTTCAGCTCATTTAAAATGTTCCTGATAAGGAGCTTGATCTCCATCCTTCAGGCAACAGGGTGCACAGAACAAAGACACAGTGCATTAGACTAGGAAGACCAAGAGTCTTTATCCTGCAGTCATTAAGGCTGAGCTCTTACAGAAATATAATACAGAGACCTGCACATCTGCACACAATCTTCCTTTTACCAGGAACTGCTCTTTGTTTGTCTCATATATTTAGCTCTTTATTGAGCAGGGATCTTATTCTTCCACTTTTATCCTGTAGAGTGGAAGTTTATCTGTCTTCGCCTTGGTCTGTTGCTTTTTAAATGTTCTCTCTTTTTTAAAAAATATAGGTTTCTTAATGGAGATGTGGACTCACAAGCAGGGCTCAGAAGCAGAGCAGTTGAAAGCAATCAATCATTTCCTTGGGAAGAGTTCAAAGCAGAGTTCAGCAACAGATAATCAGTCAGTGAAGGCAAATTAAGAGGCAGGTGGGCAGAACCGGGAGCAGGCTGACTGGCTGCATCACTACCTGGCATGGCAGCTGTACTGACCTCGGCCATAAAGCTCTGCAGAGTGTGAGCAAAACTGCACAGCACTTCACCAGGATGGAGCTGCCATCCATGGAGGACCTGCACTCCCTGTGGTGTGCAGAGGAGGCCAACAAGATCATCAAGGAGCCCCATCATCCCAGCCGTAAACTGCTCTGCCTGCACACGGTACAGTATCCAGCACCGCACCACTGGGCTCAGGGACAGCTTCATCCTGTACGCCATAAGACGGCTGAACTGTGGAGCTCTGTCACTTTACTTGCACGACCCTATACTGCTTTGATTTAACTGTCTCTTGACATCTGTGCATGTGAGTGTGTATGTGTGTGTAACTGACTTGACTTGATCTACACCCATCCAATTATGCTGTTGCATCTATTTGTCTTATTGATTTGTTTGGTGCCACCTTGTGAGGTTTTTTTTTTTTTTTCCATTAGAAGTAATTTGATAAGGACGGTTTAAAAAGATTGAAACCATTCGGCTGTGGGGCTGCTGGAAAGCAATGAAAAGAGATTACAGCTATAGTTTTCACTGTTGCAATTTTTCCTAGAAGAGAGAGTGGGAGAATGGTTAATTGGATTTAATAATTGGAGTATGATTGGGTTTTGCTACGGCTCCCTGTGAAGTGTGAGGCTACGTCAGGTGATGCACAAACAATTCTCTGAAAAGCAAAATTGCAAAGAGTTAGAAAAAAGTCCAATTTACTTTATCACATACTCATACATACATATTTGATAGCAGACACAGTTATGGTTTTGATCGGTTTTTGTTGTGTTAGATTGATTAGGTGAATAGTTATTATGATATTATGTTGCAGGCCTATGATGCTGCTGTGAATTAATCTGTCAACAAAGGACTTTGATCAAAACTATTATCAGCCTTGTGCATACAGTACTGGGGAGTGCACTGATGGCAAGAGACAAGAAGTACTAGTAGAGCAAAGCTTTTCCACATCACGTCCTGTTTGACATACTCTGTGCCTTAAAGCAATACTCAGCCAGTCCTGTGTAAACAGCCTGTTGTGAGCCAAGCCAATGAAACTTAAAGAGCAATAAAACTATGAGAGCCTGAATCTGTACACACAGTATGTCCTGTACAACTACTGTTTGCTGAAGATTAGCTGGTTTAATTTCAAAGAATGTGCCAGCACAGCACGGATCTAAAAGTTAAACAGGTCACATCCTGGTGCACCAGCTCCACATAATTTATTACCATAGTGAATAACCAATAACTGAATCAGAAGGCTAATGCATGTTAGCTGATACATGAGCCTGTTTGGAAGAGCAGGAGTAGCAGACACGTCTGACCTGACTTGCTAACATGCTGTTTAACAATGAGATAAACTGGGAAGATTTTAAATTACGTTTGATAAAAATGACAACGTGCTTTGCACTTATTTTTTAATGTTATTTCAAAATCACAAGTTAATTATTTTGCTAACTTGAGATAATAAAGCTTGTTTTCTCGAGGTAACAGGATAATTTATCAGGAGAAAACGACTTTAGAAGATTTATAAGAGTTACGATGTACAGATGCTGCTCTGTGGGGTCGGTTTGGGAGTTTCAGAGCAAACCATTTGAAATTTTATAAAATTTTACCATTTGTTGCAAGAATTCCTTCCCTGATAATTTGATATGAGGGTATTGTGGCTAACATTAACATAATGGCTAATTATTGTAAGGGATAGGCTACATGCTGTGCATATATATATGCTATATGCTAGCATGTCACCCCTGATCTCTAACAAACACAAGGAAAACACCTTTTGTTTTCTTGTGATATCCGCTTGGTTATCTCGTTATCTCGAGATAATGAGATAAATTAACCTCCAGTCACTAGAAAATTAGCTTTGTTATCTTGAGATTATAAAACAATTAACTTGTGATCTTGTGATAAAATAAAAATAACTGCAAGCAAGAAAGTGCTCTGCTTCTGTAGAAATGCAGCAATTTTAATTTAAAATCTCCCCAGTTTCTGATTCCATTTTGCACATTTTTTTGCACATCCAATATACTTAGTATATTACTTATTTTTATTACTGTACATTTCATTGTGTTGCATATTTTGTGTTGTATATTTCTTAATTTGTGTTGTATATTTCTTATTTACATATATCTTTAGTATTAATATTCTGTTTCTTAATATTGCCTTTATATATATATTTATTCCTTCTTGTTCTTTCTCTCTTTTTTATTCTAATTTGTAATTCTGCTTTGTGTGGAGCACTGTACAAAAAACAATTTCCCCTCAGGGATCAGTAAAGGAATTCTGATTCTGATTCTGATTCTGATCTCATTAATAAACAGCATTTTACAAACTCAGGACATTTCACAGCACCTTAGAAAACATTATGGCAAGGAGGTCTGTTTTATTATTAAAAAAGAACAACAAGTAATGATTTGGGAAAGTGGGACAAAAACAGACATTTTTTCCTCAGTGTCAGAACCTATAAGTCAAAATTCAAGCAGTCCCCTCATGTATTTCTGCCGAGGACAGTCAGTGACAAATGACTTCTGGTCACTCCACAGGCCATGAAGCAGATGTTGGGACCAGAACAACTAATGATATCAAGTATCCAGAGAGTGCTGTGGAGATGATATCACTCATGATGTGCTCTTTCCATTCAAGATGCAGGCGATTGAGCGGCTCAAAGACACCATCAGCACAGCAGCTTTTTGGAGTTTGAGTCATATTTTTATAGACTACGCATGTGAACATTTGTCCTGAGCATGTACAGAGCTCTAAAGTGTTCAATATTAAATGAATAAATAGGACACAGTCTAATAAATAATTATGTGAACAAATAAAGACCAAGTATATTATGATGTTGAGTAGACTGCAGCAGAGTCCTCAAAGAAGGCTTCTTTCTGTCAAGTTAACTGGATGTCTTCAGAACGCCCACTGCGTCTCGGGATTCAGCTGATCTCTGGGTGGTGGAAGCTAGTTGGTCTCTGGACAAATGGCTGAAGAGGCTGAAGAACTTTGAAGTCAACAGACTGAACTGAAGAGCAGAAAAGGCGCAAACCAAAGAAACATTTGCTTCTTCTTGCTTTAGTCTTCTTTCAAGAGGGGCCAGTGTCCAGTGTCAGAGGAGCAAAGCTTCACCACTCCTCCCTCCAGACCTCTCTCGTTAGAATTCCTCTCATTTGTTCCAGTTTCTTTCCTGAAAATTTAATAATATTTATTAGAGGATTATTGCTTTCATGTTTAGCTTAACCTCTTCAGTTGCTGGAGGATACCAAACACCCTTATGAATAACATTAATAATGATGCAAAAAATAAAAATGTTCTTTTATGAACATTAATTTCTGTTTTTTAATTGATTATGATAGTTGTGACAGCGCTCTGTGCCCTCAGTGCATGACTAGTGTAGACAAAAGAGACACTGCAGCGGCACTTGCCCAGGCAAGGCTGAGCTGAATGTGTCCTCACACACAGACATCCCTCCTCCTTGTACTGGGAAACTGTAGCTGCAGTGGTTTGATGAGAGTAGAGCCTTTTCTTTGGAGCCTTGGATGACGTTCTCTAAAGCTGCCTTCACAGGAGTGTCCTCAGGACACCTGCAACATTCAATGTGAGAGTAATGGTTGACATTTGTTTAATCTACACGCACGTCATTCATTCTCTTCCCACAAGGTGGCAGCAGGCATGAAGAAATTACTTTGGATGGAGAACAAGTTACTCCTGTACTGATGAGCTGAGGCTTTGATTTCAGTTTTCAGTGATGTTTCATTGCTTTGCTGCAGTGGTTCTGCTTTCATGATATCTTTAGTGCACAAAAACAAGCATAGTTGCAGTGATAAATGAACAAAATGAACACACCAACTGCAGTCATGCAGTGGACAAACCTCAAATTTTTAAAAAACATAATGACAAATGACACTAGCATCAGCATCATACAGTTTTTGTGTCCCTGGGTGTCTGTAGTGGGTCCACTTGCGGGCAGCAGAAAGGTCTGTGATGAGCACAGGTGAGATGTCTGCATCCGTAAAATCATCTGAGCAGAGATAGATGTGTGTGTATATATTTATTTCAGCTTCAGAAAAGATGCCAATTCAACAACATATACAGAAAAACAACAACAAATACATCAACAGAGAAGTGCTGTAAATGAGAAAAATGTGCTGCAGAAAGGTGGTGGAGCATCTCTCAATGAATGAGGTGAACTGGCAGCAGGTCAGTAACATGATTAGATGTAAAAAGAGCATCTTTCTGACAAACTGTGCAACAATTCAAGAATCGTGTTTCTCAATGTAAAATTGAAAGTTTGGGAATTTCACCGTCTAAAGTGCATAACGTCATTAAAAGGTTCAGAGAGTCTGGAGAAACTGCTGAACACAAGGAACAAGGACAAAAACCAATACTGGATGGAGATCTTCAGGCCGTCAGACAGCACTGCAGTGAAAACACATGATTCTGTATCACTGCATGAGCTCAGGAACACTTCCAGAAACCATCGTCTGTGAGCACAGTTCATCGCTGCAGCCACAAATACAAGCTGAAACTCTGCCATGCAAAGAGGAAACCGTATAGAACCAGATCCAGAAACTCTGCTGCCTTCTCTAGTCTCGACCTCTTTAAGATGGACTGAGGCGAAGTGGAAAACAGTTTTGTGGTCTGACCAGTCAAAATCTGAAATTCTATTTGTAAATCATGGATGCTACATCCTCTGGGCTTAAGACAAGAGGGACCATCCAGCTTGTTATCAGCACACATTTCAAAAGCCAGTGTTCATGATGGAATGGGGTTGCATTAGCACACAGGCATGGCTAACCTGCACATTTGTGAAGGCACCATTAATGCTCAATGAGCAACATTGAAGCAACATATGCTGCCATGTAGACAATGTCTTTTTGAGGGCAAGGACAAGAACAGGGACTTTTACTTGTAACATAGTATATTTTTGTATATTTTAACATAGTATATTTGCAAGAGATTCACAGAGTGATATTTTCAAAGAGATCTCTCCTTTAGTGATTTCAACATAAGAGACGGAACAAACTCCACAGTCCTCATTTGGTATGAGAATGACTTTTGAAGTTCAGCCAGCACTAATGTGAGGCTTCAGACGTCTGAGGGAGACAAATCAGATGTATATCTTCTAAAGTTGCAGTCTTTTAAGCATGAAATTTCCCCTCTGTTCCTCCACAGCAGCGAAACAGGAACACAAAGAGGGAACTTTGTACTAAAAGGCTGCAACTTTGTGAAATAGTCATTTGATGTGTGTAACTCAAAGTGCTGAAGTCTCATGTTAGCCGAAGCTGAACTCTGAAATGAATTCTTGCACAGAACGAGGACGGTGGATTTCATCCTCCGTTTTGTACAGTGAAATTACTTAAAGGAGGGATTTCTTTGCGGTAATAAGAGCAGGAGAATCCGTTCCAAAGAACATATGCATGTGAGCACTGTCTTTAAAAATATGAACCTATCCTTTAAGTATGGAACGGGAGCCAACAGTTGGTTAAGGACTGGGAGCAGGGAAACAGCCTGCAGGGCTCTGACCAAACTTTAAACATTCACAGTCCAACTTCTTTAAGTCTTATTGACACACTGAATAGAACAAAACAGAAAGAAGCAGTAGAAACAGGCAAAATGATACATTCAACCTCCTGACTCCAGCTCCTTACTGTACACACACACATTAAAATGATATTGATGTTCTCATTTCACTTCCAGCTACAAGGCCAGACAGAGTATTACCCAAAAACGACTCCTTCATGACATGATAATGAAGCCGTGAGACCGCTGGGGTAATCAGATTACTGCAGTGACAAAAAGTACAATTCAGTTTGATAAGTTATAAAAGATATGATCACACAACTAGAGCATAGAAAGTAGGAATGATATGCAAATCTAGTAAAATATATTAAAAGTAAGAATTTCTAGCGAGTGTCAGTTATCATATCAGGTTTTTTAAATGTGGTTGGCATGTTTCCTATGTTTGTACAGCAAGTATGGATAATAAATGGAAGATCCTTTTCCATAGTGACGTGTGCTTTTTATGTCATGACAAATAAACTATTAAAACTAGTAATACACTTAAAGACAGTTCAGAGTTTCTGCTACTAAAGCAGATGGAAAAAGTACAGATACCTATATCCTACATCTATAATCAGTAAACAGCTGCTAACGTGTAAGGTGTTGCTGCCTTTAAAACCTGCTTTGGAAAAACACAGAGGAGTGCCTGGAAGAAGAATTTGCAGCATAAGAGAAAAATGTTCCTGTTCTTTCATCCTGTTTACCAGCCCAGGTCTGAATCCAACACACAGTTTGTTACTGTTTAGCAGCGGCTGCAGCTCAGATGGCAGAGGTGAAACGTTCTTAAGCAAGACACTGAACTGAATGCCATGTTTGTGCCAGCATGAAAGAAAAAGTTAAAGAAGGTTGGTTCTGATACATATCTGCCCTGATGAAAGTGAATGAGACAACTGAGAAGAATCCAGAGTCCCAGAAGTTTTGATTCTGCACACACACTTTCAACTCCTTCCACCTGTACTGGTGTTGATATGTTCCCGGTTGTTCGGACAAAACTGCATAGGGTCATATCACACATAAGAAAGGGTCCGGTGCGGAAGACTGGTTCACTGATGAGGGATAAGATCCTCCTGTGAAACCTGTGGACAAGCTAAGACAGCTGCAGCCATGAGTACTTGACCTCCACACCAATTTGAGCAGGCACAGTGTGTGATAACACTGAGACGTGTGTTTTGTACAATGTGCAGGAACACAGGACATGATTTGACAGGAAATGAAAAGATTTTAAAAAAAAAGAGGCAAGTATGGCAGACTGGTTCACCTATGACGGTGAGACTGCATTCTTGTCTCAGAAAATGTAAATGATGACACTTAAGATAATGGACCAATCACCATTTTATGTGCACATGCTGACAAAGCAGTAGTTGCTTGCTGGTTGACCGGTTTTGCTCTGGCGTTCAGTGTGGTCTCTAAGACACGTGGTTGCTACATGGGAGTGGGTGCAAGGCACTCAGGATGTCTTGCCACTGTGCGGTACCTCAGTGACCTCTGCAGGACAGAGGGCAAAGCCTCCCCTCAGTCATCCATCACTTCCTCCTCCACAGCCTGACTCTGTCTGCAGCCCAGCGCAGCGCTGACAAAGCCCTGCCTCACACTCCTCTGTCTGTTCATGACCTCCTTGATCTCCTCCTACACCTCTGCAGCCACAAGAGCTACAGCTCCTCTCCTCCGCTGATTTATTAGTCCTCTCAGCTCACTTGGCCTTGAAAATGGCTTGTTGGGACTTCATATGCTCAATTCAGCATGTAAGATGTCTCCACTGCATCTATCAAACCCTGTTGATAAACTTCTCAGTCCCTCCCTTGTGTTAGTACACTACAGCCTCCTGTGTAAAATGTTGCCAGGATTATACTGTCTGTCCCTCCTGCCCAGATAATTCCTTATTGCTCCATGGTGCACTGCCATGCTGTCAAGGCACTCCTGATGAGCGGCCATTGTGGACGAAAATCTGTGACCTCTGACACTAAGATGGGCGAAGCTTCCCACAAACCCTCCAGCTCTGCCTTGTCCTTCAAATGTTCTCTCCACCTCCTGATTATATCTTCAGTCGGGGTCAATAGCTTTCCTTCCCTGCTGTGAAAAACCTGGAAAATAAAAAAAAACCCTTTAAGCTCCTCCCACACTATGTTAAGATTCTCTGCATCACTTTAAGAGTCAAACTTGGAGGATCAGACCTCCTGAACGGAGAATTACATGCTGCTTTTTAGTCCACTGCCATCCCTTCAAGACACCACTGATGGCTCGCCAATGTGGACATCAGTGAGCTTCAACACAAGAGATGAGCAAAGCTTCACAAAGCTTCTGTGGACTTAGTCCATAGAAAACAAATGTTCCTCTCAGCCTCTGATTATGGACAAAGCCATGCCTCACCTTTCTCAGTCTTCTGCAGGTTTGCCAGAACGTGCATGAAACCTCCACAAGTTCCGCTCACACTGTCCTCATCCCGTCTCCTCGCATGTGTGACATAACTGGACCTCCTTGAGACCTCCTTCAGCCTCCCACACCAAAGATTTCACTACTGCAACAGCAGAAGCTGCACTCCTTCTACCTGCTGACATCATAAAAACAATCCTCCCTCTGGTCTTTTTCATGAAATTATGTGGCTGTAAAGATGATCAAAAGTTGGAAATGAGCTAACTGAGCAAATTTTTGTCTCAAAAGATTGTAAAAGGTGGTGTCCCAAATTCACTATAAAGTTTGCAGATGACACCGTGGTGATACGAGGGGAGAGGGTCTCTGGGTGTCCTATCCTGGAGTCAAAAACACCCACAACACAACACACTACAGCAGCCCTACTTGCATAGGACCCTCCTGCCCTCCAGGAGGTGCTACAGGAGCCTCTGTTCCATTACCAGCAGACATGCAGCTGTTATACTGCATTTATATGATTGATTCCTTTCGGTGTTATGCTTCATGATGATGGTGATAAAAATAAATATCAACAGAAACTATTCATTGCTTTATTTAATTGATTCTTATAAATGAATTACAGTTTGTCAGTGTTTTACTATGTAAGCAGTTGCTTGTTGTCTTAAAGACTTTAAATGGTTGAACTCTTAAAAACCTTATTCAATATGAATACACCTCATGTACATTCAGACAGGTGACAAATAAATCTTAAACACTAAAATGCATATGTGTACATGCTTCCATACAGGCCATGAGGGGTCCCGGAGTGGTCTGATGAATATGAAAATAATCTGAATCATATGTTAAGGCCTTCATAGTCACAACATCTTAACCTCAACTGAACAGCTATGGGAGGCTTTTGTGTTAGGTGGCGCTCTCCACCGTCAAAACCGCCAATTTTTTGGAAGAATTGTGTTCAGGAGAACTGACGTGGTCAAAGGCAGGCAGGTTCAGCAGCAAGAGATCAGTCCAATCAGAAACGAAGAACAATCTGGCCCTGATTGAGTGGCAGAGCAGCCTAAGGACTGGACTGATTGGAATGAGTCTCAGGTGTGCGATCAGGTGAGTAGGCAGGTAGGCGTGGCTGAGTGTGGAAAGGTCCTGGCTGAGCAGGTGAATGGATGAGAGGACAATAGCAGCAGGTATGAGTGTGAATGAACTATGACAATTTTTAACATTAAAATGTAATATTTTTTGAGATGCTTCATTTGCAGAAAGCTTCTAAATAAAAGGATTTATTGGTCCAGTATATAATTGTGATGGTGCATGTAATAAGAAATAGGCCTTTCCTTGTGCTCATATCATATAAACCATTATTCGCTTAGATTTTGCAAACTGCGCTATATTGTGATATGTATGGTTACCTGATATGAAATGATCTGTATCAGGATGTGAGATTTGGTCGTATCACACAGCTCCAATGCAAATGTCAACATTTCAAAGAAGATAACATTAGTTTTCACAGTCACTAGCACAACACTGATTATCTCAACCATACTAAACCCTAGTTTTTTCGTTAGTCTCACAACTAAGTTCCAAAATCCCCCTACCACATACAAGTGGTCAGCAACAGAACTTCAATCACCACTGAAACTGAATTGAATTAACGATATATCCCCCCGTGTCTTTCAGAGTAAATCATGGCCACACCAAAGGCTGTGAAACAGACGTTGAGGCCAAAACAACGCACCATAGTGCATCTGGAGAGTGCTATTAATTTGGCTGACATGATTTGCTGTGGCTCCTCAAGACTTTCGGTCCAGGGTAGGTCTGTTAATTTAAAAACAATCTGTATTCAAATCTGAAAGTGAGCGAAAAACCCGAGGAGGCAAAAATAATTGCACTGAATGGATTTATTTGTATGAAATTTCCATTTTGATGACAACGTTACATCTATAAGGAGGCTTTTTAGTTGACTGTGTGGGAAAAGTGTAGTTTAGGGTGGTCATTACAGTAACCAACGGATTCTCCTCTGAGCAGTAAATGTGATTCAATTAAATTTTTATTGGAATCCAGCCTCAGGATAAAGGGCAGTGTGTGGGAGTTACAGGTATTTCCTGGCTCTCCAGGATCTTAATTTGAATTTGGGCTATATATTTTTGCATAGTTGTATGCATGTATTAAGAAAATATTAATCTTGGAACAGAACATTTACATATCGTCACCTTATAAAGTTGATATGTGTTAGCACTGAATTGCTTCTTTCCACACCCAGCAGAGCATGCATTTGGAATTGGCAAAGTAGTGTTAATAATGCTTTATTATCAGCTCATTTTTTTTTACTACATTTAACAATTAATGTTTCCTCCAACAGGGAAACTGTGCTGTGAACTCTAAAAGGAAGACCCAACAATGGTTTTGGTAATTTTAATTACTGACAGATATCTGATAAGTCACCCTGGAATACTGTACTGTGCATCCACTGCAGAGAGCAATGGTTCATAAATGTCAGCGTAAGGGCTCAGTCTGATTCAGGTGGTGATCCTCAGCCCAGCTTTCATATGTTCATGAAATGTGGCTGGGTAGGACGGCCAAGTATCCATCCACTGGCTGTGTGATTCTGGCTCTCAGCATGGACATGAGTGATGAGGCAGGTTCACAGAACACATTCTGTCCACCTTTAAAATTTCATGCTCTTCCGCTGACAGTTGGTGGCAGTCATGCTCCAAGAGATGCTGATGCACCAGGAGACTGCTCGGTGACAAAAACATTTAAATGCAACTTTCAGAATATGCATAAAATAATCTCTTTGGGAAATGCACTTTTTACAGTTCCTTGGCGAGAACCAGATGAGAAGATCAATGCCAACAGAAACAGCTGGTCTGGTTCTGTCCAGAGATAAACAAATTGACCTACAGCATGTCTACAGGAAACTGTTTAACACCGTATATCTTCTTTGTGTAGTATGCATAAAAATCCAAGCATAAAAATGACAATTCACCCGCGAGCTATTTTCCTCTGTTTCCAGTGTTTATGCTAAGCTAAGCACATCCTGACCTCAGCTTCATATCCACTGTACAGACATGAGACTGCTATCAACTGTCTTGTCAAGAAAGAAAATGAATTGCTTTAAGGATTACAGAGTTAAAACTACTCCCATCGTCCAAAAACATGGTGCCAAATGTGTTGGCAAAACTCCATCTCTAGAGCTGAAAGTTATAACATGACAACAAAATGTTCAAAAGGCAAAGCATAGCACTAGATCACATGAAATGTAACAGAACATAAAGACATACATGCAGAAATGAAAAAAGGCAATTCTATTTATGGAGAATTATTCATATTAGTACAATAAAAATGCTTTCAATGGCAACAATAAATCCAGCTGAGATTCGTGGTATGATCGATGTGTCCTCAGGTCAGTGTTTCCAGGACAGACAGAGGACACTAGAAACTGGCACCATCACTCTGAAATGCTCATCAGACTCTCAACAGCTGAGAACTGGAAAACATGCCGGAACACATGAATAGAAAGTTATTCAGCAACCACATGCGTCTCCATTGCTGATGTGTCTCTGTCTGTCTTTGTCAATGACTTTAACATGAGCAGAGCCATTTGATTCTTTATTAGTCATTTTCACTGTTATTTATTTAGCGTTTGGGTGAGTTTGTGTTTAGGGGGGTAATTTTGTGAATTTAACAAACAAACAGAAAGACTTGTCATGCACAGGTGAGGCTGATCATGTTAGCTTCATCTGGATACTGTGGTTCTGTGTTTACTGGCACCCTGACTGTCAGAGGAATGCAGTTCTTGCTGATATTGACACTATTGTGCATTTTGTGCAGTAACAAGTCTGTGGAGGGAACGGTGTGTGTTAAAAGTAAAGGTTTCGTGACACTGATGAGACCACACAGTAAGTAATTCAAACCTGGGACTGGCTTTCCAGTGTAGCAAGGCATGTCCAAGGCTTCCTGATAGGACGCTGAAAGCCACTTCCAGACAGGGAATGTGTGACATTGCTGGCTTCATCGAGCTGTTAAAGTGATGCTTTTTGTCGTTTGGACATAGGTCACCTTAAGTGTTGCTCACAGCTTTATGCAGACATGAAAGGACGTTCACAGAAAGCACCACACACTCACAGGATAGCTGGGACCTGATGCCTCGCGGATTCAAAATGGATTTTTGCCACTGAAGCCTGAAATTCTCTGATGAATCCCCACATACATTTTCTTATGAATTTAATCATTTATTAGAAAGGTCTGTCCTCAGTGCAGTACGAGGCTAGTCTGATGATTGGGGAAAGTTGACTCCAGTTGAGATCCTGATGGAAAATGCTGAATCTAACATGCAAGTGCCCAGGCATTAAAGACATTTTTTGAATTGTCCCCAGAAACAGATTTAGTAATAACTTAGCCTCATAGAGTATGGGTGGATGAGCAGATTGAATTTTTTTTAGTAAAAACAAGGCATGTATTGATCATATTTATGCTTCTGTATACTCTCTGTGTGACAGCCTATAGCCCTTAAAGTACACCAGCTCTTATAAATGCCTTGGTTTAGTTTTTAATGACAATATGAGCTTTCCAGAGGGGAAGAAATGTGTTGGCAGGAGTCAGCAGTCAGGGCGTGAAGGTCCGCCATGAATCAAATGAAACTGTGTCCTGACCTTGGTTTTTAAACCCTTTCAAAACTTTATGATTCAATAGTGGGCTCAGTTTTATTTTATGCTGCAGGCGTGTGGGGTTTTAAGGAAGCCCCTGACAGTAATGGCATCCAGAGTGGAGCCATGAGGCGCTTTCTTAGAGTGCATAAAAACACTGCACAGTGAGCAGTTCAAGGGGACATGGGCTGGGAATTAGCCTTGGTCAAGAGTTTGCTGCAATATATTTTATTTTAGTTTTACATTTTATTTTCGGAAGTACTTTGCAGTGTAACATAAATACAGTTCAACAAAAGCTACTGAAGATCCATAGGGAGCGATGGAAGGAGATCTGGAATAAGTCAAAGCTCTGCAACTGCATTCAAGTCACACGACACACAGCCTTCTATAACGAAGTCAGAGGTCCCTGTGTGCTCAGGCAAGAGCTGCAAGTACAGGCAGGCACATACGAGATGAAGGTTTTTCTGAAGAGCAGCATGTGTGTTTTTTGTCATCTCGGTGTTGAGGATGAGTTTCATTTTGTGTCATCACACAGTGACTTGAGGAATCATCTGTTTGGGGGGGGGGGGGAGTCAGGAAAAGATCCCTGGTTTGTTTTTGGTTGGCTGAAGGCAATATCTCCACTTCAGTGAAGATTTTTGTCCTGGTAAGATTTATGGCAGCTCAGAGAACACTGTATGTATCCAACATCATCTCTGTCCTGGAAAAGAAATGCTTTCAAACGTCCTGTTTGTCATTGCTCTTGGTATGGTGTCCTGCACCATAGGGACTGGCCACCATATGGTGCAGGACACTCAACTAAACAAATCAATCAATCAATTAATTACTGTGGCTGTGGGACATTTTTGAAATTTCTTTTGCCCTTTACATGGAGGGAAACATGTTGCTGAGCTGACATCAGGAGAATCTCTTAAATTTAAAATCGATTTGTTCACTGAATTCAACATTGTATTAAACTGATTTGAGTTTTTTTAGCCTAAGGGATGAAATGTTTTACGGTGATCTTAATCAGGCAAACGATACATGCATGTAGTCTTAAGGTCTCATCTCCCCTCGCCGTGATGCAGCTGCATGTGGAAGTGATGTGCCGTTGATGAAAGAATCATTTACCGTTTCAAACGCAGGCTTTGAGTTACTTTCTCCAGAATCAAACATCCAAGTGAAGTCTAAACTTATTTAACACACATGAGTGAAAGTCCACAATCCAAGCTCTTTACAAAACTGGAAAATATTTTAATAAACACCCAACGTGGCAAATTTCTGAAGTAATGACTGCAAATATTACATAGAGCACAGACTCCCCCTCATAAAAATTGTGCCATTACTGCCACCAGCTATGTCACTTCCTCCAGATGCTGTACATAAAGCTTAAATGGGTGAGGATGACCACATCGTGAAAGTTAATATAATGGGAATATTTGAAGTCATCAGAGACAACTTGCTGCTCAGTATTGCGTGTATAGCCTGACTGTATTCACAGTGAATGTCCGTTGGTATAACAAATATTTGGCAGGTTAAACTCTTTTCTCTCTTGGAATTTGCAGAGTTGAGAAGCTAAAACAAGCTTTTTTTCCCATTTAGCAATAACAGTCATCAGACCTGGCAACATATTTAACAAACACACATTTTTGAGGTGAGGGGGACTTTAATAGTTCTCTCAACAAAAACTTGACACACTCTTTATGCACAAGAAATAAATGTTCATAAATGTTCCATCTACCTCCATTATCCTCACCTCCATCTTTTGCCAAGTCAGTGCATCGCCTCATCTGTGCAACAGCCTCTCTGATGAGGCGTTCTTCAGTTATGAAAGTCACAAGCTCATCAGTTGCAGTCGGTGCTGATGTTTTCTGGCGCTGACATCATTATCGTTATGTCAGAACACTCCTCTTTCACGCCTGACAGGGTTCAGTTAACCTCTACCTCCATGATCAACATGGCTATTTACATTGCTTGCAAGTTTTTTTGATGATAGGCTGACATGTAGACAGAGCAGTCTTCATGGTGGATGTTTCATTAAGCATTTGAAGGCGATGGTGGGAGCTGACAGGACATGTTTCGAGCCTCAGACGTGTTGAAAAGTTTTAACATTATCATTTAAAAAGCAAAAGTTCTGGATGCACACAGTAATCAGTAATATTTAAAATATTATTGTATGTACTTTGTTTACATCTATGTGAAACTATTTAGTTTGAATTAATCCTTTCAATCACAGATGTCATGATGGTAAATAAAACTGGAAATACTTTGTATTCATGTCAATGCAGCACCATAGTTATAATTAGAGCTGAAAAACTAAATGAGATATATAATATGCACCCAGAGTCCCCCTCAGTGCCAACATGCCAAATACAACGTCAAGGTCAGTTAACCTGATTTGCCCCATGCATCAGAGGTGGGTGTGTTGCCGGCTGCCAGAGAACACTGTCGACAGTCGTTTACAGTAAACGGGCTCGTCCTCAGGTAATGGCGGAGCAGACAAAGCCGCTGCTAGGGAGAAGAAATTGGGAGAGAAAAGCCAGAGACATATAAAAACAAAATAGCAATTAGTGCATTGTGGACTGTGTTCAGCATCATTAAAAACTGCACAACACTGCAGCATTACTTCACAAGGCGCCTTTCCAAGGGAATCTGCTTGTCTGGGGCATCGTGGTAGCTCTGCTGGTAGAGACGTGACATGTACCGTTTCCAGCAGCCCGGGTTTGATTCCCATCCAGGCCCGTTGCTCCATGTCCTCCTGTCTGTCACAGTCCTGTAGAGACAATGGTTTGCTGTTGTAGAATAACATGTAGTCACGACAGGCTGTTCAAGACCTTCCAGCGAGGGTTTTGAAGTCGAGTCATGGGCCAGGTGAGGCTGAAGCTCTGGAGGTGAGCACAGACGGTCTCAGGACCTCTTCCAGGGCTCGAGTTTTTGTGTTCTGATGTGTCTTTTACTTTGGTGTTAAACATTCCTGGCTGGGTGGAGCAGGAAAGCCATTAGTGGACGGAATGCAGTTGGATGGTTTGCAGGTTATTTCAGGCCTGCCCTGAACTGGCAGCTTGGATGTTCCCTCTACCTTTGAACCCACATTTGTCGGCTCCCAGTAGACGTGGCAGTACGAGCTGTTGGATTTGGCGCGTTTAGCTGGTTATGTGAGGAAAAAGGTGAGACCTCAGACAGTTATAACGGAACGTTTCAAACCAATTTTATATGTCAGAGTGAGTTTACGAGTCAAGTGGAGTACTACACCCTTTTTTTTGTTATGCTCTGTAGTTTTGTCTCGTCTGGGAAAATCACTCAAATTACATCAATTGGCTATTCTCAG